>NC_091471.1:239581414-240781414 GCF_036971445.1 Narcine bancroftii
GAAAAGTTTAGGGGGAACTTCTTCACCTAGAGAGTGGTGGAAATGTGGAACGAGCTGCCAGCTGAAGTGGTGAATGTGGGCTCAATTTTCACACTGAAGAAAAATTTGGACAGGTAAATGGATGGGAGGGGTATGGACTGGGTGCAGGTCAGTGGGGCAAGGCAAAAAAAAAAAAAAAAAATTTTTTTGGAACAGGTTAGAAGGGCTGAAGGGGCATGTTTCTGTGCTGCAATGTTCTATGGTTCCAATGCACATATAATTGAGGGCTCAGCACTGGAGAGGGTCAAGACTTCAAATTTCTCTGAGGATCTGTCCTGGAGCCTCCATGTCGATGCCATCACACAGAAGGCTCGCCAGTGGCTAGACTTTGTGAGGTGTCTGAGGAGATTCAGTATGTCACTGAACATATTTAAAATCTTCTACAGATGAACCGTGGAGAATATTCTGGCTGGTTGCATCACTGTCTGGTACGGAGGCGCCAACTCTCAGGACAAGAATAAACTCCAGAGGGTTGTTAACTCGGCCTGCAATGTCACAGGCACCAGACTTCACTCCATCGAGGATGTCAACAAGAGGCAGTGTCTGAAGAAAGCAGCCTCTATCCTCAAGGACTCCCACCACCCAGGCCATGCCCTCTTTACTCTGCTACCATCGGGGAAAAGGTACAGGAGCCTGAAGACGGGCACTCAGCGGCACAGGGACAGCTTCTTCCCCTCTGCCATCAGATTCCTGAATGAACAATGAACCACAGACACTGCCTCTCTTTGACTTTCAAGCACTTTTAAAATATATCTTTTGTACAGTGGTTTATGGGAATGTTTACCCTGCAACGCTGCCACAAATCAACAAAACTTTTGACAGGTTCGTGACAATAAATCCTGATTCTGAAGTAAATGTTCAGAAACCCAGTCTCATCACAATTTCTGGGCCCAAGTAGCTGGCCCGATCGGCTGCAATTATGATGCAATGTTGTGCTGACTCCGGAACAATCTAATTCTTCCCTATGTCATACCCACAGTTCTCCATATTTCCATGCGCCTATCTCAGGGCCAAAACATCTTGGAAACACTGTTGTTCTCAACGGACTCAAGTAAATTCTAACATCAGCTTGTGCCACACTTTGGAAGGTAGTTGGATGTATTCAAACTGAGCAAACAAGATTAGTATAATCTAGATGAACATCCTTGAGCTGGGCTGTGTGTTCTGGTTTAAATTAATCTTGAGGTTATTAAGTGTGAAGGATTGCAATTAGTAATGCAGAGAAGTACATCTTTTCTCTTACCTTGTAATGAAAATGTATCAACAAGATGCTTTCAATAATCAATACAAATCGACATGCTCATTCATCTGTTGCTTAACAGTGGCTGGTTCATGAAGGGCCAAACTTAGCAAAAATGGACTCAGGCGACCGATAGCAAAGTGGTTAAGTTTCTTTGACAGGTTGAGAGGTGGGTGGCTTCCTCCCCATCACCTTCTCCCAGGGCCTGTCCTCAACTGTTGAAGTCCGCAGCCTCTTTTAAACTGCAGCCCCTGGGTCGCCCTCCCGGGACCCGGGTGCGATTACTGGGTCTAAGATGTTGGGAGTATCTTTCAAATCGCAAGGGGGGGAATCGACCCATTAGATCGCCAACCCGGCAATTTAAGGGGGATCCCGCCCCCCGCAATGATGCGTCACGCTCTCACCGGAAGTACCGCTGGATGTTTGTACGCTGGCTGCCCGGTGACGCGCGCACGCAAGCGCTGACATCACCGGAATAAGCGGGTCAGCCATTTTTGTTTTCCAATCCTCGGTGGACACGACCTAGATGAGTTCAACTGGGTTCCCCAACTACCTCCGAGGTAGGTCACAGACCCCGTTGGATTCCGACCCTTTCTAACTGGTGCGTAACTGGCCGGTTAACCCCCATTTTACATTGGCAGTTTGATAGGGCCTAGTAAAAACGCAGAAATACTGGAGGAACTCGGGTTTTACTCCGATCAATTCTTTTGTGATTTAGTCTAATTCAGTCAGACCTCATTCATTTCATTTGCTGCTTAAGTCCTTCAGTCATAGCTGGAGAACACTTGGCACCTAACATTTCAATACATTTTCCAGCTATTCGTGCAGCAAGTCCAGTCAGAAATGGCTCAGTGGTGTCCGAGTCAGCACGAAGCTGGGTGTTTGACTCAGACCTGGTTGGTATCCTGGACTAGTCCCACTTGTCTGCATTTGGCCCTGTTGTGTGGGAAGGGAAACAGGTTCGGTGGGTTCAAAGATCAATGTGTCTGGATACAGGCAGAACACAGGAAGGATCCTTATTCAAACACTGGTGGGGATCACAACAGAGGGATAACTCTCAATCACACAACACAGTCATATTTGACCTAACACTACTGACACCAGCAACTACAGTGAAACCTCGTTAGAACGCGATTCGTTAATCCGCGGAATCGCTTATAACGCGGGTGTCTGTGGACCCCAAACTTTGCAAATAGGTTGATTAAAATTCAGAATCCCAATATTAAAAGAATGCGCTTGCTTCCTTTCATTGAAATTGTTAGTTATAGATAGAGCGGATCCTTGGAAAACTGGTAATATTTGGGTTTGATTATCCGTGGGCACTCTGACATATATGCATCTGTTCCGCGACTCGGCTGGAACGTGGTATGAAATCTTGGATCTCAACTACCATGTTCTAACGAGGTTTTCCAGTATGTACAGACACACAAGCCCACTTCAACCAGGGGTGCCTTGTTTCCGGATCTCACAGGAGTGGATCTCACTGGAGTGCCACTCCGACACCTCCTGGAGCAGCTCCGGCACCTCCATGTTGCTGTGTTTGGTGACCTCCAGCCCTGAATCCTGAGTACAACCCAGTCACAATGGACTTAACTGGCAACCAACGACTACAACACGCTACCCACATTCCTTGTCTAACAAGGGCACGGCTCAGATGCTGTCCACAACACTAATGCACCACTGCCCCCATCCCGATGTAGTGCACACCTTACCAACGACTCCTCCAGCGTTGTCCGCGCGTCAAGGCCTGGAGTGGAGCAGCGTTCATCTCAGGGCCAAAGAGCAAAAGAGCTGCTCCACATAGTTCAGTAAGATGGAGGATCCAGTCCAGGTAATTGCGAGGGGATTAAAGGGGCCAATAGCCAGGTGCATTAATGGCTGGTCAGGTGATGCAACTTCAGACTAGCTAATCACTGGTAGGGACACATGTCAGACGAGACTGTCCCACACCTGGACCCTCTAATATTTTTGGAACAGTGTAATTGTTCCTGCTGCTACAGCTTTCTCTCACAGCTTGTTCTAAACACAGACTACCCTCTTCAGTGAAAATGTTGTCCTCCAGATCCTTCTTAAATCTCTCCCCTCTTGTAGCATGGTTTATACCTCTGCTCTTCAAGTACACAGTCAAGAGCCTTTTATACACGATGAGGGTTTCTGCTGCCATTCCCTTCAGAGACAGACGACTCCAGAAGCCCAACAAATCCCGACCCCTGTCCCAAGTGAGAGCATTTCTCTCATTTTGCCTTCAACACCTCCATCAACCAGCCAGAAGCCTCTCCAGTGGCTGTACTTTTCGAAGCTTCTTGAAAATTTCTACAGGGGGACTGCGCAGAGCATTCTGGCCGGTGGCAACACGGAGGTGCTGACGGTCAGGACAGGAAAAGACTTCAGAGGGTTGTCAACTCGGTCTGTGACATCACAGGCATTAGTCTTCACTTCATTGAGGACATCTACAAGAGGCGGTGTCTTAAAGAAAGCAGCCTCTATCCTCAAAGACCCCCCACCACCCAAGCCATGCCCTCCTCACTCTGCTACCATCAGGAAAGAGATACAGGAGCCTGAAGACAAGCACTCAGCAACACAAGGACAGCTTCTTCCCCTATGCCACCAGATTCCTGAATAATCAATGAACCACAGATGCTGCCTCACTTTAACTTTTTCTTGCACTTTTAAAATTTATTTTATAAGGTGGTTTATAGAAATGTTCAGTCTGTGATTGGTGCAATTTTGTGACTAGTTCATGACAATAAATTCTGATTCTGATCAATTGTCAAATCGCTGTCTCCTGGTTTTGACCTATCAGTTAAGAGAAAGGTTTAGGGGTTGGAAGGGAGATGGAGAATGGGACGTACCAGCTACCACAGCAGGTGCTTTTAAGGTGTGCTTGCCTCTGGGTGAAAATTGCTGGCTTCTGCTCAATGGGCCACCAGAGGGCAGCAGCTGCCCACTTTTCATCAAGAGCCTTGGCGATCCCTCCAACATTCTCAGTGGTTGGTCTCCATGGGCATAATCTCTCCAGACCACCTGCCTTTTTTTGTGGTTGAATTGGTTCATCAGCCACTCCTAAGGATCCTACATATTCGTGACTGATAGTGGCTTTTGCCTTAACCTCCAGCCAGCCATGACCCTGCCTGCAATGGGTCAAACCGTTTACGTTGCCTAGTAGTTTATTGTCGCTTTTTAAGAAAAAAAAAGATGTTTCCCTGAACCCGCGGTGCTACATAAAAACAGCTACAAACAGCATAAGAACAGAAGGACCAGGTCCCAAAGAGGCCGCTCCTGCACCACCTTCTTGGGCCATGAGACCCCACCCACTACATCCCTGCAGGACAATGAGGTATCACAGAATTAAACTCGCTTACACATCTCCAGTTTACTAGTTTATTTATTTATTTATTTGTTTATTTTTCACACCATAAATCACATTAACCATGATACACACTTTTTCCTTTTCACACATATACAGTACCATTTTCTCCACCCCCCCTCCCTCCTCCCATCCCACCCTCCCTACCTCCCCCCCTCCCGTCCATTTAAGGTACAAAATCTAGGATACATTAAACCAGTCAGACAATGTTGTCATTCAATAAAAATACACCAGAAATTCCACTGAGTCCATTCTTTTCATTTCCTTTTCCTTCCGTTAACTTAGGTAGTGATTGTCCCCGGTAGGTTTTCGCTATTGTGTTTCATGTAAGGCTCCCATATTTGTTCGAATATTTCAATATTATTTCTTAAACTATATGTTATTTTTTCTAATGGAATACATTTATTCATTTCTATATACCATTGTTGTATTTTCAAATTATCTTCCAATTTCCAGGTTGACATAATACATTTTTTTGCTACGGCTAGAGCTATCTTAACAAATCTTTTTTGTGCATCCTCCAAATCAATTCCAAATTCTTTGTTTTTTATGTTACTTAGGAGGAAGATCTCTGGATTCTTTGGTATATTGTTTTCTGTTATTTTATTTAATATCTGATTGAGATCTTCCCAAAATTTTTCTACTTTTTCACATGTCCAGATTGCATGAATTGTTGTTCCCATTTCTTTTTTACATCGAAAACATCTATCAGATACTGTTGGGTCCCATTTATTTAACTTTTGAGGTGTAATGTATAGCCTGTGTATCCAGTTATATTGTATCATACGTAACCTCGTATTTATTGTATTTCTCATCGTTCCAGAGCATAACTTCTCCCATGTTTCCTTTTTTATCTTTATATTTAAATCTTGTTCCCATTTTTGTTTAGTTTTACCATTTGTTTCCTCATTCTCCTTTTCTTGCAGTTTAATATACATATTTGTTATAAATCTTTTGATTATCATTGTATCTGTAATCACATATTCTGGCAAACTCAAACTGCTTCCTAATTTATCCTTCAAGTAGGATCTCTCCAGTTTACTAGTTTATGGTAAAATGTAAAGGAGAGGCCAAGATCCAAACAATATGTAATTTTTAAAAACAATATACCATTACTTCAGTCCAAAATTAGGCAAAGAATTGAATCTATGTGCTAATAGTTAGACCTAATCACGTGTTCTTAAATTACTTGGTGTTCAAAAAGTAAAGGTTTCAATCAATGCTCTACTTTTGATGTGGTCATTGTTTTCTGCATGGGACAAGCTCTTGGAAAATTTGAACACTGTAAGCTCACACAAATTGTAATATTACAACAATTCAACATAATTTTCCTTTAGTCAGGTTCATTGTCATCATCCTGACAAAACAGCATTCCCTGGTCCTCGGTGCAAAAAACACAGACATCACATACATACAAATCACACATATGCAGAACAAGTATTCACATCCACTAATAAATAGATGAAGTTTGGTGAATAGATGAGTCTGCCCGTGGGTTGAACATCTTGGAGGGCCAATGTGAGAAGTTTCTTTGGTCGTTCCTCATTTTCACTGCCCGTGGGGGAGAAGCTGTTCCTCAGCCTGGTGGTGCTGGCTCTGATCCTCCTGGATCTCTTCCCTGATGGGAGCAGCTGAAAGATGTTGTGTGTGGGGTGGAAGGGGTCCTCAATGATTTTGCGCACCCTGTTCAGACAACGATCTGGGTAGATCATGTCGATGGGGGGAGGGAAACTCCTCTCTGCCAATCCCTCTGATCCAATTCTCTGCAGCAACTGTATCAGTAGATTCTTATCCTAGGAATAGTTCTAACATCCTTCCTCCAGGAGGAGTTCAAGATATTGAAGATATCCGTGAATACCTTGGTAAGTTGGTCAGATCTTTTATACTCGGTCAGGTTCTTCATCCAGGGTGGATTCATTCTCATGAAGAAAACTTGCATGTCATCCTCAGGTACGGACAGGATGGGATCATCGGGGGTGCGGAGGGGAGGTTCTTCTCTGTCACCGTCGTCAAATTGGGCTGATTTGGTCGACTTTAATTGCCAGGTCCCAGATATTACGGGACCCTGACATGAGGGGACTGTGTATAAAATGCACTGTCATTTCTACATGGTCAAAACAAAATATCCTGTACAAAAGGGTTTTCATGGCCAGTTGCCGGAGATTGCCGAACTTGGGATCCCGGCTCCCGGAGATGCCCGAGCTGAGTCCATCCCGAGCCGAGTCCCTCCCGAGCCGAGTCCAGCCCGGCTCCCGGAAATGCCCGAGCCGAGTCCATTCCGAGCCGAGTCCATCCCGAGCCGAGTCCATCCCAAGCCGAGTCCAGCCCGGCTCCCGGAGATGCCCGAGCCGAGTCCATCCCGAGCCGAGTCCATCCCGAGCCGAGTCCAGCCCGGCTCCCGGAGATGCCCGAGCCGAGTCCATCCCGAGCCGAGTCCATCCCGAGCCGAGTCCATCCCGAGCCGAGTCCATCCGAGCCGAGTCCATCCCAAGCCGAGTCCAGCCCGGCACCCGGAGATGCCCGAGCCGAATCCATGCCGAGCCGAGTCCATCCCTAGCCGAGTCCATCCCGAGCCGAGTCCATCCGAGCCGAGTCCATCCCAAGCCGAGTCCAGCCCGACTCCCGGAGATGCCCGAGCCGAGTCCATCCCGAGCCATCCCGACTGCCGGAGATGCCCGAGCCGAGTCCATCCCAAGCCGAGTCCATCACGATCCGAGTTCATCCCGGCTGCCGGAGATGCCAGAGCCGAGTCCATCATGAGCCGAGTCCATCCCATTGGGACGAAGGCTCCCGGAGATGCCCGAGCCAAGTCCATCCCGAGCCGAGTCCATCTCGAGCCGAGTCCATCCCAAGCCGAGTCCATGCCGGCTGCCGGAGATGCCCGAGCCGAGTCCATCCCGAGCCGAGTCCATCCCGAGCCGAGTCCAGCCCGGCTCCCAGAGATGCCCAAGCCGAGTCCATCCCGAGCCGAGTCCATCCCGAGCCGAGTCCAGCCCGGCTCCCGGAGATGCCCGAGCCGAGTCCATCCCGAGCCGAGTCCATCCCGAGCCGAGTCCAGCCCGACTCCCAGAGATGCCCGAGCCGAGTCCATCCCGAGCCGAGTCCATCCCGAGCCGAGTCCAGCCCGGCTCCCGGAGATGCCCGAGCCGAGTCCATCCCGAGCCGAGTCCATCCCGAGCCGAGTCCATCCCGAGCCGAGTCCAGCCCGGATCCCGGAGATGCCCGAGCCGAGTCCATCCCGAGCCGAGTACAGCCCGGCTCCCGGAGATGCCCGAGCTGAGTCCATCCCGAGCCGAGTGCATCCCGAGCCGAGTCCATCCCGAGCCGAGTCCAGCCCGGCTCCCGGAGATGCCCGAGCCGAGTCCATCCCGAGCCGAGTACAGCCCGGCTCCCGGAGATGCCCGAGCTGAGTCCATCCCGAGCCGAGTGCATCCCGAGCCGAGTCCATCCCGAGCCGAGTCCAGCCCGGCTCCCGGAGATGCCCGAGCCGAGTCCATCCCGAGCCGAGTACAGCCCGGCTCCCGGAGATGCCCGAGCTGAGTCCATCCCGAGCCGAGTCCATCCCGAGCCGAATCCAGCCCGGCTCCCGGAGATGCCCGAGCCGAGTCCATCCCGAGCCGAGTCCATCCCGAGCCGAATCCATCCCGAGCCGAGTACAGCCCGGCTCCCGGAGATGCCCGAGCCGAGTCCATTCCGGCTGCCGGGGATGCCCGAGCCGAGTCCATCCCGAGCCATCCCGACTGCCGAGATACCCGAGCCGAGTCCATCCCAAGCCGAGTCCATCCCGATCCGAGTTCATCCCGGCTGCCGGAGATGCCCGAGCCGAGTCCATCATGATCCGAGTCCATCCCATCGGGACGAAGGCTCCCGGAGATGCCCGAGCCAAGTCCATCCCGAGCCGAGTCCATCCCAAGCTGAGTCCATCCCGAGCCGAGTCCATGCCGGCTGCCGGAGATGCCCGAGCCGAGTCCATCCCGAGCCGAGTCCATCCCGAGCCGAGTCCAGCCCGGCTCCCGGAGATGCCCGAGCCGAGTCCATCCCGAGCCCAGTCCATCCCGAGCCGAGTCCAGCCCGGCTCCCGGAGATGCCCGAGCCGAGTCCATCCCGAGCCGAGTACAGCCCGGCTCCCGGAGATGCCCGAGCTGAGTCCATCCCGAGCCGAGTACAGCCCGGCTCCCGGAGATGCCCGAGCTGAGTCCATCCCGAGCCGAGTCCATCCCGAGCCGAATCCAGCCCGGCTGCCGGAGATGCCCGAGCCGAGTCCATCCCGAGCCGAGTCCATCCCGAGCCGAATCCATCCCGAGCCGAGTCCAGCCCGGCTCCCGGAGATGCCCGAGCCGAGTCCATTCCGGCTGCTGGGGATGCCCGAGCCGAGTCCATCCCAAGCCGAGTCCATCCCGAGCCGAATCCAGCCCGGCTCCCGGAGATGCCCGAGCCGAGTCCATCCCGAGCCGAGTCCATCCCGAGCCGAATCCATCCCGAGCCGAGTACAGCCCGGCTCCCGGAGATGCCCGAGCCGAGTCCATTCCGGCTGCCGGGGATGCCCGAGCCGAGTCCATCCCGAGCCATCCCGACTGCCGAGATACCCGAGCCGAGTCCATCCCAAGCCGAGTCCATCCCGATCCGAGTTCATCCCGGCTGCCGGAGATGCCCGAGCCGAGTCCATCATGATCCGAGTCCATCCCATCGGGACGAAGGCTCCCGGAGATGCCCGAGCCAAGTCCATCCCGAGCCGAGTCCATCCCAAGCTGAGTCCATCCCGAGCCGAGTCCATGCCGGCTGCCGGAGATGCCCGAGCCGAGTCCATCCCGAGCCGAGTCCATCCCGAGCCGAGTCCAGCCCGGCTCCCGGAGATGCCCGAGCCGAGTCCATCCCGAGCCCAGTCCATCCCGAGCCGAGTCCAGCCCGGCTCCCGGAGATGCCCGAGCCGAGTCCATCCCGAGCCGAGTACAGCCCGGCTCCCGGAGATGCCCGAGCTGAGTCCATCCCGAGCCGAGTACAGCCCGGCTCCCGGAGATGCCCGAGCTGAGTCCATCCCGAGCCGAGTCCATCCCGAGCCGAGTCCATGCCGGCTGCCGGAGATGCCCGAGCCGAGTCCATCATGAGCCGAGTCCATCCCGGCTCCCGGAGATGCCCGAGCCGAGTTCATCCCGGCTGCCGGAGATGCCCGAGCCGAGCCGAGTCCATCCCGAGCCGAGTCCATCCCGAGCCGAGTCCATCCCGAGCCGAGTCCATGCCGGCTGCCGGAGATGCCCGAGCCGAGTCCATCATGAGCCGAGTCCATCCCGGCTCCCGGAGATGCCCGAGCCGAGTTCATCCCGGCTGCCGGAGATGCCCGAGCCGAGTCCATCCCGAGCCGAGTCCATCCCGAGCCGAGTCCATCCCGAGCCGAGTCCATCCCGAGCCGAGTCCATCCCGAGCCGAGTCCATCCCGAGCCGAGTCCATCATGAGCCGAGTCCATCCCGGCTCCCGGAGATGCCCGAGCCGAGTTCATCCCGGCTGCCGGAGATGCCCGAGCCGAGTCCATCCCGAGCCGAGTCCATCCCGAGCCGAGTCCATCCCGAGCCGAGTCCATCCCGGATCCCGGAGAGTCCATTCCGGATCCCGGAGATGCCCGAGCCGCGGGGTGGGTTGAGCCGCCGCTCGCTCGGGTTCCCGTCGCCAGGACCATGGCCACTTCAACCGAGCGCCGCGCTTTCGCTCAGAAGATTAACCGGTGAGTTGGCGCCAGCCGTTCCCCGGGGAAGGGGACCAACAGCAGCTGCCAGGCGGAAACTTTCTCCGGTCCCGGGGCCGCTAGGCTCGGCATTAACCTGGGCGAAGCGGGAGTTTCAACTGGGACCAATACCGACGGAAATTTACCTCAAAACAATGGGGAGGGAGGCCGCCCCCGGGCCTCGGGGGGTGGGGGACGGGCCCGGGGGCCTCGGGGGGTGGGGGACGGGCCCGGGGGCCTCGGGGGGTGGGGGACGGGCCCGGGGGCCTCGGGGGGTGGGGGACGGGCCCGGGGGCCTCGGGGGGTGGGGGACGGGCCCGGGGGCCTCGGGGGGTGGGGGACGGGCCCGGGGGCCTCGGGGGGTGGGGGACGGGCCCGGGGGTCTCAGGGGGGATCTTTACCTTTGTTTACACTGTTAGACCAGCTGAGTTTCCTTCAGGCGACTGCCTACTTTTGGCTCCTACCTTGATGAAGGATTCAGCCCGAAACGTTGGTTATGCGTCTTTATTTCTGCTATACAAAGAACACTTGGATCAGCTGAGTTTCTTTGTGAAGGGCTCAAGCCTGAAATGTTGTTTATGTGTCTTTATCTCTGCTACATAAAGTACAACTTTGACTAGCTTCAGGCACCTGCCTACATTTGGCTCCTACCTTGATGAAGGATTCGAGCCCGAAATGTTCTTTATTGAATTAATGAAGACCATTTTGGTGTCCCTTTGGAAAAAGGACAGAATTCTACTGGGTCTGTTTTTATATTTGGCCACAAACCTTGTCTGGTTTGTAACTTCATCGTGGAAGAACCACAGTTGCTTACTCTTGTCTGGGTTTGAGAATTCATTGTGGAAGAAAATAGCTACTGATTCCATGTTCTCCTTCCAGGAGTTCTTCTTTGGCTTGGCTTCGCGGATGAAGATTTATGGAGGGGTAATGTCCACGTCAGCTGCAGGCTCGTTTGTGGCTGACAAGTCCGATGCGGGACAGGCAGACACGGTTGCAGGGGAAAATTGGTTGGTTGGGGTTAGGTGTTGGGTTTTTCCTCTTTGTCTTTTGTCAGTGAGGTGGGCTCTGCAGTCTTCTTCAAAGGAGGTTGCTGCCAGTCGAACTGTGAGGCGCCAAGATGCACGGTTTGAGGCGATATCAGCCCACTGGCGGTGGTCAATGTGGCAGGCACCAAGAGATTTCTTTAGGCAGTCCTTGTACCTTTTCTCTGACACAATGGCCAGTGGAGAGCTCGCCATATAACACGATCTTGGGAAGGCGATGGTCCTCCATTCTGGAGACGTGACCTACCCAGCGCAGTTGGATCTTCAGCAGCGTGGATTCGATGCTGTCGGTCTCTGCCATCTCGAGTACTTCGATGTTAGGGATGAAGTCGATCCAATGAATGTTGAGGATGGAGCGGAGACAACGTTGGTGGAAGCGTTCTAGGAGCCGTAGGTGGTGCCGGTAGAGGACCCATGATTCGGTGCCGAACAGGAGTGTGAGTATGACAACGGCTCTGTATACGCTAATCTTTGTGAGGTTTTTCAGTTGGTTGACTCTTTTGTATAGTCTTCCAAAAGCGCTATTTGCCTTGGTGAGTCTGTTGTCTATCTCGTTGTCGATCCTTGCATCCGATGAAATGGTGCAGCCGAGATAGGTAAACTGGTTGACCGTTTTGAGTTTTGTGTGCCCGATGGAGATGTAGGGGGGCTGGTAGTCATGGTGGGGAGCTGGCTGATGGAGGACCCCAGTTTTCTTCAGGCTGACTTCCAGGCCAAACGTTTTGGCAGTTTCCGCAAAACAGGACGTCAAGCACTGAAGAGCTGGCTCTGAATGGGCAACTAAAGCGACATCGTCTGCAAAGAGTAGTTCACGGACAATTTTCTCTTGTGTCTTGGTGTGAGCTTGCAGGAGCCTCAGATTGAAGAGACTGCCATCCGTGCGGTACCGGATGTAAACGGCGTCTTCATTTTTGAGGTCTAGCACCAATTCTGGTTGCTGTAACTCAAATCTGTCTTTCACAAGGTTTTAACCCCTGTATATCACATGGTTTTGACTTCTGTGAACTCCAAGCAAATTTAAGTTCTTGGGAGTCACTATCTCAGAAGATCTTTCCAGGAACCAACACACTAATGGCATCGTGAAGAAAGCACATCAATGCCTCTATTTCCTGATCAGGAGTTTGCAGAGGTTTGGTATGACATCAGAAACGCTGACAAATTTCTTCAGATGTGTGGTGGAAAATGTGATGGCTGGCTGGTATGGGGACACCAATACCCCTGAGTAGAAATCCCTCCAGAAGGTAATGGACACAGCCCAGGACATCACAGGCAGAACCCTCCCCACCATCGAGGACATTTACAGGGAAAGCTGCAGTTGGAGAATAGCAGCAAATATCAAGGATCCACACAACCCAGCTCACACTCTGTTCTTGCTGCTGGCATCAAAGGTGTGGGTGCCGCAAGACTCGCACCACCAGGTTCAGGAACAATTGCTCCGCCTCTACCATCAGACTCAACAACAAACTCAATCAGGGACTCATACGAGGACTCTGACGTGCACTTTATTGATTTTTTTTTCCCTCTCTGTATTGCATAGTGTATTTATATTTCTTTATTTGCTTACATGTGTACAGGAGTATAGTTTTTTTCACTACAGGTACTACTAAGTGGTAATTCTGCCATGCCCGCAGGAAAAAGAATCTCAGGCTTTTATGTACTCTGACAATAAATCTGAAATCTGCTCGTTTAACACACATCCTCTGCCTCTTCCTCTTCAGTTGTTCCTTTTTCTCAAATCTCTTACCCGCACTCCCTTCCCGATCCTTTTTAGTTCTTCGCAAACACTTTATTCGCACTCATCTCCCAGTACCTCATCTTGCCATTCTGGGGTTCAACAATATTACTAAGTTTTAGCATAATAACATTGTAGGAAGGGACCATCAAGTCCATTTCTCTTCATTGCAATCTATTTATTATGCTCCCTGCACACCTCTACCTTATTTTCTTCATCCTAACCAATTACGTTTAGAAAGCAGTAAAACAACAATACTGGAGAAACTTAGCAGGTCAAACATTGTACTTTATATCGCGAAGATAAAGATACATAACCAACATTTCGGGCTTGAACCCTTCATCAAGTTATGAAAAAAATGTAGGCAGGTGAATGAAAAAAATGGTGAGGGGGGGGCCACAGTCCCACAGGCAAGAGGTGAGGGAGAGCACGCCAGCAAACAAGGGGAGGGGAGGTGGAGAGCTGGGGGAAAGAAGACAGAGGGATAGACAAGGGAGGGAGAACAGGGAATAGGCTAACAGAACCCAGAGAAGTCAACGTTAATGTCATTGGCTGGAGAATGCCAAGACAAAAAATTAAGTGTTGCTCCTCCAATTTACGGGTGGTCTTGATTTGACCACAGTCTCTGCAGACTTTAGTATTTTACTTTGGCCTTTTGAAAGCTGATTAACTATTTTTCCCCACCCGGAGATGCAGTGAGTTCCAGATAACACTCACCTCTGCAACAAAGTTTATTTCTTGCATGCTCCTTGCACAGATTGTCTTTCACTTTAAACTAGTGTCATTCCCAAATTACTGAATCTTCTATTTATGGAAATAACTTTTCCATTTTTTTCAACCACTCATGATCTTGTACACCTCTCATTTTTTTTACTCCAAGAAGAACAAATGAGTACCCCCCCTTGAGTAGCATCCATTGTTATTAACAGAACTCACCTGTGGAGATGTCCAGTCAATATTGGGACCTTTTTAGCTCAGGCCCTCAACGAATGAGTATGGATGGCACTTTCCACCTGGAATTCTCAAACTGTTGGGTCACTAACAGCCAAGTATTTGGGAAACATGTAGCTTGATTTGAAGTGAGGAAGGCAAAAATAAACTTGATGGTTATCATAATTATGCTTATTTGAAAAACAATTAGCTTTATTGTGAAGCCATTTATTTACAAATTATATAGTACAATAAACAAAATGTTATTTAATTTGATACACAAGAAAGAAAAACATGAAACTTATATGCCAAAATTATGGGGGTGGGGGGGTGGTTCTTGTTTCTGATCAGATTTTTTTTGTTTGTTCAGTGAATAGTTTAAATCCAGAAGTTAATGAATTCATCAGTTTCTGCTGGAGATGAAAAGTGATGACAAGATATTCAATTCAGTTTGAATTGGATATCATGCATATGCTTGAATCTTTGTATTTTGTTTTGACCAGCTTTCAAATTATATGGTGAATGATATCACCTGGACTTGTGTTTAATAAATGCTTGAGTTATGATAAACTTTCAAAGCAAAGCTGGAAAAACTTAGCAGGTCAAACTGTACTTTATTTAGCAGAGATGAAGGTAAGGCCTTCATCAAGATTTGGGCACGGGCGCCTGCCTACACTTTGCTCGTACCTTGATGAAAATTAACGAAAGACCTAAACTCAAATGTTGGTGATGTATCTTTATCTTTGCTCTATAAAGCTCACTGTTTGACCTGCTGAGTTTCTCCACCATTGTGCATTTACTTCGACCATAATATCTGCAGACTTTCATGTTTTACATGCTATACCCTTTGTTCTGATTCTGGACTGAGCCATACTGTGTTGCTGTTCAAAGAGTTCAGAAGTAAGTTTTGTAACAATGTAGAACGATATTTCCTCTATATTGCCTTCTCTAGCTTCCACATCCCAGAGATCCCTGCCTACCATTCTAGCTTCCTGTGCACTCCTGATTTTCATCCTTCTCCTGTAGTCGCTGCCTTGAACCTTTTTGTTCTTAAAAACCCATTTGATTATCTGTCCCAAAGGTTCCTTACATGTAATGGTATCAGAGCTCAGTTTAATTCCTGTAAAGTGGCATGGGATGTTTTAATATGTTAAATGCTATATTTAAATAGAAAATGATATCCTCACTAATGTTAAAAAACTCACTTGTTAGTTATTACTAATTTATTGTTTCCCCTGTATTCCAATGCAATTCAATTTAACCAGAACATATTTATTGCCAGAGTCCATCACATACAACCCTGAGATTCTTTTTCCTGTACGTGAGGCAGAATTACCATTTATTGACAGTGCAAAAAAACTACATAATGTACACATGTAAACAAACTGTTCAATACGGAGAGAGAAGAAGAAAAAAAACCAAACAATAAAGTGCAAAAGTAAGAGTCCTGAAATGAGTCCCTGATTGAGTTTGTTGTTGAGGAGCAGCTGTTCCTGAACCTGGTGGTGTGAGTCTTGTGGCAACAGTGAGAACAAAATGTGTGCTGGGTGGTGTGGATCCTTGATGATTGCTGTTGTTCTCCGATGGCAGCGTTCCCCATAGATGTCCTCGATGGTGGGGAGGATTTTGCTTGTGATGTCCTGGGTTCTGTTCACTGCCTTTTGCAGGGCTTTAAGCTTGTACCAGACCGTGATGCAGCCAGTCAGCACACTTTTCAACATCATTCTTGCTGCTTGCCTCCTTTGTAAGTATTAACATGTAAACTCTTTGTAAACTAGTTATGCCTGTTAATAAAGTTGCATGTGTAAGTCATGCTTTATTTAATGCATCAGCATTAGTATCCTTGATAAAGATAGAAACAAAAGCAAATGATATTAAGTGTTGTTAAATGGCTTACAGTGAAACCCCTGGTATCCGGCACCTTTTGGGATTGGTAGATGCCGGATAAGTGTATTTTCTAGTTAATTGCATGTTGTGTGATTGGCAAAATAACAGCAAGGCATGCTAATTTTAAACTTGTGTATTTTATTTTAAACCTTTTTTCCCTTTTTTTTTGCCAGTTGCTTGAATTTCTGAATAACAGGGATTTTCCTGTTTAATCTTAACTCTCTCAATAACCATTTATCGCTTTCATATTGTTTAATGAAAATTTTGGTGAGCCATTTCTGATGTTGCTCAACTGTTCCAATCCCAGTAGTACAGGAGCCCTGCCCATTCCTTAGCATAGTTCTGTCATATCCGTGCTCATTTTCATGTTTTCCCTAAAGGAAATTAACAGTCGAATCAGGCAGGATGTATTTTGCCTTTTTAGAGGTCTGTGCTTTCTCAAATCAAGGGAGAGAAAATCAGTGTAGTGAGACTCTTTTATCATTAATAACACCTATGTTGTACCTATTTCCTTTAAACCGCCCCCCCCATCTTTCTTTTCCAAAACGCGCGAATTGGATTTTCATTGCCATATCGTTCCCTATCTCTATAATCTTAAGCTTTACACCCTTCTCCAGATCACCCCTAAATGTAATTGCTTCGCTATTGCTGACCTCGCCTGAGGAATTTTTCTCCCATTGCCTCTACCTTGTTTTCCTCCTTTGGAATGCTTCTTGAAATCTACTGCTTTGACCAAGATTTTGCTTGTCAGCCCCAAAATGTCATCTTGTGGTCTGCGGTCATATTTTTAAAATTTAATGTTCTTGAGATATTGGGGCATGTTCAAACTCTAAATCCATGCATGTTGCTTCATCTACACCCCATTAGCTGGTTAATGATGACATGTACAGATGCATAGAATGCCTTTTTTTTGGTTGAACTGAAGAATATAGAGAAAGCTTTACCAATGGACAAAACACAGTTCTTTAAATTAGAAGGAAACACTAAATGATTTTATTCTCAATTTAAATTGCAATATTTTGACAGTGGGTCAGTAGATAATTATCGCTCCATCTATTTTTGATTTGCAATGTGGCTTTGGTTACATCTTGCCTGTATTTGTAGCTGCTCAGAGGGTACACTATACTTTAAATGATAGCCGAAGCTCTTGAGGTTACAAAATGTCACTTTTCTCCTTTGGAAAGTTTTGAACTCCATCTTGCGTCGAAGCAGGCCGGAAGCAAGGGATGCCTCATTGAAGCAGGGGAATAGATAATACTTTTCTTTTACTGAACAGGTGATTCAGCACAGTGTCAGGTAGTTCTAGATGGTTAAGCTGAAGATGAACGATGGCCTTCTTCATCCCACATAAATAAGAGATTTATAAATGCAAAGGTTTTCTTTCACTTTGCAGGTTCAGTAAATATCCATCATCAAATCTTTGAGTAAAACACAAAAGCCTGCTGACATTGCGGTTGAAATGAAAACAAATGCTGGAGAAACTTAGTGGTGAACTTTATATAGCAAAGAAAAATGTACATAACCAAAGTTTCAGGCTTACACCCTTTATCAAGGTATGAGATCTCAAATCTTTAAGATTGTAAAGAGACGTTGAAGCTGTTCTCTGGTTCCTTCAGTTTTATACAGCTTTAAAAATGAGGTTGAACACATTTAACCATAACTGTAAACATTTGGTAAAACTCCAATAATCTGGCATCTGGTTGTTCAGTAATCTTGATGGTCTGGCATCTGGTTCAGAATATGAGCTGAGAATCAAGAGTGAAAGCAGGGTCACCAGCAGAACTGGGGATCTGAGATCTGAATTGTGTACCAGGTGTATAGCTGGAGCTAAGATTGGAGTGGGGAATATCGGGGGCCAGGGATCTGGGTAGATTTGCAGCCTGAGTTCAGAGCAGTAATGTGGAGACACCAAGTCTTTTGCTCCACAGGCCAGAGTGCTTGTATATTTCCCACTTCCTTTCAATTCATGGGATTGTGTTGGGAAAAACTGAAATAACAGAATGTCTTCCAATGGTTCAGAGAGTCTCTCGCCTGGCACTACCAAATTCCCAAGAGTTACAGTTATCACAGCTCAATGATACATGATTCTAATTATAACTATTGTCTGTTCAATTAAAAGTTGCAAACCGTGAGTATTCAATGTGCTAATTATTAAATACCCACTTTGCTGCTTTTATGATGCTTAATTAAAATGAACATATAATGGATATTTCTTGGGCAAAATATATTTATACTGTCTACTTTTGTATCCAGTCTGATCATTGCTTTGTTGTGTGGACACAAACTATTTGTCTTTAATGGGCACTTTAAAAAAATTCTTGAATATTGAAGGAAAATATATTGTGAAACTTGTTAAAAATTTAATTTTAGACTTAGTAAATCTTTAGTTCATAATATTAAAATTTAAATTTAGATATAAAGCACAGTTACAGGCTCTTTTCAGCTCACGAGCCCGTGCTGTCCAATTACACCCAACTCACCTCCGCCCTGGTACTATGCTTTTGAATGGTGTGAGGAAACGTGCCCGGAGTTAAAGTATGTGCTTTTTGCTTTTGTCTGATTAATGAAGATATTCTAGATCTTATAAATTTCAAAATATTTTTGGCAATGTGCAGATATTGGCTGTTTTCCTCAAGTTCAGTTTTATTGGTTAACTGATCAATGCAAACCAATAATGCACTTTTTCAATCTTTCATAAATGCTGAGTTGCTCTCATGTGACTAAGAATAGTCGTGGCAGTAGAGGATAGTCGTGGCAGTAGAGGATAGTCGTGGCAGTAGAGGATAGTCGTGGCAGTAGAGGATAGTCGTGGCAGTAGAGGATAGTCGTGGCAGTAGAGGATACTCGTGGCAGTAGAGGATAGTCGTGGCAGTAGAGGATAGTCGTGGCAGTAGAGGATAGTCGTGGCAGTAGAGGATAGTCGTGGCAGTAGAGGATAGTCGTGGCAGTAGAGGATAGTCGTGGCAGTAGAGGATAGTCGTGGCAGTAGAGGATAGTCGTGGCAGTAGAGGATAGTCGTGGCAGTAGAGGATAGTCGTGGCAGTAGAGGATAGTCGTGGCAGTAGAGGATAGTCGTGGCAGTAGAGGATAGTCGTGGCAGTAGAGGATAGTCGTGGCAGTAGAGGATAGTCGTGGCAGTAGAGGATAGTCGTGGCAGTAGAGGATAGTCGTGGCAGTAGAGGATAGTCGTGGCAGTAGAGGATAGTCGTGGCAGTAGAGGATAGTCGTGGCAGTAGAGGATAGTCGTGGCAGTAGAGGATAGTCGTGGCAGTAGAGGATAGTCGTGGCAGTAGAGGATAGTCGTGGCAGTAGAGGATAGTCGTGGCAGTAGAGGATAGTCGTGGCAGTAGAGGATAGTCGTGGCAGTAGAGGATAGTCGTGGCAGTAGAGGATAGTCGTGGCAGTAGAGGATAGTCGTGGCAGTAGAGGATAGTCGTGGCAGTAGAGGATAGTCGTGGCAGTAGAGGATAGTCGTGGCAGTAGAGGATAGTCGTGGCAGTAGAGGATAGTCGTGGCAGTAGTGGATAGTCGTGGCAGTAGAGGATAGTCGTGGCAGTAGAGGATAGTCGTGGCAGTAGAGGATAGTCGTGGCAGTAGAGGATAGTCGTGGCAGTAGAGGATAGTCGTGGCAGTAGAGGATAGTCGTGGCAGTAGAGGATAGTCGTGGCAGTAGAGGATAGTCGTGGCAGTAGAGGATAGTCGTGGCAGTAGAGGATAGTCGTGGCAGTAGAGGATAGTCGTGGCAGTAGAGGATAGTCGTGGCAGTAGAGGATAGTCGTGGCAGTAGAGGATAGTCGTGGCAGTAGAGGATAGTCGTGGCAGTAGAGGATAGCAGTCTGGATGTATCACTGGCAACAGAAATCAGTTGAGAGTCAAAGACCGTTCCTCCAAATTGTTTTTTGTTTTGTGTTCCCTCTCTTTCTTTATATTGTTGACCTCATTCCTTTTTTTAGTATGACAGGGCTCGGTGTTGAAAATATTTCAAGCTTTGTGCATACAGACTAGGTGCTGTTCAGTCTGTTTTATTGCTTCAAGGCAAGGCTTCCTGATATTGTTTGCATTTTAATTTTTAAAACTAGTTAAGGAGAAACACATTACAAACATCTAAATTAAACGCAAAAGTTAGTTCTTCCAATTGTGGAAGAGAAATGATATTTTTGAGTCACTTGGTTAGTGAGGAAGGCTTCTGTTTTGCAATTGAAGCTATAATTGGTTTTGATTCCTGCTTTTTATGGGTTTGTTTGCTGTGTTTCCTTTTGAGCCATTCAGATGGAAGGGTGATGCATCCTTTACACTTAGCTCACAATACTTCAGCTGCAATAGATGCACGTATTCCAGCTGTACCGTTTAACAGATGGATGTAAAAGTCTTGTGTTATATTTATACAGGAGGTCACGCTACTTTTATAAAATGAAATGAAATCAGTCATTAAGCTGAAGGCTAAAATTTACCAACCTCTTTCTGGCCAGAGCAAGCTGTAAGTCCCTGCAATTATCTAAATTATCATGTGAGCTCAGTTAAACCTCACAGTTGTTTATCAGACTCCAGACATGCATGAGCAATAGATTACTGTCCCTTACAACAAATTGGAAAGGATGCCATTCACTCCATATGGATTGAGGGTGAAAACCCCCCCATCATACTGGCTGTTTTAGGTGGTTCACCATTATCAGCTACCCATCCATTAGCACCTAAACGGGTCCAAAACACCCATTATGGCTGGTAGTATATATATGCCTCCCTTCACCGAAAATCATGACTGATTTATCACTGGAAGCACCCTTAACATTTCCTACTCATAATTTGCAGTACAAAAAGCCATTAATCATTTAATGGTACCAATCGTGTAATAGTTTACACAACACTGATATAGCGCCAGCAACCTGGGTTCAAATCCAAAAGCAGTTTGTATGTTCTCCCTGTGTCTGCGTGGGTTTACGCCCACCCTTCTAAAACGTGCAGGGGTTGTAAGTCAGTCGGCTGTAATTGGGTGGCATGGACTCGTGGGCTAGAAGTGCCTGTCTACATTTAAACATTAAAAAATGTAAAAATTGAAAATGACCATGTAATCAATTTTCAGTGGCTTCAGGGAATTGTCTTCTATGGATGCTCCTTGACATTGAGAATGGATTGCTTTCACTCTGGTTTGTGGTTTCTGAGAACAAATGAGGCCAATGTGTCCAGGAGTAAGAATACTCACCGTCAGCTATGAACTTTGCTCAATCAACTTTGTGAGGTGTTTGAGGAGATTCAGTAGGTCACCAAAGACTGCCGAAAACTTCTACAGGTGTACCATCGAGAGCATTCTGGCTTGTTGCATCACTGCCTGGTGTGGCAATGCGAACAGTCATGACAAGATAAAACTCCAGCCTGCGACAACATAGGCACCAGACTTCACTCCGTCAAGGGGCATCTACAAGAGGCATCTTAAGAAAGCAGCCTCTGTCCTCAAGGATCTACACCACGCAGACCATGCCCTCTTCACTCTGATAACCTTGGGGAAAAAGGTCCAGGAGCCAGAAGACGAGCAGTCAGCAGAACAAGGACAGCTTCTTCCCCTCCCCCATCAGATTTCTGAATGATCAATGAACCCTGCCTCACTTTGACTTTTCATGCACTATTTTTATTTATTTTTGTAAGGTGGTTTATGTTTGTATTGTGACGCTGCCACAAAACAGTGAATTTTGTGACTTGTTCATGACTATAAATTCTGATTCTGATTTGGGAACAATGTAGCAGGATGGGTCAACCCGCACATGAAGAGCCGAATTGCAGTAGTGAACAGCCAGCTCAACAGGGCACAGGAACTTTATCTGTACCGTGTAGAAGTTCCAGGCTGCAGGAGCGTGTTGCTAGGGGAATGGCCACAGCAGCATTATGACATCACTCCCGTGAGCCTGTTGCCTCCCCTAAAAAGGAACGCGTGTGGTTTGAATAAACGGCAGCCTGGAACTTCTGCGAGGTGGGGGAAAGCCCCTGTGCCCTGCTGCGCTGGCTGTTCACTATGGTGATTTGGCCTGTCATGTGCAGGGTTAACCCGGCCTGCTACAGTTCATTGTTTTAATGGCAGAGGGGAAGAAGCTGTCCTTGTGCCATTGCGTGCTCGTCTTCAAGCTCCTGTTCCTTTTTTCTTGATGGTAGCAATGTGAAGAGGGCATGGCCTGGGTGGTGGGGGTCCTTGAAGATAGAGGCTGCTTTCTTAAGACACTGCCTCTTGTAGATGTCCTTGATGCAGGGAAGACAATTCTCATGATGTCACAGGCTGAGTTAACAACCATTTGGATTATTTTCTTATCCTGAGCATGGGCACCTCCACACCAGACAGTGATGCATTCAGCCAGAATGCTCTCAATGGTACATCTGTAGAAGTTTTCAAGAGTCTTTGGTGATGTATCAAATCTCCTCAAATTCCTCACAAAGTATAGCTGCTGGTGAGCTTTCTTCTTGAATGCATCGACGTGGAGGCCCCAGGACAGATCCTCAGAGATATTGACACCCAAGGATTTGAAATTCTTGACTGCTGACCCCTTGACAAGGACGGGTTCGTGTTCTGATTTCCTCCTGATGTCCACAATAAGGTCTTTCGTTTTCCTAATGTTGAGTGCAAAGTTGTTGAGGTGACACCACTCAACTATTTCCCTCCAATGTAAATCTATTACATTCAAAAAAATATCCAGTGTCCGTGGAACTTCTCCAAGCACAAAAATACTGTGTATAGAAGGTTATTGATGCAAGTTGTAATAAGCAGGCATTGGTTACTAACTATATTGCCAGAGTGGAAGGTCTAGATTCACTACGGGACAGAAACATACTGTCCATCCTCACAGTGAATTAAATAATGTCTTTATGTGGTTACAGATGCTGACCTTGATAATAAGAGCTCTGAATGGCAGGAAGCAAGCAATGGTTTCCTGACAATAACTTGACTGATACAATTTGACACAACACATTGTCTGTGATCATGCGATGTTGACATAAGTTCAGGATTTTCCCAAGATTAATCCATTCATTGCCAAATTTTACAATGGCTTCACTGATAAGACAGTATCTAAGTTTTCCTTGTCGCTCAGTGAAGCATCCTACAAATATAGAAATAAACCCCAAAGACGGGGAAGTTTGGTTGAACTTCATTTTCTACTTCTTTGGAATGCTTTGTTTGATGTCAATGCTGTTGGATTGTGGAAAATCAACCAAGGTTTCAGCTTTCAATTGCTGCTATGAGACCCTGCTGTTGTGTGCACACTGGCAAAATAAAGTTGTGTTCCTCTCTCAATGTCCCAGCGACTAAGTAACCAGTGGGCCTCATGTCAGCAAAAAATCGTATCGGAATATCTGATCTGTGTAATAGATGAGCAGAGTAGAGGCAAGAGTTTGTGAATATCAACAGATGCAAAATGACACCAATCCACTGAATTTAGCACAGGGAATATGAACTGAATACCTACGCAATGAATGTTGTCCTATGAGTTTGAAATGTGGTGGAAAATCCTTTTCCTCTTGTGTACTTAATGCACTCACAAGTTAAAGTTTGGTTGCCATCAGTAAGGAGTTTCTACATTCTCCCTGTATGCATGCATTTCCTCTGGATGCTCTGGTTCCTCCCAGGTTTCAAAGATGTATGGCAGTGGGTTGGTTCATGGGTCACACGGGTGTGGTTTGGGTGGCCACGAGCTCGTGGGCTGAAAGGTCCAGTTACTATGCTGTAACTCTCAATTGCAAAAACATCCTGCAACACACTTTCCCATCAAATAGGTCACATTGAATCACACCAAGTGAATGTGCCAGAAATTTATTAAGGACATGATATATTGAATTTTCAATTTTAAATTTCACCAATTTTTAGTCCAAGCCAATTAGGAGTGCAGTAGTTTGGAGATAATTGAGATATGAATGAGGGTTTCAACAGCAGGTAAACAAATAATTGGGTGGTCAATGTTATAGAGGTGAAAGTTAGTATTCTTGATGAAGGCATGTTCATGTAATCTGATAATCATTTTACTGATTCATTACCAAAAATCCAAGAAATTGTCAGTGAAATGTTATTCAGTCATGTATTATATTGGATGGAATTAATGTTTTGTTACTGCGGATGAGTAGTCTCACCAATGAGTGAAACATGAAAGTCTGCATATGCTGTGATTTTTGTAAAAATACACCAAAATTCTGGAGGAACTCAGCTGGTCTTTCAGCATCCATAAGAGACAAAGATATATTGCCGACATTTTGGCCCTAAGCCCTTCTTCAGGGAATAAGCAAATAATAAGTAGAGACAGCGTTGGCTGGGGAAGGTGTCCAGACCGATAAAAGATGTTAATTGAATATGATATGGGGAGAGGTGAGAATTGATTATGTCTGTGTGAAAGGAGTCAGGGAAAAGGGAGAGAGACAGCTGGAAGAAGACAACAAGGGAAAAAGTGGGGGTGGGGAGGGTCAAAGCCAGAGAGGTCAATATTAATGCCATCTAGTTGGAGGGTGCCTGGTCAAAAGATGAAATGTTGTTCTTCCAATTTGCGGGTGGTCTCAGTCTGGCAGTGCAAGAGACCTGGATAGACATGTCAGCAAGGGAATGGGATGGGGAACTGAAATGGGTGGCCATTGGGAGTTCCACACGATTGCGGCAGACAGAGCCGTGGTGCTCAACAAAGTGATCTCCCAGTCTTTACCCAGCCTCTCCAATTTCGAGGAGTCCACAATGGGACCACCAAATGCGTCATCAATGTTAAAGCAAACTGGGGAGGAGTCACGTGATGGAGTAGTGGCCGGACGGTGAACTCCAGCCCTCTCCAGAAAAGTCGGGAAAAACAAGAGAAAATACAAAGGCACAGAAATACAAGTTAAAGAAAAGTGAGTATAAAGGTGGAAAGAAGATGGAGACAAAAGGAGAAAAATCAAAATCAACGGAAAGAAGAGAGGAAGAGAAGACAACGGAGGAAAAAGGTGAAGGCCTTACCTGTCCGAAGAGGCCCGCTGTGGAGAGAGGTCGGTAGAAAAAGAACTACAACAATGGCTCACAGAGCCGAGTAAAAGTGCGCAACCGCGCATGCGCGAGGAGTCGCGCATGCGTGATGCGCATGAAAAAAAACACACCGACGGGAGGGGGGACCAGCTGGGGAGTCGATCTCCACAGCCGGCAATGACAGCTGCAGAACACCTGCAGCAAGAAGAGACCACAGAAGACAATGGAAACAAGAAAGAAGAGGAGGAAAGGGCATCAAAGAAACAACAGATGGCCAACCCAGAGGAAGAAGAAGAGGAAGAATACAGTGAAATAGATAAAGGGAAAGGCAAGGTAAAGGATATACTTGCTCTTGTTAGAGGATACATGGAGTCATTTAAAGAATGGCAAACACAGGAATTCAATGATTTAAGAAGAAGAATAAACAACACAGAAAAGAAAATAAATAAAATGGATATGACCTTAACAGAAATGGGGAAAAAAATGGACAAGATGGAAGAACGGGCAATAGCAGCAGAAATGGAGGTAGAAGACTTAAAAAAGAAATTGGAGGAATCTAATAAAAAAACTAAAGAGACACAAGAATTACTAGCTCAAAAAATAGATATAATGGAAAATTATAACAGAAGAAATAACATAAAGATAGTGGGCCTTAAGGAAGATGAAGAAGGCAAGAATATGAGGGAGTTTATAAAAGAATGGATCCCTAAGGCCCTAGGATGTCCAAAACTACAGCAAGAAATGGAAATAGAAAGGGCACATAGAGCATTGGCCCCTAAACCACAACCACAACAAAAACCAAGATCTATTGTAGTAAAATTCCTAAGATATACTACAAGAGAAAAGGTACTGGAGAAGACAATGGAAAAAGTAAGAGAGGGCAACAAACCACTGGAGTATAAAGGGCAAAAAATCTTCATTTATCCAGATATAAGCTTTGAACTCCTAAAGAAGAGAAAAGAGTTCAATACAGCAAAAGCGATTTTATGGAAGAAAGGATATAAATTTACACTGAAGCATCCTGCGGTATTGAAAATATTTATTCCAGGACAACAAAACAGACTGTTCTCGGATCCAGAAGAAGCACGAAAATTTGCAGAACAATTACAAAAATAGACTGAGGGATGAAGATGGGTAATGAGAGTAAAAATGATCACGATTGATATGTATGTGGGTAAAGACAAAAATAGACTGAGGGATGAAGACGGGTAATGAGGGTAAAAATGACCACGATTGATATGTATGCGGGTAAAGAGGTATAAGAGTGAATAGAGACAATGGGCGTACGTGAAAGTATCTGTAATTAGAGGAAAACATAGATAGTATAGACAAGAATTAATAAGGGAAGGTAATGTAATAGAGAGAATAAGGAGGGAATTAAAAGAGTGACCTTTGTGACATATGAAAAGTGAAATCTTTTCTGGGGGGGCTGGGTGGGGGAAAAGAGCGGTCACTGCAAAATCAGTTGACGCTTGCGAGTGGATTCGCAAATCCAAATGGAGAGGGGAGATGTGGTTGTCCGACAAGGGATAAAGGACAACTCAGGAGGGGAAGGGGAGATTGGGGATAAAGAAGATAGAAATAGGAGAATAAGGAAAATGTTGGATATTGTAGGAATGTTGTCTGGTAAAGAGTTGAAAATAAGAAAACAGAAATGGAAAAGGAGGAAAGGTAATGATGGAAAAACGGAAAGAGAAGATAAACAAAATATAAAATGGCTACGCTGAACTATATGACTTTAAATATTAATGGAATACATAACCAAATTAAAAGGAAGAAACTACTAAATTTACTGAAAAAGGAAAAAATAGATATAGCATTTGTCCAAGAAACACACTTAACTGAATTGGAGCACAAGAAATTAAAGAGAGATTGGGTAGGACATGTAACAGCAGCATCGTATAATTCAAAAGCAAGAGGAGTGGCTATATTAATTAGCAAAAATGTGCCATTTAAAATAGAAGAGGAAATAATAGATCCAGCAGGGAGATATGTTATGATAAAATGTCAGATATATTCGGAGCTTTGGAATCTACTTAATATATATTCACCTAACGAAGAAGATCAAAAGTTTATGCAAGATATCTTTTTGAAGGTAGCTAATACGCAAGGGAACATACTAATAGGAGGGGATTTCAATCTGAATTTGGATCCAAATATGGATAAAACGGGGAAAAAAATTAACAGGAAGAACAAAGTAACCAAATTTATAATTAAATCAATGCAAGAAATGAAACTTGTGGACATATGGAGGAAACAAAACCCAAAAGAAAAGGAATACTCATACTACTCGACTAGACATAAAACATACTCAAGAATAGACCTATTTTTGTTATCAGCTAGTATGCAGGATAGAGTAAGAAAAACAGAATATAAAGCGAGAATGCTATCGGACCATTCACCCTTAATACTGACAGTAAAGCTAGAGGAATTCCTCCAAGAATGTATAGATGGAGATTAAACCCCATGCTACTTAAAAGACAGGATTTTAGAGAATTTATTGAAAAACAATTAAAAATGTACTTTGAAGTAAATACGGAATCAGTGGAAGATAAGTTTATACTATGGGACGCAATGAAAGCATTCATTAGAGGACAAATAATAAGTTATGCAACCAAGATGAAGAAGGACTATAATCAGGAAACAGAGCAGTTGGAAAGGGAAATAATAAACATAGAAAAAAAATTAGCAATAAAGGAAGATACAACCAAAAGAAGAGAATTGGCGGATAAAAAAATAAAATATGAAACATTACAAACATATAAGGTGGAGAAGAATATAATGAAGACAAAACAGAAATATTATGAACTAGGTGAAAAAACACACAAAATCTTAGCATGGCAGCTTAAGACAGAGCAAACTAAGAAAATGGTATTGGCAACAAGGAAAAAAGACAAACAAATTACATATAATCCAAAAGAAATTAAGGAAAACTTCAGAAAATTCTATGAACAATTATACCGAACTGAAAACGAAGGGAAAGAAGGGAAAATAGATGAATTTTTGACTAAAATTGAACTGCCAAAACTACAAATAGAGGAACAAAATAAATTAACAGAACCATTTGGAACAGTAGAAATACAAGAGATAATAAAAAAATTACCAAATAATAAGACACCAGGAGAGGATGGACTCCCAATAGAATTCTACAAAACATTTAAAGATCTAATAATACCGCCCCTCCTGGATGTAATCAACCAGATTGATGAGACACAAAACTTACCAGATTCATGTAAAACAGCAATAATTACAGTGATACTAAAACAAGGGAAAGATCCACTCTCACCAGCGTCATATAGACCAATATCTCTGCTAAACACAGATTATAAGATAATAGCTAAACTATTAGCAAACAGATTAGCAGAACAGGTACCGAAAATGGTAAATTTAGACCAAACTGGATTTATCAAAAAAAGACGCACAACAGACAATATTTGTAAATTTATTAACTTAATTCATGCAGTAGAAGGAAATAAAGCACCGGCAGTAGCAGTTGCTTTAGACGCAGAGAAGGCCATCGACAGAGTAGAATGGAATTACTTGTTCAAAGTATTGCAAAAATTCAGTTTACCGGAGAAGTATATTAATTGGATTAAAGCATTATATAAGGGACCGTTAGCGAAAGTGACAGTAAATGGACATGTATCAAAGCAATTTAACTTAAGCAGGTCAACGCGGCAGGGATGCCCACTATCACCATTATTGTTTGCGCTAGCTATAGAATCACTAGCAGAATCGATAAGAATAGATAATAATATAAAAGGAATAAAAATAAAAGACAGGGAATATAAAATCAGTCTATTTGCGGATGATGTGATAGTGTACTTAACAGAACCAGAACTATCAATAAAAGAACTATATAAGAAATTGAAGGAATATGGAGAAGTGTCGGGATACAAGATAAAGTAAATAAAAGTGAAGCAATGCCTATGAATAACGCGGATTTCTCAAAATTTAAGGAGGAATCCCCATTCAGATGGCAAATGCAGGCAATAAGATACCTAGGTGTGCAAATAAACAAAAATCTAGGCCAATTATATAAACTCAATTACAATCCACTAATGAAAAAATTACAGGACGATTTAGAGCATTGGAAAGAGCTACCACTAACACTGATAGGAAGGATAAACTGTATTAAAATGAACATTTTTCCAAGGATACTATACTTATTTCAGGCATTGCCAATACAACTGACAGAAAAATTCTTCAAAGAGTTAAAGAAAATAATAAGGAAATTTTTATGGAGAGGGGGGAAACCGAGGATAGCACTAGATAAATTAACAGAATGGTATAAACAAGGAGGCTTACAATTGCAAAACTTCAAAAATTATTATAGAGCCGCACAATTAAGGTACCTATCAGATTTTTATCAAACAAGGGAAAAACCAGACTGGACGAGACTAGAATTAGATAAAATAGGGGAAAAGATACCTGAACACATATTATATAAATGGGACGAAAAATTGGTACAACATAGAACTTCTCCAGTATTACACCATCTCCTCAATATATGGAAGAAGATTCATGTAGAAAGAAATAAAACAAATTATCAAATACCAAAACTAATATTGACGCAAAATAAGCTACTCCCTTTTACAATAGACAACCTTTCCTTTAGAAAATGGGAAAAAAAAGGGATTAAAAGAATAGAAAATTGTTTTTCAGGAAGTAGATTCTTATCCTTTGAACAAATGAGAGATAAGTACAATATAACTGGAGATACAGCGCTGGCATATTACCAACTGAGATCCTACTTGAAAGATAAATTAGGAAGCAATTTGAGTTTACCAGAGGGAAGTAACCTTGAATATGTGATTACAGATACAATGTTAATCAAAAGATTTATAACAAATATGTATATTAAACTGCAAGAAAAGGAGAATGAGGAAACAAATGGTAAAACTAAACAAAAATGGGAACAAGATTTAAATATAAAGGTAAAAAAGGAAACATGGGAGAAATTATGTTCTGGAACGATGAGAAATACAATAAATACGAGGCTGCGTATGATACAATATAATTGGTTACACAGACTATACATTACACCGCAAAAGTTAAATAAATGTGACCCAACAGTATCTGATAGATGTTTTCAATGTAAAAAAGAAAGGGGAACAACAATTCATGCAATCTGGACATGTGAGAGAGTAGAAAAATTTTGGGATGATCTCAATCAGATATTAAATAAAATAACAGAAAACAATATACCAAAGAATCCAGAGATCTTTCTCCTAAGTAACATAAAAAATAAAGAATTTGGAATTGACTTGGAAGATGCACAAAAAAGATTTGTTAAGATAGCCCTAGCCGTAGCAAAAAAATGTATTATGTCAACCTGGAAATTGGAAGATAATTTGAAAATACAACAATGGTATATAGAAATGAATAAATGTATTCCATTAGAAAAAATAACATATAGTTTAAGAAATAATATTGAAATATTCGAACAAGTATGGGAGCCTTACATTAAATACAATAGCGAAAACCTACCGGGGACAAACATTACCTAAGTTGATGGAAGGAGAAGGAAAGAAAAGAATGGACTCTAGAATTTCTGGTGTATTTTTGTTGAATGACAACATTGACTGACTGAATTAATGCAACCTAGATTGTATACCTAAAATGGATGAGAGGGGGGGTGGTGGGGGGGTGGCTTGGGAGGAGGGAGGGGGGAGGTGGGGGGGGGAGAAAAAGTCACTGTAAATGTGTGAAAAAGAAAAAGTGTATATCATGGCTATTGTGATTTATGGTGTGAAAAATAAAAAATTTAAAAAAAAATAAAAAAAAATGTTAAAGCAAACTGATCAGCAACAGTTACTGCTTTTGGTAGTTGCTTTGGAAACTAAGGCTTTTCCCTCCCTTCTGTAAAGACTAATATTGGGGGAATCAGATAACTGATATATGCCAAAAATATTCCTGGGAATTCTCGTGTAAACAGTGTTTGTAGTTTGGACAGTGTGAATGAGTGCTGGACTAACTTGATTCAAGAAATGAAAGGGCTTTGTGACTAATTTATTTCCTGTAAGTGGTGACTTCTGAGTTCCCATGTTATTCAAGTAAAGAATATCTTGGTAAAGAGTCAAATCTTGAGATTTGAGCCAGATTCCTCCTTGGCTTTTTACATTTTGCACATGGGATTTTAATGGAATAATATCATATCAGCATTTGGGGTTTTTTCACAATGAGATAGTTAGAATTACAAAAAGTTTGGAAGCAGTAAGACATTTTTGTGGAAAAAACATTACTTCAGCCTTTGTTCTTGCCAGACAATGAATCAATTGCTGTTGCAGAACTAACCTCCAAAATTGATCATTTAAAATTATTTTTTTGATTTGCACTTCTGGCAACTATTTGATAAGATAGTGGTAGTTCCTTCTGAGTTAGTAGCTCAAAAGTGTACTTCACAATCCATTTAGAAACCAGTAAGGCAAGAATTTCAGGATAATTTTGAATTTCACCGATCATTTCTTATCCATCTGTCTTCTCTCTTCCCTTTCACCCCCTCTGAGTCAGGAAGAGTAATCCATTGCACCATTGTTCCACTAAAATTGCTTCAGATATGATGTAATGATATGACATAGGTTTTGGCAAAAGACCTATTGGTCTGGTTCTGTGTGTTGATTGCAAAGATTCCACTTGATATATTTTTGAAGAGTAGTGTGAAAACTGAGCAAGTACCTTCCGGCCTATTTTCTGAAACGTTTCTTCCGTTTTGATGTGTAGTTCTGGTCATATCTGAACCCAGCAGATGAGGGTAGCAGGTCAGGGATTGCAGTGCTCTGAATTTCTTGGATAGATCCAACCTTCAATGTCTTTGAGTACCATATTAATTATAGATATTTGATTTTTCAACGTGCCTAAAAATGCATCTAATCTCATAAGCAGTGAAACAGCCCTTCGGCCACCAAGTCAACACGAACTAGTGTTGAAACACAGTTAACCTCAACTTTGACATATCTACTAATATTACTAAGAGCTAATAATATCTTTATATAAAAACTCAGATCAACGTAAATAGGCCCTCCAGTAGGAGAAAAAAATCACAAATTAAAGACTAAATAAAATGAAAATAAAAAAAATTAAAAAAGATAATTAAAAAAAGAAAAGGAAGGAAACCCCCCCACCCCCCCAAAGAAAACACTACCAAAGGGTAGTAATCCCTAAACAAAATTTGGGTGTGGATGACTAATAGAACTTAGAGCAAATCTCTCCCTCCCCAGCCGAACAAAGAATAACATCAAAATATCATAATAACATAAAAAATAAAATAAGAATAAGAAAATTCTTCTATTCATCCAAGAGATTCCAAACTCGAAGACCCCATTTCAAGAGAAATTGGACTCTTTCCATTCCCATTTCTGCCATTTCTTCCATTTCCAGAACAACCAGATTTTTCTTTAGGAGACAATGGTGGACTACGTCTTTGTCCTCTTACCATATAACCATATAACCATTTACAGAGCGGAAACAGGCCATGTTGTCCTTTCGAGTCCACACCGGTTCACTGATTTTGTGCACATCTGGCAATGAATTAGCAAAAGCCATTGCTTCACGGTCATTCTCAAAAAAACGAAATTGAGAGTCTCCATAAAACACCTTCAACACTGCCGGGTAATGAAAAGTAGACTTATAGCCTTTACGCCACAAAACTTCTTTAGCTGGGTTGAATCAACGTCAACGCTGAATGACCTCTTGACTCAAATTGGGATAAAAAAAATCTCTGCTATTCTGAATCAATAACGGAGTTTGTCGTTGTCTCGCATTTTGCACTGCTAGACGAAGTATTGCTTCTCTGTCCAAATAATTAAAACATCGAATTATCACAGGTCTCGGTGGTTGACCAGATAAAGGTGTTCTTCTTAAAGCTCTATGAGCTCTTTCCAATACCAAGCCTCCAGAAAAAAATTCTTGCCCTAATACTTGTGGGATCCAGTCTTTAAAAAAGCGAAGAGGATCTTGTCCTTCCATACCTTCTGGCAAACCAACAATTTTCACATTATTCCTTCTACTTTAATTCTCCAAATAGTCTATTTTCCTCTCTAACTCCTTCTCACATTCTCGCAATTCTATAACGGATTTTTCAACCTTCAACCTTCACCAGCTTTGTTTGTATTAGTGATCAAACCTTTGGCACAGCTGATAAGACAAAATACACAGATACAAGGTATGAAAGTTTTAGATGAGGAATATAAAATTAATTAATTTGCCGATGATGTATTGGTGTATTTAACAAATCCAGCTCAATCACTTTTACACTTGGAGGAGTGTCTGATACAATATGGATGTTTTTCTGGATATAAAGTTAATTGGGAGAAAAGTGAAATATTACCGGTAAGTGAAGGAGATTATTCATCTTATAAGAATATTCTTAATTTGAAATGGACAGATCGAATTAAGTATTTGGGTATAATTTTGAATGTTAATTATCAATCTTTATATCAATTAAACTATGTTCCGTTAATAAAAAATATTAAAACTGATTTGATTAAATGGAAAGATTTACCTATTAATTTATTGGGTAGGATAAATACAATTAAGATGAATATTTTTCCACGTATGCAATATTTGTTTCAATCTATTCCGTATTTAGTTGATAATTTTTTTTTCGAGATTTGAATAAAATGTTTAGGGAGTTTTTATGGAGAGGTAAATTTTCAAGAGTAGCCTTGAATAAATTAACTTAGAAATATGAATTAGGGGGACTACGCTTACCACATTTTCAAAATTATTATGAAGCAGCCCAACTTAAATTTATTAGTTCATTGATGGATTTGGAACGGCCCCCTAGTTGGGCCAAAATTGAGATGGCAAATAATTCTGAATTTGAAATACATCAATTTTTGTTTAGATGGAATGTAAATTTGTTACAGCAACATAATGTGCCTATATTAAAACATTTAATGAAGTTATGGACAAAGAAAAAGAAAACAATAGGTTCTAGGGGTGAATTATCGGCTTTGACCCCGTTGTATTATAATCAACTTATTTCTTTCTCAATACATAATCGAAGTTTATTACATTGGAGATTTAAAGGTGTGGAAAATTTGGGAGATTGTTTTAAAGAAGGTAAATTTTTATCTTTTGATCAGATGAGGGACAGTTATGGTATTGATAAGAAGTCTTTGTTTCTTTATTATCAAATTCAATCTTTGGTAAAACATGTGTTTGGTAGAGATATGATTTTACCTGAAATGACTAAATTTGCGACTTTTCTTATGAAGGTACCAGAGAAGGGTTATATTTCATTTATGTATCAAATATTACAGGATGGTATGGATAAAAAGGGTTGGGATAAATCCAAAGGTAAATGGGAAGATATCAGTTTTATATTTTTCTGAGGATGATTGGTTAGATATTTGTTATGATAGTGTAACTAGACTGATAAATGCACGCTATGCAAAGATTAATTATAATTTTTAACATCAATTATACTTTACACCTGAAAAGCTTAAAAAAATATGGTTTTCATGAATCAGATTTGTGTTTAGATGTGGTAACTCTGTTGGAACTTTTCTCCATGCGGTCTGGTCATGACTGTGTGTATAAATATATACACATATACACACACACACACACACACACACACACACACACACACACACACACACACACACACACACACACACACACACACACACACACACACACACACACACACACACACATTTTATGTGTGTGTGTGTATATGTATATATGTGTATATATATATATATAAATACATACATACATACACCGGGGCCGCTGCCGCCTTCCCTGTGCCCGGGACCGGGGCCGCCGCCTCCTTCTTTCTGCTGGACAGGGGCTTCTGCCTGCTTCACTCTGCCGAGGCCGGGGCCACCGCCTCCCCCTCGCTTCTGCCCGGACCGGGGCCTCCGCCTGCCTCACTCTACTGAGGCCGGGGCCACCGCCTCCCCCTCGCTTTTTACATTTTACACCCCAGTTACACAGCAGTAAGAAAGGGTGTGACTCGGTCAACCCCGTCAGAATCCAACCAGGTCCCTGATCTACCTCAGAGGTAGTTAGAGGACCCAATTAAACTTACCTAGGCCATGTCCACAGGTGATTTGTGACCAGGTATGGTCCGACCTAGGAGGGGAGGCAGGCCCCTCCAGCCCGGGTAAGAAACCTGCATAGGAGAAGGCCACTCCGATATAAAACCTACGACCCAAGGACCTCGTTGCCACGTCCCAGCTTGCTTGGCCACGGCACACGAACCATGGGTGTAAAGGGAGGGGCCAATACTGTGCACACTGCACTCCACCTAAAAGTTCCTTTGCACAGGCCCGAGGACATGTCCACGTCCTCCCCCTCAAAAGATGCTCACAAACTCAAGCTAGCATGCTGGAACATCAGAACCATGCTAGACAAGGCTGACAGCCACCGACCTGAACGTCGGTCTGCCCTCATCGCACATGAACTCCTCAGACTTGACATCGACATAGCCGCTCTCAGTGAAGTCCGCCTGGCAGATGTAGGCAGCCTCCAAGAACGCGGCGCAGGCTACACACTCTACTGGTCTGGCAAGCCTTTGGATGAACGAGCCTATCTGGTGTAGGCTTCATGGTTAAGAACTTCATTGCCTTCAAACTCGAAAACCTCCCGACAGGCCACTCGGACCGGATAATGTCCATGCGACTCCCCCTTCAAAACAAGCGTCGCATCACCCTCATCAGTGTCTATGCTCCAACCCTCCAGGTGGAACCAGCAGAAAAGGACAAGTTCTACTCTGATCTGCGCAACCTCATTCAACGCACCCCTACAGCCGACAAGGTTGTCATCCTTGGCGACTTCAACGCTCGCGTCGGCAAAGACTCAGAAACCTGGCCAGGAATCCTGGGCAAGCATGATGTCGGCAAGTGCAACGACAACAGGCGCCTCCTCTTGGAGCTCTGCGCAGAACAGCGGCTTGTCATTACAAACACCCTTTTTCAGCAGAGGGACAGCCTGAAGACTACCTGGATGCATCCCCGATCCAAACACTGGCACCTCCTGAACTATGTCCTGGTGCGAGAAAGAGACAAACGAGATGTGCTCCACACCAGGGTCATGCCCAGCGCGGAATGCCACACTGACCACCGGCTGGTTCGCTACAAGCTCAACCTTCACTTCAAGCCAAAGTCCAGGAACAGTAAAGTCCCCAGAAAGAGGTTCAATGTTGGAAACTTGCAGTTAGACGAAGTGAGAGGAAACTTCCAGGCAAAGCTCGAGGATGCAATCCGCCTCACGGACTCGTCCCCTGAAACCCTCTGGGATCAGCTGAAGACTGCCATACTGCAATCCACTGAAGAGGTACTGGGCTTCTCCTCCAAGAAAAACAAGGACTAGTTCGACGAAAACAACCAGCTGCTGGCAAAGAAGTGAGCTGCCCACCAGGCTCACCTTGCAAAGCCGTCCTGGCCAGAGAAGAAACGAGCCTTCCGTCGCGCATGCAGCCATCTTCAGCGCAAACTCCGGGAGATCCAAAATGAATGGTGGACTAGCCTTGCCAAACGAACCCAGCTCAGCGCGGACTTTGGCGAGTTCAGGAGTTTTTACGAGGCTCTAAAGGCTGTGTACGGCCTCTCACCCCAAGTCCAAAGTCCACTGCGTAGCTCAGACGGCAAAGTCATCCTCAGCGACAAGATCTCCATCCTCAACCGATGGTCAAAACACTTCCAATCTCTTTTCAGTGCCAACCACTCAGTCCAAGAATCCGCCCTGCTCCAGCTCCTTCAATAGCCCTTAAGGCTAGAGCTGGATGAGGTCCTCACCCGGGAAGAGACATAGAAGGCAATTGAACAACTGAAAAGTGGCAAAGCAGCAGGTATGGATGGAATCCCCCCAGAGGTCTGGAAGGCTGGCGGCAAAACTCTGCATGCCAAACTGCATGAGTTTTTCAAGCTCTGCTGGGACCAAGGTAAACTGCCTCAGGACCTTCTTGATGCCATCATCATCACCCTGTACAAAAACAAAGGCGAGAAATCAGACTGCTCAAACTACAGGGTAATCACGCTGCTCTCCATTGCAAGCAAAATCTTCGCTAGGATTCTCCTAAATAGAATAATACCTAGTGTCGCCGAAAATGTTCTCCCAGAATCACAGTGCGGCTTTCGCACAAACAGAGGAACTACTGACATGGTCTTTGCCCTCAGACAGCTCCAAGAAAAGTGCAGAGAACAAAACAAAGGACTCTACATCACCTTTGTTGACCTCACCAAAGCCTTCGACACCGTGAGGAGAAAAAGGCTTTGGCAAATACTAGAGTGCCTCGGATGCCCCCCAAAGTTCCTCAACATGGTTATCCAACTGCAAATGTATATATATATATATATATATATATATATATACACACACACACAATCTTTTTGGAAGAAAATTCAATTGTTTCTAGAATACCTGTATAAGATTAAAATACCTATAGATCCAACAGTATTTTTATTGGGTAGTTTGCAACCTCTGAAAGGTTTGGGATTAGATAAATTTCAACTTGCTTTTGTATATTTAGCTTTATCTGTAGCGAAAAAATGTATTGCTAGTAAGTGGAAAGATACGAATATGATTGATATTAATAGATGGCATAATGAGATGAAATATTGTTTAATAATGGAAAAAATTACGTATGTTTTGTGTGATAATTATAATTTTTTTATTAATGTGGTTGTTATATTCAGAATATTTACATTTTGATTTATGTTGATTAGATCTTAATATGTATGCTTAATTTTTTCTTAATTTTTTTTTCTTTATGATTCTCCTTTGGAGAGTTGGCTGAAGGGGGGGTTCTTTTTTTTGCTTTTTTTTGCTTTTTTTATATATATATAAAATATAACGTTTATGTTTATGGTTCATTGTTGTATATGTTATTTACTATCTGTATTTTGAATGAATAAATAAAGTTTAAAAAAAAGAAACAGTTTTAAAATTCAAATTTAACAGTCTATTCAATGTTCCTCTCCAGCACACTCAGTCTGCCTCATTGGCTCGTCTAACTTTCTTAAGAAAAATCACCATTTATGAATTTTATTAATAGTCATCCAGCATGGAAACATATTTTCAGAGCAAATAGATATCGAGAAAATTAGTCCTCTTGAAGACCAGATGGAGCCAAAAGGGATGGGAGAGATCTTAAATTGATGATTTTACATCTTTATTTACTCAGACTAGAAAAGAGAGGCAAACAGCAGTTAAACCATTGGGTATATACAGATTAAAGAGAAGAAGGTGCTTGCTATCTTGAAGCAAATAATTCCCCAAGACCTTTCAAGGGAGACTAATGCAGAAATTCCAGAATTTCAAGCATTTAAAATGTCCTTAGCCATGGGTAAGGTGCCAGAGGATTGGAGGATGTTGTTCCTTTAATAAAAGTTCAAAGAATAATCGGTAAAATTCTAGGTCAGTGAACCCGATATCAGTAGTGGATAAGTTATTAGATGGTGTTCCAAGTGATCATATACATTCATGTATTTGGATAGACAAAGACTTGTTAAGGATAGTGCTTAAGTTTTTGTTGATCCAGTATTATAGAGGACCTTACCAGGAAAGTAAAGACTGTGGATGTTGTCTCCAGGGATTTTATTAAGACCTTTGAGAAGGTCCTGAATGGGAGGTTGGTCAAGAAGGTCCAGTATTCAGAATGTGATAGTTAATTGGATTAAAAGTTGTCTTTATGGGCAAAGCCAGAGAGTGGTAGTACCTGTGGATGATTATCTCTCTGATAGGAGGCCTATGACTAGTGGTGTGGCTCAGTGATCGGTTCTGGGTCCATTGTTGTGTGTTATGTATATCAATGATCAGGTTGATAATGTTCATATTGAATCTGCAAATTTGCAGATGGCACCAAGATTAGTGTACAGATAGACCTCGACATTCAATGTTCCAACTTAGGACATTTCAAAGTTACAATGATCAGAAAGGGTGAGGGGAAATGTCAGAAATCATCCAAGTGGATTTGCTTGGACTATTTCTGACGCCTCTTTCCCCTTTCAGAATCTCTGTCTCCAATCATTTTTGTCATTTTGGTGGATGATTCCTGTAAGAATGTCCCTAAAGCTCTTCTGAAAAGGGCACAAAGAACATCTAGAGTAGGGGTGGCCAAATCACAGCTCGCGATGGTTTGGTTCCTGGTAGGAGCATTGACGTCGGACTCCCGGCAGGAGGAGAGTATTAAATCCAGAGCAAATCTATGCGAGAGAGGTAAAAAGGGTACGCCAATCATAAACCAGAGTTCAAATATACTATCCTCAAGACAATTTCCATATAGAATTTGTGGTAAAATATAGGTCAATTTATATTTGTGTGATACTTAATGTCAGAACATATACTCAGGCGCTTCACAGAGCAGCAAGAGTGGGGACATCGGTATGTTTCGACTTACGATAATTTAATCTTGCGATGCGAGTCCCAGAACAGACTCCCATCATAAGTCAGGGTCTATCTGTATAGTGGACAGTGAGGAAAACTTTTTTATGGAACAGCACATTTATTCATATTTTCCAGTGGATCTGTGCAAATGTTTGGATCCTGTCGAGTGGGCACAAGAACATAATGATCATGACCAAGAGTCAGTTGCAAATATGTGAGGTACAGTTCATCTCTGAAGTTTTTTTGTGGTGTGATTATAGTGGCATTTCAGGTTAGCATACTATTAGAAAGACAATTAAATATGGGGAAGTCTAGAAACTGATGGAATGATGTAAGTTTTAATCAACCACTGTGAAATGAGGCAGTGTAGCGGCGGCTACACTGCTCCTGCAATAACACGCGCAACCACTGGCCGCAGGGTGCCCAAGGAGATATCGTACAGGATGGTGTCTTCGCAGATCTCGGAACCGCAGGCTGGTGATGACGGTCTTGAAGGCCCTCGTCTCCTCATCAGCTTCCTGGTCCTGGGCAAGCTGGTCAAAGTCGAGGCCGGGCATTAGCGCGCAGATGGCCGGTCGCGAGAGTGCATTGGCAACCACATTGTCCTTCCCCGCCATGTGCCGAATGTCGGTGGTAAACTCCGACATGAAGGAGAGGTGACGCTGCTGGCGGGCCGACCAGGGATCCTTTGCTATCGCGAGCACCTGGGTGAGGCGATTGTGGTCAGTGAAGATGGTAAAAATCCTCCCCTCCAAAAAATAGTGGAAATGCAGCACCACCAGGTTGATGCCCAATAACTCGCAGTTGAAGGCACTATACTTGCGTTCCGGTGGGCGGAGCTGGTGGCTGAAGAATGCCAGCGGCTTCCAATGCCCATTTACCTGTTGCTCCAGGACGGCACCGACAGCTGTGGCAGAGGCATATGCAGGTCGGGGCCGAGCATGGCGGCCTTCGCGAGGGTGTCCTTGGTGGCCTTGAATGTGGTGCAGGCTTCTGGGTTCCAAGTGAGCATCTTGTGCTTGACTGCGATGAGGGCGAACAGCGGCTGCATGAAGCGCGCAGCTCCTGGGATGAAGCAGTTGTAAAAGTTGACCATACCCATGAACTCCTGCAGCCCCTTGAGGCTGTTCGGGCGTGGGAACTCCCTGATGGTGGCAACCATCGCAGCAGCAGGCATGGCTCCTTCGGCTGTGATGTTATGGCCCAGGAACTGCATGAACTCTTTCCTGAACTGGCACTTGGCCGGGTTGCTAAGGCCGAAGTCGGCCAGCCGGGAGAAAAAGGCACGTAGGTGGGCCGCAGGGTGCCCAAGGAGATATCGTACAGGATGGTGTCCGGTCCTTGCTGGCGACAAGGATGACATCCAAATAAATAAAGACAAAATCCAAGTCCCTGCCCACGGAGTCCATGAGGCGATGGAAGGTCTGATCGGCGTTCTTGAGCCCGAACAGCATGCACAGGAATTTGAACCGGCCAAAGGGGGTGTTGATGGCCGTCTTGGTTATGTCCTCAGGGTGCACTGGGATCTGGTGATATCTGCTCACCAGGTCAACCTTGGAGAAGACCCACGCGCCGTGCAGGTTGGCCGTAAAGTCCTGGATGTGAGGGATGGGGTAACGGTCAGGAACGGTTGCCTCGTTGAGCCGCCGATAGTCTCTGCAGGGACGCTAGCCGTTGGATGCTTTTGGGACCAGGTGGAGCGGCAAGCCTAATGATCCCCAGCTCCAACAGGTGTGAAAATTCCTCCTTTGCTACCTGGAGCTTGTCAGGCGGGAGCCGGCGTTCCTTGGCGTGAACCGGCGGGCCCTGGGTGGGGATGTGGTGGAACACCCCATGGCGTGGCAAGGCAGCAGAGAACTGTGGCTTGAGGAGTGTCGGGACCTCATCTCTGGGCATGCCGATCGTGGCCATCTGCGGTTGCTTTGAGCGGGAGGCGTCGAGGTGAACGGCCTGGAAGGTATGGGCATCCACTAGGTGCCTACCTCAAATGTCCACCAGAAGCCCATGTGAGAGGAGGAAGTCTGCACCCAGGATGGCAGTCGGGAGGGACGAGACGGTGAATCTCCACGCTAAATTCTGTTGGCCGATCTGGAAGTGGACTGTCTTGTCTCCATACGTCTGGATTCCTGTTGCGTTGGCCGCACGGAGGGGAGGTCCACGAGGTCAGTTCCTGGATTCGATGGCCGTGGCCGGTATGACGCTGATTTGGGCTCCAGTGTCAACGAGGAACCGCTGGCCACTGACTGAGTCCAGGAGGTTGAAAAGGCTGTGTCCTTGGCCAGCCGCCGCAGCCATTAACAGCGGCCAGCCTGGTCGTTTCCCTGGAACGAGCAGGGCTGATGAAACTTCCGAGCCTTGGCTCCCCAGCGCTGGTGGTAGAAGCAGAGGCTTGAAGCAGATGCTGTGGCCTTGTTTATGCTCTTGGGGGCCCCTACAGGGGCTGGGTGCTATACTGCAGCGCTAGGGGCGGGCTTGGCGTGGTCGTGCCCATGTCTCATGACTTGCTGGACCACTAAGCCTTCGGAGAATCATGCATCCCATAGCTCTTGGGCCTTCTGGGTGACCTTCCTTGGGTCAGAGAAGCTCTCTTGAACCAGCAGCGGGCGGATGTCCCTGGGCATACGTTCAAGGAAGATGTGCTCGAAAAGTGGGCAGTTGGTGTACTCACCCATGAGTGCGAGCATCTTGTCCATCAGTTCCATCGGGGACCTGTCCCCCAGGGTGTCGAGGTGCAACTGGTGTCCGGATAGTCTGAGGGGCCCAGTAAGCACTCGCTTGATGGTCTCGTACTTGTCCTCGGCGGCTGGGTGCTGAACAAGGTGCAGCACGCGTCTGACGGTGGCCTGATCCAGGGCAGCGACCAGATGGTAGAATTTGGTCATGTCGGAAGAAATCTGGTGGAGGTGAAACTGGGCCTCCGCGTGGATGAACCAGGTCTCCGGCTCCTGAACCCAGAATTTAGGCAGTTTCACGGCTATAGCACTGATCCCAGGCTCGCTCATGATGGGTTCAAAGGCGTTTGAATCAGTCAGAGTCACCAATTGTAGCGACGGCTACACTGCTCCTGCAACAACACACGCAACCAGGCGGGTTGAGCTCAGTGAGCAGACTAGTTTATTGCAGGCTGCTGGGCTGCACTTGTACTCCCAGCCCGGACCTGGCTGAGAACCGCATTGGAGGGCACTGACGTCATCCGGGCGTCACATGGTCCCCAAGGACAGGTTTCTGAGCCCCGAGCTGGAAGAAAGGGAAACCCCTGACGGCGCCATTTATTGTGATCTGAACTCACAGGAAGAAATATATGTGTATGATATTAGAAGGCTATTGGTATCTATGAAATTCTGTAAAATTGAGCAGCTTGGTAGCAAGCAAAGAGATTAAGAAACTAAGTCTTCATGACAAACGTGTAGTGTAAGTGTGGATTATTTCCAAAAGCCAGTCTGGATCTGAATCTAGTTAAACTTAACAGGCTGAGACTTGACTGCAATGGAGTGTTGTCCCTGATACTAGACCAAATCCGGCAAGGATCCTGAAAAACTGATAACAGGGAGAATCAAGAGCAATGCACGGATTTTCAGCATAGAATTTAGGAGACGCAAAGAATTAGTTAGATTTGGATTCAAGTAATTTCTTCCTGAAGCTTGAGAAAATTTGGCATGTGTCACCTGCAGTACTCCGTGGTACAGGAACCACTCCACCCAAAATTGCAGGAGGACTGTGAATATAGCTCAGGCAATCACACAAACCTCCCCCCTCACCTCCATCAACCGGTGCCTTTGAAAAGCAGTCAATATGCTAAAATACTCATCCTTGATCCCACACTCCTCATCTTCCCCTCCCGTCAGAAAGAAGATTCATGAGTATGAGATCACCTACAACTAGACTGATGGACAGTTGATGTCCTACAGTTATCAGACTCCTGAATTGCTTTGCACCAATTAATCTCTCTCACTATCTGTACTTTTGTTCTGTGTCTTTCTTCTTGTATCATTAAGACCTGGAGATGTTTGCTGCTCTACTCGCAAAACAGCCTCGATCTTGGTACATCTGATTATAAACAAACTTTAGCTTCATCGTTATACAATGATTCTGAGTGAGTTGCTTAAGGAATTTGTCCCCATTTAAGCTGATGGTTAAACATTTTTAAATTATCTTTGAAAGATGGATTCAAGATCCTTAACAAAACAAACTGGAGTTGATAGCTAGCTACATTGATGTCCTTGATATTACCCAAATGCTATTATAATCTTTATCTTTTCTACATTGGAGAAGAGGCTAAATGTAGCATGCACCTGATATTCATTTCTCTGGAGAACTGCTGGAAAGAGAACTTTGTAACATTCAACAGACTGACCATTTGGATCAACTTATATACCAAATGTGCTCATGTACAAGACAACTCGTGTATAAGATATCCCATGAAATGTAGGTTTTGAGCTATATTCGCTATATAAGACTGCCCCAAGTCTTACTGCTCCAATTGTTCTTTACCAATCATACCATTGACCAGTGGAGTGATGCTGCCACAATATTTTAAAAACTAATTACCCAGTAAATGGTTTAAATTATATTAGCTTTTTTTAATTAAAATACACCATCAGCTCCTTTAACAAGCTGTTTAAAGCTTGTACAGAGCCGACAACAGTCAGACTGTGGATGAACCCCACAAGGGATTGTTGAGACTTCGCTGTTAAGGTTTGAATTTTAAACTTGGCACGGGGGAGTGCTGAGACTTCGCTGTTAAGGTTTGGATTTTATACTTGGCGTATAAAATGACTCCTGGAGTTTTGGGGTGACGGTTTTAAAGTTGAATACCTATCTTTTGTGCCAGCGTATACAATACGTCAGTGATTTATGGTTCTCATAAAGCTGTTTCAAGGATGACCAAAGGAAAGGCAAGATTATCATTAAATACTGCACTTCCTTGTACATTCTAGAAGTTATTTATTAATAAGAAGATACGTGGTAATGGATTAGTACTGTCCCTAAAAAAAACTGTACTATTGCATTGGTTTTTAGTAGTGCTGAATTATTTGGTCCACGCTTGGATCATTTGAAGAAAAAAAACCTCTTTCATCTGCTCCGGCCTCGTGTCACACTTTTACTGGATCACATGGCTTGCTTTTGGTGTTGGCTCCTTGAGTTCTGATTTTACCATATTGGCAGATTTCTCATCATTGTGAAGTTCATTCAATAACGTTGTTGTTCAATTTACAGGACTGTGGCAGCTGAAGTCAGGAAGCAAGTATCAAGCCAATATAGCAGTTCACCGCAGCTGTCCAAGAAACGTAGTGGCTTGCATCAGTTGGTAAGTGCACAGCTGTTCTTATGTTGCCCTGCTAGTGTGATGCAAGGCTCAACCAGATTGATGCTGGGGCAAGTGGTTACTGCTGTGGAAAATGAAAAATTGAAGGTGGACATGTATCTCAAAGCTGTATCTATAGGGTAATGCAACAGAAAGCACTGTGATACTGTTGAGAACCAACAGCAACATAGAACATGGAACCCAGACCCTTGCTGAATCATCAGCTGTGGTAGTGCATATTCTCTAGATGCACTGTGGATGAAGAGAAAGAGTCTCCTGTGATTGAACTTCTGTAAAACATTACGTTAACAACTGTGGGGTAGTCTAAGTAATCAAAATCGAATGCTGGATTGAACTTAGCCTGATGTCCAACAGTTTTCGGATGTGGTTTCATTTAGCCCTTTGTTTTTCATTATGCGTTGTGTCATTTTCCCTCCCATTCGAGGTTTTCTTGATTCACTAACACAACCCAAGCCAAGTCAATAAAATGCCATTCAGATTGTTACTCATTTAGGTTCACTGGCAATAAATCTGAATCTGATCTGAAGGTCTTTACTTTCACTTTCTTTGATCAGAGTTTGTGTTTGCTTCTTAGTTGGGAATGAGTGAATGAACAAGCAGTTCTACCAGCTAACCCCAACTATTGAAACATTGCTTTTCTTCTTGCACTAACTACAATTGTGAATTGTTATGGCATATTGTGGTAATTTAATTTATTCTATCATTGGTATATCTCATGTAGCTGCTTGGCTACAGCAAGTAAAAATTTTGGCTCATCTGTACCTTATCTGCAAAAGCTACTTTCTGTCCTTAAAACTTTAAAAATTTTTAAATATAGACATACAACATGGTAACAGGCCATTTCGACCCATGAGCCTGTGCCACCCCAATTACACCCAATCAACCCTCAACCCTCGGTACATTTTCAAACGGTGGGATGAAACAGGACCCCCTCGGGGAAAACCCATGCAGACACGGGGAGAACGTATAAACTCCTTATTTGAACCCTGTTTCCGATCTCTGGTGCTGTGATGACGTTGTGCTAACCGCGAGAACATGCAAACTCCTTTCAGACAGAGCAGGATTCCCAATAGCTTTTGCTGTAATGGCATTGCTGCGCTAACCGTGCTAAGACAGTCATGCTGTCCTCTTTTTACCCTCCTGATTTCTTTCTCAAGCTTACTGTAAATACATATGCTGAATATGTCTCCTTTTTCCTGACGAGAGAAATCAATATCCCTCAACAGTCAAGGTTCCATGATCCTGCCAATCTTCTTCATTTAAGCGAGACTACTTAGGGAGACTTTTGAAAAACCTTCCACTTTACAAATGTTCCATTATGTGCAAACAGCATCACCCAATCAATCATTGCAAGTTCCTCTTTAATGCCATCTAAATTAGCCTCGCCCCAATCTTTTTTGCTTCTCTCTTTAAGTCTGGCTGTAAGGCGCTTAGGCAATTCCTGCTGGTGACGAATCTGTCTGCCTTGAGGCAGGCAGAAAGAAATTTCATGTAATAGGACACTATTTTATTACTATGACAATAAATAGAATCTTGAATCTCGGACCTGTGGGCTCTTTTTCATCCTTATTTTTAAATCTTGCGGGATTCTGTCAAAGTCCACGTAGATAACCTCTGTCAATGAATCATGGTCCACAAGGCCTTCCACTGACACTTGACACATTCCCTGCCTCATTTCCCAATAATTACTTTGCTTTTCAATAGCAAATTTAATTTATTTTCATGACCCTAACCAACTGATGAAAGCAGAATGAAAGGAACACTTTCTTCTTCAGGCACTGGAGAACTTCATCTCCAAAATCAGTGTTTCCCCACATAGTTCACAATTATATTGCATAAGAAACAATGAAAAAATCCTAATCTGTGATCCAAATAATTATTTGTGATGCATTGGGTTGTCATAGAACATAGAAAACCACAACACTATATAGAACCTTCAGCCTTCAATGTTGTGCTGACCTACATATTCAGACCAAAAATAAATACTAACTCCTTCCTACCTCTTAACCCTCTATTTTTCTTTCATCTGTGTGCCTATCTAAGAGTCTCTTGCAGCTTTCATCCCTGCCATCAGCAGAGACTATGAGGGAAGGAAATGCTCGTGCAATCAGCTTATCAAGCGCCTCAGAGCTTCCCATAGTTTGTGTGTTATTCCCTTAGAATGAATATTGAATCCATTGGCAAGCACAATGATCAGGTTGTTTCTATTAACAGTGAACGAGCTAGAACAAGAGGCTTTACGTATATGGTATCAAAGGAGCAGCAGTAAGCTGTTTATCTTCTCAAACCAATTGCATTGTTCAGTTATAACATTGCTGAGCTGTTTTAATTCGATCTTTTTGCATTGGTTCCAACGCTTAATTCTCTAAGAACCGAAGAATATTACAGCATAGAAAACAGGCCCTTCAACCTTTCTAGTCTGTGCTGATCTATTATTCTGCCTAGTCCCACTGACTGTACCCAGTCCATACCCTTCCCATCTATGTACCTATCCAAATTTTTCTTAAATGTTAAAATTGACCCCACATTCACTACTCACTATGTGAAGAAGTTCCTCCTAATGTTCCCCCTAAACTTTCCCCCTTTCACCCTTAACTTATGTCCTCTGGTTTGTATCTCACCTAACCTCATGCCCCTCATAATTTTGTATCCCTCTATCGAATGTCCCCTCATTCTTCTATGCTCCTAGCCTGTTTAACCTTTCTCTGTAACTCAGTTCCTGAAGTCCGGGCAATGTCCTAGTAAATCTTCTCTGCATTCTTTCCATATTATTTATATCTTTTCTGTACTTAGGTGACCAAAACTCCGCACAATACTCCAAATTTGATTCCATCAATGTCTTGTACAACTTTACCATAACCTCCCAACTCAATATGCAATACTTTGATTTATGAAGGCCAATATGCCAAAAACTTTGTTTATATCCCTGTGACACCACTTTCAGGGATTTCTGTATTTGTATTCCCAGGTCACTCTTCTGTTCTACTGCACTCCTCAGTGCCCTCCCATTTACCATGTACAAACCTTTCTTGGTTTGTCCTTCCAAAATGCAACACCTCACATTTATCTGCATTAAGTTCTATCTGCTATCTTTCAATCCATTTTTCCAGCAGGTCCAGATCCCTCTGCAAGCTTTGAAATCCTTCCTCACTGTCTACAACATCTCCAATCTTAGTGTCACCTGCAAACTTACTGATCAAATTTACCACATTATCATCCAGATCATTAATATAGATGACAAACAATGATCCCAGCACTGATGCCCCTGAGGCACACCACTGGTCACAGCCCACCAGCTTGAGAAGCAATCATCCACCATCACTCTGGCTTCTTTCATGTAGTCTCTTCTCTATCACTCTGGCTTCTCTCATGTAGTCTCTTCTCTATCAAGAACAATAATGTACTCTGCTACTTCAGGTGTAAGTTAGTACTGAACTAATTCATTTTTCTCTAATAACAAGTGGATAGAATTAAAAGTTTGCACGCAACTATTGCCCTCTCCTAACCCCACAGTGATGTATTATATCTCATCATAGGTACCTCTTTCTGAAGTGGTAGAACCTGTGGACTTTGAGGAATACCTGACAACACATCCCCCTGCTCCAGAAGCAGGCTCACTCCGAGAACTGCTTGAGTTTCCTGCAGATGATATTGAAATAGTGTACGAGCCACGAGAATGTCGAACTATCGAGTCTGGAGTTCCAGAGGAAGTGTGAGTATTCTTGCACATCAGTAAGGTCTCGGGTCATGCAGAAGCCATATAAACAAGATCTTTTCTTCAGCTATCTTGGGTCCTCTCTGCACAACTTGGTGGTGCAGGAGCACGTGGCAGTCACAGAGACATGGAGCGGCCCACAAAATGGTCAATGAACATGGCAAACACATGGACCTGGGGGTAACACAGACCGTCATCCCAGGTGACCTTCCCAGGCGAAGGCCAGCCAATTCCAGAGGCTCTGACGTCAGCGTCTGGGGGCCATAGAAGCGTGACGCCAGAGCAATAAATCAGTCTCATTTTGCAAGGCTTTGATGTGCGTGTCATTCTTTTCCACGAATGCTACGAGCACATTTTTCTGTACCTGTGGTCTTGGCAAGAACAATCAACAGCAGCACCACAGTTTAAATATGGTGTGTCAGATGGTTAGGTTCATTCTGATCCCTATAGGGTACAGCTCAGTCCCATCACAGGAACATTTTGACACCGGTTTCCCAACTCCCAAACTATCACCTTCTCTGACCCCACAATTTTACATTTTAGGAGTAAAACACAAAACTCTGCAGACACCATGATTTTTAAAAAAATTTTTTTTATTTTTCACACTATAAACCATATTGACCAAGATACATACAGACATTTTTCTTCTTAAATATATACAGTGTCGTTTCCTCCCCCATTTTCCCCCCTCCCTTCCCTCCCTCCCTCCCTCACCCCCTTCCCCATTTATTTGAAGTTCAATCTATAAGATACATTAAACCCGTTAAACAATGTTGTCACTTAATAAAAATAAACAAGAAATTTTACTGAGTCAGTTCTTTTCGTTCTCTTCTCCTTCTGTCATTTTAGGTGGTGGAAGTCCACGGTAGGATTTCTCTATTGTGTTTCATGTATGGCTCCCATATTTGTTCGAATATTGTAATGTTATTTCTTAAATTATATGTTATTTTTTATAATGGAATACATTTATTCATTTCTATGTACCATTGTTGTATTCTCAAGTTATCTTCTAATTTCCAGGCTGACATAATACATTTTTTCGCTACAACTAGGGCTATCATAACAAATCTTTTTTGTGCTCCATCCAAATCGAGTCCAAATTCTTTGTTTCTTATATTACTTAGGAGGAAGATCTCTGGGTTTTTTGGTATATTGCTTTTTGTGATTTTATTTAATATCTGGTTTAGATCTTCCCAAAATTTTTCCACTTTCTCACATGTCCAAATTTCATGAATTGTTGTTCCCGTTTCCTTTTTGAAGCAAAAACATCTGTCAGATACTGTTGGGTCCCATTTATTTAACTTTTGAGGTGTGATGTATAGCCTGTGTATCCAGTTATATTGTATCACGTGTAACCTCGTGTTTATTGTATTTCTCGTAGTTCCGGAGCATAGCTTCTCCCACGTTTCATTCTTTATCTTTATGTTTAGATCTTGTTCCCATTTTTGTTTAGGTTTACCGTTTGTTTCCTCGTTCTCCTTTTCTTGCAGTTTGATGTACATGTTTGTTACAAATTTTTAAATTATCATTGTGTCTGTAATCACATATTCAAAATTGCTTCCTTCTGGTAACCTCAGACTGTTTCCCAATTTGTCCTTCAAGTAGGTTTTCAGTTGGTAGTATGCAAACATTGTATCGTGAGTTATATTATATTTATCCTTCATTTGTTCAAAGGATAATAATTTATTTCCCGAAAAACAATTTTCTATTCATTTGATCCCTTTTCTCTCCCATTCTCTGAATGAAAGGTTATCTATTGTGAAAGGGATTAGTTGATTTTGCGCCAATATTAGTTTTGGTAGTTGGTAATTTGTTTTATTCCTTTCTACGTGAATCTTCTTCCAAATGTTGAGCAGATGATGCAATACCGGTGAATTCCTATGTTGCACCAATTTTTCATCCCATTTATATAGTATATGTTCAGGTATCTTCTCCCCTATTTTATCTAGTTCTAATCTGGTCCAATCTGGTTGTTCCCTTGTTTGATAAAAATCTGATAGGTATCTTAATTGTGCGGCTCTATAATAATTCTTAAAGTTTGGTAGTTATAAGCCTCCTTGTTTGTACCATTCTGTTAATTTATCTAGTTCTATCCTCGGTTTCCCCCCTTTCCATAACAATTTCCTTATTATTTTCTTTAACTCCTTGAAGAATTTCTCTGTTGGGTGTATTGGTAATGACTGAAATAGGTATTGTATCCTTGGGAAAATGTTCATTTTAATACAGTTTATCCTTCCTATCACTGTTAGTGGTAAGTCTTTCCAATGCTCTAAGTCGTCATAATTTATATAATTTATATAATTTAGTTTATATAGATGGTCGAGGTTTTTATTTAGTTGTATACCTAGGTATCGCATTGGTTGTGTTTGCCATCTAAATGGCAATTCTTTCTTAAACTTTGTGAAATACGCATTATTCATTGGCATTGCTTCACTTTTATTTGCGTTGATCTTGTACCCCGATACTTCTCCATATTCCTTCAATTTCCTATGTAATTCTTTTATTGATATTTCTGGTTCTGTTAAGTATATTATAACGTCATCTGCAAATAGACTGATTTTTATATTCCTTCTCTTTTATTTTTATCCCTCTTATTTTATTTTCTGTTCTTATCAGTTCTGCTAGTGGTTCTATAGCTAACGTGAACAGTGAGGGAGATAGTGGACATCCCTGCCTTGTTGATCTGCTTAAGTTAAATTGTTTTGATATATATCCATTTACTGTCACTTTCGCCAATGGCCCCTTATATAATGCTTTAATCCAATTAATATATTTCTCTGGTAGGCTGAATTTTTGTAGTACTTTGAATAAATAATTCCATTCTACTCTGTCAAAGGCCTTCTCTGCGTCTAAAGCAACTGCTACTGTTGGAGTTTTATTTCCTTCTACTGCATGAATTAAATTAATAAATTTACAGATATTGTCTGTTCTTTATCTTTTTTTAATAAATCCAGTTTGCTAATAGTTTAGCTATTATCTTATAATCTGTATTAAGTAGAGATATTGGTCTATATGACGCTGGTGCAAGTGGATCTTTCCCTGTCTTTGGTATTACTGTAATTATTGCTGTTTTGCATGAATCTAGTATGCTTTGTGTTTTATCAATCTGGTTGAATACTGGGAGGAATTAATAAGTCTTTAAATGTTTTATAGAATTCTATTGGGAATCCATCCTCTCCTGGTGTTGTATTGTTCGGTAGTTTTTTTAATATCTCCTGTAATTCTCCTATTTCAAATGGTTTTATTAATTTATTTTGCTCCTCTGTTTGTAATTTCGGTAGTTCAATTTTAGTTAGAAATTCATCTATTTTGTCTTCTTTCCCTTTGTTTTCAGTTTGATATAGTTGCTCATAGAATTCCCTGAAGTTTTCATTGATCTCCGTTGGATTATATGTAATTTGTTTGTCCTTTTTCCTTAATGCCAATACCATTCTTTTAGTTTGTTCTGTCTTAAGCTGCCACGCTAGAATTTTGTGCGATTTTTCTCCTAGCTCATAATATTTCTGTTTTGTCTTCATTATGTTCTTCTCCACCTTATATGTTTGTAGTGTTTCATATTTTATATTTTTATCTGCCAATTCTCTTTTAGTTGTATCTTCCTTTATTGCTAATTTTTTTTCTATATTTGTTATTTCCCTTTCCAACTGTTCTGTTTCCCGATTGTAGTCCTTCTTCATCTTAGTTACATAACTTATTATTTGCCCTCTGATGAACGCTTTCATTGTGTCCCATAGTATAAACTTATCTTTTACTGATTCTGTATTTATTTCAAAGTACATTTTAATTTGTCATTCAATGAATTCTCTAAAATCCTGTCCTTTAAGTAGCATGGAGTTTAATCTCCATCTATACATTCTTGGTGGGATGTCCTCTAGCTCTATTGCCAATAACAGGAGTGAGTGGTCCGATAATAATCTGGCTTTATATTCCATTTTCCTAACTCTCCCTTGAATGTGGGTTGATAACAGGAATAGGTCTATCCTTGAGTATGTTTTATGTCTACCCGAATAATATGAATATTCCTTTTCCTTTGGGTGTTGTTTCCTCCATACATCCAAAAGTTGCATTCTTGCATCGATTTAATTATAAATTTGGTTACTTTGTTCTTTCTGTTAGTTTTTTTTTCCCAGCTTTATCCATGTTTGAGTCCAAATTAAGGTTAAAATCCCCTCCTATTAGTATGTTCCCTTGCGTATCTGCTATCTTCAAAAAGATATCTTGCATAAATTTTTGATCTTCTTCATTAGGTGAATATACATTGAGTAAATTCCAAAATTCTGAATATATCTGACATTTTATCATTACATATCTCCCTGCTGGATCTATTATTTCCTCTTCTATTTTGATTGGTACATTTTTATTGATTAATAGCTACTACTCTGGCTTTTGAATTATATGATGTGCAGACACCATGATTGAAGTGAAAACACAACACTGGAGAAACTCAGCAGGTTAAACAATGTACTTTGTATAGCAAAGGTAAAGATACATAACCAGCATTCTGGGCATGAGCTCTTAATCGAGGTATGGCAAAATTAGGCAGGCACCTGAACAAATGGGGGGAGGGGTGTGGAGGAGGAAAGGGGAGCACAGTTTCACAGGCAGGAGGAAATAGGTGGATAAAGGAGGGAGGGTACACCTGCAGGCAGGGTGAGAAAGGAAAGAAGACAAAGGGAATGGGGAGAGAGAGAAGGGGGGGTGGTCTAGCAGAAACTGGTGAAGTCGATGTTAATGCCACCTGGTAGGAGAGTGCCCAAAATTAAGTGTTGCTCCTCCAATTTATGGGTGATCTTGGTTTTGGCATTTTTTTCATGTTGACAACTTGTACATTTTTATTTTTATTTTTATTTCACTGTTGACTGTTAGACTGCTGTTCCCCATGCTTTGGAATTCCTTCTCCTTCTCTACATATTCCTCCTTCAAAATTCTCTTTGAATGCCTACTTCTTTGACCAGATCTTTGATTGTTTCTCTTTTGATTAAAACATCTAATGAGACCTCTAATTTTAGGTTAAACAGCTAGTATTACAGCAGTTTGTTTTTGACGAAGAAAAATGGGTTTGTTTTTTTACTAACACACCAGGACTGCCTGTGGCTGTTGAATTATTGTATCCTTTTTTTTCTTTCAGGGGCATGGACCCTCGAGTGAGAGATGCTGTCCAGATCTACACTGAAGACTGGGTCATTGTTCACAGAAAGTGCGTTTATCATGTTAATTGGTTCAGTCTGCCCTGTTTATTTATTACAGAACTGTTTGTTTTACCCAAGGGTGATATGCTGCAGCTGTGAGATACATGGAGGAAACTAGATAACTAACCATTTAGCTTTTGGGTAGAAAAGAGCAGGAGTAAGATTAGTATGTGTTGGACTGACAGAGGATGTATTTTTCAGTCTGGAATCTCATAATAAATCGAACCTTGATATCTCAAGGGCTGAGATCACTCTTTCTATCTGAATAATATAGTGCAACTCAAAATGTGTGCAATTTAAAATCCAATAGGTGTTCTTTTTCCATTGTTTAACATTTAAGATAATAAAAATCTTTTTCAGATGATGAAGGAATCATATCTGGAAATTGTAGAACCTTGAGCAGTCTAAAATACTGCAACCTATGGATACACTGAGTAAATGTGTGTAAGGCCACTAATCCATTTAAAGTTGATATCCTTTTTTAAAATTAAATCTCTTCTCACATTTTTTCAGTCATTTGAGATTCGTAGTGCTTTAGAAATGTGAGAAGTATGTCTGTCTATAAATCCTTATTTTTTTTCTTATTTACCCAGTCTTTGACTATCTTTTTACATTTTGGGAATAGTTTCCAATCTGTGATGATAGTCTGTGATAACTTTGTTCTGTTCATAATATGCACTCTTTATTGACACTGTGAGATGCTGTTTTATGGAGCCTACATGCTATACGAGCCACAGTTCTGCTGTCATTCAACCCTTGATACTGTTAAATAAAATCTGGGTTGAGAAAGGGTCATTGACTCATCATGAAATTGTACTAAACAAAACCTTGTGCTGTTTGTCAGGAGTTTATGTTCTCCCCGTGTCTGTGTGGGTTTCTTCCGGGTGCTCCGGTTTCCTCTCACCTTTCAAAACGTCCAGGGGTTGTAAGTTAATTGGGGTATTTGGGCGGCACGGGCTCATGGGCCAGAAGGGCCTGTGACTGTGCTGTATCTCTAAATTTGAAAATTTTAAAACACAGTGGGCTGTTTGGCCTTCAGTATCCAGGCTGACAACATGTGAAGCTCTAACCCCAGACCCTAATAGTTTCAGCAGCTCGTGCTCACTGTTGTAACCTAGTCTTTGACTTGTATTTGGAAACAGGTATGAAAGGCTGAGCACTGCATTTAATGCCAACACACTAGAGAAGCATCGCGAGAGGCAGCGAGGCCTGCCCAAGCAGATGTTTGAATCTGATGAAGTTGTTGATGACCGAGGGACCCAAGACGATCAGGTTGGCATTAGTTGTTTCACTGTTATTCAACTTTCAAGTAGGAAAATTTCCATCTGATGCCATTTCTTGTTGGAATTGGGACCATCATTGATAGCTCAAAGCTTCAGTCTTGTTCAGATTGATCTGATGCAAGTGCAGAATGTCATGTTAAACGTGTTAGTGGAATTTGTAAATTAAGGAACAACGATGAAGTTGATGAAGAGCAGCTTTTGAAATATCCAAGGCCATAGGGAAATGCTTGGAACAGGTCATGATGGCTTTCAAAAGAATCAGTCCCAACACAATTGGTAGAAGGGCCTCCTGTGTTATGCTTTGGTCAATCAGAATTAACGCCTCGGTGTTGATGTTTCCCTTCCTCACAATGTTGACTTTACCTGTCTTGTTTTCATCCTTGTATCGGAAATGCTGGTTGACTCCAGGACTAAATGAATAAAAGCTGCAAGTGACAGTTTTCCTGTTCTTGGGTAGGATGAGCTGAAGCGCAGATCAGTGTCCCTGGATGACACTCCAAGGGGAAGCTGGGCCTCCAGTATCTTTGACTTGAAGAACTCCACGGCCGACTCCCTGCTGCCCAGCCTGCTGGATCGTACGGCTATCGAGGATGTGGACAAGCGCAATGGGGAGCAAAGGAAAGAAAACCGACACCGGGAGTTATTGGCACTCTTCCCACCACCTGATGAGGTAAAGTGCTTTCCACATGTGGAGGAAGGAAGTAGTAGTCCTGTTTAATGACAAGCATGACTTAGCATCTGTTTGTGATCCAATCCAAGCCCAGGATCAGTACCTTTGTAACCTTGCGATCTGAAGAAGCAATAAATTGATAAGTACACATGGATTTAGTTTTTATAGGGGATTATATTTCATAGTGGATTTGAACAAATGCGTGTGGAAAGAAATATAGGAATTTGAAGAAAGTTTATGAGCACAGGGAACTGGATTAAATACATTTAAAAAAAATTTAGACATGCAGCCCTTTTGGTTCACGACCCGTGTTGCAGAATTATACTCAATTGACCTACAACCCCCAGAATGTTTTGAAAGGTGGGTGGAAACCCACGCAGACATGGGTAGAACATACAAACTCCTTACAGAGAGCACTGGATTCGAACCCTGGACCCGAGTGCTGGCCTGTAACAGTGTTGCACTGGCCACTATGCTAATCCCATGCTGTCCCTTCTTGGAAAGTGCCAATGCAGGTTTGATGAGTTGTGGAGCCTCTTGAATCACACCATTGATGTGGCACAGCTTTCAAAGGTAGGTACCCACTGGAAAATGAGAGAGACCCTGGTGTTGGATGTATCTGTATAGCTCTTAAAAGAGCAAGCATTGTGAGATTGTAATACACTCATTTTCTCCCTTCGCGTATTCTGAAGGTTAGATTTAAAGTGGTTAAAGGGCACTTTCAATGTGAGCACAGACATTGAGATCATCTCGATTCAAGTGTGAGGAAATCTTTTCCTTTATTTTCTGAAATCCACTCATCTGGAGTCTGCTGCAGCTGAATTAGCAATGAAAGTGGTGAAACACTCAGGAGGAGTTTATAGACCAATGGGTGATCTTAGCGTGGGATTCAACTGCACATTGTGCTAAAGCTATTTTGGACCAGGTGGGGAAGTTATACATGTAAGCAGAAACCTTGCATCAAAAATTTAATCTCTTAAACTACTTTGAAGAATTAAAATTTCTTGACAACTGCAATCTTGTGTAACATGTATAACACAATTTTGCCATATTGCAACAAGTTAAGGAGCCCTAATAACCAAAAAAAACTCTAAAATAATTTATTTGACCAAAAATCTTGCTTGCTATCTGCATATTGGGAGCACTGGTGCCACCTGGTGAGCCACACAGTCAATGTATTAATATTTATGTTAACTGAACACACTTTGTTATTCTCCAACACATTTGTGCACTGCACCCAGCCCCAACATCTACAGACTTGCTTATTTAACACCACCGATATACTGGGCCTGTACTATTCAGTTCTGAAATAAAATTGCTCTTGTTGATGTGGAACAGCAGACATTGAACCAGGATCATGCCTCTCCTTTAGCTGTCTAAGCATCAATAGAATAAGTTTGACAGCTGGTGTTCCAAGTCTGGAAACATGCCTTTTGAGAAACCTCAAGACATCTGGGCATTTTTTTTTGATGATCAGTGCTAATTTCAACATCTAAATAGAACTTGCAGGGAGGAAACATTGTTGCAGCCATCATGAAAAAATACCCCTGCTTGTCACATTAATGTTTGTTGATTTTTATAGAAAGCTAACACATCAGTTTGCTGAATTCTTGAGCTGATTGTATTTTTTCTACTGGTAGGATGAAGCTGTAGAACGATCCTCTACTCCTGAAGTTCCTAAAGAACATTTCGGGCAAAGAATTCTTGTTAAATGTTTGTCATTGAAGTAAGTTTACATATATTGTTGAACGGAAAGTGGGACTAAACACATGGATTGTGCAAAGCCTATCTGTTGTAAACCTCTAACGTATAATATATCATCCAGAGTTCAACCAATTCTGTGGATGCCTCACAAAGAATTATATTTATTTCATTTTATTTATTTTATCCTCTCCCCAATGATTTTATGGTAAAAACCAGACACCATATGTTTTTCCTCTAGAGTTTCTGCCTCATGGTAAAGTTTAATTGTGCAATTCCTCTGTAAACAGTTGGTGGTCCTCTCTCGCCCCATCTCTCCCCCCACTCTCTCCCCCCCCCTCTCCCCCCCCCTCTCCCCCCCCCCTCTCCCCCCCCCTCTCTCCCCCCCTCTCTCCCCCCCTCTCTCCCCCCCTCTCTCCCCCCCTCTCTCCCCCCCTCTCTCCCCCCCTCTCTCCCCCCCTCTCTCCCCCCCTCTCTCTCCCCCCCTCTCTCCCCCCCTCTCTCCCCCCACTCTCTCCCCCCCCTCTCTCCCCCCCTCTCTCCCCCCCTCTCTCCCCCCCTCTCTCCCCCCCTCTCTCCCCCCCCACTCTCCCCCCCCACTCTCCCCCCCCCACTCTCCTCCCTCTCTCCCCCCCCCTTTCCCCCCTTTCCCCCCCTTTCCCCCCTTTCCCCCCTTTCCCCCCTCTCCCCTCCTCTCCCCCCTCTCTCCCCCCTCTCTCCCCCCTCTCTCCCCCCTCTCTCCCCCCTCTCTCCCCCCTCTCTCCCCCCTCTCTCCCCCCTCTCTCCCCCCTCTCTCCCCCCTCTCTCCCCCCTCTCTCCCCCCTCTCTCCCCCTCTCTCCCCCCCTCTCTCCCCCCTCTCTCCCCACCTCTCTCCCCCCTCTCCCTCTCCCCTCTCCCTCTCCCCCCTCCCTCTCCCCCCTCTCTCTCTCCCCCCTCTCTCTCTCCCCCCTCTCTCTCTCCCCCCTCTCTCTCTCCCCCTCTCTCTCTTCCCCCTCTCTCTCTTCCCCCCTCTCTCGCTCCCCCCCTTTCTCCTCCCCCATCCCCCCACAATATCAGTTAGATATTTTTACCTTTGCTACATAAAATAAACTGTTTGACCTGCTGAGTGTCTCCAGCATTTTGTGATTTTACATTTAAGATTTTCTTCCAATCTCTGATTTCCATTCTCTCCTTTTTTTCCCAAAGGTTTGAAATTGAAATTGAACCTATTTTTGGAGTTCTTGCCTTGTATGATGTGAAGGAAAAGAAGAAGGTTGGTGACTAAAAATAAAACTTAATGGTCTCTTTTTTTTTGCATGTTGAGAGATGTCAATTCTGGTCTTTGATGATGAGCTGGGGAGAAAAATCTCTTTCTGAAAATGGAGAAACTAAAAGTATTTGTACGAAAGGGAACTTTCATTATTGTTCTGTAATTGCTTTGGCAATATTCCCAATCCTCTTTAGTTGGCAAGCAAACAGTTGTTCAGGTTGCTATTACTGCCCAATTTAAAGCTGACGTGGACATTTACCCCCTCCATAAATCTTCGTCCGCGAAGCCAAGCCAAAGAAGAAACTGCCCAATTTAAGCCCAGTATTCTCCAGATCTGCCACTGCTAATACTGTTTTTTAATCAGCAACTGAATGCTGTGTGCTGGAGATATTTGCCTCAATTCAGCCTACATGTTCCATGAAAGGAGTGGTGCTTAACAAGGTTACAAGAGACGGTTAGAGACTCGTGCTTTTTTGCATTCTAAGGATGGGCAGCTTTCTTTCTGGTTAGCAACAACTTTTGGAGTACTGTTGCCATTGTTGTGTAGGAAATATGTCACAAACAGCAAGATGTTATCAACTGGCAATGAAATAATGACCAGTTAATCTATTACGTAGGTGTTTATGAGAGATAAATATTGGCTTCCATCGCTCACCTTTCACTTTACTACCCATCAGATGTCTGAAGAAGCTTGCTATAAACAAGTCTGGCTGATGCCAGTTGTGGGAACTGAATATGTAACCATTGCAATATCAGGTTCTCCATAGAATTGTGCGCTGTGTTTGTCATGACAGGAGATCTGAGGATAGATCACGTGCACATGGAGCGGGTGAGATTACAGCCCCTCTTCGTCTTTCTGAAGAGGCTGATCCTCACATTCTGGTTGCATTTTAGCCATACCCTCTATCTTTGGCCGTGCAGTGAGGAAGAGTGGGGGGGTGAAGGGAGGGGGACACCCTGACCTTGCTCCTGGGCCTGGTGAAACTCGCCATCCGTGGGTCCAGGAAGCAAGTGGCTCAGGGCTCCTCCCACAATGACACACTGTCCATCTTCAGGAGGTATATTTGTGCCCAGGTATCAGTGGAAAGGGGACAGGCAATGTCCATGGGAACCGTGGAGGGATTTCAGGGGCTCTGGGCACCACAGTGTGTGCACTGCCTCCTAGATGAGGATGGCAAAATATTAATATAGATGTATAGTTGTCTTGTGTTTCATGTTTTGAACTTGTTTGATTAACCTGATGTACTTGTGCTGATACAGTATTTGTACAAAAAGTTGATTGTAACCAGAATTGTTCACAATGTGATCTAGAAGAAGAGTTTACCATTTCCATGTTAAAAGCACTTTTACAATTACAGTACATTTCTGATTATTCAAACTGCTTGGAACCTGACCAATATCGGTTTTACTGATTTTTCAGATCATCGAGAAATTTTTTTAAGCAGCTGTCACCAATCCCCTACACCTCCCCACCGCCATCACCAATCCTTCTCGGGGAGCCCAAGGTCCCCACTCATGTCCAGGAGCCTGAGGTCTCACCTCACCTGTAAGTGGTAGGAGATTGCATGTACAGTCCCAAGGAGTGTCCTCCAGCAGAATTTCAGTGACCCCACTAAAAAGGGTATTGGACGGAGTGGGTGAGTGGGGAGAGCGTGTGGTATTCAATTCAAATTGAGAATCCCACAATGCAATTGATCACAAAGTTCCAGTAATTCATGGCAAAAAAAAAGTTAATTTATAAATAAATAATTAGTGCTATCCTTTCCTTCAATATGTAACCTACGGACAAATGTCTTCTTTGTAAAACTGATTCCCTGTAGCCCCACTTGAGCTTGGTGGGTAAAATAAAATTCAACATGTGACGTCATGTCTCAGCCAAAAATTTTTTTTGGATATTCAAGAATTTCAGTAGAATGCTTTTTGGATAATTGGACATGTACTATACAATGTTTAAAAGGCATTTGAACACATTTGTTGGTAGAAAGGTTCAGAGTGATATAAGCCGAACACAAGCAAATAGGAGTCATACACGTCGACCAGCATGGATGTTGGCCTCAAGGGCATGTTTTTATGCTGTATTCTTGCAATTCAGTGTAATTTTTAGAGGTCTAAGTGTCTCAAATTGTTCTGATTACACTAATTGCATTATTCTTGCCATTCACTGTAGATTTCTGAAAACTTCTACTTTGATTTGAATTCTGACCAAATGAAAGGTCTCCTCCGTCCACATAATCCCCACGCTGCCATCTCAACCTTGGCCAGGTCCACCATCTTCTCTATAACCTATCCATCCACTGACATATTCCTCGTGATTAAGGTAAGAGCTGAGCTCCCCAATATCTTCATTTGTCATTTCCTTTTCATATGTGGATATGACCATTAATAAATTTTCATGTACATTAATAAATTTTCATGTACATTGGCTTTGCTAAACTTTGTATATTTAATCCAGAGATATCTTCATTTTGTATGTGATGTTCCTTCCAATGCAGCTTGAAAAGGTACTGCAGCAAGGCGACATAGGCGAATGTGCTGAACCTTACATGGTTATGAAAGAATCTGATTCCACCAAGGTGAGAACGGATCACCCTCCACCTCCCCCATATAATTGTTCACTCTGGACATTTCTTTTTATCTAGTATCTATGAGTATATGCATGTTATTTCATTATAATTGTTGTTTTGGTGAATAGAAAATCTGACAATAGAATCTCAGTTTGTCATGAACCACAGCATAATAACCTATGTTTGCTTCGGTAATGGGGACATTCACCTTGGAACAAGAGTGGCCAAACATTTTCAGTTCTGGGTCACATACAGAAAAATACATGGAGTCACGAGCCAAACAATATTAAAAGCCTATCACTTTTCAACCAGTTACGCTGTAAGAAAAATGGCGTTTTTAGACCAGAAAACCCCTGTGCCATTGAAAATTAATTTTCGTCAAAATAACTACATAACACTACTGAACAGTTTAACTGTTGACATTACAGTAGATTATTGATGTGCTCACATATTATAATAGGCATTTCTGTATCTGCTGTTCTTAAATTTAAATGAATACAAAATTTAAATGAATCTCAGGGTTGTATATGATATGTACTCTGAAAACACTTTAAAACTCTCATTCAAAAACTGTGCAAAATTAAAAGCTGGGTGCAAAATAAGAACAGGAGAAAAGGTGAAGAAAGGGACAAGGCTGTCTCCAACATTCCTCCACAGCTCGCAGTGAACGCAGTTCATGGCCCAAGTGTCCACCTTAATGATGACGATGCAATGTATAAATCTGTAGACAGGCTATTAAAGTTAATTCAGTCCTTGCAAATAAAATGCCCTTCCGCATGACTTCTGTGGAAAAAGTATTTATTTTCCCACTGTGTCTGAAACTCTTGGCACTCCCTTGGTTTTTTACCGTATTTTTGGTTCCGTTGCATTTAAACAACTGGGGTAAGCGATTTTTAACTGTGGTAAAAGTTTTTTAACTGAGATGAGTGTTTTCATTGATGAGCAACATTTCAACAGTTGGACTAGTAGTTCTTCACAATGCAGCGGCACCTAGTGTTGAAACCAAGAAGTGCAATGTACCTACAATGCAATTTATTGTTAAGAGACTATGTTCTAACGGCCATCTTCTATTTCATTTTTAAAATTTATCCTGGACCTCTTAAAAATGGGCAGCAGGCCCCATTTGGCCTGGGTTTGTAGTTTGGTTGCCCCTGTCTTGATACAATACCATTGCCAATATCACACTGTATTGCAGTATTTGCCTCCAGAAAAGAGTTGTGGGCAAGACCCAGTATGGTATAATACTGGTGGGTTTTTCATTGTTAAAAATACACTTCTTTTTGGCCCAGTCCAACAGTGCAACTGGAAATTTGATAACATGATTTAGGAGATATTTCATTGTCCTAGTTGATATTCCTCCTTCAGCCTTAACTTAGGATTCATCTGAATTTCCTTTTTGGGAAATTTATTGTGCATTTAACAAATATGCATTTAACTTGATTGCATGTAATTACTCCATAAATAAGAGATTTTCAAGAACATACTGCTTTATAAAATACTCATCCTTCTTTCACTTTTGCATGTTCTTTCCTTTTCTTGATCTCTGTCTTTGTTTTTTCTTCCTTGTTCTCCCATCTCCGATCCTCCTTGGCTTACTGGGAGCAAATAACATGATAATTTGTTTCCTTGTGTGCATCCCTGCTGCCTAGCACAAGGAGAAGGTGGAAAAATTGAAGAATCAAGCAGAGCATTTCTGCAACAAGTTGGGCAAGTTCCGAATGCCTTTTGCCTGGACTGCTATCCACCTCATGAACATAGTGAGCAGTGTTGGGAGCCTAGAACGAGACTCCTCTGATTCAGAAAGTGGTGAGATACACTTGAATTAAGCTTTTCCTTTTTGTAGTCATATTTATAAGATGCAGTTTTTTTAAAATGAAAATCGCATCCTTAAACCATCAGTTCAGGAACAATTTTCCAGTTATATCTTGCATATATATGGCACCTTCAACCTATTAAAATATTCCAAGATAATTCTCTGTCTTAATGACAATATTTGACAGCAAGTGGCAGAGGAGGATACCAGGTCTGTGTCCAATCTGAGTTTGCAGTACTCCATGAGCATCATTACTTCACCAGTAGGTTAAAACTTACCTGGATGATGCTGGTTTAATTCATGAACAATCTAATACTTTTGATTGAAATTTAATTTTGATTTGTGGTGGACATAATGATATTAAAGCTTTCAAGTGATGACAGAACTGGTTGTGGGGGGTGGGGGGGGGGTGAGAGGATAGGAAGCTGGAAAAAAAAAGTTTTAAGAAATGAATCTTGTTGCTTTTTGCATGCACTACATAATGAAGAGCTGTTATTAGAAAGGAGAGGGAAGTCAATTTGCAAAGGATTGCAATGGGAAGAATCTAAAGATCTAAAAATACTTCAAAGCTGAAGAAATTGATAAAAGAGGAATTTGAAAGCAAACAATTTCTGGGATTAACTTTTTTTTAGCTTGCTAAATTTGCTTCCCCACTACTTTCTGGTACTCTTTGACCCCTGAACATCCATCAGAGAAATCCAAATCAGCAAACATTGTTAAAAAATGAGACCACCTCAGAACTTTCCTGCGTGGTTGTCTGTAAAAAAAAAAACAGGAATTGCTTCGTAAAAGTGGGAATTAATCAGACACCGAATCATTACCTTAGAAAAATGATTGATCAAGTATTTTAAAACTGTGGGAAAGGCATTTGAGATGGGCAAAAAAAAGCTAGTACATACAGCTTTCATCTTTCTATCTGCAAGATATATGATGAAAGGAATTGAATGGTGGCAGTAGTCCATCTATTGAAAAAGTAATGATAATTTTTCTCTTGTGTTCTTAGAACGAAAGGGAACATGGACAGACCGCAAAAAAAGAACATTGGAACGGATGAGCCTCGGGGATGATGCCTGTAACTATACCAACTTTCGGCCAGCTACCCTGACTGTCACAAACTTCTTCAAACAGGTAAATACTAAAGTTAAAGAATTAAGTTAAAGCACACAAAAGAAATATTCAAAGGGAAGGACTTTTTCTACATTGAAATCGCATTATGTACAAGATTAGGGGAGACATCAGGGGTAAGTATTTTTACATAGAGATTTGTGGGTACCCAGAATGCAATGCCAGGGATGGTGGTGAAGGCTGAAACAGGAGCATTTAAGAGACTATTAGACAGATATGTGGATAGAAGAAAAATAGAGGTTTATTGTGACTAACATCAACCACACGAGACAGAGTGCAAGTTAAACGCTAGTGTTAATAGACTAATATATGCAGTTAGGTCTTGCCCCTGTGCAAGCCTAGATCAGAATGGAGGAGCCTAGCTCCTGTCGGCTTTATATACAAGGTTGTCAGGTGGTGGCCCCTGGTGACCTAGTGGTGTAATAGCATATCACCACAAAAGGATTACAGGGTAGGGAGGGTTTAGTACGTTTTTTTAAGGAATATATGGGTCGGCAGACTATCGAGAGCCAAAGGGCCTGCACTGTGCTGTAGTGTTCTATATTCTAAACTCTTTGTTGAGGAAAAACATCCTGTTTCTGATTTGGAGAGGAAAATTCACTAATTTCTCTATCACTCTCAACAATTCAAGCTTACAACTACTGGGAGCTTCAGAATTTCAACTGGACTATTTATTTCTTCAGTAGAGATCCTACAAATCTAAAAGAAACAATTAAAAAATTGGAGATATTCAACAGGTCAGGCAGCATCTGTAAAGGAGATTGTTTAGCCAGAACTGGACGAATAAGGAAACAAGTGTGTTTTAGGTTTCAGATAATGGAGAAGATCAGAGAGAATAGAGGGAACATCTGTGGAAAAAAGGGAGACCAAGAGAATGTGGGCAACAAATACTATTGGTGACATTCAGGAAAGTGTCGAGATTGCTTGTTAATTGCCAAGATCTATCGAGGAATTTTGAGGGGGGTGGGTGGGGAGGAGGGAGAGAGAACAATAATCAAACAAACATTGTTGGAACTGTGAAATGCAAAACACATCACTTGCTGGAAACCTGAAAAGGAATAGTGGGAATGCTTCATAGGATTGCTAGCAATTCCAGAGAAAGAAATACTCGGTTAATGTTAGAGGTAGGTGACATTATGTCAGAACTGGCCAGGACTGATAAAGGAAAGTCTGCTTTTCAGAAGCGTTGAATTCAATATTTAAGTTCCAAGGGCTAAAATAAGCTTAGGTGGAACATGAGCTTCTATTTCCAGAGCTTACAATAAGTATCAGAGCGAGATTGGAAATTAACATTAAAGCAGCAGGCTTCTGGAAGCTCTGAATAGCTTTTTCCAACTGAGTGAGGCATTTTTCACAATGGTTCTTATCTGAATTTAGTTTGTCCATTCTGGACAACCAGCCATTCTTAATGGGGGCACATTTAAGTAATAGCCTTGTTTTCTTTTCCCCTCACATAATTGTAAAGTTACACAGCCTCAATACATTTACAGAATTTAAATGATGCTTCTACAGTGTTAGCGACTAAAAATCATAAACCTGGATCAAACCATTGTATGGTTGAAGCCAAAAAGACAAATCAAGCCTGGAGAGTATGGTTAATGAATGCTGTGTTGACTCATTGTTCCCTTGTTGTGATCAGTCACTGCCTGGATATCAAGATAACAATGTACTCCTTGTCTAACAATGAAGCATTCTCACACTGAAGGTTTGATGAGCCGCTATCTTTTGTTTCATCAGGAAGGGGACCGTTTAAGCGATGAAGATTTGTATAAATTTCTGGCAGACATGAGAAGACCTTCTTCTGTTCTGAGGAGATTACGCCCAGTGACAGGTAACTTACCCAATAATGAAGCATCAAAAGATGAAACAAGTGCTTATAATGGCTTTCATTGATGAAAGAAAATGCACATTTTTTGTGGATGCCAGGATTATTTGGCTATGCCCAGCATTGATTTGACTGTGTTTAGATTTAAGATCATGATTTGCTTTACAACCAGTTCAAACTCAGTGAGTGTAATATCTTCCCCTATATGTTCATGCTAGTGAAATAAGTTAAAATTGAGATTAGACACCCAATTGTACATGACACATCCCCAAGAGGTAATCTCTCTTGGGGAATTAATGGATTAGTTCATCCTGAATCTTGCACTTCTTAGTGACTAAGAGGTGGCATCATCAGTTAATTAAGTTGCAAGTTGAATATATATATAATAATCTCTATATATAGCATGGGTTTCCCAAACTGGGTTCTGTGGAACCTTGGAATTCCGTGGAAACAAGTAAGAAATTACCACAGAACAGTGTGCTCTCTGAGCAGTGCTCCATCTCCTGTGATGCGCCTGTGCCAGTGCACCACAGGAGTCCATGATCAAACCAAATCCCCTCCCAGTCTGAACCTACACGCTGTGACCCCCCCCTCCCCCGACTCAGCACAGACATCAGGCCTGCACTTCAGCTCCAATCTATGAGAATCCGAATTTACCCGGCTCGGAGCCGGCCACCATTATTCCACATGGGCAACACCATGGATCATTGGACCAAAAAAAACCAAGAGAATGGTAAATTTATTTACTTTCTTACTATTTTATATTCATGGATCTGTCCAAATTTTTCTTAAATGTTAAAATTGACCACTTCAGCTGGCAGCTTGTTCAAAACCCCCCCCACTATTGTGTTCCCCCTAAATATTCCCCTTTCAACCTTAACCCATGCCCTCTGGTTTGTATCTCACCAAACCTCAGTGGAAAAAACCTGCTTGCATTTACTCTATCTCTACCCCTCATAATTTTGTATGCCTCTATCAAATCTCCCCTCTTTCTTCTAAGCTCCTGGGAATAAAGTCCTAAGCTGTTTAACCTTTCCCTGTAACTCAGTTCCTGAAGTCCCAGCAACATCCTAATAAATCTTCTCTGCATTCTTTCTATCTTATTAAAAAATTTCCTGCCGTTAATTTAAATTTAGGTGACCAAAATTGCATCTAATACTCCACATTTGGCCATGTCTTGTACAACTTTACCATAATATCCCAACTCCTATGCTCAATAATTCTCCCTGCTCCTCCTGGATCTGTGCCAGGGGCAAAACAACCACCTTGATCCCTGTTATAGTGTATTTAGTTGCTCATTGTTGGCATTAATCTCATTCCAGAGAAAGGGAATGGATCATTTTGCATTGTACGTTTGTTTTTGATTTTTCTATATCTGTATTGACATAGTTTCTTCTGTTTGTAGCTCAACTAAAAATTGATATATCACCTGCTCCTGAAAGTCCACACTATTGCCTCTCCCCCGAGCTGCTGCATGTCAAACCGTACCCAGATCCCCGTGTCCGTCCAACTAAAGAGATCCTGGAGTTTCCAGCGAGGGAGGTCTATGTACCATACACTGCATACAGGTGATAATGAGCCTTATTCATATTAACTTGATGGTTTGGTCATTGTCACAAGTTGGAAAATGATCGTGTTGTACCGTGATTAAAACATCTCTCTTTTTTTTTAAATTTTTTAATTTTTCACACCATAAATCACATTAGCCATGATATACACTATTTCTTTTTCACACATATACAGTGAGATTAAAACATCTCTTGACGTTGCATCTGTGCAGCAGTTGTGGTTTGATCCTGGAAAATTCATGAGACGACCAAGTCCAACTAAACAATCATATTTTTCAACTTTAGAACAGAAAAGAAATCCTTAAGAGTAGTCTAAAGATTTGGAAGACAACATATTAAATGATAATTCTCTCCTATAATATGAATTGAAAATGTTAGAAGCACTCAACAGTTAAAGTCGCATTCTTTTACCTTCTTCTCTTCATGTTCTTCCTCTCTAACTTATTACCATCCAACCAAATGATTTCAACTATGCTTTATATCCCTGGCAACCCTTGTCTAATCCTATTTGAGATGGCAACCTTTGCCCTAACCACTTTCACTGAAACTTAAAACTGTTTTATTCCTTTCCCAACTCTGATTAAAGGTTTTAATTTGAAACATTAAATCCCTTTCGCTTGCCACACATGCTGCGGAACATGCTGACCATTTTCTGTTTTCACTTCAGATCTACAGTTTTTAATTTTCAAAGATTTCTGAGTATTTATCCTTCAATCAGATCACACAAAAAAAAATTTAAATCCGATTGCTCTCTGTGGGATCAAATTATCTGCTATTTCCACTCTTCAAAAATATATTGTAGTGCTTTGAGATATGTTGGGACTATGAAAAACTCATTTTGAATGCAAATCCTTATTTTCATTACTGATTATGTGCTGTAAATTCTGAAATAGGTCCTACATGCATGACCACCTGATTCAATTCTGCAACTGAGTAAAATGGACATAAAGTCGGCAATCAGTGCTGACAATGGGGAGGTGCTCACTGCAGATATAGTACACTATACTACAGATCGAGTACCCCTTATCCAAAATGCTTGGGTTCTGATTTTTTGGGGTTTTAAAAAAAATTTTGGTACTCAGCAGCACAGCTCTACAGCTTGTTGACCGGTGTAACGACAACATCCTTGCACTCAATGTTAGCAAAACCAAGGAGATGATTGAGGACTTCAGAAGGAAGTCAGGGGAACACAACCCATTCCTCGTCGAGGCCTCAGTAGTGGAGAGGGTCAAGAACTTCAAATACCTGGTTGTCAGCATCTCCGAGGATCTGTCCTGGAGTCTCCAAGTTGATGCAATCACAAAGAAGGTTTGCCAGCGGCTGTACTTTGAGATGTTTGAGGAGATTCAGTCTGTCACCGAAAATTCTCGTAAACCTCTACAAGTGTCCCGCGGAGAGCATTCTGGCTGGTTGGTTCAGAGGCGCCAACTCTCAGGACAAGAATAAACTCCCCAGGGTTGTTAGCTCGGCCTGCAACATCACAGACACCAGACTTCACTCCATCAAGGACATCTAAATGAGCCGGTATCTTAAAAAAGCAGCCTCTGTCCTCAAAGACCCCCCCACCACCCAGTCCGTGCCCTCTTCACTCTGCTACCATTGGGGGGGAAAAATTACAGGAGCCTAAAGATGAGCACTCAACCTCATAAGGACATTTTCTTCCCTGCTGAAGAGTCAATGAACCAAGGACCCTGCCTTACTTCTTCATGCACTATTTTTAAAAATTTTTTCTAGTAATGTAAGATAGTTATAATGTGAGTGTTATTTTTTGACGATGATGTTGCTGTGAAACAATAAATTCATGACAATGAATCTGATTCTGAGTAACACGAGCGGTTAAACAGCAACAACAAACAACAGCAGGCTTTTTGAGCACCAACATGATGCCCGGTGGAAAATTCACATAAAATAATATTTAATACTTACCAAAAAAAACCTGATCTCTGCTTACAAAAGAAGACCTCCTCCCCACCGCCCCCGCCAGTCCCCGACTACGATCCCCACTCCTGCCCGGGAGCCCGAGGTCCCAGGAACGTGAGATCCCTGCTCCTGCCCAGGAACCTGGGGCAAATTCTTCAATTTTGAGAAAGGCTGCAGCCGAAGCTGAGGACTTGGACCCAGCTCCATTTGGCATCTTCCCGGCCAAAGGCAAAGATTTGGTCTTTTTTACTGTTCTTGTAATCAAACTGGTGCCAACAGAGCATCAGAGCCCCATGTGGGCAAATCAGGTGTTGAATTTTTTTTTCCCACTTGTGAAGTCATGTCGGCACTAAAGAAATTTGGTTTTTTTTTGGATCTTTTCGGAACATTGGATAAGGGGTACCTGACCTGAACTACTTAGTTCAACTGTCCACCGGGTGTCCTTAAGAGCTTTGATTTGATAACCCTCTAGTGGCATCAAACTGATAATGCAACCTTGTTTCAACAACTCTGTCTCAATGCAAGGAAGGCTTCATTCTTGTCCATGAAGAAATAAACTTCATATCCAGGATCTTGCTGGATTATGCCTCATTAAATATAAATGTGGACATGCAGCACGGTAACAGGCCTTTTCAGCCCATGAACCCTTCCCACCCAATTAAACTGCATTTTTGAATGGTGCAAGGATACCAGAGCCTCCGGGGAAAACGCACATAACACGGGAAGAACATACACACACCTTACAGACAGTGCCAAAGTCGAACCCTGGACGCTGGCGCTGTAACAGTGTTGCTGCCCTTTTTATGACATTTTTAAAATGTAGACATACAATTAGTTGGGCAGTTTTCTAAAGATCTGTTAGCCATATTTTGTTGATCTTAGTGAATAAGGAACTTTTAAGGATTCCGAAAGAAAAAGTGGATTCCTTATGATGGAAATTAGGTGATTTTTGAGTCAACAGGTTCATAAACAAAGCAAAAAAAGTGGGAAGTTTAGTGGTTCTGTTAATTTATTGATCATAACTAGCAGTGATAAGTTTAATGGGCATCTAATTATGTGAATCTGGAAAGTTGAGAGATAACAGCAGAAGTGGTGGTGGACTGCCATTGTCCAAAACAACATGGTGTCGACATGGGATAAACTCGCTTCTCAGTCCTCTGACTTTACTTGCCTATTTGAACATTTATAATGGTATACATTTCAATATTTTTGTTGGATTTTACAGAAGTAGTGCATAAATGGAAGCCATTAATCCAAGATAATATATAAAACGAATAAGAAAATTAAAACTATTCTATAACAGTGAAGCAGAGAGAAAATAATAATGAACACTTAAACAAGTATAACCTATGGCTAATTGAAAAATATTCTTAAATATTATTCTATTCTACAAATTCTACCTCCTATCCTTCTGAAGTTATCTGGGAAGTACATATAGTTTAACTACCATAAAATAAACCATAAGCTCATAAAACAAGATCTAAGTGATCTTATAAATTATGAAAATAATTCATAAAAGGTCCCATAAACTTAGAACATTTAAATCCATTACAATGGAAGAACATTTGATTTTTTTGCCCTCCCCCCCCCCCCCATATCAGATAGTCATTGAGTATGTGAAGGAGGAACAGCATCTTTCCGTCTCATTAATATAGAATGTCTCGTAATAAGGGAGGTGATAGAGACTGCATGGGATTGAGACATAGTACATTTCAAATCAATTGTCTTAGTTGACCCAAAACGGCAATTATAGGATTAAGTATCAGATTCACATTGAGAACTAGGGATACTAAAGATTAGATATGAAAGAGATCTTTCCAAAAATATGCATAGAGGAACAAGACCAAAACATATGTAACAAAGTATCTTCTTCAGTCTTGCACCTGTCACATTTCAAGGACATGTTAGAGTAAAATTTAGTCAACTGAACTTTAGAAAGGTAAGCTCGATGATAATGGTATACTTAGTTTACGTGTCATCGTGAATTTTCAAGGTAAATTTGGCAATCACCCAGAAAACATGATTTAAGCAAACTATTGTCAACAAATGTTAATTTGTATCAATTCTAGTCTTGATTAAACAGTGTCTGCCTGTCCCGCATCGGACTTGTCAGCCACAAACGAGCCTGCAGCTGACGTGGACTTTACCCCTCCATAAATCTTCGTCCGCGAAGCCAAGCCAAAGAAGAAGTCTTGATTTAAAATGAGACCACATCTGGATTCACAATGACTCCTTTCAAGAGTGTTGCCCTGCATCAGTTGAGCAAGTCAGCGTGTTACTCGTTTCACACCCTGTAAATGATATCAAAAAAACTTAACATATAATAACATAACAATTACAGCACGGAAACAGGCCATTAGGCCCTTCTAGTCCGCACCGAACCAAACACCCCTCTCTAGTCCCATCTCCCTGCACAATGCCCATAACCCTCCATCTTCTTCTCATCCATATACCTGTCCAAACTTTTCTTAAATAATACAATTGACTCCGCCGCCACTATTTCTCCCGGAAGATCATTCCACACGGCTACCACTCTCTGAGTAAAGAAGTTCCCCCTCATGTTACCTCTAAACCTCTGCCCCTTAATTCTTAACTCATGTCCTCTTGTTTTAATCTTTCCTCCTCTTAACGGAAATAGTCTATCCACATCCACTCTGTCTATCCCTTTCATAATCTTAAATACTTCTATCAAATCCCCTCTCAACCTTCTACGCTCCAAAGAATAAAGACCTAATCTGTCCAATCTCTCCCTATACTCTAGATGCTTAAACCCAGGTAACATTCTGGTAAACCTTCTCTGCACTCTCTCCACTCTGTTTATATCCTTCCTATAATTAGGCGACCAGAACTGCACACAGAACTCCAAATTAGGCCGCACCAACGTCTTATACAATCTCAACATCACCTCCCAACTCCTATATTCCATGCAATGATTGATAAAGGCCAGCATACTAAAAGCCTTCTTCACCACCCTATTCACGTGAGTTTCTACCTTCAGGGAAGGATGTACCGTTACTCCTAAATCTTTCTGCTCTTCTGTATTCCTCAATGCTCTCCCATTTACCACGTATGTCCTGTTCTGATTCTTCTTACCAAAATGAAGCACCTCACACTTATCAGCATTAAATTCCATCTGCCATTTTTCAGCCCAATTTTCTAAGCAGCCCAAATCCCTCTGCAATCCTTGAAAACCTTCTTCATTATCCACTATTCCACCTATCTTAGTATCGTCTGCATATTTACTAATCCAATTCACCACCCTATCATCTAGATCATTAATGTATATAACGAACAACAATGGGCCCAATACAGATCCTTGAGGCACACCACTGGTCACCGGCCTCCAACCTGACAGACAATTATCCACTACCACTCTCTGGCCTCTCCCTTTCAGCCAATGTTCAATCCATTTGACTATCTCAAAATTTATACCTAAAGACTACACCTTCCTAACTAACCTTCCATGTGGTACCTTATCGAAGGCCTTACTGAAGTCCATATAGACAACATCCACTGCGCTACCCTCATCCACATTCCTAGTCACCTCTTCAAAAAATTCAATCAGATTGGTCAAACATGACCTTCCTCCCACAAATCCATGTTGAGTGCTCCTGATCAGACCCTGTCTATCCAGATGTTTATAAGTACTATCTCTAAGAATTTTCTCCATTAATTTACCTACCACAGACGTCAAACTTACAGGCCGATAGTTGCCAGGCTTCCTCCTTGAACCCTTTTTAAATAACGGAACCACATGCGCAATGCGCCAATCCTCCGGCACTATCCCCATATCTAATGACATTTGGAAAATTACCGCCAGAGCCTCTGCTATTTCCTCCTTCACTTCTCTCAATGTCCTAGGGAAGATCCTGTCTGGTCCCGGAGACTTATCCACCTTTATATTCTTCAAAAGCCCTAAAACTACATCTTTTGTAATCTCTATATTCCCCATATTTACCCAGTTTGCTTTTTTTTATCTCACATCTCCCAATATCCTTCTCCTTAGTGAATACCGAAGAAAAGAAACTGTTCAATATCTCCCCCATTTCTCTAGGCTCCACACACAGTTTTCCGCTCTGATTTTCTAAGGGACCAATTTTGTCTCTAGCTTTCCTTTTACCATTAACATATTTGTAGAACTCTTTTGGATTAGTTTTCACCCTGCTTGCCATAGTTTCCTCGTACCTTCTTTTAGCTTTCCTAATTCCTCTCTTAAGATTCCTCTTACATTCAATGTATCTTTCAAACATCTCCTTAACTCCATGCTTCTTATATCTAATGTACGCCTCCCTTTTTCGTCGAACCAAGTTTCCAATATTCCTTGAAAACCACGGCTCTCTCAAACCTTTTGCCCCTCCTTTTAACCTAACAGGAACATAAAGCTTTTGCACTCTCAAAATCTGATCTTTAAAAGACTTCCATCTCTCTACTACATCCTGCCCATAAAACAAATTGTCGCAATGTACACCCTGCAAGTCCTTTCGCATCTCCTCAAATCTAGCTTTTCCCCAATCAAAAACCTCAACCCTTGGCCCTGACTTCTCTCTTTCCATAATGACATTGAAGCTGATGGCATTATGATCACTGGACCCAAAGTGCTCGCCAACACTAACCTCCGTCACTTGACCCATCCCATTTGCCAACAGTAGATCTAACACTGCTCCTTCTCTGGTTGGCACCTCTACATATTGTTGTAAAAAAACTATCTTGCATACATTTCACAAACTCTAACCCATCCAGTCCTTTCACAGAATGTGTTTCCCAATCTATATGTGGAAAATTAAAATCTCCCATAATTACAACCCTGTGCTTATCACAAATATCTACTATCTCCCTACAGATTTGTTCCTCTAGGTCTCGGTCCCCTCCGGGTGGTCTATAATACACCCCTACAAGTGTAACCTCTCCTTTCCTACTCCTCAGTTCCACCCAAATAGCCTCCATGGATGTGCCCTCTAATCTATCCTTCCTAGGCACCGCTGTAATATTTTCCCTGACAAGCAATGCAACCCCACCTCCTCTTGCCCCTCCGACTCTATCACACCTAATCTTCTTCAAAGGTTTTGAATAAATATTAGAATAAGATGCAAGAGTAACATCTGAATTGTATTTAATTCCAACAAATTCAGTTGTGTGTTAGTGGATATGCAGATGTCCCTGTTTGCTGTACGCCATCTGTTTTACATGTACTTAAATGGACTGATGTACGAATGTAGTAACCTGGGTTCATGTGATGCCCGGAGACAGTTTTGGTTGGAGAATGTGCAGCGCTGGAGCCTTTCAGCATTTTGAACAATGGCATCTGTTGGAGCAGGTGCAATGTGAGCTTTTTGATTCATTTATCCAATGTGCTCATAGCTGTAGAAAAGTTTTAAATATTTGTACTTCTTCAGAGAACAATAGAAAACTGAATGCCTTTCAGGATTATTGTCAGGAATTATTAGTGTTAGCTACAGAGAATGAGTACATTTAACCACAGTGGGGATTGAATATTTATTTGTCAAGTGATAGACACTAATGTACTGGAAAAAGTACGTTCCAGGAAATGCCGTGTTCATTTAATCTTAATCATAATGCAACATTTTTCAAGGGGAAAATTATAGTAATTGGCAATACTTGAAGAAATTCCCCAAGATTTTCCTTTTGAAGATTTCTCATAATGCAGAGGATTTAGGATTACACTGTGTAACATTGCCATACATTGAAGTTTTAGAATCAGCAATCTTTGGCTTTGGCTTTGGCTTGGCTTCACGGACGAAGATTTATGGAGGGGTATGTCCACGTCTGCTGCAGGCTCGTTGGTGACTGACAAGTCCGATGCAGAACAGGCAGGCGCGGTTGCAAGGGAAAATTGGTTGGTTGGGGTTGAGTGTTGGGTTTTTCCTCCTTTGTCTTGTCAGTGAGGTGGGCTCTGTGGTCTTCTTCAAAGGAGGTTGCTGCCCGCCAAACTGTGAGGCGCCAAGATGCACGGTTTGAGGCGTTATCTGCCCACTGGCGGTGGTCAATGTGGCAGGCACCAAGAGATTTCTTTAAGCAGTCCTTGTACCTCTTCTTTGGTGCACCTCTATCTCGGTGGCCAGTGGAGAGCTCGCCATATAACACGATCTTGGAAAGGCGATGGTCCTCCATTCTGGAGACGTGACCCACCCAGCGCAGTTGGGTCTTCAGTAGCGTGGATTCGATGCTTGCGGATTCTGCCAGCTCGAGTACTTCGATGTTGGTGACGAAGTAATTCCAATGAATGTTGAGGATGGAGCAGAGACAGCACTGATGGAAGTGTTCTAGGAGCCGTAGGTGATGCCAGCAATCACTTATTGAGAAAGGGCAGTAAATGAAGGCTTTGTTAGCACCATCTAAGTAAAAAAAAAATCAAACTGAAAATCTGCAAAATTGATTTTTCTGTACAGAATTTTTTCTGTTTTGTTTTGAGTTTCAAAGCTTTTACTTTGATGTAGTTTGATTTAGAATAAAAGAGAATATTATTATATTGAGGTGAGGTAATTCAAAATTCAGAGATGTAAAGGGAGTCCTCGTGAAGGATACTCCAAAGGTTAACCTTCAAGTTTAGTTGGTGGTGAAGAAGGCAAGTACAGCACAGTAACAGGCCCTTCCAGCCCATGAGGCCGTGCTGCCCAAATGCCCAATTAACCTTCTAACCCCCTTGGAACATGGGAAGAAATCCACACTGTCAAGGTAAGAGTGTACATGCTCCTTACAGATGATGGTGAGTTCGACGTCCCTCACTGGAATTGTAAGAGTGATGTGCTAACCGCTACACTTCAAGTCATTCTCACCTGCTTCATCCCAAAAACCATTTTCATTGTATGGCTCCTGAATTATCCCACTGATGACCTTTGAACTTTGATCAGGAGAAAAGGAAATCTAAAATGTATCTTGTGGAATCAGACTGCTCATAACATGCATACTTAAAAGCACATTATAGCCCCTTTCACACAGCGTTTGAAAGCCAGGTTTGATCCTCCTTTTGAGCGCTGTGTAAAGTATCGAAGGCAGATTGGGGGATGGGTCTAGACTTACCTGGCTTCGATCTGCCAAGATAGGTAGTCTCAGTGTTGGAGCCAGGGAGCCGGCTTTTGTTTTGGTTCTGTGTGAACAAGCAAGCCAGCTTCCAGAGGTAGGTTCTATATAATGGCAATAAAATGACTTTTCGTGTAAAAAGGGTTTTTGTTACTCTCAGGAAAAAATTGTAAAAATCTGAAATAAAACTAATAAGTGCTGTAAACAGCAGATCACTCAGCCTCTATAGGGGAAAGCAATTAATTTTCCAGACAAAATTAGTTTAATAATTAATAAATCTAGATCAAGTCCAAAATTCTTTTTCTTGAAGAGCAGCTCCACTTAATGTAAAACGTTAATCTCCATTGTTGAAAAGAAACCTGTTGAATACATGAAGCTACAGATTGATAGAACAATCAGATGGAACAGAATGGTAACAGCGTAATCTAAATCGAATTTTCCTACCAGGGAGAATGTTAGAGGAGCTGATGATGTGTTTGAGGCTATAATTCATTTTGGGGGTTGTGTGTGTTAGGAGGAGGAAATTGTGGCAATGAAAGTACAATAAAATCCCTGTAATCCAGAATTCAAGAAAACGGCAAAAAAAAATCACGGAAAATCAAATGTTAAGAAAAATTGGTGTGCCTTGCCATTAGTTCTCCATTCACACAGCATGCAATCTCAAGCAACCTAGAAATTCACTTATCTGGCATCTACCAATATACACAGGTACTGAATACCAGGGATTTTATTGCATTTGGTATTGAACTGAATTGCTAATTTATCCTGTATTTGCTTCAAGTGTGCTGCGCCTACCTTTATCAGGCGGAATGATTAATAAAGTAAGTCTGTGAAGCTGATATAAAGCAGCTCACTAGGAAGCTGTCCCTTCACCGTTTTAGTGTTTTCCCACCTGACAAAACAAGAAGCAAGTTAGTTTGGCAAGCACATTTTATACAGAGGACATCAGAGGTTGCCTGGGTATTGCTCCTTGGGACTTTTCACAAGAATATAAATTGTTAAAATAAATTTTGGCAATGGTATATGCAATCAGGTTCTAAACATGAGACTTACACCCTCCAACATATTCCCAGTTCTATTATTCTTCCCAGTATTGTCTTAAGTTGTTGTTTGCTTTGTTGCTGCTTCCAGCTGTTACATTGCAGTCTGTAACAATTAAACTACAGTTTCATAAATGGAAGTATTACGTCTTAACTGTGATGCTGTGCGACCGTTTGTTTTCAGCTACATTAAAATCAGAGGAGTTACAAACCAATTTCAAAAGATGTCTGTTTTTATTTATTAATAGGTTAATGGCAGCCTTCAGGAGAGCCTAATTTCAAGAAGAAATTTTCAACCCCTTATTTATGTAGACGGCAGAGTGTGCTTTTCAGGAGTAGCTGTTTAAAGCATATATCAAGGTGTAAAAGCAAAGCAGGCCACTTGTCGGAAAAAATTAATTGACTGAAATTTGGGAGAATCTTGAGGATGCAAAAGGAGGTTAATTTGATTCTCTTTCTCACTTTCGAACATTGCTGTTGAATATAGGCAGTTAAAATATACATCCCTATCTGGAAATGTCACATGTAAGGGGAATCCTTGTTTCTAAGATTTACTTTTGTCTATTAACTTTGGATAGGCATTCACTGTCGTTTGTGCTCGGTTTTGGGTGTGTTTTGTCTGCCTAATCGACTTTTATTATTGCTCTTAGGAATCTGGTATATGTTTACCCACAGAATTTAAATTTCAACAGTCGACAAGGTTCTGTGCGGAACATCACAGTGAAAGTCCAGTTCATGGCAGGAGAGGACACCAACAGTGCCATGCCGGTAAGAAACAACTTGCATTGATCCCTTGCAGCATAATTCTACAAATATGTTAGTACAACGTCTATTTAACCATACCACCAAAGCACATGATGCAAAAGCAATGAGTCTCATTATTATTTAGAAGTCCAACTGAAGACTTGTTACTAAGATATCAAAAGAGATGAATCAGGCTTGATGTTATCAAGCTTTAGCCCTGAGATCAAGGATGAAAAAGATTATAAAAAATACGCTTCTTTAGTGTTTGGCTTTACCATTATCCAGAATTACTTTGCATTCAATTCAATGATGTAGTCGAACTGTCAAAAGTTATATTCAGCATTGACACAAATGGCAAATAAGCTGTTTCTATCGAGTTCATCTCTATTCGTATTAACTCCACAACCTTTACAGAATTTCCATCGCAACAGGGATACGGAGCTTTGGCTGAATGTCTAAAATGAAGAGCAAAGCTCCTGCAGTACTTCCCTGAAACTTTGGTTGCTGGAAAAGAATATATGTGGGACAGTGCAATAAAACCATGATTAGAAGACAAGTGTGAGAAATTGGCTCCTGCACCTGGAGGAGTCTGAATTTCCCACATTTGGTGAGAGTCAGTGTGCTCCTTTCACAAAGAAAGCTTCTATGCTTCTTGATACTGTTATTTTCACCTACACTTGTACAATTTTTGCAAAGTAAGTACTTAACAGAGAAGTACATGTTGTACTTGCTGCAATACCAACATTATTAAAGCATAATTATCAATACTTGAGAAAATTGCAAGAACTTTTACTCCCACAGGATGTGAGTGCAGATGCCTATGTTTGTGAGATGTCAAAGTTATCTATTCTTAAATTACCCTTAGCATTCAGACATTGACATATTTTTTAAAAAAACTATCTCAGATGTTACAAGAGATATTTTGGGGCTGCTCTTTGATTGCTGAATGTGGTGAAACTTTCAATCTTTGTACAGTTCACTCTTTTCCGTCAATAATGCTGACTGTTACTTGGAGTATTCTTCAGTGATTATCTGCAGCGCCTTACCTTTTCCAAGCATGGTTGTTTTGTCACAAGACCCCAAGAAGTAAGGAGCAGGCACCCAGTATCTTCTTCACAGCTGGAACTAAAGTTTTTTTCTGTTTCTGCCCTCACCAACCTCATTTCTTTCACAAGCAGAAAAGGCTGGAAAAAAAATCAACATGTCAGACAACGTCTTTGGAAAAAGAAGCTTATGGTGTCTGATCGAAGATCCCTTATCAGAGCTGGGAAAGGAGGAAAACAAATGTGTTTATGGAGTCAAACCTTGATCATTTCTTAGCAACCACAGTTGCTGCTCAATCTATTGTTTATCCAGCAGTTTGTATTTTTTGCTCCAAATATCAGCATCTGCAGACTTTTCATTCCTTTCTTTCCTGTCCAACGTTAGCTTTGAATATCCATACAGCTAACCTTCCCCGGATACTTAAGCTACCCTTAGCTTTAAAAGTCTTACCTGAAACTATCTGAGCTGACTTCTACATTTACCTCCTCTTGATTATGTCATCCCAGTAGTTTTTCTTAATTTTGTTTTCAGATCCAAGGGCACAATTTTGTTACTTGCCACAATGGGCTTGAATTCTGTGATCTAACCTGCATCAATTGGAGTGTTTCTCCTGCCTAGTGCTACCTAACAATGTGTTGCTGCCTTCTGTACCAATGCAGGTTATCTTTGGGAAGTCCAGCTGCGCTGAATTTTCAAAAGAAGCATATTCTGCTGTGGTGTATCACAACAAGTGAGTTCTTAAACTTTAAGTCCTTTCTGGGTTTTAAGGGGCTATGCCGATGATTCTTAAGCTTACTGATTTGCTACTGCATTGAAAGGAGGCGTTCCCTTTTTTCAGTGTCACTTTGTCAGCAATTCATGGAAGATCTTCAGTCATTTGTATCCACAGAAGGGCAAAGATCTACACTTGAGGCATCCCTTGTGCGGTGCATCTAAAAAATGGAGAGTGTTGTCCTTGCACCTCAGCAGCATTCCTGCTAGAAACTGCCAGTTGTTTGAAGTCTGCAAAGGGCTGACTCAGCAGCCAACCATGACAACCAAACCCTCAGCTGAGTCAATCTTTGGGCCATGAGAATCTAATCTGTAAACGTGAAAAGTAGTCAGCACAGAGACACGGGACTGCAAGATAAATCAATAAAATTAACGATCCGAAAGAAATTGCATGCAACTTGTACAATATAACTAAACTGTAATATGTTATTTTGTGTCATGATCTTATTGAATGGTGGACCAAACTGAAGGAGTCAAATGGGCCTTCCCTTGTTCCTATTTCTCATGGTCTTAGCTTGATGAGTTAACTGTGAGTTCAGTATTGCACTGATTACAGAAATGATTTCATTCACCCAATGAAAGATTTATGTACCTCCTTTGAAAGAGATAGATGGTAGAAAAAGGAATTTTTCAAACTGGAGGGCTGAAAGTGAATTCAAGCATCCAGCAGCCTCATGTTTGCCAGAGCATTAAACAGAATTTGACATATTGTGTATTCTTTGCAGATGTCCAGAGTTTTATGAGGAAATTAAAATGAAAATCCCAGCTAACTTAACGGACAATCATCACCTGCTCTTCACCTTTTACCACATCAGCTGTCAGCAGAAACCCAGTTCGTCACTGGAGACACCTGTGGGATACACAGTAAGTGGCTATGAATAGTTAAAGTGGCCAGCGAAATTCAAGGCATGGTTTTCCAGTCAAGAGTGATAATTAAGACCTTAGTTTATGTTTCTTGTGTTAATTAAATATTGGGATTTAATGTTTAAGATGGTGGATTAGAATTGTGCCCTTTTTTCATCATTTCCAAAATAAACTTGGTTAAAAACACAGGATGTCGAGAGACAAATTCACCCATACAACTAATTGAAAAAGTTCCTATAGCTGAATGATCTTATTGGGATTTTATGTCATTTATTTTGCTTTTAGTTTTAACACCGTGGAGTTAAGAACATCAAGTACTCACAGTAATAGAAATATGTACTTGGGGTTTTAAGTCATTTGGGTGTAATTGGGCGACATGCACTTGTGGGCTGAAATGGCTTGTTACTATGCTGTATGTCTAAATTATCTTAAAATCCAGAATTTTTTGTTATATTTTTAAAAAAATTATAACTCAACAGGTTTTGCAGCATTCAGAGGAGGTAGCCGACATTTAGGGATCAAGCCCTAAAAGGCAATTATATATCTTTACCTCCTACTGACACCGCAAGACCTTCAGCATTTCTGTGTTTTTACTAAAGTGAGAGGATGGGGAGTGTGGGAACTGGGGCCCTGGTTTGGGGAGTGTTGGAACACGGGAGGATCATAGGTAATCAATGGTGCATTTTAAAAACCATAAGGCTGGGCAGCTTCTGCTGCCCATTTACCTTATTCCATTACTTCACTGGAGCCAAATGATGAACCATCAGGATTTGAGGTGGTGAGCAAATGCTAATCCATTGGGATTAGTCTGATAGCGAATTATTGGAGTTTTACTTCGATTTAACATGTAAATTCCTTAAGGGTGGACTTCTATTATAGTACTTTAATATAAAAAAAATTCTCTATAACTTTGATGCCATCCATGCATGAGTCAGTGGGTGGGATAAAAGGCAAACATCAACCACAGATAAATTTGAACGTTCAGTAAGAATTGTAGCCATGATTGTTACACTAGAGATTCAAGGTGACAGCTAAAACTGCTGGTTGCAACAATTTATTGTTGCTCAAATGGGAAATGGAGTTGATTGGCATATGTTTTGATTCAAGTATTTATTCCCTGGTGTGTGTTCATAGCTCCCTATTAAAAACATTGTTTGGTTATTTAGAGAAAAATACAGGTTTTTTCAGCATCTCTTGCCTGGGTTCCTCATTTCTTGCTATGTGAAAGGAAGGAAGTCCATGTTCCCAAGAGTGACTCCATTTTTTTGCAATAGGATGGCCATCTCCTTTAGGTTTTGGAACTTGCCTGGCCACAGCAAGTGCTTCCTGGGGAACCGATTCACTCTTCAGTATTCAACAAAACAGGGAGTGACGTTTCCTAACATCTGTTGTTTTGGAAATAAATACATTTATACTAGAGTTATTGCAGTCATGTTTCAGACAATTCAGTTCAGTCCTGCTGTTTCTTTCAGTTTTACTCCTATTGCTGATAATTTGCTTACAGTAGTTCAGCATGAAAAATATTGAGATGAAGAGTAGGTGATACCAATATTGGTGTGGTTGGTAATTCCAAACTTTATTTCTCACTCATTCAGTGGATCCCTTTGATGCAGCATGGCCGTCTTCGAACAGGACAATTCAGCCTTCCAGTGTCAGTAGATAAGCCACCTCCCAGTTACTCAGTCCTTACTCCTGATGTAAGTGTGATCAAATACTGCATTACTTCATCCCTCTGGGTGGTTAACTTCTTTCTCCTCATTCCTTATCCTTCCATTTTGTGCTGAGATAATAATTCCTGGTTTCCTTCGGTCTCAAGCTCTTGTCCTTATTATCTGATTTCTTTCAAATGTGAGTTTGATGTCTGATTTTGCTTGTCTTAAACTTGGCAATGTACAGCTTGGCAATTGACTTTTTTCTCAATAAAATTATGCTGTGAAACCATTTGGGGAAGTTTAATGAAACTACAGTTTAGGTAATATTGACTCATGGCAGAATGCTTTGAATCTCCTGTTGTGAAGTGAAATTAAGTTCACAGCTTTAGGGTAGAAGAAATAAAAATGAGTTTTCAATTCTTGCGGCATATATGCAATAGACATTCTGAAGGCTGGATCAATTTGTAATTGGGAACTTGTCTAACAATGATTAAAAACCGAATGGAACTGAGCAGGGTTAAAAGTATACCATTCTAAAACTTTACTTTCATTTTTCCGGAAGTCTTGATTTACAGCATTTCAATTCTACGGCATGGTAACATGAACATCATGCAGGCAATGGTTTTCTTAAAGACATTTTGCATGTTATTGGCCACATTTAATATAAATGGTGCTGAAACACAAACATTTTTGTTAACGCACGTTAAACTTGGCCACTTGTTTTCAGTTTTACTTCCGCCAGACGACGTTACATTTCATTGTGTTCATCAACCAGCTGTCAGCTTTGAGCTAATATCTTCCAACTGGCATGCTTTTTTTGTCCTCTTTCAATGAGAGGAGGACAAAGCTGTGGGAGAGAGGAAGCATGTTCTATTCTTTAAATGCCCACAGATTTTTATTTTGAGGAATTTGCTTATTTGCATCCTATGTCATTATTGTCCACCTAAGTACGCTTTGATTTACACAGGAAACTGAGGAATTAATGGTTTGTAGGATAATCAAAATCTGTTCGAGGGAGATTAGGTACCACCTAAGTGTTGAGTTTATATTACTCATGACTGAGATGTGTTTAGTTAAAGCAATTGGTCTCAAATTGCCCTGGAAGCTAGTTATAAGCCATGGACTCTTACAAGTTCAGTTCTTGTGCTGAAGATGTGTTCACAGTGCTATTGAATGAACCGTTCCAGTATTTAGATCTGTTGATTTGGTGCGGTTAGCGTGATGCTATTACATCACCGGCGAACCAGGTTCAAATCTGGCCCTGTCTATAAGAACGTTCTCCCCATGTCTGCGTGAGATTTCTCCAAGTGCTCTGGGTTCCTCCCAATCTCCAAAATGTACAGGATTGTTGGTTAACAATTAAAATGTGCCACACTCATTTTAAATGATCATTTCTTACCATGACCATCTCAGTTCACATTTATATTTATAATGCTTTGCTCTTGTGTTTGAAAAGGTCCAGTTGCCAGGTATGAAATGGGTCGACAACCACAAAGGAGTTTTTAATGTGGAGGTCTTGGCAGCATCATCAGTCCACACGCAGGTAGATGCCACTTGAAAGTTCTCAGCTTGCTATCAAAACATTGGTCTCTTTCAGAAGAATAATTTTACTCAGAAATTTCAGGCTAGAAAAATAGACTGAGAGTTTGTAAATGCTTGTACTTGAGTGTCCAACCCCTCCACTGTGGTCTTCGTAATATTTTCATTGAAGAGTTGTGCAGTCACTCAAAAAACTTTGAATGAAGATTACAATCTTTCTGCTCTTGGTGACTGTAATGGCGTATAATCCACACACCCCATTAAGAGCCAACACAGTTTTATGGCTCCCCCCACCCCACCCATCCTTTAACCTCCAGCTGGGTCTTGTAACACAGCAAACTCTGCGGCAGACATACAACATAATAACCTTGTCTCCAAATGTTTGCAAGCATCTCCCAGAAATATAGGCATTGGACTAAATGGAGAGATAAAACCTTCCTCTTGGGATAATTTTACATAATTGCAAACAGATTCAAGTTAAAAAGCTGAACACCAGAGATTGGTTGTGATCTGGAATATATTGGTGAAATAATAGGGCATTATGATTCAATATATCCTCTCGAAAAGAAATAGATAAATACTTGAAAGAGAAAAGTGGGGAAATGTTTAAAAACAAAACTCCTCTGAATTGGTTGCATATGAACTGCAACATTCTTATAAATAAGTATTATGTACTGAAACCTGGGAACTGTTCTTAATTTACGCTCTGTTAACGTTCTTGCGTGCAATTAAATAGAACCCTGAAATTTTCTCTAAAGTTGTTTTCGAAAGGCTCTGTCTTTTGTTAACAGTTTTTAAAAAAATGATCTATTCAGAGGTCAGTGTATTTGTTGTTCACTTCCAGTTAGCCTTCAATCAAGAGGTATTTTCATTATTGGGAGATTGTTGTGGTCAGGAATTAAAAAAAAACACAGGCTGGGTTGTAAGTGGGGAATCATTTAGCAATCTGTGCACATTTGTTTAATTAATCACTGATTCTGCTTTTAACCCTAAGGACCAATTTCTGGATAAGTTTTTTACTCTAGTGCACGTTCTAGAAGAATATTCATTCCCTTTTCCACTGAAGGATGTGATCATCACAGAAAATAACGTGGAGACGGAGTTGAAGGCCAGTATTAACAACTTGCGGTCAGCGAAAATGGAACCACTTCTTCGATTCGTCCATCATGTTCTCAACAAACTCATCCTCCTAATAGTCCGGCCTCCAGTCATCAATGGGCAGATAGGTATGAGCCGGCTTTCTCCTGAAGTTCACGTATGCCATTACAGCTCCTCATTTACCCTTCTGTTAAAATATGGTTAATATTTTATCAATCACACTGGACAGTAATTTTTTTCAAAAGGTTTGCTTCCTGAAAAAAAAAACAGTAGACTATGATAGACAACTTCAAACTGAATAATTTCAGATTTGTATCACACAGAAAGTTGGAGAAACATTAAATTAACTTTTATTGAATTTACCATGTTTAATCGAATAATGATGCTGACACGTTGCATTAGTTCAACTGACCTAAAAATGTTTTGCCACCAATTTTCGTTTGTACTTCACCTGATGCCTCTCGTGTCAGTGTCCAACAATAGTGTTCAAAAGTGTTCAGGAAGCAAAATCTTTGTGGTCCATTAATTACTAACCAATGAAACAAAAGGGCTTTTAGGGTCTAATTGCAGATGGTAGGAGACTGGAGCCAATAGCCCAGCTCAGTGACATTTCTGGAAAAGCAATTAGAAAACACACCAAGGGTCCAACTATTTCCAAGTGGAGAATTTTCTTTGAGGGAATATTGTATATTGCACCTTCAGTTTTTAACTTCCTACCTGAAATCAAACCAGGCCCATTCCCCTGGGCAATTTTATTATTGTCTATTCTTCTGATTCTATGTCTTTTTTTTATTTAAATTTTTTATTTTTCACACCATAAATCACGTTAGCCATGATATACACTTTTTCTTTTTCACACATATATAGTGTCTTTTTCTCCCCCCCCCCTCCCTCCTCCCAAGCCACCCCCCCACCCCCCCTCTCATCCATTTTAGGTATACAATCTAGGTTGCATTAAGCCAGTCAGACAATGTTGTCATTCAACAAAAATACACCAGAAATTCTACTGAGTCCATTCTTTTCTTTTCTTCTCCTTCCATCAACTTAGGTAATGTTTGTCCCCGGTAGGTTTTCGCTATTGTATTTAATGTAAGGCTCCCATACTTGTTCGAATATTTCAATATTATTTCTTAAACTATATGTTATTTTTTCTAATGGAATACATTTATTCATTTCTATATACCATTGTTGTATTTTCAAATTATCTTCCAATTTCCAGGTTGACATAATACATTTTTTTGCTACGGCTAGGGCTATCTTAACAAATCTTTTTTGTGCATCCTCCAATTCAATTCCAAATTCTTTATTTTTTATGTTACTTAGGAGAAAGATCTCTGGATTCTTTGGTATATTGTTTTCTGTTATTTTATTTAATATCTGATTGAGATCATCCCAAAATTTTTCTACTCTCTCACATGCCCAGATTGCATGAATTGTTGTTCCCATTTCTTTTTTACATCGAAAACATCTATCAGATACTGTTGGGTCCCATTTATTTAACTTTTGCGGTGTAATGTATAGTCTGTATAACCAATTATATTGTATCATACGTAGCCTCGTATTTATTGTATTTCTCATCGTTCCAGAACATAATTTCTCCCATGTTTCCTTTTTTATCTTCATATTTAAATCTTGTTCCCATTTTTGTTTAGTTTTACCATTTGTTTCCTCATTCTCCTTTTCTTGCAGTTTAATATACATATTTGTTATAAATCTTTTGATTAACATTGTATCTGTAATCACATATTCAAGGTTACTTCCCTCTGGTAAACTCAAATTGCTTCCTAATTTCTCTTTCAAGTAGGATCTCAGTTGGTAATATGCCAGCGCTGTATCTCCAGTTATATTGTACTTATCTCTCATTTGTTCAAAGGATAAGAATCTACTTCCTGAAAAACAATTTTCTATTCTTTTAATCCCTTTTTTTCCCCATTTTCTAAAGGAAAGGTTGTCTATTGTAAAAGGGAGTAGCTTATTTTGCGTCAATATTAGTTTTGGTAATTGATAATTTGTTTTATTTCTTTCTACATGAATCTTCTTCCAAATATTGAGGAGATGATGTAATACTGGAGAAGTTCTATGTTGTACCAATTTTTCGTCCCATTTATATAATATGTGTTCAGGTATCTTTTCCCCTATTTTATCTAATTCTAATCTCGTCCAGTCTGGTTTTTCCCTTGTTTGATAAAAATCTGATAGGTATCTTAATTGTGCGGCTCTATAATAATTTTTGAAGTTTGGCAATTGTAAGCCTCCTTGTTTATACCATTCTGTTAATTTATCTAGTGCTATCCTCGGTTTCCCCCCTCTCCATAAAAATTTCCTTATTATTTTCTTTAACTCTTTGAAGAATTTTTCTGTCAGATGTATTGGCAATGCCTGGAATAAGTATAGTATCCTTGGAAAAATGTTCATTTTAATACAGTTTATCCTTCCTATCAGTGTTAGTGGTAGCTCTTTCCAATGCTCTAAATCGTCCTGTAATTTTTTCATTAGTGGATTGTAATTGAGTTTATATAATTGGCCTAGATTTTTGTTTTTTTGTACACCTAGGTATCTTATTGCCTGCATTTGCCATCTGAATGGGGATTCCTTCTTAAATTTTGAGAAATCTGCGTTATTCATAGGCATTGCTTCACTTTTATTTACGTTTATCTTGTATCCCGACACTTCTCCATATTCCTTCAATTTCTTATATAATTCTTTTATTGATAGTTCTGGTTCTGTTAAGTACACTATCACATCATCCGCAAATAGACTGATTTTATATTCCCTGTCTTTTATTTTTATTCCTTTTATATTATTATCTATTCTTATCAATTCTGCTAGTGGTTCTATAGCTAGCGCAAACAATAACGGTGATAGTGGGCATCCCTGCCGCGTTGACCTGCTTAAGTTAAATTGCTTTGATACATGTCCATTTACTGTCACTTTCGCTAACGATCCCTTATATAATGCTTTAATCCAATTAATATACTTCTCCGGTAAACTGAATTTTTGCAATACTTTGAACAAATAATTCCATTCTACTCTGTCGAAGGCCTTCTCTGCGTCTAAAGCAACTGCTACTGCCGGTGCTTTATTTCCTTCTACTGCATGAATTAAGTTAATAAATTTACAAATATTGTCTGTTGTGCGTCTTTTTTTGATAAATCCAGTTTGGTCTAAATTTACCATTTTCGGTACCTGTTCTGCTAATCTGTTTGCCAATAGTTTAGCTATTATCTTATAATCTGTGTTTAGCAAAGATATTGGTCTATATGACGCTGGTGAGAGTGGATCTTTCCCTTGTTTTAGTATTACTGTAATTATTGCTGTTTTACATGAATCTGGTAAGTTTTGTGTCTCATCAATCTGGTTGATTACATCCAGGAGGGGCGGTATTAATAAGTCTTTAAATGTTTTGTAGAATTCTATTGGGAGTCCATCCTCTCCTGGTGTCTTATTATTTGGTAATTTTTTTATTATCTCTTGTATTTCTACTGTTCCAAATGGTTCTGTTAATTTATTTTGTTCCTCTATTTGTAGTTTTGGTAGTTCAATTTCAGTCAAAAATTCATCTATTTTCCCTTCTTTCCCTTCGTTTTCAGTTCGGTATAATTGTTCATAGAATTCTCTAAAGTTTTCCTTAATTTCTTTTGGATTATATGTAATTTGTTTGTCTTTTTTCCTTGTTGCCAATACCATTTTCTTAGTTTGCTCTGTCTTAAGCTGCCATGCTAAGATTTTGTGTGTTTTTTCACCTAGTTCATAATATTTCTGTTATGTCTTCATTATATTCTTCTCTACCTTATATGTTTGTAATGTTTCATATTTTATTTTTTTATCCGCCAATTCTCTTCTTTTAGTTGTATCTTCCTTCATTGCTAATTTTTTTTCTATGTTTACTATTTCCCTTTCCAACTGCTCTGTTTCCTGATTATAGTCCTTCTTCATCTTGGTTACATAACTTATTATTTGCCCTCTAATGAATGCTTTCATTGCGTCCCATAGTATAAACTTATCTTCCACTGATTCCGTATTTACTTCAAAATACATTTTTAATTGTTTTTCAATAAATTCTCTAAAATCCTGTCTTTTAAGTAGCATGGGGTTTAATCTCCATCTATACATTCTTGGAGGGATGTCCTCTAGCTTTACTGTCAGTATTAAGGGTGAATGGTCTGATAGCATTCTCGCTTTATATTCTGTTTTTCTTAGTCTATCCTGCATACTAGCTGATAACAAAAATAGGTCTATTCTTGAGTATGTTTTATGTCTAGTCGAGAGGTATGAGTATTCCTTTTCTTTTGGGTTTTGTTTCCTCCATATATCCACAAGTTTCATTTCTTGCATTGATTTAATTATAAATTTGGTTACTTTGTTCTTCCTGTTAATTTTTTTCCCCGTTTTATCCATATTTGGATCCAAATTCAGATTGAAATCCCCTCCTATTAGTATGTTCCCTTGCGTATTAGCTACCTTCAAAAAGATATCTTGCATAAACTTTTGATCTTCTTCGTTAGGTGAATATATATTAAGTAGATTCCAAAGCTCCGAATATATCTGATATTTTATCATAACATATCTCCCTGCTGGATCTATTATTTCCTCTTCTATTTTAAATGGCACATTTTTGCTAATTAATATAGCCACTCCTCTTGCTTTTGAATTATACAATGCTGCTGTTACATGTCCTACCCAATATCTCTTTAATTTCTTGTGCTCCAATTCAGTTAAGTGTGTTTCTTGGACAAATGCTATATCAATTTTTTCCTTTTTCAGTAAATTTAGTAGTTTCTTCCTTTTAATTTGGTTATGTATTCCATTAATATTTAAAGTCATATAGTTCAGCGTAGCCATTTTATATTTTGTTTATCTTCTCTTTCCGTTTTTCCATCATTACCTTTCCTCCTTTTCCATTTCTGTTTTCTTATTTTCAACTCTTTATACGACAACATTCCTACAACATCCAACATTTTCCTTATTCTCCTATTTCTATCTTCTTTATCCCCAATCTCCCCTTCCCCTCCTGAATTGTCCTTTATCCCTTGTCGGACAACCACATCTCCCCTCTCCATTTGGATTTGCGAATCCACTCGCAAGCGTCAATTGATTTTGCAGTGACCGCTATTTTCCCCCACCCAGCCCCCCCCAGAAAAGATTTCACTTTTCATATGTCACAAAGGTCACTCTTTTAATTCCCTCCTTATTCTCTCTATTCCATTACCTTCCCTTATTAATTCTTGTCTATACTATCTATATTTTCCTCTAATTACAGATACATTCACGTATGCACATTGTCTCTATTCACTCTTATACCTCTTTACCCGCATACATATCAATCGTGGTCATTTTTACTCTCATTACCCGTCTTCATCCCTCAGTCTATTTTTGTCTTTACCCACATACATATCAATCATGATCATTTTTACTCTCATTACCCGTCTTCATCCCTCAGTCTATTTTTGTAATTGTTCTGCAAATTTTCGTGCTTCTTCTGGATCCGAGAATAGTCTGTTTTGTTGTCCTGGAATAAATATTTTCAATACCGCTGGATGCTTCAGTATAAATTTATACCCTTTCTTCCATAAAATCGCCTTTGCTGTATTGAACTCTTTTCTCTTCTTTAGGAGTTCAAAACTTATATCTGGATAAATGAAGATTTTTTGCCCTTTATACTCCAGTGGTTTGTTGCCCTCTCTTACTTTTTCCATTGTCTTCTCCAGAACCTTTTCTCTTGTAGTATATCTTAGGAATTTTACTACAATAGATCTTGGTTTTTGTTGTGGTTGTGGTTTAGAGGCCAATGCTCTATGTGCCCTTTCTATTTCCATTTCTTGCTGTAGTTCTGGACATCCTATTTTATAAACTCCCTCATATTCTTGCCTTCTTCATCTTCCTTAAGGCCCACTATCTTTATGTTATTTCTTCTGTTATAATTTTCCATTATATCTATTTTTTGAGCTAGTAGTTCTTGTGTCTCTTTAGTTTTTTTATTAGATTCCTCCAATTTCTTTTTTAAGTCTTCTACCTCCATTTCTGCTGCTACTGCCCGTTCTTCCATCTTGTCCATTTTTTTCCCCATTTCTGTTAAGGTCATATCTATTTTATTCACTTTCTCTTCTGTGTTGTTTATTCTTCTTCTTAAATCATTGAATTCCTGTGTTTGCCATTCTTTAAATGACTCCATGTATCCTCTAACAAGAGAAAGTATATCATTTACCTTGCCTTTCCCTTCATCTATTTCACTGTATTCTTCCTCTTCTTCCTCTGGGTTGGCCATCTGTTGTTTCTTTGTTGCCCTTTCCTTCTCTTCTTTCTTGTTTTCATTGTTTTCTGTGGTCTCTTCTTGCTGCAGGTGTTCTGCAGCTGTCGTTGCCGGCTGTGGAGATCGACTCCCCAGCTGGTCCCCCCTCCCGTCGGTGTGTTTTTTTTCATGCGCATCGCGCATGCGCGGTTGCGCACTTTTACTCGGCTCTACGAGCCATTGTTGTAGTTCTATTTCTACCGACCTGAGGAAGCGGGCTTCTCTCTCCACAGCGGGCCTCTTCGGACAGGTAAGGCCTTCTCTTTCTTCCTCCGTTGTCTTCTCTTCCTCTCTTCTTACCGTTGATTTTGATTTTTCTTTTTTTGTCGCCATCTTCTTTCCACCTTTATACTCACTTTTCTTTAACTTTTATTTCTTTGCCTTTGTATTTTCTCTTGTTTTTCCCGACTTTTCTGGAGAGGGCTGGAGTTCACCGTCCGGCTACTACTCCATCACGTGACTCCTCCTGATTCTATGTCTTGAAGCACAACTGTGGTGGGGCTCTTGAGTTTTCTTTATTCCTACCTCCTCATATTTAGGAGCTTATCTTTCCCAGCAAATTATGTTAAGAATATCACTGTAGGAGAACTCTATTGGAATATGGATATCACCCAAACTCCAATTTGATTTGCAATACTTGTCACCACATTACCAATCATTGTGAAGCAAGCTCATGCAAGTCACCTACTTTAAGGTGACTGGCAGCATCCTTAGCTTTGGCTCTAGCTGTGTTATTAGCTTGCCAGGAACAGGATTTCCCCAGCTGTTTTGCTTGCCTCCTAGCTGTCACATTTCTCATGTATAATATGCTTTTAGATAGATCTTTGGCAGACGTTTGAAGTACCACCACTGAATTCTAAATCAGTGACCATAGGTGGCCACAATTTGGTCTCGCAAATGATGGTCACACTGACACAAACTTTGCAATAAACATGAGATATTATAAATCTGGAAATTCAAATTTGCCAAATTGTATTCCTGCTGGATATGACCTGAGAGTTCAGAAAGACAAAGTCACACTTTGTGGTGGCATGGTTAGCGTAATGCTGTTACAGTGCCAGTGACCCGAGGTTGAATCCAGCGCTGTTTGGTGTTTGTATGTTCTCCCTATGTCTGCGTGTGTTTCCTCCGGGTGCTCTGGTTTCCACCCACCATTAGCAGAAGAATCTCAAATCAATATATTGATATTTTGCAATGTTATCAAATACAGTACAACTCTGATTATTCAAAATGGTCGGGGCCTATGTCAAATAGACTTTTTTTTAAAAAAACAGTCCAGTAGAAACTTCAGCCTGGGAGGCCGAGGTTACCCGCTTCTGCCCCGGGGAACAAGGGATTCTTCCGACCACTTGCAGCTGGGAGACAATGGCATGCAGTTTGAGAGGGAGAGTGGGAGAGAAAAGTCAATAGGGGAAGGTAAAGGAAAGAGGGGATGGAGTTACCTATGAGGTCAGTTCGCTCCGAAAAAATTTCAGATAAATGAGGAATTCTGATTTGTTTCGAATATCCTCATTTATCTGAATTTAAAAAAAAAAAAAATTGTGGTTAAATGAGGATTTTGGAGAATCCTATTTCAGATAATCAGAGTTGTAATTGTAGTTTAATTTTACCCGCAGGAAACAGAATAAGATAATGTCTTGAATTTTTATATTTCAGTAAATCTGGGCCGAGCTGCTTTTGAAGCAATGGCTCAGCTCGTCAATCAGATCCATAAAAACCTTGAAGGAAATCAAGACCAGCATGGACACAACAATCTGCTGGCATCCTATATATATTATATGTTTCATCTTCCAGACACTGACCACTGTCCTCAATTCCCTGGTATGTATAAAGCTGAACTTATCTTCGGACAATACAGGATTACTACAAAAAACTTAGTCAGAATGACACTTTAGTCCAATGTAAAAACCTGATGTCATGTCCATTATTAAATATGAGTTCAGAATTTATCTTGGAAATATTAAAAAAAGGCAAGATGTTTGACTTTGAATTGAAGGTAATTATATACAGTATGACAATAACCTATGGCCTCTAACTATCACTTCAGCTAAAGTGCACAAATCTATTTTATCAATGTATTTAATGCACAGAGTTTGGACTAAATTTTTGGATTTGATTTGACGTGCTGGAGAGAGTACAGAGAAGTTTCACCAGGCTATTGTCTAGCTTTAGAGGACTTTAGTTAGAATCAGAATCTTAATTTATTGTCTTGAACATATCACGAAATTTGTTGTTTTGCGGCACCATTACAGTGCAAACACTGTTATAAAATGGCATTTAAAATAAATAAATTAGTGCAAAAATAAGAGAAAGTGAGGTCATATCTGTGTTCCATTGTGGAAGAGACTTGTTTTCCATGGAGCATAATAAATAATGCCTTGAATTTTTAGAACTTAACATTATAAATTGCATTGATCGGTAGAAAACCTCTGTGGTTCAGTAAAACCCTGTTATCCACAATTCAAGCAATCAACAGCCTCAAGCAACCGGCAAAAAAAAAATTGCAGAAAATAAATATGTAACAAAATACGATTAAAATTGGTGAGCCTCGATGTTAGATCACCAATCTCACGACATGCAATCTCAAGCAACCAGAAAATTCACGTCCAATCCCTGTAGGTGCCAGATACCAGGATTTTACTATATATATATATATAAATTAGCCAGCCAGTACTTTCATGGTCACACTCCCCTTAATCTAGGGTACCCTAAAGATCCACATTCTTCATGAATTAACTTCATGATTTTTTTTAAAAGTTCTTTGTTAATGATAATTTTCTTGGAATGCTGTTACATAGTTAGCTGATTGTGTAAACTTCAGCTCAATGATTCATCAGCAAATTACACAGTGTTCTAAATTACACAATGTTCTTGTTTTATTCCTTAAATAAAGGTGTCCTCAGTTAAATGCCCAATGAACAAAAATGCCATCTGTCAGCCTCCATCAAAATAAATTGTGGGATTAACATAACTTTGCACTCAATCTCAGTAGTGGATGATGTTGTAGTAAGTTACATATTAAGATGTATTGTTTTATTTTTAATTTATTACACTGAGTTTTCAGACATACAGGTATCCCCCACTTTTTGAAAGTTCGCTTTACGCTACTTCGTTTTTATGAAAGACCTATATTAGTACTTTTTCTCGCTAACTGAAAGAAATACGGAGGATTTTCCCTTTCACAGAAAAACTGAAAATAGCATTCAGCGGACTGTCGGGAGAGCACAGGCAGTAGGATCAGTGTGGGGACTGATAGTGGGTTGTCAGGAAAGCGTGGGACAATGGGATCAGTGTGGGGACTGATAGTGTGCTGTCGAGAGAACGTGGGGAAATGGGATCAATGTGGGGACTGATAGCGGGTTGTCAGGAGAGCGTGAGGCAGTGGGATCCTTGTGGGGACTGATAGCGAGTTGTCAAGAGAGCGTGGGGCAGTGGGATCAGTGTGGGGACTGATGACGTGCTGTTGGGAGAGCGTGGGGCAGTGGGATCAGTGTGGGGACTGAGCGTGCTGTCAGGTGAGCGTGGGGCAATGGGATCAATGTGGGGACTGATAGCGGGTTGTCAGGAGAGCGTGGGGAAGTGGGATCCTTGTGGGGACTGATAGCGGGTTGTGAGGAGAGCGTGGGGCAGTGGGATCAGTGTGGGGACTGATAACGTGCTGTCGGGAGAGCGTGGGGCAGTGGGATCAGTGTGGTGACTGATAGCCTGCTGTCGGGAGAGCGTGGGACAGTGGGATCAGTGTGGAGAATGATAGCGTGCTGTCGGGAGAGCGTGGGGCAGTGAGATCAATGTGGGGACTGATAGCCTGCTGTCAGGAGAGCGTGGGGCAGTGGGATCAGTGTGGAGACTGATAGCGTGCTGTCGGGAGAGTGTGGGGCAATGGGATCAATGTGGGGACTGATAGCGGGTTGTCAGGAGAGCGTGGGATCAGTGTGGGGACTGATAGCGTGCTCTCGGGAGAGCGTGGGGCAGTGGGATCAGTGTGGAGACTTGATAGTGGGCTGTTGGGAACGCTCAAAAGATTTTTCCCATATAAATTAATGGCAATTGCTTCTTGGCTTTATGCCATTTTGGCTTACGAAAGGAATGCTCTACTTTTGGATAGTGTGGGGTACCTGTATACTGAAAAAAATAACTGGCCAGTCACTTATTTTGATATATTCTGCTGCTGCAGGATTGAGCAGTTCACCATATGCAGGCCCCATTCAATATGCCACCTTGTCTCGTGCTGCTACTAGGCCTACCAGCCTGAATCTGTCTCGTTCAAAGAGCATTAGCAACAGCAATCCAGACCTCGCCACCACGCCAACTCCACCAGATGATGAGGTGAAAAAAATCATGAGTTGCAAAGTAAGTCTGAATGATTTTGCAGTGGGACTCTTTTAAAGAAATGGATTTTATCCTGTTGATGCAAATATCAACATGTTAGCCAGGAGAGTATTGATACAACTAACCTTACTGCTTTTGTTGGTAGTTAAATGAGCTTGCACCAGTGCCTCACAGATTCCGTAGGTCTATGTATGGTTCAGGGTGAAGCTGTACTAACAAGAGGATGTGCATTTTTGTGTTTTGTTTCTAGTTTAAATTGGTGTTAATTAATACATCAAATACATTTTAGCACATTAAGTAATTAACCAAAATATTAATATATATATATATAAATACAACTTGGTTAATGCTTATGCTGGGACAGTTGCAAATAACTAAAGACAGTGAAGGGGTCTAAGATGTGTATTGCCCGGCAATGATAGCCAATATGAAATTCCATTAGTCCTGACGAAGGACAGCGAGAGGCTCTGGAATGTGGGTTGCTTGGTAACGGTAACCTGACTTGATAAATTTCCAACAGTCTTATTTCCCTCTAGTGTCACATGATTTACAAGATTTGGGGGAATCAAAGCTGTAAAAATACCTGAGGAGGAGTGGGAACAACTGTGTGATTGGTCTACAATATGGTGTATCTTGTAGATGGACATTGCATTACTTAATGCTGATGGGATAATGCTTGCTGCCCAGAAGGCAATTGTTTTTCGATTGGTTAATGTCAGTTAGCATTGGAGAATTTAAACCCATGCATTTGTATGTTCGAGGAACTCTTGAATCCCCTATGGGAGTGATGGACCTCCCGCCAAGCTTCTGTGTAGTAAAGAGGAAACTAAAGTGGCCTGAGTCCTCTTACAGTATGTTTGCTGAGGAAAAGAGCAGGACCTGGATTGGAAGGGAGTAGGGGGGGGGGGGGGGGGGTCGAAAAGCAACCATCCACAGTTTCTGCCCCAACTGTGTCATTGTCTTTTTCTATAGATTACTAATTGCAGAGCAAGAAAGATATGTGAAAATGCTATGTTCCTATAAACCTTTGATTTTTAAATGCCTTGTGATGCTTTCTGTATTAAGGATTGGTTTGTTTCTTCCTGTTTAAATTCCTGGGAACTGGAAAGTTTTCAGCAACTTTGTGTGGATGCTGATTTGGCCAAATTAAAAAAAAAGTTCAAATAAAATCCCTGGTATCCAGAACTTAAGCAACCAGCAGCCTCAAGCAACTGGCAAAATATTGTGGAAATTAAATAGGTAAAAAATAAGGAAAGTTTAAAATTGGTGTGTCTCACCATTAGTTCGCCAATCCACACAATCTCAAGCAACCAGAAATTCACTTCTCCGGCATCTACCCCTAGGTGCCAGGTACCATGGGTTTTACTGTATTTTACACCTTGTTTAATGAAGTTGAAGCTCCCAACGTCAATAAAATGACTAGAACCATTAATAGGATTCCCTGGCACAGATGTCCAAATGTAAATGATCCTGGGCACCAGTTTTCTATTCATTCCCACAACTATTGGATGCAAATGCAATAAATATTTTTATCAGCTTTGGTAGTAGGGAATTACTACATGAGAGAACGACTGGACAATTGTGGGTATTTTATTGTAAAATCCAGACAATTTGCTTCATGTTTTATTTCAATTACAGTATAATATTTGAATGATCCAGAAAGGAGAGATTAGTGATGTAGTGCTTTTTTTTGTTTCAGAACACTTAATAATGCCAAATTGTTTGTACTTAAAGGAAATGGATTTTTTCACAGGTCATTAGTAGAAATTGAGTTCTGAAAATGAGCTGTATTGCATTTTAATCTTGGACATCATGGCCAGGTTTTGCGCGAGTAAACATTCTGGAGTTCTGAAAGTGATTAGAAAAAAGGTTAATGAAAGCCAGCATGTGGATATTCTTTTAGAGTCTGTACATAGGTCGCTGATAACCATGGAGTGTAACGTTTCAGATATTTAGAAAAAAAAAACTAGCAAGGCATTTTTCAACATCAAAAAGTAAAAGATTTTGGGGTCATGGAAAAATTACCAATCGGATAATATATTGCAAAATAATTTGGAATTGTCAGATAAATCCTAACTAATTCTTGGGTGGCACAGTTAGGGCAATGCTGTTACAGTGCCAATGACCCAGGTTTGGATCCAGCACTCTCTGTAAGGAGTTTATATGTTCTCCCCGAGTCTGCGTGGGTTTTCTCCAGGTGCTCTGGTTTCCTCCAACCCTTCAAAAGGTATGGATGGGGCTTGTAGGTTGATTGGAGTAATTGGGTGGCACGGGCTTATGGGCCAGAAGGGCCTGTTAACATGCTGTATGTCTAAATTAAATCAAGTTGATTGAACTGAATCACTGACAGCTTTTCTCACTTGAAAAAATAGAAAAGGGATTATTGATCTGTAAAGCTGTATGTGAAATGTCACATGTAATTTCATGTTTCCAGGTTGAATTCTTGGTTTGTGGCATTGCAAATGTCTAGTTATTGGGCTGGTTTGGAAATAAAATGCAGTAAAATTGTAATCTGCAGGAGCACATTGGTGGTTCCTCCTTGACATTAAAGCAACTGTGGAGTATGAAAAAGACAGTTGGTGTTAATTTTCTCCAGTTACAGGCCAAATGTTGGTTGTTAGCTTTTATTTACTGAGGGATTTTTGCCATCTCTTTTACCAGGTGCTCACATGAGAGATGATAATTGAATATAATGATAAAGAATGGGCAACATCCTTGTGAGCAGTAACAATGGAGTACAGTACCTACAATAAGATTTGAGAATAATGCTTAATTCTGACTTCTTTCTCTCACTTGCCAACAATCAAGATTGGGTGTTAACTGTTGCATTATGTTCTATGGCAATGAAATGACAACACTGCTCACAGAAAAGAGTTAGGATCTTTTTTCTAACATTATCTGGGTGCCCAAGTCCATCCAAACAAGGAATGGTGGGCATGATCTGTTCCGGGCATGATCTGTTCCGGGCATGATCTGTTCCGGGCATGATCTGTTCCGGGCATGAACGTCATTCAGTTATTGCTTCATGTTTAAATTATGAGCTTGAAACAGGAATTTATGTAAAAATGAGGTTATAAAAACATTTAGTTTTTTAAAATGTTATTGTTAGTACTATAAGGTTAGTATACAATACAAAATAGGCCACATAGTCTGTAAAATTGACCATGTTTTCTTAAGATATGAGCAACCTAATTTAGCTCCCGTCTTTTGACTGAAAGGTGCTGAGGTTTTTTAACAAGGGTTTGGAAAGTAAAACAGATAATCCGTCTTGCAGAGCTGCCAAAAAAGTTTGTAGTTGAGCCAGGTTCTCTCTTTTGAGGTGAGGGCAATTGGGAGGAATATGTAAAATATTGAAGTTGCTAATAAACGTTTTTACAATGATGGGATATCCGTTTTCATGCCAGTCAAATTATGGTTACCAAGCTTAGTAGCTGATTATTGTGGGAGATATTATAATGTCCAATCTTGGGTCAAAGGAAAATTAACAAATTGAGGACTGCAGTTAAATCGACAGATCCCAGAAATCGGACATGGTGATGTATGGAACACGCTGCTCGAGAAACTGATCGGGAGAAATACAATTAAAATGTTCAAAAGACATCTGGACAGATATTTGGATAGGAAAGGAGTGGAAGGATTAGAGTCTATTGTGGGCAAATGGGATTACAGTAGGCATCACAGTCAGCATGTACAAGTCGGGCACAAGGGCCCGCTACTGTGCTATACGACTATGACTGTAACCCTAAAACTTGTTATGCTTTTAATCATGTAAAATCAGGCAAATATTTTCATGCAAAGGGAAGTCAAAATTTGGAGTGAAACTTGCAAAAGGATAAAGAATCTGAACATTAATTTGACAAGAGATAATTTGTTGTCTTTGTGTAAAGAGAAAAATGAAGATAGGTAAATGAGATAAATGTTTGATCATGAATTGGCTTGCTTACCTCAATGGTTTTGGCATTCCACAGAATTTTTCTCTTAAATGGATTAACATGATTTTAAAATGCATTAGCTCTTGCAAGGTTCTGCTATTACATTCCAGCAAAATTCCTCAAGTTAGTGGAGAGCCGTATTTTTTATCATGTTTTGTGGCTGGAATGTTGTGGCAATGGTTATCCAGTTGTTTATTATGTGGCAAACGATTGCATGCAAGTTGGTTCAGAAGAGATGAATGTGGAAGATTTGTCAGAGTAAACCAAAATTAGACTGCCAGTTTTAAGTACATCCATGATGGGGTTTATATCATATTGACCTCCCGGCTGCAACTCTGTTCGCACTGTGAATGATTGTGTTATAGCTCGACGCGATTTCACTTTGTGTTTCCTCCTTGTCCTGCCTCCTTTACCTGCCAGGGGATCGATCGTTCACACTCCTGGGTTAATTCTGCTTACGCTCCCGGTGGGCCAAAGGCTGTCTTGCGGAGAAACCATCCCAATTCAAGCTGTGATCTCAAGCAGGTGCAGAACTGGTGTTTTCGTCTTAAAACATTCATCAAAGCATCATCATCGGTCTACGCATTGATTGCTTTCTCATTTTTGCCATTTTCTACCAGGACAAACAAGTGCAGTCCAAAACCACATCTGATTCATTTATCTTATTTCATTCTCTCTGTTCTACTGATAGGTAATGGAGCAGCAGCTTCAAGGAAAAAATGCTCTGATTCCAACCCTAAGTCTTTCTTCTGTTCATCAACTTGAGGTTAATCTGGTACAGCTCCACATGCATCAGTTTAACCTCACCATCTTTCTGTGATGTATCATTTGCCAAATCATTCAACTATACAAACCAAAACAGAGTCGTGATCTAGATTTGGCTTTGTCAGGCAAACGGGGTGCACATGCGGTTAAGGTTACAAGCCTATGGTTAGAATGAGAGAAAGCATAAGCATGAACATCTAAAAACTGGGATCATAACCGAGTTCAGCAGTTGCTCAATGTTCCTCAATGAATAATGTTTGAGGTTTATTAGAGAGTGAGAGCATAGACAGAAGAATATGAAATGGAGAGCAGACAGACATACCCAGTAGGTCAAATTGATGGAGAAGAATAGGCTGAGAGGAGGTTCTAGTGTAGGGTAATTGTGGCATTGAATAGTTAGGCCAACTGGTCTGTTTCTTTGCCATTAATCCTATGTAATGTTTAATGTGTATACAGAGTGAGGGCACTCTGTTAGAGAATCTATATCTTTCCCAGCTCATCTGTTTTGGAATTCCATAGGCGTTAAGCCATCCGAAGGCCCAATATAATGTGCCTTGGTTACCTTCATCCCTCTACCTTGTTTCATACTGACTGTTTATCTTGTACTCACCATCTCATTTTTTTCCCCATCACTAATATCTTTTCTACACCATCTTGCTCCTGTCCCTCATTTCCCAGGCAACTGAGCGGAGTCCCAACCGCATGTCCTCATTTTTGGACGGCTTCATTCATTCACAGCACAGTCAGCCAAGATTTTCAACAAAAAAGGTAGAAGTAAAACAAACGGTTTGCATTAAAATGATCCAAGCCTGGTGAGGCAAAGGATGGTGATGTTTACATGTGAAGTACATTTTGAACATTTAGCCATTGGTTCCCTGTAGATTTATGAAGAGAACCACTTGTGGAAAAGGACTCCTGACTACTTTAGTCACAGCTTTTCTCATGATGATGGTCTCACATGGAGCTTTACTGGTCTTTAAATGGGCATTCAAATCCCATCAAAATTTGCCATTGATCAGTTACAAATATACAAGAAAATGACCACACAATGTTACTGTAAGAGTGGCACTCACCGGAGATCAGAGATCTGTTGAAATTTAAACTCAAACCATGCACCTAAAGTGGAAGTTACTGTCCTATTATAAAATTTGCAGGTGAGTGCCACACTTCCACCATAGGTTCCTTATTCTTCCTATTGGATTAATAATTGCTTACAAACATATTCAAGAAAATGAATTACTTAATAAGCAGTCACATTTTATGTACATGTGACTGTTCTCCTATTTCAGTAATCTAGGTCCAACTGCTCTGCATCAGTGTTTGCAGGCACACTTCTGAGAACCTTATGGGCGTCACAGTTGGTGTAGTGGTCAGCGCAACACCTTTACAGCTCCAGCGATCAGGATCGGACCTGGATTCGAATCCCACGCTATCTGCAAGGAGTTTGTATGTTCTCCCCATGTTTTCCACTCATAGGCTGAATTGACCTGTTACGGTGCTGTATGGCTAATTTTCAAAAGAAACCTTTGTAACAACACCAACCTCAGTGGTGAGTCTGTTAGAACAAATGCAACCATAAGGCACAGGAACACCATTTTCCAAAAACACTTGCTCAGATCTCTGATCTGTCTCAGTGACAGGACTTCACACAAATCCAGTAAAAGCAAAAGATGCTTGCTTCTTTCCTGAGCATTGATTAAAAAAAATCAGAAACTGTTCTGATAATATCAAGCCAACTGAAGTATTGTTTGGATCTTTGTGTAAAATGACTTGCCCCACTTAAGCCCATAAAGTCTAAATTGTTAAAGTTATGCAGTGTTGTGGTTTTCATCTTAATTATGCAGACACCCTCGAATGATATAAACTGTTTTAGATTGGTACTAAAGTATGGCCTTTGAGTTAAATATCTTTTATTTTTCAATTATATGCAGGTGTTTGCAATTTCAATTGTCCTCTGCCTTTTAGTGACTGGTGTTTGTGTTATACAGCTTCTCCATGAGGAATTGGGCTTGCAATGGGTCGTGAGCACCAGCACTGTGCGGGAGGCAGCTTTGCAGCAGGCTTGGTTTTTCTTTCAGCTGATGGTAAGTGGAGTTAATTATCCACCATTCTTGTACTCGCTCCTTCAATTAGTCTAAAGTGGAGGTGTTGAAGGTGACAAATCTTGACTATTCAAGGACATCAAAGTGCATCTAATTCAGTAAACAGTATAAGAGAATTGTAGATTTTTAGACAGATTTATTGACATTTATTAACATCCTGCTTGTTTTAAAAACACAATCTGCAGCAGACCCTTACCATCTGACAAGGAGTTAAAAAAAATAGATTCTGCAACTTTGAGTCAGGCACTCTTCTCCACTCCATTCTTTCTTCCTGGTACAAATGATGATATTTGACTGCATCTTCAGCCAGATTACTTATTATTTCACATCACTAACGCAACGACTATCAGTAGCTGCCAGTATCACCAATAACACAGAGACTATCACTAGGCCCTTTCATACAGTCAAAATGCCCAAGTGTTAAGGCAGAGACTTACCTCCATGAATGTGCAGTGGGCAGCTCCAAGGCACCGACTACAATCCCTCTTGGGGGAAGGGTCAGCGGCGGAGCACTGCGCTCCACCATTGAGCATGAATGTAATGCCTCTGCAAGCGGCTGACTAGGGGCAGGTTGATGATGTTGCGATGACATCGTCAACCTGACATGCAGGAGTGGGATTTTTAAAATGCCAACAGTTCAGCGCACATGAATGACGTTGACTTGGTGGGCAGTGCTATGGCAACAGTTACCCTGGCCTCCTTTGGTTTCGGAGGGTGCTACATGGCACACATGAATGACATTGACTTGGTGGGCAGTGCTATGGCAACAGTTACCCTGGCCTCCTTTGGTTTCGGAGGGTGCTACATGGCACCGCTCAATGTGAATGCGATGCAAGAGCACCCTTTTAGGGCTGTTCCATGAAAGATAAGTTTATATTTTTCCCTCCATGCTTATAGCTAGCCTCCAGAAGGATGAAAGATCCTAATGACTGCACTCTGAAAAGGAGACTGCCACGTTGTCACAGTGCCCCACTTCACATTTCCCACTCCCATTTTACTGTCACACTGAAAGTGTCACTAGCCCCTTTTACACCGAAAAGCCGCGGTGTTGACATATATATGACCCGTCTTTGAAAGCCGCCATGCTTGTTCACACAGAACAGAAAAAGCTGGCTCTGTTTGTCCTTTTGCACAGCAAGCCACCTTCCAGAAGCAAAAGAGGTGGGACGTTTAGCACAGCAGCGTCCTAGTATGAGAAAATAATCAGTCAGATTCCGTGGGTCTAGACACAAGGGTTTTCAATCACACATAGCTTTTATTAACATAACAATTATAGAAGAGCATGGGAAAATATTAACTGCAATAAAGCACACATGAGCACAATTGATAAAGGAGCGTGGGAAAATGTTACGGGAATAAAGCACATGCGCAGTTTATAAAGGAGCTTGGGAAATTGTTTTAATGCCATGCACAGTTTATAAATGGTTGACTAATTCTGTTGATTTTAGCAATTTTCACAGATAGACATTAACCTAAAAAATACTACAGTGGTTCTTCAATTAATAAATCCCTATCTTCCTCATTAGGTAAGAATGGTTCTGCAGACTGCCATATAAAACACGTTAATTTTTGTTCTTCATGTTTTGAAATAGGTGAAAAGTATGGGCCATCACCTTCATCTTTCAGACAAGTTTGAGACCCTACGGAAACTGAGATTCCCAGAGAGATTTGTGGATGATATAACAGCTTTAACCAACATGGTCACTGCAGACATTGTCAGCAGGTTCCAGAAGGTATTGTTGAAGTACTTTAATAGTTTACCAGCAGATAAGAGTGGCATCCCTAACAGCACTCCACAGCCCACAACTTTGGTCCTGCGAATGTAATCCCAGAGTTCAATTAACACTCGGCCTTTTATTTTGGAAAGCAGAGCTTAGCACCAGAATCAGAATGTATTATCACGGGCATGTCTGTGTTGTTTTAAAGCAGCATCACGGTGCAAACATTTCCTTAAACCAGATTTCAAAATAAATAAAAAATAGTGCAAGAAAAAGACAAAGTAAATATGTCTCTGGTTTATTGTTCATTCAAAAAGCTGATGGCAGAGGGGAAGAAGCTGTCCTTGTGCCGCTGAGAGCTCGTCTTCAGGCTCCTGTTCCTTTTTCCCCGATGGTAGCAGAGTGAAGAGAGCAGGGCCTGGATTGTGGGGATACTTGAGGATAGAGGCTGCTTTCTTAAGACACCACCTCATGTAGATATCCTCGCTGGAGTGAAATCTGGTGCTTGAGTTGTTGCAGACCAAGTTAACAACCCTCTGGAGTTTTTTTTTCCTGTCCTGAGCGATAGCACCTCTATACCAGCCAGAATGCTCTCCTTGGTCCACCTGTAGACGTTTTCGAGAGTCTTGGGTGACAGACTGAATCTCCTCAAACTCCTCACAAAGTATCACTGCTGGCGAGCCTTCTTTGTGATAGCATCGACACTGTGGATGTTTTGAGCATTTTGCCCTGGGTGTTCATTATTTGTGATGTTCCTTGTGTATGTGTGTCCATCTTTTCCAGGATGTTGAGTTGGTGGAGCGGCTGAATACCAGCTTGGCATTCTTTCTCAATGACTTGCTCTCCCTGATGGATCGAGGATATATTTTCAGCCTCATTCGCATGTACTATAAACAGGTATTTTGTTACGTTTTTGGAGACCTATGGTGGTAAGCACCCAGAAGAATACAAAGCAGTTCCAAATTATGCTCTTGTTCAAGTTTATTCATCTGATTGTACATATACAACCTGACGAAACAGCTTTTCTCCAGACCACGGTGCACACACAATGCACGGTTCATAATAATCACATAATGTGCACAAAGATATAATTTAAAATACCGTGTATTTTGGTGTATAAGATGGTATTTGAATCATAAAAATGTCACCCCAAAACCGGGGGCCATCTTGAATGCCAAGTATGAAATCTGAACCTTAATGTCCTGTGATTCAGTGTTTCCTTCCTCCCCCACCCCCCACCATGGCAATGGAGCAGTGAAGAACATAAAACACTCGAATTACTCCTACAGCCCTCCCACTAATATTTCTATACTGAAACTTGCATTTGGGAACCTGGAATAATAGTAATTTTATAGTAAAACAATAAAAACCTGACTAACATATCTTAACAGCACAGCAAAGGGAGCTAACAGCCTACACCAGTCACCATTTGCAACAGCTGTCAAACAGCAAATTCTCAGCACTCCCTTGCCAGGTCCATCCGCCCAGTCCAACTGCTGTACAGGCTTTAAACAGCCCCTTAAAGGAGCTGGTTTATTTTAAAATGTGCTAATAAAATTTTAACCTTTACTGGGTAACTTGCTTTTAAAATATTGTGACAGCATCACTCCACTGGTCAATGGGATGGTTGGTAAAGGATTATTGGGGCAGTAAGCTCTCAGCAGAAGGGATAGTCATATATAACGAATAGAGCTCAAAACTGAAATTTTAAGTGGAAATTCTGGGGTCGTCTTATATGTCGACATATATGTTAAATAAGTATAAATATTCTCGGATGATTTACTTGGTTACAGGATCTGTTCATCAGTATGACCCAATGATGCAGCCAGACAGGAGACTCTCAATTGTGTAGTGTTATCTCTGGGTTACTTGTAATTTGATTCAAAGCGCGGGCTATAAATTCATGCCTTCTATAGTAATAATGCATTTGAAGGTTAGGTTTGTGAAGTGATTTGATTAAATATTTAAGGCAAAATATGGAAACTATGAACATTCTAAGATCCAAAACAGAAAATGTTGAAGATGCATAAAACCTGAGTTAATACAATGGCCAGCTTTTATCAGAATGAAGAACCTCCTCACGTATTGTCATAACATCAACTCATGCTACTTACATCTTCGCTCGAGTGTTTCTGAATCCCACACTCACCCCAATGTAACTTGTGGATGTTCTGGCATTTCTCTTGTTCTGTCCTCCGTAAACAGGAGGCTCCCCTTTAAATGGCCTAACTCACTGAGCTTACTGATCTATTTTTGATGTTGGTTAAACAATATTTTAATTTTAATATTCTCTTATAATGTTTTCTTATCTTTCCTTTTTCTTGACCCATCCAAATTGCCTGTAGCCCTGGAATACCCCAGGAAATCTGCAATTCTTCAGTTTTAACTTTTTAATAATTCCCAAACAGTAATTTCACTATAGGCACCTACACCTTCAGGTGTCAAGGCTCAAGTTCTAGATGTCCCTTCACAAAGCATCTTTTTTATTTCTACACTTCTTTCTTCTGCTATGACCCAAGCTGAACCTTGTGGAAAGGATGAGGATGTGATTTTCTCTGACTCGGTCTGATTTAAGCACCACAGTCTTTGTTGGCCACTGCAATGATATCAGAAGGACTTCAGCATGTACATAACTCTGATGCTGCGCTATTAATGGTGCACTGTTATACTGGAAGCCACCATTAATGCATTCTGTGTTTTCTCTTATCCTAAGGTCAGCAATAAGCTGCAGACAGCACAAAACCCAAACGCCCTTATTGCTCTAAGACTGGACTTCATTCGCATTATCTGCAGTCACGAACACTACATCACACTAAACCTCCCGTGCAGCACACTGTCACCGCCTGCATCCCCATCCCCGTCGGTTTCCTCAGCTACCTCCCAGGTAAGCATATTTCTGATGCTGCCCTTTCAAATCATGTTGTGCAGAGCAGAGTGATGCTGAGAGAGGATTAAGTCAAGCTGATTGTGATCTGATTATACAAGTACAAGGGACGGCACGGTTAGTATATTGGTTAGTGTGTTGCTATTGCAGTGCCAGTGACCCGGATTCGAATCTGCCGCTGTCTTTAAGGAGTTTGTACGTTCTCCCTGTGTCTGTGTGGGGTTTCCTCCCATCCTTCAAACTGTACTGGGGGTTGTAGGACAATTGGGTATAATTGGGCGGCACAGGCTCGTGGGACAAAAGGACCTTTTTACCTATGTCTACATTAAAAAAAAATACAGCCTAACGAAACAGTGTTCTCTGGTCCTTGGTGCTAGGTCACTAGTTAAGTGAACTATTAACTCCTAAATATCAAGCAAGTCACAAAATAAGAAGATATTTTAAACAGCAAGTTATTGCAATCTGGAATACTTTGCTGGGAAGAATGCTGGAAATGTTTTCAAAAACAACATTCAAAGAGGAGTTGGATTAAAGAGGAGAAAATTAGAGAGCTATTGGGGAAGGGTCAGGAAGTACAACAAATTGAATAACCATTTGAAAAGAGTCAGCACAGGAACAACGGCCCCTGCAGCATCAATCTGCACCTGTTTTGGGTGAAGGGAGCTATTCTGTAATCTGAGTTAATTTGGGGAAAGACATCACTTCCAATATCTTGGTGTTGAATGTACATTGGTAGGGTTGGATGCATGTCCTTTTTGGAGAGTTACTTTAAATTGTTGTATTTAAAATAACATGAACTTAGGGCTTTATTTTGCAATAGCTTGCACTCTTCCATGTCCCTACCCCATAGGCATGAGTTTCTGATTTTGATCTGCTAATTGAATGTTGTGTGATCCTCTGATGCTTTGGTGGCTATTTTAATGGCAATGCAGACAGCCTTGCCTCATTTAACAGCTAATTTGAAGTGCAAATTAAATCTTTTGGAACTGCTAGTTTCAACATTTGGACTTATTTTCACAGTGCATGTTTTTATATAAATAATGTGAGAAATTAAAATGATCCTGTGTGAGTTTATTGGTTTGTAAACTGGGAGGTCTCTTCGTTGAGCACCTTGTCTCTCCACCGCAATAGCGTGGATCTCCCAGTAGCCACTCATTTCAATTCCCATCACATTCCCATGTCTGCCCATGGTTTCATGCATTGCTCGACTGAGACTGTACACAAATTGGAGAATGCCTCATCTTCTGTTTAAGCACCTTCTAACGGGATTGTATTAATACCTTCTTCCGTTTCCGTTAAACCCCTCATTCCCCTATCTCCTTTCCTCTAGTTCTGTCTCTCTCACTCTCTCTTCCCTTTTCCCCACCTCCTTTCACAGAGCCAAAATCAATTCTCACCATTTCTCTTATCATAACTAATTAACACCTTTAGTTTGTTGGTCTGGATTTCTACCCCTCCCATTTTTCCCCCCTTTCTCTCACAGTCTTTATTCCGATGCCTGCCTGCTTTTTGCTTATACCTTGAAGAAGGGCTCAGGCCTGAAATTTCAGAAATATATCTTTACCTCCTATGAATGCTTCAAGATCAGATGAGTTCCTCCAGCAATTACTGTGTGTTTTTACTGTGAACTATGATTGATTTGCAGCTGACACTGACATTGTACTTCAATTTTCAGAGTTCAGGCTTTTCCACTCTCATTCAAGACCAGAAGATAGCCAACATGTTTGAGATGTCGGTACCTTTTCGACAGCAGCATTTTCTGGTGGGGTTGCTACTGACCGAGCTGGCCTTGATCCTAGAACCAGATACTGAAGGGTAATAACTCCCAATTCTCATTTCCTTACAAAGTGTTCATTACATGGAGCCACAGACTCATTCTGGTGCATGTATTCAATCCCTGATTGTGTGATCTTTAAAATTAAATTAAATGTAGACATACAGCACGGTAACAGGTCCTTTCAGCCCTCGAGCCCATGCCACCCAATTGACCTACAACCCAGTATGTTTTGAGGGTGAGAGGAAATTGGAGCACCCAGAGGAAACTCATGCAGGCCATGGGGAGAATGTACAAACTCCTTACAGACAGCGCCAGATTTGAACCCATGTACCTGGCACTGTAACAGCAATGCGCTAACTGCTACACTAACTGTGTAAAGGTCAAATAATCAGCATAGTGTTACAAGTAAAGGCCAAACAATTTGCTTAAGATCTGTCCCCACTGCATAACCAGCAGTTTGAGGGTAGAATTGGACTAACCTGTGAGGAACCCTATCATGTCCTAGGTCAGCAAGAATCGGAACAGCTGCTCTTCATCACTGCTTGATATCCCAGGGAGCTGGAAGAGAGTGTTTGGATGGGGTACTGGTGATCCTGTTATTGCCATGGCAATGGTCTTGAACACTTTGCCCATGGCTGGCTTAATTTTCAAAGCAGCATCTGGACAATAATTTTGTTGCTGTTTGTAAGATGCTATTGACACAAAGCTTTGTATTGTTAATTGGTAGAACAATTTGAAAAAAATACAAACTTGCATGTTTTTCTCCAGTATGTTTTATCTTATTCTTGTAAAGGCACCGAAGGAGACCATTTGGCTCATTGTGTCCATGTCAGCTGCCATGCAGCCATCCCATCAGTTCCATATCCCCTTTCTTTATTTCAGTTTTCAGATTGTTGTCAGAGTTACATACATGACACCAAATACAACAATGAGGTTCTTTTTCCTGTGGGCAAGGTAAAATGACCACTTATTAGTCGTGCAAAAAAAACTGTACACATACATGTAAGCAGTTAAAAAAATGTAAACAAGCTGTGCAAAACAGAGAGGGGAAAAAAAATCAAAAGTAAGAGTCTTTAAATGAGCCCCTGATTGAGTTTGTCATTGAGGAGTCTGATGGTAGAGGGGGAGCAGCTGTTCCTGAACCTGGTTATGCACATCTTGTGGCCCCAATACCTCTTTCCTGATGGTAGCAGCAAGAACAGAGCGTGTGCTAGATGATGTGGATCCTTGATGATTGCTGCTGTTCTTCGATGGCAGTGATCCCTGTAGATCAGGGGTGTCAAACTCAAATTCACGGAGGGCCAAAATTAAAAACTTGGACTAAGTCAAGGGCCGAACTAAATATTTATTGAAAATTTTCAACAACATCTGCATGTTTTCTCTTCTTTCAACATATGTAATGTTAAACTTTAGGATATAACTTTAGGAGGATAATGTTACAGGTCAGGAGTAGGTAGCTCAAGTTCACCCTTTGCTTGACCTGAGGGAAACATATTTGGTCCCTGTGGAGATGTAGTCAGCATTCACAGGCTGTGTCCATTTTGGCCTGCATCAGGACTCAGCATTTCCTGCTCACTCCTCAGGCTCTAGGCCTCTATTCACCATCCCTCTACCTGACCAGTCCTTTACCCAACCTCTACTCACCCCTCACTCCACTCGCTCTGCCTCTACCCACCACATCCTATACACGCCCCTCTACTGCCTCTCCCCTCAACCTGTTCCTCCCTCTACCCGTCTCTCACCCTCTAATCTCCCCTCCCCTACTCGCCTTGCCCCTCCCCTTTTACCTCTTCCCTATCCACCCCTCCTTCTACTCATCCCTCCCTATAACTGCCCCTCGCACCACCATAACTGCCCCTGCCCATTATTCCTCACCTACACCCTCTGCCCACCCCTGCTTACCCACCCACTCAGGCCCAGCGCGCTGCTGATCAGCCTTTGCGGACAGCCACCATCTCTCTCTTCACGTGCAGGGCTGAACCAGCCGTCCCTGGGGTCTGCGCGGGTGCAAGCGCTGAAGGCCATGGCGACCGGGAGAAGTGCGCTCGCGCTGTGGAAGGGCCGTCCGGTGCCAGTCGCGCGCGGCTCGCACTGCCCGGGGGCCGTGCGCAGCCTGCCATGCCCGTCGCGCCGACAGGAAATCACAGGCGCTCGCCAATCCGCCGCACCGCTCGACAGGTGGGAGAAGTGACTGGTTGTGCGGGGAGCCTTCCAACTGGCTTGCCGGCTGATGACATCGACAGACTTCTCGTGTTACAATTTCTCGTGTTACAATGGGGAAGGATGTGCAATTAAGGGGGAGGATGGTCGGGGTGACATTACCAAAAAACAGCATCGGCTCTCGCTGCAGGGCGGGCCACCTCTAATACATTTTTGAAATGATCTTGCGGGCCAAATATAATTATATCGCGGGCCAAATATAATTATATCGCGGGCCAAATATAATTATATCGCGGGCCAAATATAATTATATCGCGGGCCAAATATAATTATATCGCGGGCCAAACTTGGCCCGCGGGCCAGAGTTTGATATGTGTGCTGTAGATGTTCTCAATGGTGAGGCAGGTTTTGCCTGTGATGTCCTGGCTTGTGCCCACTACCTTTCGCTGGGCTTTCTGCTCCGGGATCTTGGTGTCCTCATACCAGACTGTGATGCAGCCGGTCCATGTATGATGCAGCCGTTCCATGTATGATGCAGCCGGTCCATGTATGATGCAGCCGGTCCATGTATGATGCAGCCGGTCCATGTATGATGCAGCCGGTCCATGTATGATGCAGCCGGTCCATGTATGATGCAGCCGGTCCATGTATGATGCTGCCGGTCCATGTATGATGCTGCCGGTCCATGTATGATGCAGCCGGTCCATGTATGATGCAGCCGGTCCATGTATGATGCAGCCGGTCCATGTATGATGCAGCCGGTCCATGTATGATGCAGCCGGTCCATGTATGATGCAGCCGGTCCATGTATGATGCAGCCGGTCCATGTATGATGCAGCCGGTCCATGTATGATGCAGCCGGTCCATGTATGATGCAGCCGGTCCATGTATGATGCAGCCGGTCCATGTATGATGCAGCCGGTCCATGTATGATGCAGCCGGTCCATGTATGATGCAGCCGGTCCATGTATGATGCAGCCGGTCCATGTATGATGCAGCCGGTCCATGTATGATGCAGCCGGTCCATGTATGATGCAGCCGGTCCATGTATGATGCAGCCGGTCCATGTATGATGCAGCCGGTCCATGTATGATGCAGCCGGTCCATGTATGATGCAGCCGGTCCATGTATTTCTTTCAACAAGCCCATCAACTGTGATTCTCTTTGCTATTAACCTGCACTAAGGATAAACTTACAGTAAGCAATTAACCCTTCAACGAATCGAGGAGGCAAAATGGAGCATCCAGAGGAATCTCATATAGTGGCAAAGACAATGTGCCATCCATGGATACCATCCAAGGTCAAGATCAAACTGGGCCCCTGGAGCTATGAGGCAAAAATGACTCCTCTCTCAGAGAGAGCCTGAGGCAATCATTACCTCTTCTCCTTGTTGAAGGCTTGTGTTTGTATTTGGGTTCCTGACCTTGTGTGTGTACATTTTTCTTCCAGGTTGTTCTTTCTGCATAAAAAGGCGATTGGTGCAATCCACAACCTGCTATGCAGTCACGATGCAGATTCTCGGTACACCGACTATGAGGTAAAGGCCAATGTTGCAAAGCTCTATTTACCGCTGATTGGCATCGTGATGGACACCCTGCCTCAGCTGTACGATTTCACAGGTAAGAAAAAAAAAAACTAATAGAGGCTTTCCTTAGCGAGCAGAGTTAAGCATAGTTCAAGGTTCAATACATTGAAGTACAGTGCCGTGAGGATCTGACCTCCCATTGCAGATGAATTGTGTGTTCTCAATAGACAATAGGAGCTGGAGTAGGCCATTTGGCCCATCGGGCCAGCACCGCCATTTTAGATCATGGCTGATCATTACCATCAGTACCCCTTTCCAGCCTTATCCCCATAACCCTTAACTCCGTTACCCACAAGAGTCTTATCTAACTCTCTTTTGAACATAGTCAGCGAATCCGCCTCTACCACCCTCTATGGCAGAGCATTCCACAGATTCACACTTCTCTGGGTAAAAAAATGCTTTCTCATCTCCGTCCTAAAGGGCCTACCCTGTATTCTTAAACTATGCCCTCTAGTCCTCGTCTCCCCCATCATTGGGAACAAGTAATCAGACTTCACCTTGTCTATCCCCCTGATGATTTTGTATACCTCAATCATGTCCCCCCTCATCCTTCTAAACTCCAATGGATACAAGTCCAGTTTTTCTAGCCTTGCTGCATATGACAACCCTGCCATCCCTGGAACTAACCTTGTAAATCTGCGCTGCACACCCTCTATAGCTAGTATGTCCTTCCTCAAGTTTGGAGACCAGAACTGGACGCAATACTCCAGGTGGGGTCTCACCAGGGCCCTGTATAACTGCAGAAGGGCGTCTCTGTTCCTATACTCCAATCCCCTCTTTATGAAAGCCAACATTCCATTTGCCTTCTTCACAGCTTTCTGAACCTGCATGCTAGCATTCAGTGACCGGTGAACAAGTACACCCAGATCCATTTGCACTTCCCCACTCCCTAGCTTGTCTCCATTTAAATAATACTCAGCTTTCCTATCACTTCCCCCAAAATGAATAACCTCACATTTGTTCACATTGAAATTCATCTTCCATTTAGCCGCCCACTCCTCCAGCCTGTCCAAGTCCCTCTGCATTTTCCTTACATCCTCCTCACACCCCACACCGCCACCCAGTTTAGTGTCATCTGCAAATTTGCTCATGTTATTTATAATCCCCTCATCCAAATCATTAACATAAATTACAAACAACTGAGGACGCAACACCGATCCCTGAGGCACTCCACTCGTCACATCCTGCCATTCTGAAAAAGACCCATTTACTCCAACCCTTTGTTTCCTATCTCTTAACCAATTTCCTATCCATGTCAGCACCTTACCTCCAATACCATGCTCCCTGATCTTGCCCACTAGACTCCCGTGCGGTACCTTATCAAAGGCCTTCTGGAAGTCCAAATACACCACATCCACTGGCTCTCCCGAGTCCACCCTCTTTGTCACATCCTCAAAAAAATTCCAGAAGGTTAGTCAAGCATGACTTACCCTTAAGGAATCCATGCTGACTAGCCCATATACTATTATTACTGACTAAGTGTTCTGCTATTTCTCCTTTTATGATGGACTCCAATATCTTCCCCACCAGGCTAACCGGTCTATAATTTCCCGTTTTCTCCCTCCCTCCTTTCTTAAAAAGCGGCACCACATCAGCCACTCTCCAGTCCTCAGGGACCTCCCCGGAATCTATGGAACTTTGGAAAATGTCGACCAGTGCCTCCACAATTTCCATAGCCACCTCTTTAAGCACCCTAGGATGCAGCCCATCAGGCCCTGGGGATTTATCAGCCCTCAGTCCCAACAATTTACTCATAACCTCCTGCTTCTGGATCCGGATATCCATTAGATCCCCTACCTCCCCAGTAAAGTTCTCCAAGTCTCTTGGTACCGCATGACCACTACCCCCTAACTGACTATAACCTATATCCTTCTTGGTGAAGACAGTTGCAAAGTATTTGTTAAATTCCTCTGCCATCTCCTTGTTTCCGGTAATAATTTCACCCTTGCCCATTTTCAAAGGGCCAATTTTAGACCGAACCAATTTCTTCCTCTTCACATACTTAAAAAGCTTTTGCTATCCTCCGCAATATTATCTGCTAATTTCCTCTCATACTTCATTTTCCCGTCTCTTATGGCTTTCTTAGTTACCCTCTGATGTTCTTTGAAGGTTTCCCAATCCTCTAATTTCCCACTCCGCTTCGCTATCTTATAATTACTCCCTTTGGACTTGATAATGCACTTGATTTCCTTAGTTAGCCAGGGCTTCCATTTGCATCTCCTCGAGCCTTTCCTCCACTTTGGAATAAATTTGTCCTGAATCCTGTGAAAAATGTCCATAAAAACCTGCCATTTTTCCCCAGTTGTCCTCCCAGCTAGTGTATCTTCCCATTTTATTTTGGATAGCTCCTCCCTCATAGCTGCAAAATTCCCTTTATTTAACTGAAGTACAGATGCTTCCGACTTCCTTTCCATTTCCCTTTCTAATTGCAGCTTAAAAGTAACCATACCATGGTCACTATTCCCTAATGGCTCCCCTACATCAAGGTCACTTGTTAAGTCTGCGTCGCTGCACAGCACCCAGTCCAGAATCGACTTCCCCCTGGTAGGTTCCTCCACTAGCTGTTCCAAGAAAGTATCTCGTAGACATTCTATAAACTCGCTCTCTTGTGTTCCTGCCCCTGTCTGATTATCCCAGTCCACCTTCATGTTGAAGTCCCCCATAACTACCGTATTGCTACCACTTTGACATGCCACTCTTAATTCCTGATTTATACTACTACCGTTATCTGAGCTACTTTTCGGAGGCCTGTAAATGACCCCCATTATATTCCTCTTGCCCTTGCAATTTCTTAATTCAATCCAAACAGACTCTACCTCACCTGTTTCAATGTCCTTCCTTTCAAACGCCTGAATCTCATTTCTTACCAACAGAGCTACCCCACCTCCTCTTCTTAACTTTCTGTCCTTTCTAAAGGACGTGTACCCTGGAACATTTATTTCCCAATCCTGCCCTTCCCGCAGCCATGTCTCCGTTATTCCGACAATGTCATAACCTCCCATCGCCATTTGCGCCTCAAGCTCATCCATTTTATTCCTTACACTCCTTGCAAAATGCTTGCATCAAACTTTTACAGTAAAAACCCCTGGTATCCGGCAACTGTGGGGATTGGTAGATGCCATTAAGTGAATTTTCTGGTTGTTTGAGGTTGTGTGTTGTATGATTGGCAAACTAATAGCAGGGGATGCCAATTTTAAACTTCAGTTTTTTTAACCTGTTTAATTTCCACAATTTTTTCTTGCTGGTTGCTTGAATTTTGGATAACGGGGGTTTTACTCTATAGATTCAGTGGAAACAGCCAAAAGCTATTTGCAGCAATGATACCAAACAAAGTTTGACACTGACGTACTAAATATAAGCAAAAGCTTGGTCAAAGAAGCACATCTTAAGCTATGCCTTAAGAACTTAGAGATTTATGAAAATAATTTCAGGATTTATGGTCGAGGATCTGAAGACAAATCCTCTAATGGTGAACAAAGAAAATTGTCTAAATCAAAGGAAATACAAATGTCTGAGGACTGTGTAGATGGAAGATTCTCCAAAAATTAAGAGGGTTAAAGGCACTGGAGGGATTTGAGAAGATCATTCAATAGAAATTGAACCAAGCTTGTGAAGGAGGAATAAGGGGGAAGAAGATTATAGAATTCAAAATAAAAGCGTAGGAGGAAAAAGTACAATGTTGAAATGTTGTTGGAAGCTGTGGTGATTGGTGTTCTTGTGAGCAGTGTGGGGCATTGCAGTGGTAGGAATTATCATCCTCCTTCAAAGATGTAACGAGACAGGAAGTGTGATGTGATCACTGGAAGAATTGCCTTCACTCTCATCACCATGCACCTGTTCCTCCACAGAAAATGGCAACCAGAAGGGGCGCCTGGCTGCTTCAGCGGTGGATGCAGTAGAAAGTGAGAACAGCAGCATGATCAGTCAGACCGTTGCCATGGCAATAGCAGGATCGCCTGTACCCCACCCCAACAGAAACGCCCCTTTCCAGATCCCTGTCATGGTAGGATAACAGATGGTGATGGCACAGCAGATAAATGAGCTTGTTTCAATTTATGATGATTGGTTTATTTATTTGCGTTCAGTTACCAGTTAATTCATTACAGATAAGTCTGGTGTAAGATCCGATTTTACTGACTGATTACTGAATCATTATCATAGCTAGCTCTGGTACTTCTCCCCAGGTGACTTTATTTTTCTAGTAAATTTGTCCAAATATTTAACATCAAAGTCAAGGCTGCCAATATTCAACAACAAATGCATGCCAAGGATGGTTTAAAAAAATAAGCACAAATTGTCAGGAAATACAGCAGAAAAAGGGGGGGGGGGGGCTGATAGATTTATCCAACAACTCCTTACGACAGCGTAGGTTTGATATTATTCTCGTCAAGTCATCTGTCATCTGATTGCACAAGTACAACCTGATGAAACAACGTTCTCCGGTCCTCAGTGCAAAACACGCAGACAAATAATACATATGCAGGAAAAGTATTCATATACACAAATAAATAAATATTGTTTTGGGAATATGAGAGTCTCAGAGGTTACTGTGAGCAGTTAGTATGACATAAATATGTTTTCAACTAGAACAGGAATTTTAAATAGAATGGACTTATGAATGGAATAGTGAAGTTATAACCCCTGAAATTAGTTGATGGGTAGAAGATTTTATCATGGGATGAGTGCTGATTTTTTTTTCTCACATGCAGGCGTAAAAAATGAGTTCCCTTACTTGTATTGTTTCTTGCTCTTTGCATCATTTGGCTCAAGGAAGGGGCTTGTGACAGTAAAATCATTACATAGAAAATCTGCTGTGCTGCCAAGTCACACACGTATGATTGTGGATAGTACGTTAAGAAGATAGAATTTTCTTTAAGCTGTTCATTTTTATCCAGATTACTTGGCTTAGCAAATTAGTCGTAATAATACTAAGTTCATAATATTAGTTCATAATGATCCATCATTATTTATTAGACTTTATGAACTGCTTTGCAGTTCAACTGTGATCATAGAGATGAATGAATTGCATTACACAAATGTGCTGGAGAAACTTGGCTTTCTCCAGTACATCTGTGTATTGCACTTGACCCCAGCCCCTACAGATTTTCTTGTTTAACTCCATGTGGCAGGATGAGTTGTAACGCAGCCTCTGTGTTTTTGTAGCCCAGCAGGCAGTATGCCACACTGTCTGCCGAATCTAGTCGCATCCTTCTCATCTGTTTCCTTTGGGTCCTGAAGAATGCAGATGAAGAGATTCTGCAGAAGTGGTTCACAGACCTTTCAGTGTTCCAGCTAAACCGTCTGCTCGACCTATTGTATCACTGTATATCATGCTTTGAATACAAGGTAAATTCAGTGTTGGAGATGGAAGTCTCTGTTTGCTCATTTTCAATAACTTTCCAGTTTTTCTTTGGGCAGGCTAGGAGATGATCCATTAAGTTATGTCGCTGTGTCCTCTGTCTGCTGCTAAGTGAAAGGTTGGAAATCTTTGCATTTATATCCTGCCTTTAAACCAAAAAGATTCCAAACAACTTCAGATAAGTGTCATCAGAAAATTTGTGTGAATACTATTATTAGGATGGGGCCTTCACAAGAAGGAATCAAAAGTTTAATATTAAATTGTTAATATTAAATAAGGGCTGTTTTAAAGTCATCATCAGTTGTCATATTTGGAGATGTAACTGGTATTTTTGATGAAATGTCATTTTCTGATATCCCATCCATCTAAAGTTAAACATGATAATCTATACAGACAGAAATATTAAATTAGACTTGCTACGAGATCTAAAATGTAATGTCTTTAACCTTTTAACTTCTGCACTATTCTCAACATCTTGCCATGTTCTGGTCAGAGCTGGATTCCAAAGATTCATACCATAGCCAACGTGTGTCTGAGGAGTTTCTGAAAGGCCCAAAGTTAGATACGATATGTTCATTGTCAAACTTTGAGTTGGAACCTGAACCTCCATAGGGTGAACATTTTAGGGAAGCTGACGGAGTGAAATACTTCCATTTCCTTCTGCTAGAGCTTTAATGCTGTAAATGATCTTGGTTAGAACTGATTGAAGTAATGATCCCACAATTCTGTGGGTTAGTACGAATCATGGGTTTTTGTGCCTGAGCCCCCGATGTTTGTTTTAAAAGCTCCAAGCTGAATATCATTGCTAATCATCACTCAACATTTCTCAATTTTGATTCTGGCTGTGATACAGTAACTTTTCACTTGAATTCCTTAAACCATAGTCCTGTGTTTAGCTTATGGCAAGAAGAAACTTCCAAGTACATCTGGGACAAAGGAATCATTTTTAAAAAATATGACTCGAAGTTGCTGAACCACACAGATTTTTAAATCTAGGATAATAAAATATTTGTGAAGATCGTAAAACAGAACTAAGGAGCTCACAATAATGACCAGCCACACCTGCTCCCTTGCTGCAGAATAATGCTTCTCCTCCGTATTTTCAAATTAAATAAGGCAAGAATAAACAGGTTTCGGCTAAAGATAAGGAAATCTACTGTGGGTTTTAAAATATTCATGTGGTGGTTGTATTTTTTTTTGTTTCAGGGTAAGAAAGCCTTTGAACGGATTAATAGCCTAACGTTTAAGAAATCTCAAGATATGAAAGCTCGGCTAGAAGAGGCCATTCTTGGCACTGTAAGTGCTCGACAGGAGATGGTACGGCGGAGTCGAGGTATGCAGGAATTCTTTCCAATAAATAGGTCCTTCCAGCATTTATGATTTAACTTCCCAGACTTGGACAAAAGTATCGTCTGGTGCTTGTTTGTTTGAGGCAGAGCTGTCCTGTAAGGTGCTAAACCAGCCAAATGCTCTCTCAACCCATTCTGTTCAAGCAGATGTTTTGTATGCGTGAGCCTGAACTGGGTGCGTCTTAATCGAACACCTGTACTCCTCCGGTCCTCGAAAAAGACAGCCAGCAAAAAGCAACCAATAAAACCAATGGAAAGGTGGGGGTGAAGTTTGGTGTCCATTTGTGCCATCTGAATGCAGATTACTGCACGTTAACTGAATGCCAGTTAATTTTGTTGGATACGCCTCCTTCATTGGTTCCACCCACAATGTTAACATCCCCGCCCCCATGATGCTGCACAACTTGCTGAGTTCCTCTAGCAGATAAGAGTGAAATTAAAAAAAGTCTACAGATGCTGTGATTGAAGTCGAAACACAAATGCAGGAGGAACTCAGCCAGTGTCAGGAGCAAAAGATATATTACCAATGTTTTGGGCCTGAGCCTTCCACAAGGTATTCCAGCAGATTGTTTGTTGATCTATATTCCAGTATCTGCAGTCTCCCATGTGTCTTCATTGTCTTTGTTCAGAGAGCAGCAGAGTTCAGCAGTTTTCACCTCACCCAGCAATGTCCCTGTCAGCTGGAGATCATAATCAAAATTGTAGAAAGGATTGTGTGGCCCTGATATTGTCTGAGGTTAATTTAACTGGTGGAATGTGGAGGGAAGTAAAACACAAGATCAGTCAACTCATAGTTCCCTGTTGTGGCAAAAAAAATAAATCTGTTCAGTTGTTTGTTTTTAACACAGAAATTTTTCCATTCAAAATTTTTTTCCTACCTTCCGGTGTGGCCGTTCACACACGAACGATCAAAACTCAATCTCCCGTCCCTAGCGTGATTTTACACTGAATATCAGAAGTGCGGTAGGTAAAGAGGCGAGACTTGCAACTACGTGCGCTATTCATTAACCCATTGTGGCGGGCTGCCTGCAGTTCAGCTTAGACTGCAGGCAGCCCGCAAAATTGTCTAGGGCTGCCGCAGGAAAAATTTTGGAATGGGAATGAGTCGCTTATTTCCATTCTGAACTTCTTACACGGCCTGCGTTGTGGGAATTTTGCGATAATTTCCCGTTCGCAGCAGCTGTGGAAAAACCATAGTGGAGAAGGCTACAGGAAGGCAAATGTGAGGGGGGTTGAATTTAGGAGCAGGGAGGTTATGCTGCAACAGTACAGGGTCCTGGCGAGGCCGCACTTGGAGAACTGTGTGCATTTCTGAGCTCATGACTTGAGGAAGGATGGACTGGCTTTGGAGACAGTGCAGCGGAGGTTCACCAGCTTGATTCCAGAGATGAAGGGGTTTAGCCTATGAGGAGAGATTGAGTCGTCTGGGGCTACTTGCTGGAATTTAGAAGAATGACAAGGAATCTTATCGAAATATATAAAATTATGAAGGATTAGATAAGATAGAAGTAAGCAAGTTTTTTCCACTGGGAGGTGAAACGAGAACTAGAAGGCATAGCCTCAAGATTCAGGGTAGTAGGTTTAGGATGAAGATGAGGAGGAACTGCTTTTCCCAGAGAGTGGTGAATCTATGAAATTCTCTTGCCCATGAAAGCAATGGAGGCAACCGTAGTAAACATATTTTAAGACCAGATTGGATAGATTTTTGCAGAGTAGGGAAATTAAGGAATATGGGGAAAGGGCAGATAGGTGGAGAGGAGCCGATCATCAGATCATCCATGATCACATTGAACAGACTCGATGGGCTGAATGGCCAACTCCTCCTCCTATTACTTATGTTCTTAATAGAGAGAGAATAACCTATGAGCAATTAATCTGAATCAATTGTTTTCCAATTTGTTGTAGAGAGGAGCCCATATGGAAACCAAGAAAATGTTCGTTGGAGGAAGAACATAACCCATTGGAGGCAGAATGCAGATAAGGTTGACAAGTAGGTGTCTGCTTCAACAACTTTTGAGTCCTTGCATCTGGAGAAGCAGTGGATATGAGGCTTTTGATGTCATGAAGAAGAATGATAAACAGAAAGGGGAATAAAAATTTTCCAGTAAGGGAAAGGCTGAACAAGCACAAGACTTTGTAAATTAAACTGCAAGGTTCAATTTAGTGTCATGTAATAAAGACAGTGCAATACTACTTAAAATTTGCTTTAGTCTGCCATAAGGCAGGCAGATTCACCATCTGCAGAAATTGGCTGGTGGCTCCTACAAGACAGATAAGGAGAAGCAAAAAGAGAGTCCTCTCAGAGAAACTGAGTGTCCGTGGATTTGCCTCCAGTCCTCCCACAGATACACAGAGTCCAGTCCAAACCATCAGCAGCCCGAACTCCAGATCTGAACCTCCAACACAATCAGGAATCTTTCAGCGCCCTTGGCAGGCTTTCCTGGTACCCCTTCGACCAGTCTTGACCCAGCCTCCAGCAGTCTGCAGCCTGAAGTGAATCCCTCAACCGCAGTCGCCAGCAGCTCGCAGCCTGCATAGGCTCCTTGCCTCGAGTCTCCAACAGCCTGCAACCTATGTGTTTTTTCAACCTTAGAACTCCTCACTGGTCTGCCGCCGAGATCACCATCCTGTAGGACATCTCCTTACCTTCTCCTTCTCAAGCAGGAGGTGGTGTCCCTGTGTTCTGGTGCCCTATGCAAGGCCTTTGGCACTCCATTTAATATGTATCATTATCTTGGTCAACTCCTGAATGAAAATCAAAAACTACACATGCTGGAAATCTGAAATGAAAACAGAAAATTCTGGAAAGACTCAGCAGGTCTGACAATAGTGAAACTGCTTCTTTTTCCACATCTGACCTGCTGAATCTTTCCGGAGAGTTCTGTTTTTATTTTGATTGTCTCTTCATTTTTCTTTTTGTGACTAAAAACATTCCCATCTGGTTCCCATCCCGTTCATAGTATGGCCCCCTGTTTGCTTTTGCTTATTCCAAGTTCAACATGAACAGAAATGAACATATCTGACTTGGTACTGAATGTGTGAATGTAATGGGACCTCACTCTCTACCTCTACTCTTCCACTGTAGGAAGGTTACATTTGTGTTTAAGCCTGCTCTTCACTCCCAACTATATCATGCACCTTCCACTTGCCTCAAGTGAAAAGGCAACAGAAATTATCAATTTATCTCATCAAACAGACCATCCACTGAGGTTCTGCTGCTCTATGCATTATTTCCCCATTTCCTGCTTTTTCTCAGCCCAGATGCAAGGTAAATTAAGATTTTCGAAAGGAAGATCTTTGGGGGTTTTAATATTAAGGGACATGGAAAACAGCAATAAATCAGTCTGGTAAAGAACTATAATGCATTGCAGAATCCTGGAGAAGGCCTGATGTACCAAAATGTTTATTTTCTACATTGACTGCTTGATTTTAATTCTTCTTCTCTCTTTTCTCTCTCCTGCCTCCCACCCCCCCAACCCCAGGACAAAATCTGAAATGGAACATGATGCCTTGGTGGATGGGAACCTGGTTACTGAAGCTAACCTTGTGATCTTGGACACTCTTGAAATCATTGTGCAGGTAAAGCATTAAAGTTTCTGATATCTGAGCTATAGGGTGAGTGTAAATGGATATTTGTATCCTTCGCTTTTGGCACAGTCAAACTAAGAAACTGAGATGCCGAGCTCAGGACATCACAGGCAAAATCCTCCCCACTATGGAGAACATCTACAGGGAACGCTGCTGTCGGAGAGCAGCGGCAATCATCAAAGATCCACACCACCCAGCACACGCTCTGTTCTCACTGCTGCCATCAGGAAAGAGGTATCGGTGCCACAAGACTCACACCACCAGGTTCAGGAACAGCTGCTCCCCCTCCACCGTCAGACTCCTCAACAACAAACACAATCAGGGACTTATTTCAGGACTCTTGTGCACTTTATTGATTTTTAAAAAAACTCGCTCTCTATTGCACACAATCAGTTTGTTTATTTGATACAAATACATTTTGTAGTTTTTGTTGCACTACCATTAAGTGATAATTCTGCCTGGCCCGCAGGAAAAAGAATCTCAGGGTTAAATGTGATGTCATGTATGTACTCTGACAATAAATCTGAAATCTGCTTCAGTTACATGAGAGTAATGTAAAGCAGAGAACAACCTCAGTTTCATGTATCGTACAGTTAATGTAAAACTGTTGATGGAATCATGGCCGTATAGAAACATAGAAGATAGGAGCAGGAGTAGGTCACTCGACCCTTCGAGCCTGCTCCGCCATTCAACGAGATCATGGCTGATCTTAAAGTTCATGGTTCGTGATCTTAAACTTTATGGTTGTTTTAAAAATACGCACAATTAATGGATCTGCCGAGTCATTTTAGGAGGCACTGGAGTTCAAAAGCAGTTTGACATCTCAGATCGAATACATGGTACTTTGCAGTGAATCTGCTGTATCATTGGTTCAGGAGAATGGATGTTTTTGGTTTTGGCTGTAAAGCACTAGTGATCAGCCACTGCTCTAGGAAAGGAACAAGGAATGATCTTTGAGTACCATGTCATGAACAGAAATTTATCAAAAGCTTTGCTTAAGTCCAACTGGGTTAAAGAGAAATAAATTAGGAATGGGTACATAATAGAAATCAATTACATAGGAATGGTTGCATTGAAAGTAATGAAATATTGCAGCTTGGCTGAAACAAATGTATTCTATTTTAGAGTATTTCCCAACCCTAACTCTTTTGTCTTTTACAGACAGTTATGGTGACAGAATCCAAAGAAAGTGTGCTGACAGGAGTGTTGAAGGTCATTTTACACAGCATGGCCTGTAACCAGAGTGCCCTCTTCCTGCAACACTGCTTTGCTTCCCAACGGGCACTGGTCTTCAAAGTAAGTGACCCACTTTTGCCAACCTAATGCTTTAAATTCAAGTTCATGTCCCAAGATGTAGTATAAAAAGTTAGCGTAATAGTAGTTAGTGCCAACGCTATCACAGTGCAAGCAACCCAGGTTCGAATCAGGCATTGCTTGTAAGGAGTTTGTATGTTCTCCCCGTGTCTGCTTGGGTTTCCCCAAATGCTCCAATTTCCTCCCACCCTCCAAAACATTTGGGGCTGTAGCTTAATTTGGGTGGAAAGGGTTTAGATGGCCAGAATCGGCTTCCACCATCTTGTAAATGAAATTTAATTTAAAAGTTTAAACATTTGTGATCAGACCAGTAAATATTTTCAGACACAGCAAAAATGCAGAATTGCAGAGAGAGATTGGTTGATGTGGATCAAAGGGAGCATCATTTTCCTGCTTTGAGGTTCATTTGGGAGTCTGATAATGGCAAGAAAGAAACTGTCCTTGAATTTGGAGGTGTGAGATCTCACACTTGTGAATCTTCTTGGCTGGAAGGGGGTAAAGAGAGTGTGGGATGAATCTTTTAATATATTAACTGTTTTTTCAAAGCAGCAGGAGTTATAGAGGGAGGGGAGAGGGGTGTGTGTGATAGCCAAGGGTAAGCTCACTACCTGCTGAGGTTTCTAGCAACCTTGGGCAGAGCAGCTCCTGTTCCACACAGTGATGCAACCTGACAGGATGCTTTCTTCGAAGCACCTGGTGAAGTTGTTAAGGGAAGCAGGTGGCTTACCAAATTTCCACCAGTCTCTGATGAAGTTGAGGTGCTGAAACACTTTCTCAGCCGTTGCATTAATCTCTGAAGATATTTGCAGATAGGAACTTAAAACCATCTCCTACCTCCACCTCAGCACTGCTGATGCAGAATCGGGGAGTGAGAATAGTTCTGTGCTAGCACTTAGCTGGCCTCAGCATCCACTGGGAGCAGCCAGTCCCAGGGAAGCTCCTGATCTACCTTTCTGATCTTAAAGTAAGCCGGACTCAGCCTATAAGTCATCACCCAAGTGAGCAATGTTTGCTGTGCTTTCTGTTTTGCGTCGTGAAGCACCATGTAGTTTATCACGCGGATTCCATATGATGGGTTATCCTAAATAATTTGATTAAAAACATATCATTCTTTTTATTAGACATCTATTAAATAAGCAAATAAAATCTCTGCACTGGAATTAATGTCCCACTATGCATAGTGGGACATTAGGTCTGAAAGTGGTGAGACGATCATTTTTATCCTGCTGCTTGATGTGTCTTATGAATGCATTTGTGCAGTTTCCCGAAACGCTGTTTGAAGAGGACACTGAGCTTTGTGCTGATCTGTGTTTAAGACTCCTGCGACACTGCAGCAGCAGCTTAGGAACCATCCGATCCCACGCCAGTGCTTCACTCTACCTCCTGATGAGGCAGAATTTTGAGATTGGCAATGTAAGTACATCAGTCATTTTCTATGTTGAATATAGAAGAACAAAACCTGATTTTCAATCAAAAATAATCCAAATTTTCAGTTATTGTGTGGAATTGAATGTTTCTAATGCAAGCATGTAAAATTACCTCTCACCCCTACATCTTTATTCTTTAGAAAGGACAAGTTTCATCTTCACATCCATCCTCTCTAGATCCATCCAAGCTCTTACGATTAAATCCCTCTTATTCTAAACCAGCAGATACAAGCCTTGCCTCGAGACAATCTACCCATTCTGAGTATTAATCCAGCAAACAGTTCGTAGCACAGTAGTATCCTTCCCTAAATAAGGTGACCATCACTGTAATCTAGATGCAGTGTCGCCAGTGGCCTCAAAAGCTCTATATTCTCATCAATCATGTATTAGGTGTTATATTTTTTTCCCTGCCAAAATTAACAATTTCACATTGTGCTCCATTTGCTTGATCTTTGCTTATTCAGTCAGTCTATTTTTGGTGTGCGTGTCAATTTAGCAACTTAGTTTCCCATCTATCTCTTGGTTATCAGTAAATTTAGCAACCTATACCTTCAGAATATATTGTCATGAACATGCCACAAAATTTGTTGTTTTGTGGCAGGATCACAGTGCAAATATTGCTATAAAATTACACTTCAAAATAAATTAATTTAGTGTGGAAATAAGAGGAAGTGAGGTCATTTTTATGGTTCATTGTCCATTCAGAAATCTGATGGCGGAGGGGAAGAAGCTGTCCCTGTGCAGCTGAGTGCTTGTCTTTGGGCTCCTGTACCTTTCACCCGACGGTAGGAATGTGAAGAGGGCATGGCCTGGGAGGTGGCAGTCATTGAGGACGGAGGCTATTTTCTTAAGACACTGTCTCTCATAGATGTCCTCAATGGAGTGAAGACTGGCCAAGTTTACAACTCTCTGTAATCTTTTCCTGTCTTGTGCATTGGCACCTCCATACCAGACAGTGATGCAACCAGTCAGAATGCTCTCCATGGTATATCTGTAGAAATTTGCAAGAGTCATCGGTGACATATCAAATCTCCTCAAACTCCTCACAAAGTATCGCTGCTGGGAAGTCGTCTTCGTGATTGCATCGACAAGGAGGTCCCAGGACAGATCTTCAGAGATGCTGCCACCCTGGAGTTTGAAATTCCTAATCCTTTCCACTGCTGATTCCTCAATGAGGATTGATTTATGTTCTGATTTCCCCTTCCTGAAGTCTACAATCAGCTGTTTGGTTTTGCTAAAGTCAAGGGCAAGGTTGTGTTGTGACACCGCTCAACTAGCTGATCTATCTCCCACCTGTACACTCCTCACGATCCTGCTGACGAACATGTCATTAATATAAATTGCAAAATGTTGAGGATCCAGCACTGATCATTGTGGTACATCAGTAAGATCTTCATCCATTCTCTCAACCCTTTCACAAGCATTCATTTTCCACAATAACTTTTTCCACTTGCCCATGCACTTGAAGAACTATAATAAACTTTTCTGAGTGACCTGCTGATCTAGTCTATAAAAATTGCTTCTAACATTTTCCTTATGATGGGTGTTAAGTAAGCTATGAATTAAAAAAGTTACCTGTTTCTTTCCTGAATCTGGGGAACTTTGGAACATATACAACAAATGCATTAACTGCAAAACAAGATGTCTTTCACGTCTGGGAACTTGTCAGGACGAAGCTGCAACAATGTGCTCAGGACCAGTTCTGTGGAAATTGTGGCTTTCCCAAGTTCCTTTTCCTTTTGGTTTCTAATGTTGCACTTTTTCTGCAGAGTTCTTTCCTTCCTCCAAAATGAAGTATGGGGCAAAATACCTGTTTAATTCATTGCCATCTTGTTTTTCATTCTTATTATTCCCCATGCTCACTTTGTATGACACTATTATTCACTTCTCCAACTTTTTCTTCGTAAATGTCTGCTGTAACTCTCATTACCTGTTCTTATATTTCTGGCTATCATCCTGTGCTCAATATTTTGCTTTTAAGGAGGTGCTCAGGAGTGTGAATTTGCTATGCACATTTATCTTTAGCATTAGAAGTTCAATTTATGTATCCACAACATTGCATAATTATATAACTACATTTATTGCAGTTCTGAAGAAAGGCATCGGTTTCAAATATTAACTCTCACCTATGATGCATCTGACCCACAAACTATTTTCAGTTCTTTTTTTTGATTTTGTATCCGATTTCTAGCATTTGTTTTTTCAATTATATATTTTAGGAATATTATTAGGGAGGAGTCATGCCCCATTTCCCCTTTATCTAACCTTATTCCTCCATTTGTGATGAGCAGAAATCTGATCAAGTGGGTGTTCAAAAAGAGTTTTTCTGATTGCTGAACTGGTCTCGAAATAATTCATCTCATTGAGTCAGGAGGAAGTTTTAATTTGAACCTTGTAGTCCCATCGGTCTACAGAGGAACCACCATCTCTACTGATAGTTCATTATCACCCTGTTTTGTCATGCAGAGGCTGCGATGAGGTCTTAAGCAATGTTTATTCTACAGCAGAGACCAATCCTATGGTAAGAGCAGAAAAACATCCCAAAATTGTAGTGCTAACAGAGGAAACTAACCTGATGATCCACTCCTAGTGATTGTCTTGTTGTGCACCCACTGTAGCATAATATTTCCTGGGCGCATGTCTTGCAAACTTTGTATTTATCCTCCGATTTGAAGAAACTAAACCGAGCTTTTTATCTTCTTTAAGAATTTTGCCCGAGTGAAAATGCAAGTCACGATGTCACTGTCTTCACTGGTGGGAACATCCCAAAACTTCAATGAAGAATACCTTCGGCGCTCGCTGAAAACCATTCTGACATATGCAGAGGAAGACCTCGAACTGCGAGAGACCACCTTTCCTGAGCAGGTAAAACTCTTTAGCTTACATTGTGCCAACTCTATAAAATAGTCATGTTAGTGAAGTTGCCACAAATAGCCTGAAAATTAGAAAACAGTTCTGAACACCTCTTTTGACATTCTGACATCAGTGCATTATTTGTATTCAATGCCAACTTTATCACTTCCAAAATTAAAAGGAAATGTATGCAATCAAGGAACCCCTTTAACCAATTTTTTGTTCATCTATTGAGAGAGCTCACCATGCCCTTTTCTTCTGCATCTCCATCCAATCATATTTGTCCTAAATATTAATCAATCTTCCTGTGAAGAACATTCTGACAACTGTGTTTAATGTGTGATTATCTTCCTTGAATCTTCATCTTATACTGCTCTTGAAAACCTCTCTTGTGCAATGGTTCCTCTCTCCTGAAATCTTCCATAGGAGCTATGACTGAGTCTTTTATTCGTATGGGGTATCCTTGTAATCGTGGATAATAATTTATAATAATCATTCTATTTCTTATCTGCATATTGAGACTACACCATTTTGTGTATCCCAGAAGTTGAGTGAGCAAAACATGTACCATATTTAACAGACAAGAAAACATCTTTAACATCTAACCTGCTCCCATATCAACTGCCAGCCAAATGAGTCTCTTGACTGCAGGTTTAAATGTTTATACAGTAAAAGTCCTGGTATCCAGCACCTATGGGGATTGTTAGATGCTGGATAAAAGAACTTTATGCTTGCTTGAGATTAGGTGTGGCATGATTGGCGAACTAACGATGAGGCTTGCCAATTTTAATATTCTGTATTGTTGACCTATTTATTTCCACCATTTCTATGCCAGTTGAATTCCAGATAACAGGGGTTTTACTATATTTTTTTAATGGAAGAGTGTCTGAAATCTTTTTCCTTTTGGTTTTTTTTGTGGGATAATTTGTACATGTGGGTGTGCTTTGATATGTGTGCAGGTGCAAGACTTGGTGTTCAATCTGCACATGATCCTCACAGACACAGTGAAGATGAAGGAGCACCAGGAGGATCCGGAAATGTTGATGGATCTAATGTACAGGTCAGGGTACCTTTTGTGTCTTTTTTTTAAACACCTCGTGTCCAGAACATTTACTTTTTTTCAAGCCCAAACATGTCTGCTTTGGCATAATGGTTAGCACAATGCTGTTACAGTGGCAGTGATCGGGTCTGGAGTTCGAATCCTGTGCTGACTTTAAGGAGTTTGTACGTTCCCCCATGTCTGTGTGGGTGCTCCAGTTTCATCCCACCATTCGAAACATACGGGGGAAATGTAAAGTCAATTGGCTGTAATTGAATAGCATGACCAAGTAGGATGGAATGGCCTGTTACTGCGTTGTATGTCTAAATTTTTTTAAATTAAAAAAACACTACCTTAATTTAATAGAATTGCCAAAGGCTATCAGACATCACCGGATTTGCGCCTGACCTGGTTACAGAATATGGCAGGGAAACACTCGGAGCGGACTAACCATGCCGAGGCAGCTCAATGCCTGGTGCACTCTGCAGCACTGGTGGCAGAATACCTGAATATGTTGGAGGACTGTCGCTACTTGCCTGTGGGTTGCGTAACTTTTCAGGTAAGGGGGTGGTTTCAATGTCGTAAGGGTTATAACGGGGTAGTAGAGGACGTCTGTATAAGGTGAGGGGAGGAAAGTTTAGGGGAGATGTCAGGGATAAGTTTTTTTTTAAACACAGAGCAGTGATCTGGAATGCATTGCTGGGATGGGTGGTGGAGGCTTGTACAATATGTGGATGCAAAAAATTAGAGGATTATTGGCATGAGGTAGGGAAGATTTAAATTGTTGATCAGCTTTTATGTTAGCTGGCACATCATAGGCTGAAGGGTCTGTACTGTGCTCTAACGTTCTATAAAATGCTGGTAAGCATTCTGTAGTTTTGAGTAACAGCTACAATTGGGAAAAGCAATGTTTTAGATCATTTGTTTTTTTCAAAGTGCTTATGATCTGACAATATGCTGTTAATAAGAAATACTTTAAAGATGCCAACTTTAAATTTCGTGCAGCCGTTGTGTATGCATTTCCATGAAAAAATTCTGATCTGTCCATCCAGCTGATTGAAATTCGATTTTAAAAAAAGTGAGTTATATAACACCAGATATCCAAGCATTTCACAAGAAAAAAAATGATGGATGAGACGCTGCAGTGGCTGGAAACCTGAAATAAAAACCAAGTGCTGGGAAACACTCATTAGGTCAGGCAGCATCTGTGGAAAGAGAACCGGGGTCAGTGTTTCAGTTATGAGCCACGAGGAAAAAGTCTTGGACCTGAAACGTTAACTCGGTTTCTTTTTGATGCTGTCTACATTGCTAAATGTTTCAAACTGTGTGGAAATTTTAGAGCAGATGATCAAAAGCTGGATAAATGAGATAGGTATCACAGTCTGTCTGAAAAGAGGAAATGTACTTGGTATCTAGCAACATGATTGTCAGTACAGTAGTGGAATGAATGTGTTCATCAACGCTCATGCTTCAAGGGCTGAAGGAGATTATAGAGAAGGAAAACAAATCCTAAAGAGATTTGAAAACGAGGATTTTAAAACCCATTGTTTCGGTGGAGAGCAGTTGGATGGGTGAATGGGATAGTTAGGATCAACGTTTAGGTACTTCAGGACCATTGGCGAAGGTGACAGTAAATGGATATATATCGAACCAATTTAAATTAAGCAGGTCAACTGGGCAGGGATGTCTACTATCTCCCTCACTGTTCTCTTTTGCAATAGAACCCTTGGCAGAACTGATAAGAACAGAAAATAAAATAAAAGGGATAAAAATAAAAGAGAAGGAATATAAAATCAGTCTATTTGCAGATGATATCATAATATACTTAACAGAACCAGAAATATCAATAAAAGAATTACATAAGAAATTGAAGGAATATGGAGAAATATCGGGGTACAAGATCAACGCAAATAAAACTGAAGCGATGCCAATGAATAATGCAGATTATACAGAGTTTAAAAAAGAATCACCATTTAAATGGCAAACACAAGCAATCCGATACCTAGGGATTAGATTAGATAATAATTTAGGCCACCTGCACAAATTAAATGATCAGCCATTAATGAAGAAATTTCAGGATGACTTAAAACATTGGAAAGAATTGCCACTAACACTGATAGGGAGGGTAAATTGCATTAAAATGAATATCTTCCCAAGGATACAATACCTATTTCAGTCGTTACCAATTCCCTTAACAGAGAAATTCTTCAAAGAACTAAAGAGAATAATAAGGAAATTCTTATGGAAAGGGGGGGAAACCGAGGATAGCACTAGATAAATTAACAGAATGGTACAAACAAGGTGGTTTGCAGCTACCAAACTTTAAAAATTATTCTAGAGCAGCACAATTAAGATATCTATCAGATTTTTATCAAACAAGGGAAAAACCAGATTGGACCAAGGTAGAGCTAGATAAAATAGGGGAGAAGGTACCAGAACATGTACTTTATAAGTGGGATGAAAAACTGATGCAATATAGAAGTTCACCAGTACTGCACCATTTACTCAACATAGAAAGGAAAAAAAAATTACCAATTACCAAAATTATTATTGATGCAAAATCAACTAATCCCTTTCACAATAGATAACTTTTCCTTTAGAGAATGGGAGAGAAAAGGAATTAAAAGAATAGAAAATTTTTTTTTGGGAAATAATTTATTATCATTTGAACAAATGAAGTACAAATATGGAATAACTCACAGTACAATGTTTGCATACCACCAACTGAAAACCTACTTAAAGGACAAATTGGGAAGCAGACTGAGGTTACCAGAAGGAAGCAGCTTTGAATATGTGATTACAGAAACAACGATAATAAAAAGATTTATAACAAACATGTACATCAAGCTGCAAGAGAAGGAAAATGATGAAATAAGCTATAAACCCAAACAAAAGTGGGGAAAAAGATCTAAACAAAAAGATAAAAAATGAAATATGGGAAAAGTTATGCTCCGGAACTATGAGAAATATAATAAACACGAGGTTACACATGATACAATATAATTGGTTACACAGACTATATATCACGCCCCAAAAGTTAAATAAATGGGATCCAACATTATCAGATAGATGTTTTCGCTGTAAGAAGGAAATGGGAACAACAGTACATGTAATTTGGGCATGTGAGAAAGTGAAAAAGTTTTGGGAAGATCTAAACCAGGTATTAAATAAAATCACAAAAAGCAACATACCAAAAAATCCAGAGATCTTTCTTCTAAGTAATATAAGAAGTGAAGAATTAGGCCTCAAACTGGATGAAGCGCAAAAAAGATTTATTATGATAGCCTTAGCTGTAGCAAAAAAAGGTATAATGTCAACTTGGAAATCAGAAGAGAGCCTGAGAGTACAGCAATGGTACATGGAAATGAATAAATGTATTCCATTGGAAAAAAATAACATATAATTTAAAAAAATAAAGTCACATTATTTGAACAAATTTGGGAACTGTACATGGAACACAACAGAGAGGGCTTGCCTCAGATCTGCACCCTGTAAAATGATAAAATGAGAAGAAGACTAAATGAATTGACCCAGTGTGTAAAAGTAAATGACACAGTTTTCTTGTTTATTTTCATTGCGTGATCACATTGTTTAACAGGTTTATTGTATTGTATATGTTGAAAGTTTAGTGGGTAGGGAGGGGGGTGGGAAGGAGGGAGGGAAGGGAGGGGTGAAAAAAGGGGAGAAAATGCCACTGTGTATATTCAAGAGGGAAATGTTTGTGTGTATTTTGATTAATATGGTTCATAGTGTGAAAAATAAAAAAAATTTAAAAAAAAAGGTTTAGGTACTTCCAGTTTGAAGAGTCTGAAATAAGGAAGACCAGTCAACAAAGCATCATTTAAAATAGTGGGTAACTGTGTAACATATTTAACCAAGACAAGAACCGATGGTTTTAAATCATTTTTTTCTTCTTAAAGAATATATCGTCAAATATTCTTGAGGAATCAGCTGTATCAGATGATGTTCTTTCCCCTGATGAAGAAGGAATTTGTGCTGGGAAGTATTTCACAGAAGCTGGCTTGGTTGGATTGCTGGAGCAGGCAGCAGCATCTTTCACAATGGTACCTTAACTTGCCTTGCCCCATTCATACTCTTTATTTGTCATTTAAAGCCAACTCTACCATGTTTGTTTGGTAAATACGTTTTTCTCTTGCACTTTACCTCTCTTCCTAGCTGTGGTCCTCTTAGTCATGGTGTGGAGCTCCATCCACTTCTCGGTTCAGGGAATGACGTCAGACCCGACGAACTTCAAACCATATATTTTTTATTCGTAATTGCTTTGCTCCATTGAAGTACAGAGTCTCACTCATAAGCAAGTGAGCTCCAAACAAGTCCAAGACTGTTTCTTATACATCATTTGTTAGGTACACTTGTGCAAATTGCAGCCAGATAAATGCTACCTAATGCTGGAGGCAAGTTCTGTCTCAGTCTTGAACACCTCAGCCTTGATCAGCTCAGCAAGCAGAAAATCCGGACTGTGCAGTCAGTTCCTCTGCAGATATTGTACATAGCTGTTATGTACATAATAAAGTTTGTTAAGCTGATAAGAGGTAGTTCAGGCTGTGAACAATTTTAAGCATATCCAAATCCTTCCTGCTCTTTTACACAATTCCTCAGTCACCTCTCTGTTCTCCCACCCAATTATACCTTAAGGAGAAGAGGCTACAGTGCTCTATTTTCCATGTACCTATTTATTGACCATTTACTGAACCATTTAAGAACTACCAATTTACATTTTCAAATTTGAGATGGAGGAGCTACACTTCATAGAACCAAAATTTAAACATGTCGTGCTGATCTAACTTGGATTGTCTTCGGAGTAGACTTTTATCCTCAGCTGGTCTGCTGTCCAAGATGTCTGGATAGATAGTGAGGATTAAGGACCATTGGGCCAACTAATTTCTTGTGAATTTATTGATGGGGGAAAAAATCTGTCTTGCTGCTCAGTCCCCACACTGAATTTGTGCTTTTCTTTTTGGTCCCCACCAGGCTGGGATGTATGAAGCTGTGAATGAAGTCTATAAGATCCTGATTCCAATTCATGAAGCCAACCGGGACAGTAAGAAATTAGCAACAATGCATGGAAAACTACAGGATGCTTTCAGCAAAATTTCTAACCAGGTATTGGGCACCATGTGACACTGGAAATCGCAGCCTATTTCCCACCTCAGTGGAGGCAGGGTGGCATTGCTGAAATTTGCTGTCACGTCAGGGGGGGGTCCCTTTACAGCCTTAGTATGTTTGAATATCGACACCTCAAACCTAGCACAAAATTCATCATCTTCAGGCAGTGGTGGTCCCTGCTTACTTTTATGCTTTCAAGTTAGTGTAGCAGTTGAGGCAACACTGTAACAATGCCAATGACTGGGGTTTGTACATTCTTCCCCATGTCTGCGTGGGTCACCCACTGGGTGCTCCAATTTCCTCCCACCATTCAAAACATACAGGGGGTTGTAGATCAATTGGATTTAATTGGGTGGAACAGGTTTGTGGGCCAAAAGGGCCTGTTACCATCCTGTATGTCTAAATTTAATTTTAAAGTAGTCTAAAGTTTTAATAAATTAAAGCCTCAGAGCTCTGAAAAAAATATCACCAGTGTCTCCTTCACAAAATACTCCAAATTTACTGGTAGAATAAACAAATCAAAGTTTATGTCCTCTCTCAGCCTGCATCTCCAACACTGAGGCCTTGATTACAGTTCATTGATTAGGTATGGCAGGTCATGTCATTCACTTGCCCAATATCCGATTCCGGAAAGAAAGTGTATTCTGAGCTCTGAAACAGCACTCTGAAGTGAAGATTTAAGTATGGTCTCAAAACTCTTAAATAAATGCAATCCTCCCCTGATTCCTGGGAACCCCTTGCCCATGATTGGAAGTGAGAAAGAACATTTAGGATGGTGATGAGAACCTGGAATCCACGTAATACTCAGAATAGCAGGAGTGCGTCACCTATACGTCAAGCATCTCCTGCCCCACCTGTAGAAAAATCTCGAGTTCCCACATCAGCTTCATCAGCCACCCCAGAGTCCATTAACCCTGGGCAGGAGCAAGTCATCCCGATCACCGGGATTTGCTTAAAGAAGCCAAATAGGACTTTGAAGGTTTAAGCAGTGGCAAATGACTTTTGAATTAATTTGATTACAGAGCTTTGGTAGAGACAGCAACCAGAGATGCAGTAGCTTGGTGCAGCTTTCTACCCCTTCACTGAAATTCATGCAATGTCAAAAAAAAATCTAAAATTATATCCAGATTTAAAATGCTGGGGCTCTGTGCTTGCAGATCCCAAATCTTGCCACGAGGTGGTGCACATGCACAGCCTTTTGCATTCATTGTACATTGGCTGCTGTACCATCAAGCTCACAGCCAGCATCCCAAGTGTTAATAGGACCTATAAAAATAGCATAGCTCTGTTTAAAACTCAATTCCAGGAACCCCACACTTGGCTGATTTCCAATGCTTTACTCTCTTCTCATAGAGTTATGGTAGGATTTAAGTTTAGTTCGGCTGAGTGAAGAAGTGGAGAGGCCGCAGTGCTCCGTTACTTTAAAATTACTCTGTTGGTTTACAACTGGTTTTCAATATGAACAATCAAACCCAGTTCAACATCGTGACTCATTCTGACATGTGACACGCTTGGAAAAATTAGCCCAACTCAATGGGGTGGCTGTCTGTAGTGGATCATAAATCTTACTCCCTCTAGTGTTAGCTGCAAGTTAAAAGTGCATTGTGCTGAGGCCCTTTCAGTAAAAGAAGTATTGTGCGGGCCACAACGAAAGTTTCTGAAAACATCCTGCCAGTGTAATATTTGATACCCCTGAAATGCTGTACGAAGTGTGGCTGAAGCACTGTACAATAACCCTTCAGAATTTAACATTCAAAACACAAACACTGAAAAAGTTTCATGAAAGAAAAAATATTTTTTTTAAATTCCTGATTATTAATATTTGTTCTTGGTGGGCTGGATTTGAACCACACGACCTGGTCATCTCCCCACTAGCCAGGTCACGAGAACCATTGAAATCTCATATCCGTTAATGACCTTACTATCTGAAGGCTGTTCCACTTTTGCCAAAGATCCCTCATGATACAATATTTAAAAACAATGGAATAAAATAAAATTTAAAAAAAAAATTTAGTGATAAAGCTTTCACTTAAAAGAACATTAGATAACATTAAAGTAGGAAGTAAATAAACCATTTACCTTTTAATGAAATTCTTGTCCCTAGTTGAATGCATGGGGCCACTCTGGGCATGCCATTTGTGGCTGATATAAAACTGAGAGGCCAGATGCAAAGTTGTGTACAACCCCTCAACTTGGTTTGTCATGGAGTGCCCCATGTCCCAGTAATGCCAGTCTGGAATGCAAACCATTTCAGACCAACTAGCCAGTGGTTCCCTACAAACTGTCTGCTGGCAGTCAGAGTGATCTGGCCCAAAAGGTTTTGCCTGCATAATCAAAGTTTGAATTCTTTCTCAATTAGAAACCCCCCCCAAACAAAAAGTGATTAATTCCAGCAGTTGCAGAGTTCCAGGTAGTTCAGTGCTCAGTGTATCTTTGGGGCAGCTTTGCTGGGTATGCTGGCTGCAGAGTTCAAAACGTATGGGGGGGTTGTAGGTCTATTGGCTGTAATTGGGTGTCACGGGCTTGTGGGCCAAAAGGGCCTATTACCATGCAGCATGCCTAAATTTAAAATTAGAGTTCCTGTTATTGCAGGCCATAAAGATTATGAACTTTGATTTCCATGTAGTTTGGCTGAATGTTTGCAACCACCCTTTATGCCAGCCGTCAGTAATAAGCCAGGATTTTCTCACTAAGTTTGGATGCTAGCTACGAACTCTAGCTGGGCTTCTCCTAGCCGTGTACCTTTGCCCATCCTTTGACATCCCAGCCTGCCTTCTTATGTAATATACAGTTGTTCGAAGCTTAAAGGTTGCAACATCAGAAAGACAATAGACAAGTTCCATAAAGTAAAACCTTTGTGTTTGCTTTGACATCTGGCTATAAGTGCATGAGATACAAGCATAATATGATTTGACTTTATTAATGACAGATAGTGTGGCTTACTTATTTCCTATTGATGAAAAGAATTGATGCTAATTATACAGAGACTCAAAAAAATAATTTATAGAGCACTCTTGCTGTGGTGTTGCATGGTATTAAACTACAGTGTGCAATTTGTATTCCTTTTCCTGTACTGATCATTTCCCCTTACAGTGACTTTAATATGTCCCACTCACCCTGACCCTGATGTGTACCATCACTTGTCCTGTCTGATACAAGGCTGGCTACCATATAACCTCTCACCATGACATTGACTGGATGTTCCCCCATGTGAAACTTACAGTGCAGAGAAAGGCACAAAAGTCTGCAGACACCGTGATTGAAGTTAAAAACACGATGCTGGAGAAACTCAGCAGGTCAAACAGTGTCCTTTATACTGCAAAGATAAAGATGCAGTATCAACATTTTGGGCTTAAGCCCTTCAAAAAGGTATGAGCAAAATGTAGGCAGGCAATGACCTACTGAGTTTCTCCAGCATTGTGTTTTTCCCCCTCACTGTGTAACTGACTGATGTTGTGTATCTTCATTATGACACTTAATGTGTATCCTACTGTGATATTAATGGGTGTATACCCCACACTTTAATGGTGACTAACTCTCTACCCATGACCATGATTGTATTTAATTGTGTACTTGACACTGTGATCCTAACTGGCTAAGATCCTGACTAGCATGTAGCCCTGACCATGACGCTGACCTCTGTGCACCCCTCAGAGGGATGCGAACCGTGATGCTGACCCCTGTGTACCCCTCACCTCCGCCGACTAATGAGTGTACTTTGGTTAGTTTGTAATCGCGTTTGTTAGATCTAGACATGTGGCAAATGCTTTATTATCAATGTCATTTAAAAGGCTCCTCTATATTAGAATAATTGTCTGAAGCAGATCCCTGAAAAGAAACATACAGATTGCATTTTATTGTTGCAATGATCCTCTACACCTCAAAACTGTGTGTTCGGTCTTGGATCTGTTTTAACGTTCACTGGTCGGTAAATTTTGTGTCTCTTTTGCTTTATCTTTCCCCTTCCCCTTCTGTGAACACATGCAGAGTTCTGGCTGGGAGGTAGGCTTGCATGGATTTAGTCTGGATTGGATTGTTTGTGCAATGATCGAGCTTTTGCATGTCACTGGCTGAATCACGTGAGGAGATGGGTGCATACTCCAGCTGGGCAGCACTCCCATGTTTTCACTAATGTTTCATCAGCTAACTGCCAGTGAAGTCATCGAGCCTCACTTCAGGCAGCCATCTGTTGTCCTTGTGGGAGGGATGAATGAAAGCTCATTTACATCTAGTTTTTACCCCACTTCCAATGGTCTATGCAAGTCCATATACCATTCTTTGGTTGAAGTCGATGGAAATTCTGCCCTCCGGTCATTCCTACTGTTTTAAAGAAGCTGTCTGCCTTTGTATTAACTCCTTGATCTTTAGTCCCGACTAATACTCACATCCTATTGCCTACCCCACATTGCAGTGCTTCTCATAGGAGATTAGATTATAGTTGTCAGCAGTGCACTGTGGCAAAAGGGGTGCTTGGCCTTGGTGCTGTCCTCACTTGCCATCTCCATGCATAACGAGCTTTCAAAGCTGGTGTACAGGGACGGAGACTTAACACTATAGCCCTTCAGCCCTCGATGTTGTGCCTACCCATATATTCCTTTTAAAATGTACTATACCTTCCCTACCTCAAAACCCTCTTCCATCCACATGCCTAAGAGTCTCTTAAATGTCTCTGAAGTTTCAGCCTCCACCACCATCCCTGGCAATGCATTCCAAGCAATGGTCAGGACCCCCACTAACACTAGTGCAGAACTATAGATTACTTCATGCAACACAGACAAGCACACCCAACCAGCCTACTTCTGATCTGTATGGTAGCCACTCATTTCCTTTACAAATCTGCGTGTTGGCTTCTCAACACTGATCTTTAACTTGCAATTATGAGATAGATGAAAATCACATGATCAAAGTGCTCTCCAACCCCTTCTCCATTGTGGGAAAATATCCTTTAACAATATTCTTAACCCTTTGGACTCTGGCCATTTTTTGACTTTCATAATGTATACTCTGGACTGAGTCCATGGGTAAACTACAATATGAACACCAGTACGAACCAGCTGGTGGTAAATGGGTACATGGAGTATATGCTCTTGTTGGTGGTTCCAGAAAGCCGGGATACAGAGTCCAAAGGGTTAAGGCTACCAAATAAACTGCATGCTAATAGGTGACTCTGGATGTATGTCCTCAGTTTAGTGAATAAGAGCTGGTGTCCTCTGCTCCTGTATGTGCGTACTGAATTGGAGTATGTCATATCCTTGTGGCAAAAAGAATCTAAATTGATCTGTCGGAATTATTGAGAGAAAGATTGGAGCACTGCAAAAGAATGGGTTTGCATATTTTCTGCATTTTTTGAAAGTTTGTGAGGTGAGAAAACATTGAAAGAAGTGGAATTCCTTTTGTGCACTGCTAAAGCAGGCTGATCCAGGAACAGTCCTGATATTGTGATGGAAACATCTGCTGGCAAGCCATTCCTATCTTTCAGATCAGGAATACTGTAATGGGAATTCCCAAGGTTGTTTTTTTTTTGCCAGCGGTCCAGCCACATGTTTTTTAGGGGGGAAAAAAATGAGCTCTCATTAATGATTCTTAGAGAGTGCCTCAGTATTCTTCAGAGAATTGCTTCATCCAGAAGGCTGCCTGAAGGCTGTTAATATTGCATTGCCTAATTATTCCATGGTCTTTCTGTTTTGCTGATGGATTGTTTCCCAACAGATCACAATTTATTACTCTGATACACAAGCCATATTATAACCAAATAACCTATTAAGGCATGCACATCCTGGGTTTGCAGAATACCTGATAACACCAGACAACAATTTTTTCAAAAGCTTTGCTTTCTGAAAAAAAATTTGGGATTATGATAGACAAGTTCAAGCTCAACACAAAAATAATTTAAGATTTGCTGTATCGCTTAGGAAGTTGGAGAAACATTAAATTAACTTGTATTTAATTTAGCATATTTAATAGCATAATGGTACTGACATATTGCATTAGTTCAACCGACCTAAAAATGTTTTGCCACTGATTTTCAATTGTACTCGGCATCTGATGCCTCTCGTGTCTGTGTCCAACAATAGTCATCCAGCGTTGATGGATTTCAGTTGCCCTGATCCCATTTTTCGATGGTCGCAATGTCCTGGAGAAATCTTTCACTTTGTTCATCACTGACTGCACCAAGATCAGCAGGGAAGACGTCCAAGTGCTAATGGAGAAAATGAATTTTCAGTGACATGTTTCACTTCATGGTTTTAAATGTTTGAAGTAGACTTAAACTATGACAGGAAATCACAAAAATAGGTTATATCTTTTTAAAAAAAATACATAATTGGAAAATTTTATGGTGTTTTCGTGATCAGCAGTCCAAAATCCATAAAATACACCCAAGAGTGTTCAGGAAGCAAAATCTTTGTTTTCCAATGCAGGGGTCCTTCCGTGAATTTCCTGGGAGTGAGACAGACAAAGAAGCCAACATTTTTTTTGCTCTGCTTCCGAAAATCTGTCAGAAATGTCAGATGAAACTTCAGCTTGACTGAAAAAGGGGCAAAAGTTTAATTAAACTCTAAATTGATTTAAACCATGAAATAACATTTCATTACATTTGATCCAGCACCCAGATAATGGAGAAAAAATGTTCACTTCATTATGGTTGTTTGAACATAGAACATTACAGCTCAGTACAGGTCCTTCAGCCCATGATATTGTGTTGATCGATATATTCCTACCAAAAAAAACCTTCCTACCTCGTAACCCTCTATTTTTCTTTCATCCATGTGCCTGTCTAAGAGTCTCTTCAATCCCCCTAATGTTTGGGCAAAACAAGGGCATTGAAGCTGTAACCTCTGGGTACAAAACTCTTCAACCTGAACTGTCAGGTGTAGTGAAGTTGTACTTGCTGGAAACTGCAGTTTATTGAGGAATTCTGCCAACCTGAAACCTTGGTTCTGTCTCTCTTCTGACAGGTGCAGCCTGACTGCTGAGAATTTCCAGCACTTTCTGTTTTTGTTTGCGATTTCCAGCTTGCAGTCTTATTTTCAGTATATTGGGGAAATTGAACAGGTTTCATGTCAGTTTGGAGTTCAAGTATAAAGTGGAATGCTAGCTCATTTCAGCTGATCTTCGGGTTGCTGGACTGTCAGGTGGGAAATGACTCATATTGAGTCCAAGCTATGCATTCAGGATGTTCTCTTGCTGTGTAGAGCAGGGACCGCCCCCCCCCCAAACATTTTAGACCATCGACCCCCTTCATAGAATCCTTGATCCTTCATTGACCCCCTAGCAATGGAATCTCCCCCCCCCCCCCCAAACCTGGGATTGGAGGAATTATCCAGAGGTGGAGGTGTTGTAGTGCTGGCCAGGGGGTGGGTGATTTGATGGCACTAGTCCCCCACCCACCCCGACATACAAAGAACACACACCTCTCTCTTCTCCACTCCATCCACCCTCCTTCGACTTCCCATTTGCTCTCAATTTATTTGAAGGCCAAATCCAAATACAACATGACAGCCACCAAGGCCAGCTCTTGTGTGAGGTTAGACACACTTGCCGTAGATGCTGTTTTCCATAGATATACCCCTGCATTCAACCGCAAACATTCATTCGAAAAAACACCCTCCCCCCCCGACCCTCAGCATTTATTGACCCCTTGGATAGTCCCAACGATCACTTTGGAGACCCATGGTGTAGAGTGATATGGCATGAAAACCAGCCCTTCAACCTAACCCCTCCATGCTGCCCATTGCCCATCCCTTGAACTGAGTTTGGCTCATATCCATTCAAACCTTTCCAATATATGTACCTGTCTAAATGTCTATTCAATGTCACAATTGTTCCCATTGCAGCTTGTCAGCTCATTCCATATATCCACCATCCTCTGTGTGAAAAGGTTGTCCCACTGGTCCCTTTTAAAATCTCCCTTTAAATATATGGTCCCAAGTTTTGGACTTCACTACCTAGAGAAAGAAATCTGCAGCAATTCATCTTATCTCTGCCCCTCATGATTCAATATCCCTTTCTGTTTATTTTGAGTTGTAGATTGTGTATTTTTGTGTCTTTTATGGAAATTTGAAATAAAATAACCATTGTGCAGATCGAGATGGGCCTTTGTAATGCAGATGGGCCTTTCACTTCAGCAGAGCCCAATCTGAGAAATTTGTTAATTGGAAGTGTTGAGGCTGGAGCAACTGATTTGTACTTCAGTCTGAAGGTTTCATTGCAGATATGTTAAGCGCACTTGGGATCTGGGCTCTGGTTCCTGTCAGATATTGAGATTGTAATCGGCACTCATACACAAATGATTTCAGACCCAGGTGCAGATGTCTGTGCTTTGTGATGCAACCAGGTCGCAGTCTAGGTTTCACTGATGTTTGTGAGCACAAACTGTCTGTCTCCAGTTCATTCTTGGGCAGGAAGTTTCCTGGTGACACCCACTGCAGTGAAACTACTGTTGCTGGTCTAAAGTAAATATGGTCTGTGCTTAAAATGTCATGTCTCTGAAGGGCACTCTATAACTTCTCAAGTGGTGAGGAAGGAAGCATGGTTGGGACTTGGTCATCTGCTCATTCAATATCTGGTGAATTACGTTGAGGTGTTTGGGGTGGGTGTGAGAAGAATGGACTTAAATGGGATGTGCATTGGTATTATAAACTGCTGGTGAATGAGTTACACACTTTCCTTTCTGGCAGCAGTGCTACCACCTTGGTGTCACAGGAGACCTCCTGTAACATGTACATAAAACAGTGATTGGTGTTGAGTCTGTCAGTTGATGATTCTCTCTGTCTGCTTTCTCCTTTATTGCACTTGCTGCTGATCGCACTATCCTCTCATTACACCTTGCGGTAAGTTGCTACATTTTATTATTAATTTACTGTGATTTTTATCATTTGTTCCAAAGATTGCTTAAAATGAACTGAAAATTACTGATTAAAAATATCTACCACATCACCAATTTCTTCATGTTACAACTTTCAGTTCCACGAGATTTCTTCAGTTTTCAAAATGTTCTCCCAAAAGGTTGCAATTTGGCCTTTGTTCTGGAAATGTAGCTTTTCCTCTTGATGGAGAAGAATTAAGGAAATTTGGGAGAGAAGCAACCCTATTGTATTACACACCAACCTTACATTAATGAAACCTGGTTTGTAATCCTCCCAGAATGGTGATGAAAATCTCCTCTTTGTCTGCTCCCTTGTGTGTCCTGTGATATAAAGTCAGTTAAAAATTGTCTTTAGCTCCCACAGTCCAAAGCTGGTATTTGTGACCTGCATCAATCCACAACTTCTTTCTGAATACCGGACATTATTAAAGTAATTCCGAATTTTGTGCCACAGGGCGAAACTTAAGAAGGAGGTGTAGAAAATGTAAAAATGTTGTGCTGGTCTATTAGGTTGCACCTTTCCTAAGGAGTGAAGTTATGACCAAACCAAGTAAAAGAGTTAATATCTGCACCAATTAATCTGAGATGAGAGCTCCTTCACAAGGATGAACAAAACTAAAATGGCATGGAGGTGGCTTTTTAAATGTTAGGTAATCCCCACCCTGGTCCAGTTCAATTATCAATTGTTTCCATCTGTCCATTACCTGGTGCACACAGAGACGGTTATGCACGCAGTCACAGACAGACAAGTTCTCTCTCTCCTCCCCCCACACATACCTAGGGCTCTCTTCACCTATCTGTGACTTCACCTTTCCCATCATTTATCCAGTGTCCTATCACTTCTCTTTCCCCTCCCCCGCCCCCCCCCCCCCAACGTTTTGTACTTGTTATCTCCTCTTCCCACTCTATTCACCACACAACTTCCCAATTCCAAACATTGACTATTTCTTTGGATGATACTGAGTCCCTCCATCTTGTCTTTATTCACTGAACATATCTAACGGTGGCTTACAAAGAAAGGGTGGTCAAATCAGAAATACTACCTCATAGTTAATTTGCCATCTGTATGTTTTTAGGAGGCTCGAGAGTGTACAATGGTGAGCAATTCATTCAGGATTGATTTTTTTTGTCTAACCACCTTAGCATTTAACTAACCAGTTTAAATTAAAAGGAAAGTAGAAGTTAGGTGGAGGATTGAACAAGCTCCTGCTGGATTTGTTAACTTTCGATCCTCAAACCTTTGCACAGGTCACAAAGAGGATGTTTGGGACTTACTTCCGAGTGGGTTTCTATGGTTGTAAATTTGGAGATTTGGATGAACAAGAATTTGTTTATAAGGAACCTTCAATCACCAAGCTGGCAGAGATTTCCTACCGCCTTGAGGTAAGTGGGTTTGCCAGATCCAATAGGACGTTTGTTTCCCAGGAATCGTTAATTTTCTTAAGGATGTGGACTTTCAAATTTGCTGATGCAGTACTTGGAGGTGAGAACAATGAGGAATTAGTGCGGCAGGCGTAGAAGGCATTAGCAGTCTGGTGAAATGGGCAGACAAATGGCAGATGAACATTGATGCTGAGAAATGCAGTGTTCAATTTTGCTGCAAGAATGATAACAGAGTGCACTATTCCTTAAGGGTAGATGAACAAAGGGGTCATAACCTGAGCATTTAAAACTTTTCAACATACAGCACTGAAACAGGCCCTTTTGGCTCACAAGCCCATGCCACCCAATTACACCTAACTGACCTACAACCCCTAAATGTTTTGAACGGTGGGAGGAAACCGGAGGCCCTGGAGAAAACCCACACAGACACAGGGAGAGCATACAGACAGCGTGGGATTTGAACCGGGTTCCTCCCATATGGGGACTGTAGCTTAATTTTGGTGTAATTGGGCAGCTCGGGTTTAAATGTCCAGATTCAACTTCTACTGTGTTGTAAATAACATTTAAACATTTTAAAAAATAATTTAGGAATGTGAAATGAAAGGATTTTCAGGGATGTGGGGGAGAAGATTGGCCTGTAGAACTAAGTGCATTATTTTTTTACATACTGGTATGAACTCCTCCTTTTTCCCATTCCATGACTATAAAATAAAGCTTTTCATTTTCATGATTTTTATTCAGCTTCTGGATGTTTATCATTTCTGAGTCAACCAATAATTCAAATTGCATAGTTATTCTTGTAAGATTGGAAACATGACAGCCAATTTGCACATAGAAGAGCGGTGAGTTATCAGCAAGATAATCTGCTGAGGTGCTGTTGATCGAGTAATAAATGGTAGGGGAAAACTCCTTTGCCTTTCTTCGAAAGTAGCACAGTGGAAATATGGCAGCCATTTGAGAAGGTCCTCTGTTTACTTCTCAGGTAATAAGAGATAACTCTCTACAATATTGCCTCGAAATAGGGATAGTACGGTTCGCATAGTGGTTAGCGCAACGCTGTTACAGCACCAGCGACCGAGATCAAATCCCGCACTGTCTGTAAGGAAACTGTACATTCTCCCTGTGTCTGCGTGGGTTTCCTCCGGGTGCTCCCATTTCCTCTCACCGTTCAACTCGGTTGTAGGTCAATTGGGTGTAATTGTATGGCACGGGCTCGTGGGACAAAAGGGCCTGTTACCGTGCTGAACGAGTAAATTGAAAATTTTATAGCACAGACATATCAACCTCCAACACATTCATTTTTTGGGTGGGGCTTGAGCAACATGACCTTTTAATTAGAATGAGAGTGCTTCTAACTGAGACACGTCTTCACTATCTCCTACAACTTGGAACTTTAAGCGTTTTAATTATTGCAAGGTAAAGGTTCCATTATTGACACATAATACTACATTTAGAATATAACACACAAAAGGAAGGCAGAGTGGCCAAGTTTGTCCAGCGCCCTCACAGAAACGAGGCCCCAGCGAGGAACAAACTCGCGGCCCCTGGTTTACAAGACCAGTGCTCTAACCACTGAGTTATCGGAGCCTCTAAATGTAGGTACACTGGGAATGTCCTCACAGTATTGAAGGTCAACTTCTTCTGATGGTGGGATGAAAGCAGAATATTGATTGTAAGGAGTGAATTGGAGTATGCGTGGATCAATGGCCGTAACACCAGGAGATTTGTCTAATTGACTAACACTTTCCTGCTTGGTTCTACAGAGATATTTCCTTGTACTCCCAATGTTGAGTTTTCACCTGATTCTTGCCTTGTTGCATTGGTGCTGTGGTATTTGTATTCATGTTCTCCTTCGATAATCCTGTTCTGTAATGTTGCAGGAATTCTACCGGGACCGGTTTGGAGAAGAGGCTGCTGAGATTATCAAAGATTCTAATCCAGTCGACAAAGCCAAATTGGATCCTAACAAGGTAACGCCAAATGAGATGTTAAAAGTACTGGCCATAGGAGTCACGTGATGGAGTAGTGGCCGGTCAGGGAATTCCAGCCCTCTCCAGAAAAGTTGAAAAAAAACGCACAAAACACAAAGGTACAAGAGTATAAATTAAAACAAAGTAAAAATAAAGGTGAGAAGAAAATGGCAGCGAAGAGAGAAAAGTCGAAAACAACGGGAAGAAGAGAAGATGAAAGAACGTCGGAAGAAAAAGGTGAAGGCCTTACCTGTCCGAGGAGACCCACCGCGGAGAGAGAAGCCCGCTCCCTCAGGTCAGTGGAAGTCCCGGGCTCGGGACTACAAAAACGGCTCACAGAGCCGAGTAAAAGTGCGCAACCGCGCATGAAAAAAACACACTGACGGGAGGGGGGAACAGCTGCGGAGTCGAACTCCACAGCTGAGAGAGACACCTGCAACACAGCAACAGATACAGAACACAGAAAATAACGACAACAAGAAAGAAGAGGGTAAAAAGAAAACAAGGAAACAACAGATGGTCAACCCAGAGGAAGAAGAAGAACAGAAAGAAATGGAAGAAGAAGAGAAAGGCAAGACAATGGATATATCTTAAAGAATATATGGAATCAGTGAAAGAATGGCAATTATAAGAATTTAATGAGATAAAAAGAAGAATTAAGAGTGCAGAAGAAAAAATGAATAAAATAGAAATGGTCATATCAGAGATAGGAAAAAGAGTGGATAATGTGGAAGAATGAGAAATAATCGTAGAAATGGAAGTAGAGGACTTAAAAGAGAAATTAGAAGAATTTAATAAAAAAGTTAAAGAGGCACATGAGCTGTTAGCTCAGAAGATAGATATAATGGAAAACTATAATAGAAGAAATAATATAAAGATAGTGGGCCTTAAGGAAGATGAAGAAGGCAAGAATATGAGAGAATTTATAAAAGATTGGATTCCCAGGGTCCTAGGAAGACCAGCATTACAGGAAGAAATGGAAATAGAGAGGGCACATAGAACATTAGCCCCGAAACCACAACCGCAGCAAAAACCAAGATCCATTTTAGTAAAATTTTTAAGATATACAACAAGAGAAAATATATTGGAGAAAGCAATGAAGAAAATAAGAGAAGACAAAAAGCCACTGGAATACAAAGGACAAAAAAATTTTTTTCTATCCAGACATAAGTTTTGAACTCCTGAAGAAGAGGAAGGAGTTCAATACAGCAAAAACGATCTTATGGAAAAAAGGATATAAATTTATGTTAAAGTACCCAGCGGTACTTAAAATAGTTATTCCAGGGCAACAAAACAGACTATTCTCGGATCCAGAGGAAGCACGAAAATTTGCAGAACAACTACAAAACAGGCAGAGAGATGAAGACATGTAATGAGAGTAAAAATGACCACGAACTATATGTATGTGTGTATATGGGTAAAAAAAAATATATATATATATAATGTGTGTGTGTGTGTATATATATATATATATAATATATATATATATATATATATTATATGTGTATGTGTGTATATATATATATTATATATATATATAGATGTGTATGTATATATGTGTATATATGAGTGTATCCGTTTTTAGAGGAAAATATATAGAGTATAGATAAGAATTAATAAGGGAATGAAAGGGAATAAGGAGGGAATTAAAAGAGTGACCTTTGTTATATATGAAAATTGAAATCTTTTCCGGGGGGGGCTGGGTGGGGCGGAGTTACGATCACTGCAAAATCAGTTGACGCTTGCGAGTGAATTCGCAAATCCAAATGGAGAGGGGAGATGTGGTTGCCTGACAAGGGATAAAGGGCAACTCAGGAGGGGGAGGGGAGAATGGGGTTAAAGAAATTTTAAATAGGAGAATAAGGAAAATGTTTGATGTTTTAGAAATGTTGTCTTATAAAGTGTTCAAAACAAGAAAGCAGAAATGGATAAGAAGGAAAGGTGATGATGGAGAAACGGAAAGGGAAGATAAACAAAGTATGAAATGGCTATGTTGAACTATATGACTTTAAATATTAACTGAATACATAACCAAATCAAAAGGAAGAAACTGCTAAATTTACTGAAAAAAGAAAAAATTGATATAGCATTTGTGCAAGAAACACATTTAACTGAATTGGAGCACAAGAAATTAAAGAGAGATTGGGTAGGACATGTAACAGCAGCGTCGTATAATTCAAAAGCAAGAGGAGTAGCTATATTAATCAGTAAAAATATGCCAATTAAAATAGAAGAGGAAATAATAGATCCAGCAGGGAGATATGTAATGATAAAATGTAAGATATATTCGGAGTTTTGGAATCTACTCAATGTATATTCACCTAACGAAGAAGATCAAAAGTTTATGCAAGATATTTTTTTGAAGATAGCAGATACACAAGGGAACATATTAATAGGAGGGGATTTCAACCTTAATTTGGATTCAAATATGGATAAAACTGGGAAAAAAATTAACAGAAAGAACAAAGTAACCAAATTTATAATTAAATCGATGCAAGAAATGCAACTTTTGGATATATGGAGGAAAAAACACCCAAAGAAAAGGAATATTCATATTATTCGGGTAGACATAAAACATACTCAAGAATAGACCTATTTCTGTTATCAGCTCATATGCAAGATAGAGTAAGAAAAACAGAATATAAAGCTAGAATATTATCGGACCATTCACCCTTGATATTGACAATAGAGTTAGAGGACATCCCACCGAGAATGTATAGATGGAGATTAAACTCCATGCTACTTAAAGACAGGATTTTAGAGAATTCATTGAAAGACAAATTAAAATGTACTTTGAAATAAATACGGAATCAGTGAAAGATAAGTTTATACTATGGGAAGCAATGAAAGCGTTCATCAGAGGGCAAATAATAAGTTATGTAACCAAGATGAAGAAAGACTACAATCAGGAAACAGAGCAGTTGGAAAGGGAAATAGTAAATATAGAAAAAGAATTAGCAATGAAGGAAGACACAACTAAAAGAAGAGAATTGGCAGATAAAAAATAAAATATGAAACACTACAAACATATAAGGTGGAGAAGAACATAATGAAGACAAAACAGAAATATTATGAACTAGGGGAAAAAACGCATAAAATTCTAGCATGGCAGCTTAAGACAGAACAAGCTAAGAAAATGGTATTGGCATCAAGGAAAAAAGACAAACAAATTACATGTAATCCAACGGAGATTAATGAAAACTTTAGAGAATTCTATGAACAATTATACCAAACTGAAAACGAAGGGAAAGAAGGGAAAATAGATGAATTTTTAACTAAAATTGAACTACCAAAATTACAAATAGAGGAACAAAATAAATTAACAGAACCATTTGAAATAGTAGAAATACAAGAGATAATTAAAAAAACTACCAAATAATAAAACACCAGGAGAGGATGGATTCCCAATAGAATTCTATAAAACATTTAAAGATTTATTAATTCCTCCCCTCCTGGAAGTAATCAACCAGAATGACAAAACACAAAGCTTACCAGATTCATGTAAAACAGCAATAATTACAGTAATACCAAAGCAAGGGAAAGATCCACTCGCACCAGCGTCATATAGAACAATATCTTTACTTAACAGATTATAAGATAATAGCTAAACTATTAGCAAACAGATTAGCAGAATATGTACCTAAAATGGTAAATCTAGACCAAACTGGATTTATTAAAAAAAGACACACAACAAACAATATTTGTAAATTTATTAACTTAATTCATGCAGTAGAAGGGAGTAAAGCGCCAACAGTAGCAGTTGCTTTAGACGCAGAGAAGGCCTTTGACAGAGTAGAATGGAATTATTTATTCAAAGTATTGCAAAAATTCAGTTTACCTGAGAAGTATATTAATTGGATTAAAGCATTATATAAGGGGCCATTGGCGAAAGTGACAGTAAATGGATATATATCAAAGCAATTTAATTTAAGCAGATCAACAAGGCAGGGATGCCCACTATCACCCTTATTGTTCGCATTAGCTATAGAACCACTAGCAGAATTGATAAGAACAGAAAATAATATAAAAGGGATAAAAATAAAAGACAAGGAATATAAAATCAGTTTATTTGCAGACGATGTTATAGTATACTTAACAGAACCAGAACTATCAATAAAAGAAGTATATAAGAAATTGAAGGAATATGGAGAAGTGTCGGGTTACAAGATTAACGTAAATAAAAGTGAAGCAATGCCAATGAATAATGCGGATTTCTCAAAATTTAAGAAGGAATCACCATTCAGATGGCAAATGCAAGCAATAAGATACCTAGGTATACAAATAAATAAAAATCTCGGCCATCTATATAAGCTCAATTATTATCCACTAATGAAAAAATTACAGGGCGATTTAGAGCATTGGAAATATTTACCACTAACACTAATAGGAAGGATAAACTGTATTAAAATGAACATTTTCCCAAGGATACTATACCTATTTCAGGCATTGCCAATACACTTGACAGAGAAATTCTTCAAGGAGTTAAAGAAAATAATAAGGAAATTTCTATGAAAAGGGAGGGAAACCACTAGAGGATAGCACTAGATAAATTAACAGAATGGTATAAACAATAAGGCTTACAATTGCCAAACTTTAAAAATTATTATAGAGCCGCACAATTAAGATACCTATCAGATTTTTATCAAACAAGGGAAAAGCCAGATTGGACTAGATTAGAACTAGATAAAATAGGGGAAAAGATACCTGAACATATATTATATAAATGGGTTGAAAAATTGGTGCAACGTAGGAGTTCTCCAGTATTACATCATCTGCTCAATATTTGGAAGAAGATTCATGTAGAAAGGAATAAAACAAATTACCAATTACCAAAACTAATAATGATGCAAAATCAGTTACTCCTTTTACAATAGATAACCTTTCCTTTAGAGAATGGGAGTAAAAAGGGATCAAAGGAATAGAAAATTGTTTTTCAGGAAATAGATTATTATCCTTTGAACAAATGAAGGATAAATATAATATAACTCAAGATACAGTGTTGGCATATTACCAATTGAGATCCTACTTGAAGGACAAATTAGGAAGTAGTCTGAGGTTACCAGAGGGAAGTAACTTTGAATATGTGATTACAGATACAATGACAATCAAAAGATTTATAACAAATATGTATATTAAACTGCAAGAAAAGGAGAATGAGGAAACAAATGGTAAAACTAAACAAAAATGGGAACAAGATTTAAATATAAAGATAAAGAAGGAAAATTGAGAGAAGCTATGCTCTGGAACGATGAGAAATACAATAAAAATGAGGTTACGTATGATACAATATAACTGGATACACAGGCTATACATTACACCTCAAAAGTTAAATAAATGGGACCCAACAGTATCTGACAGATGTTTTCATTGTAAAAAAGAAATGGGAACAACAATTCATGCAATCTGGACATGTGAGAAAGTAGAAAAATTTTGGGAAGATCTAAACCAGATATTAAATAAAATTACAGAAAACAATATACCAAAAAACCCAGAGATCTTCCTCCTAAGTAACATAAAAAACAAAGAATTTGGACTTGATTTGGATGGTGCACAAAAAAGATTTGTTAAGATAGCTCTAGCCGTAGCAAAAAAATGTATTATGTCAACCTGGAAATTGGAAGATAATTTGAGAATACAACAATGGTATGTAGAAATGAATAAATGTATTCCATTTGAAAAAATAACATATAATTTAAGAAATAATATTGAAATATTTGAACAAATATGGGAGCCATACATGAAACACAATAGAGAAAACCTACTGGGGACATCTACCACCTAAATTAACGAAAGGAGAAGGAAATGAAAAGAATTGACTCAGTGGAATTTCTTGTTTATTTTTATTGAATGACAACATTGTTTGACTGGTTTAATGTGTCTTAGATTTTGTACTTTAAATGAATGGGGGGGGAGGTAGGGAGGGAGGGTGGGATGGGAGGAGGTGGGGTAAGAAAATGACACTGTATATGAAAAGGAAAATGTATGTATCTTGGTCAATGTGGTTTATGGTGTGAAAAATAAAAAAAATTAAAAAAAAAAAGTACTGGCCATAGAAATACGTTTAGTTAATTTAATATGCACATACAGTGCCCTCCATTATGTTTGGGACAAGGACACTTTTTTCCTTTAGTCACTCCTGTGTGAAATTACAGCACCTTTTATACATTGTCTCATCATTTCAGGGAACCATAATATTTGGGACTCACAGGTACTCAGGTATGTTTAATTGCTCCATTGATTCAGGTATAAGAGAACTAGGCTTGCTTTTAAGCTTTTGATCACCTTTGGAGTCGAGTTGCCAATTTTTAACAGGGATCAGAGTTGTTACCAATGAAAGTCAAAGAAGCCATTATGAGGCTGAAAATCATGAATAAAACAGATACCGCCCAAACCTTTGGATGACCAAAATCTACTGTTTGGACCATTATTAAGAAGAGCTCAGTAATCTCTAAGAGACTGGTGTTCCACGGAAGCCTCCACTGTTGATGGCAAAAGAATTCTCATCATAATGAAGAAAAATTCCCAAATGTATGTCTGACAGATCAGAAACATTCTTCAGGAGGCCGGCGTGGATATGTCAATGACTTCTACCCACAGAAGACTTCATGAACAGAAATGCAGAGGGTAATGTGAGCACAAGGGATGAGTGTAGATGGACAAGATGGTCAGCATGGACATGGTGAGACTAAGGGCCTGTTTTTCTGCTGTACCCCTCTGTCTGGTTCACAGCATTTGCGCAGTTAGTACTGAGATGGTCCAGATGAGAGGGTTTGGTTCTGCCAAGATAAGTTTTTCTATCCTTAATGGCCAATTTTAAGCACTTCCAAGAAAATGTGCTCTGGTAACCTGCAATGTAAACCTCATTTTCCATTAATCCAACTAGGTGCCCTACTCCAAACTCTGAGCCAACCTAAGATCTACACCTGTCATTTTCTGAAAAATTGATCTTTCTGTCCCCAAACAAAAATTGTCGAGTTGATGAGAGATCTGGTCACATGTTTAAAAAAAAAACCTGAACCCAATCTGACTAAGACAAACTCAAACCCAGGTCAATGATTTCTTTCCACACACAACTGGTCCTGAACATAAAACCAGCTAGCTGGGCTGAGCAACCTTCTTATCATTTTAACTGGCTATATTTGTAACCAATGGGATCTGTTTGCTTTTCTTTCCAGGCATACATACAGATCACATATGTTGAGCCATTCTTTGATACCTACGAATTGAAAGACCGCATCACTTACTTTGACAAGAATTATAACCTGCGCTGCTTCATGTACTGCACACCCTTTACGTTAGATGGCCGTGCTCATGGAGACTTGCATGAGCAATACAAAAGAAAGACAATCCTCACAACTTCACATGCTTTCCCCTACATCAAAACTAGGATCAATGTCATTAACAAGGAAGAGGTAAGATTCTTGTTCCTCAATGCCGTTGTGGGTTTGCTATGTTAGTTTCATCTTTGAGAGAGATTTCAGGTGGTTTTGTAACCTTGACACTAATTTGTCATTGATCCTAAAGCTTGTCATTTAATTTACTATTCATCACAGTTTTATCCAGTGATGACCTGTTATAATTCTGAAATCAGTGAGGAGAACTGATTGCAAAAAATAATCTTCATTGAATATCCACTCTGTATGTTTGGATAGCATTCCTGGTCATTAATTTTTTATTTAATTTTTCTTTAATTTTATTTATAGCACAGTAGAAGCTGATTCCAGCCATTTAAACCCGTGCTGCCCAATTACATCCAATTAACCTACAACCCCAGTACTTTTTGGAAGGTGGTAGGAAACCGGGTCATCCAGGGAAAACTCATGCAGACACAGGGGGAAATATACAAATTTCTTACAGACAGATTTGCACCCGGATCGCTAACACTGTAATAATGTCTCACTAACGCTAACCATGCCGCCCATTGATGTGTTGATGGAAAACTCCTTGCGAGTTGTCAGAATTTTTTGTCACATTCATTTATCACCTATTCTTAACTACCCTTGAGAAGATGGTACTGAGATGCTCTTTGAACTACTGCAGTCATTCTGGTGAATGCAAGGCTATTGGGTAGATATATCCATGAATTAAACCCATCAACAACGAAGGACCAGGAGTATATGAGACGAAGAGCCACGTGCAGATTGTCATATTCAGTCAGAGTGTAGAAGTTAGGCAGGGTCATCTTGCAGCATTTGCTGCCCTTCTCCTTTATCGTTGAGGAGGTTGAGAGTTTGTGTGGTTCTGCAGAGGTAATGTGGGTGAGGAAATGTAGTACATTTTGTAGACGTTGCATGCCGCTAGTGGATGGAGTGAACATATGGCTGGCAGCTGAGGTATCAAACTTAAACTATTTTTCCCTGGATGTTGTCAAATTTCTTGAGAGTTCCAGGAGCTACACTCACTCAGACAAGTGAGAGTATTCCATTGCTAACCTGTGCCTTGTAGATAGTGAAAAGGCACTGGAATATCATGAGTTGTGATGAGAGTTTATTGCCCTATACACAAGTACAATGTAAAAGATATGCTGTTGTGTGACATGTTGCAGGATATCCAGGGTCAGTGGTGAACCTCAGGATATTAATGGTTGGGTCTCAGTGATAGTAATGCCTCCAAACATCCAGGGTAGGTAGATGGTTATTGTCTGGTGCAAATGTAGCTTGCTTCATTCAGGTCATGCCTGAATTTTGTCCTGTTATTGTATTTATGTTCTGACCGAGGGCAGTGTATATCTAATGTTAGTCTTTCACAGTTCAAAATGCCTCCTTGTCATAATGTGACTAATAACTTTATATTGACCATCCCTTGTGCCGCACACTGGTGCAGGAGATGTAGCCAGTTTAATGTCTGTAATTCTCTTTGCTGCCTGCACTGCCTGCTTACCCACACCCATTGTCACATCAGTGATCTCGTGATATGAAAGGGATTAGGTAACTGGTTTCTGAGATTATGGACAATCCACTGTCTTCTGTAGACTACCCCCATCATTTTGTTCAGGCTTATGTCTATATTTTGCTCATAACTTGATGAAGCATTCATTCTGTATCTTTATCTTCGCTATATAAAGAATGCTGTTTGACCTGCTGAGTTTCTCCAGCATTGAGTTTTTACATAGTACCTTGAAAGTGATATCACAGGTTATTATGATAAAGGATTGAGAGGGAGCCAGGACAAGGAAGAGAAGTTGGGGCATTTAGCAGCAGTGGCAGACTGTATGGGACTTGTGCAGCTCTACAGAAGACAGTGAATTGTCCACAATCTCAGAAATTGATCAAAAATGTGGAATCCATCAATACCCGAGAAAACCAATATCTAAACACACTAGATGTGAGGACAGAGAGAGAGAAAGGAAGGGTTGTAGAGTAGAGGCATCTAGGAATAGAGGTACATAATACTTTGAGTAAAACATATAAGCCTGTAGATGCCATGATTGAAGTAAAAATACAATACTGGAGAAACTTATCAGGTCAAACAGTGTCCTTTATATAGCAAAGATAAAGATCAATGTTTCAGGTATAGAGCAAAATGTAGGTCGACACTCAAAAAAAAATGGTGGGGGGAGAGGCAAAGGGAAGAACATAGCCCTATAGGCAGGAAGTAATAGGTGGATAAGGCTATCCCTCCCACTCTGACATGTCAGTCCGTGGCCTCATGTACTGTCAAACCAAGACCACTACCCGTAAATTGGAGGAGCAACATCTAATTTTCCATCTGGCCAGTCCCACCAGATGACATTAACATTGACTTCTCTGGTTTCTGCTAGACCACTCTCCATTCTCCCTCCCTTCCCTTTCCCTTTGTCTTCTTTCCTCCAGCTCTCCACCCTGTTCCCTCTCCATCCACTGATCCATTCCCCCCACCCACCATTTGCTGGTGTGCCCTCTCTCCCTTATCCACCTATTACTTCTGCCAATGGGACCATGCTCCTCTCCTGCCCCTCCCACCCACCACCATTTTGTTCAGGCGTCTGCCTTTGTTTTGCTCATACCTTGATGAGGGGTCAAGTCCAAATCGTTGGTTATGTATCTTTATCTTTGCTATATAAAGTATGCTGTTTGACGCTGTTTCTCCAGCATTGTGTTTTAACGTAGTACCTTGAAGGTGACAACATGGGTAGATAGGATAGTCAAAAAAGGTTATCGGCACACTGGTCTTCCATCAATCAGAGTATAGACGTTGGGAGATCACATTTGAGTCGTATAAAACATTGGTGAGGCCCCATCTGGAATATTGTGTTCAGTTTTATTCGTTGCTCTGCAGGAAAGATGAGGTCAAGCTGGAGAGAGTGCAGAGAAGACTTGCAAGGAATTTGCCAGCACTTGTGGGCTTGAGCTACAGGGGAAGTTGAGCAGGCTTGGGCTTTATTCCTTGGAGCGTGGGAAGATGAGGGGATGGTCTCACAGAGGTGTATAAAATCATGGGAGGAATAGTTCAGGTGAATGAAGAGAGTCTTTTGCCAGAACAGGGGTATCAGTAACCAGAGGACATATATTTAAGGTGAGGGGGAGATAACCAGAGGAGTAACTTCTTTGCATAGAGGGCAGTGGGTGTTTGGAATGGGCTGCTGGAGGAGGTGGTTCAAGCAGGTACTGTTGCAACATTGGACATGGATAGGATGGTTTTCAGAGATATGGGCAAAACACAGACATGCAGCACTGGTGTGAGTGGGACATTTTGGTTGGTGTGGAAAAGTTGGGCCAAAGGGCCTGCTTCCTCACCCAATAACTCAGAATTTGGTGTTTTATGGCAGCATCATGGTGCAGACATTCATATTGTAACCATCTTACGACATTGATATAAAAAAAATTAAAATAGTCGTGTATGGTTCAATGATTATTCAGAAATCTGATGGCGGAGGGGAAGAAGCTGTCTTTCTGCCATTGAGTCCTCGTCTTTAGGCACCTGTACCTTTTTCTCCATAGTGAATAGGGCATGGCCTGGGTGGCCTTTGAGGATAGAGGCTGCTTTTTTAAGTCAACGCCTCATGTAGACATCCTCATTGGAGTGAGGTCTGGTGCCTGTGATGTCGCAGGCCGACTTCACAACCCTGTGGAGTTTATTCTTTTCCTGAGACTTGATGCCTCCATACCAGGCAGTGATGCAACCAGCCAAAATGCTCTCCACGGTACACCTGTAGAAGTTACAAGAGTCTTCAGTGACATACCAAATCTCCTCAGACACCTCACAAAGTATAGCTGCTGACGTGCCTTCTTTGTGATTGTATCAACATGGAGGCTCCAGGACAGATCCTCAGAGATGTTGACACCCAGGAATTTGAAGCTCTTGATCCTCTCACTGTTTAGATGTCTTTTCATGCAAAGCACATGATAAATGTTCTTAAAACCCTTTCCTGTTATTGCCATTTGCAGATTATATTAATTCCAATTGAAGTTGCAATCGAGGACATGCAAAAGAAGACCCAGGAGTTGGCTTTTGCCACACATCAGGATCCAGCTGATGCCAAGATGTTGCAGATGGTATTGCAGGGAAGTGTGGGAACCACTGTCAACCAGGTAAGTGCCTGTGTTTGAGTGGCATCTATATTCTTGCCTTTTGAATTAATGTTTGACTATGCTCGATGCCGTTTGGAAGGATGAATGGGAGATCTTGTAGAGTCATAGAAGATTATGAAAGGAATAGAAGAAACAAGAAGGTTGTTTCCGTGGGCAGGTGAAATTCAGGGAAGTAGATTTAAGGCAAAGATGGGAGGAACTGCTTCTTCAAGAGAGTGGTTCCCAAGGACGTAATAGAGGCTGCATCATTGGTGAGAGGGGGCAGAGGACAAGGAGAGAGGAGAGGAAGAACGAGGGGCAGGGTGAAGGTGGCGGGGGGGGGGGGGGGGGGCAGGAAGGGACCAGGAGAGAGAGGGTGGTGGGGAGAATGGCCAAGGAGAGGAGGAGGCCAGGAGAATGGCTGGCAGCACAGGTCAATTGATTTTTGAAGAATAGGGGAATTCTGAGAAGCAGTCGGTTAACTAGAGCCGAGACCATGACCACATCAGCCACGATCTTATTTAACAAAGGAGCAGACTGACAGATCAAAAAGACTGCTTCTGCTCCTATTTCTTGTGTTTTTATGTGTCATTTTTCTTTTAGATTTATTTTTTCTTTTTTTGGATAAAAGTAATTGTGTACTCATTAAGCTCGGGCAGTGTCTGCAGTGTGGGTACAATCAGTACAACAGCATTTTTCAGCGGTGAACAAATGTTTTTCGGGCAGTGTGGAAACACTTCAATCACATACTGTGGGTTTGACACACCTGTATATGTAGTGGGGTTTACATGGAATTGCCATCAGTTTCGATGGAGATCTCTTGCTCCATTTTGCAAGTAGTCTGTGATCCCTGTTAAACAGTTACTTCACTGAACATAAAAGTTAATCATAATGGAGAAACTCAGTGTACTGAGTTTATAGCAAAGATAAAGATACATAACCAATGTTTCAGGCTTAAGCCCTTCAACAAGTTTTGAGCCGAATGTGGGTAGGTGCCTGAACAAAATGGTGGGTGGGGGGGGTGGGGGAGGAGCACGGTACCACAGGCAGGAGGTGATAGATGGATAAAGGGAGGCCACAACAGCAAGCAGGAAGGGGAGAATGGCTGTGCAAATAGAGAGGGAAGAGGGTGGGGAGCTGGAGTGCAACACCTAATATTACACCTGGGCACTCTCCAACAGTATGGCATTAACGTCGACTTCTCCCTGTTTTCCTCCCTCTGTCTCCTTTTCTCCAGCTCTCCACCCCTTCCTTCAATTCACAGAGCTATTCCTCCATCCCCAATTTCTTTTGTGCCCTCCCTCATCCACCTCTTGCCTGTGGGCCTGTGCCTTTCCATCATTTTGCTCATATGATGAAGGGCTTAAGTCTGAAATATTGGTTATGTATTTCTCTTTATTGTCATCTGATTGTACAAGTACAACCCAACGAAATGGAATTCTCTGGTCCTCGGTGCAAAACACGCAGACACACAACCAGACATTACAGACAAACACTACATATGCAGGACAAGTATTTCATCTGTACAAATAAATATTGTTTCATGAATATGAGAATCTCAGAGGGTCAGTTCCTTTGGTCGTTCAGCATTCTCCCTGCCGGTGGGAAGAAGCTGTTCTTCCTGGATTTCTTCCCAATGGGAGCGGTTGAAAAAAACTGTGCAGGGTGGAAGGGGTTCTCAATGATTTTGCACATCCTCTTCAATCAAGGAACCTGGAAGATCATGTTGACGGTGGTGAGGTGGGGGGGAGGAAGAAAGACTCCATTGATCTTCTCTGCCACTCTTATGTTTCTTTCTGAGTTTGTCCAGTATTGTGCTTTTACTTTAATCACTGCATCTGCAGATTTTCGAGGTTCACTTCACTGAACATGCATGTTTGAATTCATAGAAAGACTAGGTGCCCAATCACTCATCATTTGTGATTGCCCCTTCAAATAGCCTTGTTTATTTGAAGGTTACTACCTTCATGAGCAATTATTATAACTTTGCATTATCACTGAGTGTTCATATCAGGTCGTACAGAAGTATAAATTAAAAATGACACCTCAAAATTGCTGAAGCTTCTCTCATTTAGAAGCTGCCTGTAGCCATGACGTAGCTATGCTTGAGACATGGATTCAGGTTGACGTGAGTGAAGGGCCATTTGTTCTTGCCCTGCTTTATACTGTTTCAGGATCACCACCAAATTAGTTATATTGTGGGTTTTTTTCATCTGAGTGTTATCAAATGTCATATTAACACTAACAAAGCTTCTCAATCTTGAGTAAAACAGGGAAGTCTGAAGACAACTGTGGTTGTAGTAGAAGCCCAGAGATGCTGGGAGAACAGCATTCTCACACCACCCACAGGAGGTAAAGATGTATTACTGATGTTTTGGGCCTGAGCCCTTCCTCAAGATGCAAGTGAAAAAAGCAGGAAAAGGTGAAAAGGGAAAAATGGCAGGGGGAGAGCACAGTCCAATAGACTAAAGGTGTTACGTGGAAGCAAGTCTGGGTGAGTACATATCACAGAGCTTGAGTCCAGCAGGGAGCTGCAGATGGGGAGCAGGGAGAGAGACTCTCACAGAACTCCTTTTGAAAAGAGGAGGAGAACTACTTCAGGCACGGCATCCCTCGAAGAGATTTCGCAGTGAAGCAACTAATACTGACTCAAGGGTTTATGTGAGTTGGAACAGCACTGACCCTACTTAAACCTCCTTGTGGTGCTTTTTTAAAGCAGGGAGAAGGTTGAACGGCCAAAAGAACTGCTCACACTGAACACCTGAGACTCTTGTGTTCACAAAACAAACGCCATTTATATACTTATTTCTTTTTTTATTTGTCATGGTGAATTATTTATTCTGCACATGTATTGTCTGTCAGTATGTTGCGTCAGGTTGTACGTCTGCATGTTTTGCACCGAGGACCGGAGAACGCTGTTTCGTTAGGTTGCACTTGTAAAATCAGATGACAATAAACTTGACTTGAGCTATATTCTTCGGACTGACGGCAGCCATTCTTGCCATTTGCACAATATTTCTACTTCTTTTTCCCCAGTGGTTTCTAACACTATTATGTCAGCTCATTAAGTTTGGATATATTTTCTTTTTTTAAATCTGCTGCTTCCGGTGGAACCTGCTACCTTCTTTCTGCTTGCAAACTGAGGTGTTCGCTTTCCTTCTTCATGCCTCCGATTGTCCTTGCAACTACCTGTCCCAGAGGGGGGAGGAATTTTGGGTATCCACAGCACACAATCTTGGGCTGGGGATAATCCACTCTCTTCTCTAGCAGTGCGGTTTGGACAAACGGGAATTCTCCCCCAACATCAGCTTCCATTGTGTAATGTTATTTTGGCACCAGCTAAAGTGCCAATCTGTTTTATACGGTATTACTCTCTTGCCAAGCTTGTGAGTTGAAGAACATCTTTTAATAGAAACTGTTGGGGGCCCTTGAAAGATAAAGTTTGAATGACAATAGAGATAAACTGCACTCTGCAAAGATCCAGACGGACACATTCCGGTCTGCGACCTGTTCTCTGCTCTTTGATCTCAGCCTGCACATTAATAAGCATTGTATAATTGACCTTGAAGGCTCCAGTTGGGCAGGGAATGCTCAGTAACATGAGACAGAGGGCAACAATCATTCTGGGCAGCACAGTGGTTAGTGCAAAATGCTGTTACAGTGCCAGCGACTGAATCCTGCACTGTCTGCAAGGAGCTTGTACGTTCTCCCCATGACTGCGAAGGTTTCCTCTGGAAGTGTAGGTCAATTGGGTAACCTGTGCTCATGGGCCAAAAAGGCCTGTTCACTGTATGAGCAAATTTAAAATTTACTTGTGTTTCTGTTATAATCCAATGTAGATCTTGGATAGTCACAGATTAGCACTTGGCAATGGTACCTTGACAAACAGATTCCTTTGCTTCTATATGAAGAAGACCCCCTCCCCCCCCCCCCCCCCCCACTTCCTTAAAAGCATGTCCCGAAAGCAACTAGTATCCATGCAGCCATATTCAGAAAGAATTAGTCATTTGATAGGAGAGTGCTGGTAAGAAATTAAACCATGGGTCTTTTATTAAATGTTTTTATTACATGTAGACATGCAGCACAGTAACAGGCCCTTTCAGCCCACAGCCCTGTGCCACTCAATACACCCAATTGACCTACAACTCTGGTATGTTTTGAACGGTGGGAGGAAACTGGAGTACCCGGAGGTAACCCACGCAGACACAGGAAGAACATACAAACTCCTTACAGACAGTGCAGGATTTGAACCCCAGCCATTGGAGCTGGAACAGCATCGCACTAACTACGACACTACTGTGCCGCCCTGTGTTTTTTAGCCCTATGTATTCATAGCATTTCACTTCTAGCCCCTCGTAACCCTTCACTTTTGAGTTATGGCATTGACAAGCCAGCTGGTGGTTGAAAGTAATGAGCCATCCCTGGGTTTGCAGAGTTGTAACTGATGTGTCATTGAAATAATACTGGTTTCCCTTTGGAACTCTCACAGGGGCCTCTGGAAGTGGCCCAAGTTTTCCTGGCTGACATCCCAGATGACCCCAAACTCTTCCGACATCACAACAAGCTGCGCCTCTGCTTCAAAGACTTTATGAAGCGGTATGTCAGGTTCTTTGTGTCCGCAACATTGCTGATTAACTCTCCATTGCAATTCACGACCTCACTCAGTGCACAAGTCCCAGCTGCAGTAAAACAACTTTTAAACTTCCTCACGCCGTTCTGTGTCCCTGTCCCTGGGACAAGCTCGATGAATCTGTTCCTCAAGCTGATCAGTCCTGAGTCAGCATCATTAGGTGAACAGTGGCTGAAAATTAGGTAGTGCCTTGTCTTCTTCCTTCAATCTCTGCAGCGATGGACCTCCATCCCGCAGAAGCAGCGTACAGCTCTCTATCAGGAACACAACTGACAAATGTTGCAGGCCGAGAATTGTAGAGCATAGAACACTACAGACCCTTTGGCCTTCAATGTTGTTCCTACCTCATAACCCTTTACTTTTCTTATGTCCAGATTTCAGATTTATTGTCAGAATACATACATGACATTGCATACAACCCTGTGATTCTTTTTCCTGTGGGCCAGGCAGAATTATCACTTATTGGTATTGCAAAAAAAACTGTCCTCAACATACACATGTAAACAAATAAAGAAATGTAAATAAACTGCAATACGGAAAGAAAAAAAATCAATAAAGTGCAAAAATAAGAGTCCTGAAATGAGTCCCTGATTGAGTTTGTTGAGGGGTCTGATTGTGGAGGGGCTGTCTAATGTCTAATCCATATGCTGATCTTGGAGTCTCTTAAATGCCCCTAATGTTGCAGCATCCACCACCCCTGACAATGTATTTCAGGCACCCACATCACTGTGTTTTAAAAAAAATAGAAGAAAAATCTTTCCCCTGATGTCTCCTTATGGCAGCCTTCGCTTTCCTGTCAACCTTTGCAGCATTCGTGGGAGATGTATGAATTTAGACCCCAAGGTCCCTCTGTTCTTCCACGCTATTAAGTATCTGACCACTCAGCCCCCACGTTTGACCTTCCAAAATGCATCAAAATTCCCTCGTGTTTTGCTGCAGCTAATATATGCCACTTGGTGCCTTCAGAGTCAACAGAAGAACAGTGGAAAGTTAAACAAGAATGCACTTGAATGAGCAGTGTTTTGTCTGTAGATGTGATGACGCCTTGCGCAAGAACAAGACTCTGATTGGAGCAGACCAGAAGGAATACCACAGAGAACTGGAGCGTAACTATCACCGCCTGAAAGAGTCTCTGCAGCCCATGATCAGCCGGAAGATTCCCCAGCTATACAAGACCCTTATACCCAGCACAAGTCACCGGTAAGGAAGCTCAGGAATTTGAACAGGGCTCCATTGACAATTAAAATTGTGATCTTGTTCTGAAATTGGAATTTCACTCAACCCTTGTCAGCTCCAGGTCAAATACTGAAGTTTTCTTTAAATCCTAGTTTCTTTTCATTCCCACCATCAATTATTTTAACTTGCCCTACTCACCATTGCTCCTTCCTTTCTTCTTACACCAGTGGTTCTCATTTTTTTTCATTCACGTACTACATTAAGTCTTCTTTGGCTTGGCTTCGCGGACGAAGATTTATGGAGGGGGTAAAAAGTCCACGTCAGCTGCAGGCTCGTTTGTGGCTGACAAGTCCGATGCGGGACAGGCAGACACGATTGCAGCGGTTGCAAGGGAAAATTGGTGGGTTGGGGTTGGGTGTTGGGTTTTTCCTCCTTTGCCTTTTGTCAGTGAGGTGGGCTCTGCGGTCTTCTTCAAAGGAGGTTGCTGCCCGCCAAACTGTGAGGCGCCAAGATGCACGGTTTGAGGCGTTATCAGCCCACTGGCGGTGGTCAATGTGGCAGGCACCAAGAGATTTCTTTAGCAGATACATTAAGTAATCTCTTACTAACCACAGAGCACCTATGGCACAGAATGTCATGGGTGTTCTGTGGTTACTAAGGGATTACATAAGGTAGTATGTGAGTTGGTGGGGGTGGGGGGGGGGGAAGGTTGAGAACCTCTGTCCGACACACAGTTCCAGCAAATTATGTTCTTAAAAATTTCTTCTGTTCATTACACCCATTCTCCGAGTCCTGCTCACTCACTGAGTCTCGCTCCTCCCTCTACGAATCTGTTTGCTCACCCTCTCCCATGCCTTCCCAGACCTGCTTGCTCTCTGAAACCCACGCTTCCCTCAAACCTGCTTACTCACTGTCCCCCTCCCCAGACTGCTCTCACAGGGTGGACCCAATCCCCTCACTCCTCCGACCAACCCTTTTGCTCCCCTGCCCAATCCCCTCCTTTCACCCTCTTTGCTTGCACCCCCTAAACCAGCGACGATAGATTACTTATTATTCCCTGCACTAGTAATCTGCCCCCACACTTCACCAACTTGATCACTGCACCCATAAACATCAATGCAGTCACCACCGACTCCCTTGCCCCTCCTCAGTCCTGCGGGCTCCCATTAATCCCCTACAAATATTATCTGTCTCTTTCCCTGGCTTTGCCTTCTTTGTCTAGGGTGCACTCTGCAGCTCTTTCTCCCCTCATGCCAGCAGCCTTTCCCCTCATGCACTGGATATTTCCCAACTTCATTGGCTGCTCCTTTACATGAGATGACCCTTGATCTAATTGATGAGTGAAGAAGGCTCAATGACTCCTTTTATTTCTTGTCAACTTCGGATATTCAATACTTACACCCCTTGTGGTTAAATCAAGCTGCTGTATGACACAAAGGAGTCTGCACTTTCAGGTCCAACGAATAATTAGGGGAGCAGAGTGTTTGTGACGTTTCCACAACTTTGCTTGTGCTTTATTTCAGAAATTCTTTCAGCAGATCGAGCTTGCGTAAAGTGGAAATCTAAAGACCTGGTGGATGCTTTTTTTGTTTTTTTGTGTTTTATCTCTCGGTTATGAAGGACCTGGTATGAAGGATAAACGTCGGAGCACCTAGGGCTTTGGATGGAGAGTTTGCCTCCTCCTCAGGACCTGTTCAACTGAAGGTGGTTGTTTATGGAATCCAGGCCTCGCATAACTGCATCTTCACCTTCACAATCCTCTCCCAAGAGACCATTCTCAAAATTAGAATCATAGTTCCAAGTGAGACTGGCTGCTTGGTTTGCAGGAGATTTTGTCGTGCGGACGTGACATCGTTCCACTTATGGCGCCCTTTATTTGATCCTTTTGGTAACCTGAAAACAAACTTGTCGTCATTGCTCCCGTATCTGCTGCATCCAGATGCTGACATGGGCTGCTGTCGTCTAATTTGATATCCTCTCCATTTCCAATGCATTTGTGCCCTGTACAGTATTATACGGGGCACTCTGACACTTGACATCCACCGGCAGCGACCGTAAAGTTTTGACAGGCGGCAAGACGCGAAGAGGCAGTCGCTGATCTTTCAGAATTTTGTTTTCTTTCCTTGTCATGAATGTATCTTTGAGATTCAGGAAGGATGAACTTTGGCACTGGTTTAAGTTGGCAGAATGATGCTTAACAGATCTTCAATCAGCACTATTTACTTCATCAAAAATCACATACCAATAGCTTGCAAAGCAAACTGGACCACTCTGGTGCCCACCTATCGCTGCCTTAAGTCATCCAATATCTATTTTATAATTTATTACTGGATCACTATTTCCTTTGTGCACATATTTTATATTAATGACCTTTTAAAAACCACTGAGTACCTTTCATTCCAAACATTAACTCCTTTGATTAAATATGGGGTGGTTTAAAACAACCTCTTGAAGAATGACATCACTGCAGTCATCTCCTACTGAAAGGTGTTGTTTCTCTTCCGCTCAGTTCTTGCACTGTTTTCCTTCAATGGAGATTTTTTTTGGTGACATAATTTAATAATTGAGAAGACTGGGTTGCTCACAGGGCACCGTGACGCTCAAGAGAGAGTTGGACATGTAAATTCAGTCTTTCACTTTGCAACCTCAACTGACACATGAATCAGTTCGCCCCTTCTAAAGACCTGGCTGTGGGAAGTGTGTGATGGTGTCACTACTTATCAGGCCAGCTGGTGAAGGGTGTTTGTGAAACCAAGCAGCAACTTCATTTAAATGGAAAGGTTACGCCTGAAGGAAGAAAGCGATTGGACAGAGCTGCAAAAGGAGTTGTTGTTTTCCTTGGGATCTTCTATCTGCTTCTATCTAAGTGGTGATTTCAGAATGGGAATGACTGAGAGCAGTGTTCAGAGTATTTAGTGATGCAAAGTTAATGCTGTTGCAAGTTTTTAGAGTATTTTTTATCAGATAAACGATGATCTTACAGTAACTGTTGTTTAATCCTTATGCCTGTAGTTGGGTGTTTAGTTGACAAAGTAAACTAATTTGATATCCTCTCCATTTCCAATGCATTTGTGCCCTGTACAGTATTATACGGGGCACTCTTGACACTTGACATCCACCGGCAGCGACCGTAAAGTTTTGACAGGCGGCAAGATGTGAAGAGGCAGTCTAAATAGAATACAAGAACATCAGACAATTATGCTGTGCCCGCAGTAATATATAAACTTACCTTAATCCTTAGAGAATCTTCTCTGCTCAGACCCTAAGCAAGTATATTGCTCTATATTAAATCATTTGTATGTTTAATCCTTCACTCTGTTACCATATTTTATGACTGAAACACCCACACTCTGCTTCCCAGTCCAGGCATCCTCTTTACCTTGTTCTTGACATTAAACAATGTCTGCATTGTCTGTCTATAATTTTCACCGTTAAAAGCAAAAAATTCCATCAACTCTTCTCGACTTAACTCTGAATAAAGATTCTGAAGTAGATTTAGAGGCATTTTCCTTGACATCCCCATTCAATGCACAACGCAGATTTGGAGGCAGTGCTGAGAAAACTCACCATATTTCTTTTGGATCCAGATTCCCTTTGTCTCTGAAGGGCAACCTTTGCTGTCATATCTTATTTGAAACCTAATTCCTGTCGTGTAATTTCAAAATGTGTCATTGTACCCATGACTCTTTTTGTACATGGTTTATTTTTATTTATTCAGATTATTTAAAGATATGTGGAATATTTTACACAGGAACATTCCAGTAATTGGGGGTTTTGATCGTTTGTTAGGCAAAGATTCTTCTCCACTCCCAAAGATTTACCAAACTTGTAGCGACATGCAAGATTTCCAAATTCCATAGTCTCTTAGAAGAGAGAGGAAAGTGGTCAAGCACCTGAGTTAATGGCAGCATTCTTGCTTGCATCATTGCAGCACATCAGCAAAATTGCCACCTTGTGTGAATTTGCAGTTCGCTAGTAGAAATAGGGATTACCATTGCTGATTCTGCTGTTCTCTCCATGCACCACAAGTACAGTGAGCATTTGTGGCCTGTGTTCGAGGGCCACATTGACTAGAGAGGCAGAATTTAGGTTCATGCCATTAATGTCACAGCAGCACAAAGATTGTGGAAACACCCCATTTCTGGACACTGATGAGTCCATCAAAATTGTGCCATTCTGCCTTGCTGGTTAGACTTTGGGATTTATGAAGAGAGACCCTGAAATGCAGAATTCTTCTACATGTGTATGATTGTGCAGGAATTGGATACAGATCAGACATACCTTTAAAGACCACTGCATTGGTCTGTGTCTGAAAAGTTAGCAGTCCTGAGCTGTAGCCAGCACTCAGCGACACTAAATCTACGTAATGAATGTTTTTTATTGTCTTTTATATTAGATTTTCTTACACATCATTAACTGTGTCATAAATACATCATTGATTGATGTTTGAAACCACTAAAACTCTGAATAAAGAAAACTCTATGTACTCATTGCAAATTGAGTACTAATATGGCATCTTTGACATAAGGCTCAATGGACACTGTGTATTGGGGGCATTATTCAAGATTTGGTACAACAATTTTCAAATAAATCTCCTTCTGTCTTAACAAAACCTGAGGCTACAGGTATTTGCATACAGAGTCTCACTGATGTGCATATATGTCTGTTAACTTATCTAGTTGTGAAGGAGAACACAGAGACTTCACCCATAATGTTGACAAATTTTTATATGTTATCGAATGAAAGTTGCTTGGAACTCTTTGTTTACAGCAGATAGACTTTATTCTGCACTGTTGATAATGCTGTTGCACCATGGAACACAAGCCCTCTGTCAAAAGGGAATGAGCCTACAGGCCATCTCCAAAGCACCAGTCACTGGGAGTTCTCGAGTTCTGGTGTGTTGGCCACCTCTCTTCAATTTGCATTTCTCAGGTTGATTTGTTCACTCCTAGTCTACATTTGCACTGGTTTTTTTGGTTGTGAAAGGGGAGTTGATTTAGAATGGATTTGAAAGGGTGAGGGGTGTTGCATACTGTCTTTGAAATAGATGTTTTCTTTTCAACTTGTTATAATCTGTGCTGTCAATAAAAAAAAAACCATTTATGTCAGTCTGATTGTTAATTTTTTTCCCCATAATTTACTGAGCATTACCACACCGAGGATCCTTGGAAAACGTATCCAATTGCAATCGCAGTTGATGATCCATCTATGATGCTTCAACTCCCAGCCCTGGATATCTGTGAAACATGGACACCATTCACTTTACTGACACTGCAAAATGTCAACTCTTTGTTGGTCTCTTCTTTTTTTTTTAAATTTTTTATTTTTCACACCATAAATCACATTAGCCATGATACACACTTTTTCTTTTTCACACATATACAGTGACTTTTTCTCCCCCCCCCCCCCTCCCTCCTCCCAAGCCACCCCCCCCCCCCCACCCCCCCTCCCATCCATTTTAGGTATACAATCTAGGTTACATTAAACCAGTCAGACAATGTTGTCATTCAACAAAAATACACCAGAAATTCTACTGAGTCCATTCTTTTCTTTCCTTCTCCTTCCATCAAATTAGGAAATGATTGTCCCCGGTAGGTTTTCGCTATTGTATTTAATGTAAGGCTCCCATATTTGTTCGAATATTTCAATATTATTTCTTAAACTATATGTAATTTTTTCTAATGGAATACATTTATTCATTTCTATCTACCATTGTTGTATTTTCAGATTATCTTCCAATTTCCAGGTTGACATAATACATTTTTTTGCTACGGCTAGAACTATCTTAACAAATCTTTTTTGTGCATCCTCCAAATCAATTCCAAATTCTTTGTTTTTTATGTTACTTAGGAGAAAGATCTCTGGATTCTTTGGTATATTGTTTTCTGTTATTTTATTTAATATCTGATTGAGATCTTCCCAAAATTTTTCTACTTTCTCACATGTCCAGATTGCATGAATTGTTGTTCCCATTTCTTTTTTACATCGAAAACATCTATCAGATACTGTTGGGTCCCATTTATTTAACTTTTGAGGTGTAATGTATAGTCTGTGTAACCAGTTATATTGTATCATACGTAGCCTCGTATTTATTGTATTTCTCATCGTTCCAGAACATAATTTCTCCCATGTTTCCTTTTTTATCTTTATATTTAAATCTTGTTCCCATTTTTGTTTAGTTTTACCATTTGTTTCCTCATTCTCCTTTTCTTGTAGTTTAATATACATATTTGTTATAAATCCTTTGATTAACATTGTATCTGTAATCACATATTCAAGGTTACTTCCCTCTGGCAAACTCAAACTGCTTCCTAATTTATCCTTCAAGTAGGATCTCAATTGGTAATATGCCAGTGCTGTATCTCCAGTTATATTGTACTTATCTCTCATTTGTTCAAAGGATAAGAATCTACTTCCTGAAAAACAATTTTCTATTCTTTTAATCCCTTTTTTTTCCCATTCTCTAAAGGAAAGGTTATCTATTGTAAAAGGGAGTAACTTATTTTGCGTCAATATTAGTTTTGGTAATTGATAATTTGTTTTATTTCTTTCTACATGAATCTTCTTCCAAATATTGAGGAGATGATGTAATACTGGAGAACTTCTATGTTGTACCAATTTTTCATCCCATTTATGTAATATGTGTTCAGGTATCTTTTCCCCTATTTTATCTAATTCTAATCTCGTCCAGTCTGGTTTTTCCCTTGTTTGATAAAAATCTGATAGGTATCTTAATTGTGCGGCTCTATAATAATTTTTAAAGTTTGGCAATTGTAAGCCTCCTTGTTTATACCATTCTGTTAATTTATCTAGTGCTATCCTCGGTTTCCCCCCCTCCATAAAAATTTCCTTATTATTTTCTTTAACTCTTTGAAGAATTTTTCTGTCAGTTGTATTGGCAATGCCTGAAATAAGTATAATATCCTTGGAAAAATGTTCATTTTAATACAGTTTATTCTTCCTATTAGTGTTAGTGGTAAATCTTTCCAATGCTCTAAATCGTCCTGTAATTAGTGGATAATAATTGAGTTTATATAATTGGCCGAGATTTTTGTTTATTTGTACACCTAGGTATCTTATTGCCTGCATTTGCCATCTAAATGGAGATTCCTTCTTAAATTTTGAGAAATCCGCATTATTCATAGGCATTGCTTCACTTTTATTTACGTTTATCTTGTAACCCGACACTTCTCCATATTCCTTCAATTTCTTATATAATTCTTTTATTGATAGTTCTGGTTCTGTTAAGTACACTATAACATCATCCGCAAATAGACTGATTTTATATTCCTTGTTTTTTATTTTTATTCCTTTTATATTATTATCTATTCTTATCAATTCTGCTAGTGGTTCTATAGCTAACGCAAACAATAAAGGTGATAGTGGGCATCCCTGCCGCGTTGACCTGCTTAAGTTAAATTGCTTTGATACATGTCCATTTACTGTCACTTTCGCTAACGGTCCCTTATATAATGCTTTAATCCAATTAATATACTTCTCCGGTAACTGAATTTTTGCAATACTTTGAACAAATAATTCCATTCTACTCTGTCGAAGGCCTTCTCTGCGTCTAAAGCAACTGCTACTGTAGGTGCTTTATTTCCTTCTACTGCATGAATTAAGTTAATAAATTTACAAATATTGTCTGTTGTGCGTCTTTTTTTGATAAATCCAGTTTGGTCTAAATTTACCATTTTCAGTACCTGCTCTGCTAATCTGTTTGCTAATAGTTTAGCTATTATCTTATAATCTGTGTTTAGTAAAGATATTGGTCTATATGATGCTGGTGAGAGTGGATCTTTCCCTTGTTTTAGTATTAATGTAATTATTGCTGTTTTACATGAATCTGGTAAGCTTTGTGTTTCATCAATCTGGTTGATTACATCCAGGAGGGGCGGAATTAATAAGTCTTTAAATGTTTTGTAGAATTCTATTGGAAATCCATCCTCTCCTGGTGTCTTATTATTTGGTAATTTTTTTTATTATCTCTTGTATTTCTACTGTTCCAAATGGTTCTGTTAATTTATTTTGTTCCTCTGTTTGTAGTTTTGGTAGTTCAATTTTAGTCAAAAATTCATCTATTTTCCCTTCTTTCCCTTCATTTTCAGTTCGGTATAATTGTTCATAGAATTCTCTAAAGTTTTCCTTAATTTCTTTTGGATTATATGTAATTTGTTTGTCTTTTTTCCTTGATGCCAATACCATTTTCTTAGCTTGTTCTGTCTTAAGCTGCCATGCTAGGATTTTGTGCGTTTTTTCACCCAGTTCATAATATTTCTGTTTTGTCTTCATTATATTCTTCTCTACCTTATATGTTTGTAATGTTTCATATTTTATTTTTTTATCCGCCAATTCTCTTAGTTGTATCTTCCTTCATTTCTAATTTTTTTTCTATATTTACTATTTCCCTTTCCAACTGCTCTGTTTCCTGATTATAGTCCTTTTTCATCTTGGTTACATAACTTATTATTTGCCCTCTAATGAATGCTTTCATTGCATCCCATAGTATAAACTTATCTTTCACTGATTTCGTATTTATTTCAAAATACATTTTTAATTGTTTTTCAATAAATTCTCTAAAATCCTGCCTTTTAAGTAGCATGGGGTTAAATCTCCATCTATACATTCTTGGAGGGATGTCCTCTAGCTTTACTGTCAATATTAAGGGTGAATGGTCCGATAGTATTCTAGCTTTATATTCTGTTTTTCTTACTCTATCTTGCATACTAGCTGATAACAAAAATAGGTCTATTCTTGAGTATGTTTTATGTCTAGCCGAGTAATATGAATATTCCTTTTCTTTTGGGTTTTGTTTCCTCCATATATCCAAAAGTTGCATTTTTTGCATTGATTTAATTATAAATTTGGTTACTTTGTTCTTTCTGTTAATTTTTTTCCCAATTTTATCCATATTTGAATCCAAATTCAGGTTGAAATCCCCTCCTATTAGTATGTTCCCTTGCGTATTAGCTACCTTCAAAAAGATATCTTGCATAAACTTTTGATCTTCTTCGTTAGGTGAATATACATTAAGTAGATTCCAAAACTCCGAATATATCTGACATTTTATCATTACATATCTCCCTGCTGGATCTATTATTTCCTCTTCTATTTTAAATGGCACATTTTTACTAATTAATATAGCCACTCCTCTTGCTTTTCAATTATACGATGCTGCTGTTACATGTCCTACCCAATCTCTCTTTAATTTCTTGTGCTCAATTCAGTTAAGTGTGTTTCTTGGACAAATGCTATATCAATTTTTTCTTTTTTCAGTAAATTTAGCAGTTTCTTCCTTTTAATTTGGTTATGTATTCCATTAATATTTAGTCATATAGTTCAACGTAGCCATTTTATACTTTGTTTATCTTCCCTTTCCGTTTTTCCATCATTACCTTTTCTCCTTTTCCATTTCTGTTTTCTTATTTTAAACCCTTTATAAGACAACATTCCTAAAACATCAAACATTTTCCTTATTCTCCTATTTATAACTTCTTTCGCCCCAATCTCCCCTTCCCCTCCTGAGTTGTCCTTTATCCCTTGTCGGACAGCCACATCTCCCCTCTCCATTTGGGTTTGCGAATTCACTCGCAAGCGTCAACTGATTTTGCAGTGACCGCTATTCCCCCCCCACCCAACCCCCCCAGAAAAGATTTCACTTTTCATATGTATCAAAGGTCACTCTTTTAATTCCCTCCTTATTCTCTCTATTCCATTACCTTCCCTTATTAATTCTTGTCTATGCTATCTATATTTTCCTCTAAGTACAGATACATTCACGTATGCACGTTATACCTATACACTCTTATACCTCTTTACCCACATACATATCAATCGTGATCATTTTTACTCTCATTTCACGTCTTCATCCCTCAGTCTATTTTGTAATTGTTCTCCAAATTTTCGTGCTTCTTCTGGATCCGAGAATAGTCTGTTTTGTTGTCCTGGAATAAATATTTTCAATACCGCTGGATGCTTTAGTATAAATTTATACCCTTTCTTCCATAAAATCGCCTTTGCTGTATTGAAATCCTTTCTCTTCTTTAGGAGTTCAAAACTTATATCTGGATAAATGAAGATTTTTTGCCCTTTATACTCCAGTGGCTTGTTGCCCTCTCTTACTTTTTCCATTGTCTTCTTCAGTACCTTTTCTCTTGTAGTATATCTTAGGAATTTTACTAAAATAGATCTTGGTTTTTGTTGTGGTTGTGGTTTAAAGGCCAATGCTCTATGTGCCCTTTCTATTTCCATTTCTTGCTGTAGTTCTGGACATCCTAGGATCCTAGGGATCCAATCTTTTATAAACTCCCTCATATTCTTGCCTTCTTCATCTTCCTTAAGGCCCACTATCTTTGTTATTTCTTCTGTTATAATTTTCCATTATATCTATTTTTTGAGCTAGTAGTTCTTGTGTCTCTTTAGTTTTTTTATTAGATTCCTCCAATTTCTTTTTTAAGTCCTCTACCTCCATTTCTGCTGCTACTGCCCGCTCTTCCATCTTGTCCATTTTCTTTCCCATTTCTGTTAAGGTCATATCTATTTTGTTCATTTTCTCTTCTGTGTTGTTTATTCTTCTTCTTAAATCATTAAATTCCTGTGTTTGCCATTCTTTAAATGACTCCATGTATTCTTTAATAAGAGAAAGTACCTCCTTTATCTTGCCTTTCCCTTCTTCTTCTATTTCACTGTACTCTTCCTCTTCCTCTTCTTCCTCTGGGTTGGCCATCTGTTGTTTCTTTGTTGACCTTCTCTTCTTTCTTGTTTCCATTGTCTTCTGTGTTCTCTTCTTGCTGCAGGTGTTCTGCAGCTGTCGTTGTCGGCTGTGGAGATCGACTCCCCAGCTGGTCCCCCCTCCCGTCGGTGTGTTTTTTTTCATGCGCGGTTGCGCACTTTTACTCGGCTCAGCGAGCCATTTTTGTAGTCCAATTTCTACCGACCTGAGGGAGCGGGTTTCTCTCTCCACCGCGGGCCTCTTCGAACAGGTAAGGCCTTCTCCTTCTTCCTCCGTTGTCTTCTCTTCCTCTCTTCTTACCGTTGATTTCGATTTTTCTTTTTTTGTCGCCATCTTCTTTCCACCTTTATACTCACTTTTCTTTAACTTTTATTTCTGTGCCTTTGTGTTTTCCTTTGTTTTTTCCGACTTTTCTGGAGAGGGCTGGAGTTCACCGTCCGGCCACTACTCCATCACGTGACTCCTTTCGTTGATCTCTTCAATGCAAGTAGCTTGTACAGCATAACTGGATGAAAGTAAAAAGTAGAAACTTTGATCTTTGAGAGATTTTGCCGCTAAAGTTAGATTTCTGTTTCAGTTTACCTTTTTAAAGATCTCTGTACTGTGTATTGTTCCTTGGATTTGAGAATGCCTGCACACTATTCAAAACATTATTAGATCAGACCAGGTTGGGTGTGCCTTTTGGAAGTGGCTCGTTGTCCCACTAAGGTAATGGAGTTTTCAACAGTAGCAAGCCACTTGTACTCACCTCTGACCTACATACTATGTCTTCACTAGAATTCCCTTCACCTCATTGTCAAGTCCCTGTTCAGCATGGGACCTCGCAAACAAAAACCTTTGTATGGCCAGGACAGAATAAGATTCATACTTGAAAATGCTGAATCACATTCCGAATTTATTGTCATGAACATATGTCACAAAATTCATTACAGGTGCAAATTTGTTATCAATTACATCACAAAAATATTTAAGTTAATGCAACAGAAAAGAAATGTGTCTGTGGTTCATTGTCCATTCAGATATCTGATGGTGAGGGGAAGAGCTCGTCCTCAGGCTTCTGTACCACATTCCTGATGGTAGCAGAGTAAAGAGGGCCTGGCCTGGGTGGTGAGGAGCCTTGAGGATAGAGGCTGTTTTCTTAAGACACCACCTTCTTGTAGATGTCCCCGATGGAGTGGCAACTGATGCCCATGATGGCGCTGGCTGAGTTCACAACTTTGTAGTCTTGTCGTATGCATTGGCACCTCCGTACCAGACAGTGATGCATCCGATCAAAATAAAGTTATACAGGTTGTACGTCTCTTAACCAGCACTCTGTGGTCCAACAACATTAAAATCTGCCACCGTTAATGTAAACTTTTACAGTGCCAGCAATAGGGATGTTAGTAAAACTCCTTACAGACAGTGCGGGATTTGAACCTGGTCCTGATCACAGCAGATTCAACCTTTACAGCGCCAGCGATCGCGGCCAGAGTTCGAGTCCCGCGCTGTCTGTAAGGAGTTAGTGCAACGCCTTTACAGCGCCAGCAATAGAGACGTTAGTACAAACGGCTTTGCTAACTGTGCCGCCCCACAGTATTATTTCCTGTTTTAAGCTTTGATATATTTACATAGGGATTCCCATTGGGGTCAATTTCTGTCTTCCAGCATTTTCTGTGGTCCAGTGATGGCCAGGTCCTGACGTTGCCAGATTAAAGAAGTACAACCTGTACTCTCTTCCTTAGGAAGTCTCAAAATTGATGATAAATATTCTGCACTTCTCTGATATAAACATTCAAATATTATTTTCAAAACACAAACAAAAGGAAATTTTTAACTTTAAAGATTTGAAAATCATTTTAATTGTTTTGTGTTTTATAAAGATTACATTGATTCAACAAAATGTTTATTACCTGACACTACTGGATCCCTCACTCTTCATTAGCCCCCTTTCCACGGGCATCCCAATTAATTGGCCATGCAGTGTCCTGGGATAGGAAGTCCTTTGGGCCACCCTTAACTGGGACACTCCATCCTCAACATTCATTTATTGGAGCGACTTCATCCCTAACATCGAAGTACTCGAGATGGCAGAGGCCGACAGCATCTAATCCACGCTGCTGAAGATCCAACTGTGCTGGGTAGGTCACGTCTCCAGAATGGAGGACCATTGCCTTCCCAAGATCGTGTTATATGGTGAGCTCTCCACTGGCCACCGTGACAGAGGTGCACCAAAGAAGAGGTACAAGGACTGCCTAAAGAAATCTCTTGGTGCCTGCCACACTGCCCACCGCCAGTGGGCTGATATCGCCTCAAACCGTGCATCTTGGCACCTCACAGTTCGGCGGGCAGCAACCTCCTTTGAAGAAGACTGCAGAGCCCATCTCACTGACAAAAGACAAAGGAGGAAAAACCCAACCAACCAATTTTCCCTTGCAACCGTGTCTGCCTGTCCCGCATCGGACTTGTCAGCCACAAACAAGCCTGCAGCTAACGTGGACATTACCCCTCCATAAATCTTCGTCCGTGAAGCCAAGCCAAAGAAGAACTGGGACACTAATGGCTTTTCCGTTGAACACACTCGTCCTCTGGGATCGGAGTGTTCTCCCTTCAACTGGAAATGGGTGACTTTCTGGTATCCCATTTCCACTGGTTTTATCAGCACGCTGGCGTCAGCAAACACCGGGCATACGAGTAGGGGTAGAGGAGGTTAATCCCTGGCATGAAATGACGTCATTTAATGCTGGCGTTTGGATAGTGTTCCTTTTCCACTGGATCCTGTCCCAGTAAATTCCTGGGACAGGGTGCCAGTGGAAAAGGGGCTTCCATTGCAATGAGCATCGTTCCTGGCCATACACCAGTTGCAAATTCACACTGTTGCAGGGTGTTCCCTACCTATGCATTTGCATTAGTCCTAAACTTCTAGAAACTTGGAGATGAAATGCCAACAATTCTGAGCAATATTTTGTTTGAGAAAGTGGGCCACATTTTCAGAACTGCCAACACTATCTTGATTATTAGTTTCCAGGACGACTTAAACCTGCTCCATTGTAGCATTTGACAATGTCATGGTGAAAACATTCCAGTAGATAATAGTCTGTAGCAGCTTTAAAACTACAGCATGCAACTGTTAAAACTTTCCACTAAATGTTTGTTGCCGATTCTGAAGTTGTGAGTTCAAACACAATGAATAACAAGGTGTTACAGCTTTGACTAGAAAGGTGGCACATTTTATTAACGTTCACGAATGCTCCACTTACCTGGTCATTTTTAAGATGGATATTGAAGATCTATTGCTCCCTGAAGTTCAAGATCTTGCCTTCATTTGCAGTCCATGCCCACATTTAACGCCAAAAACTATCTCATTAAATTGCAGATTGTGGACACAAAATGGTGCATAATTCTTTATGTTTCCATGCTTGAGATCTGTGAGATATCATGAAGTGGTTGTTTCATTCCAATGAACTTGGCAACTGGGTGCAAACAGAAAGATCCAAGGGTCGGCAAACTCCAGATAAAGTCATAACTTTTTACAGCAGATCTGGAGACTATTCAACCCTAAATGCTGGGGCCAGGTTCTTTAGAAAGGCATTTTTGTCAAGTCCCACATCAACAGTGTTTGACTTGAACCACATAAACGCTTCATCCAGGTTGTGCATTCCCGAAACTGAAAGCTCAGTAAAACATCTTCCTCTACCCAATTTTGCCACCGATTTTTCAAACTATGACCAGATTGACTTTTAACTTCAGCAGCTATTTGAAAAGCACTTGAATTGCCAGGAGCAGGCATCTTTCCGTATTTTTAAGATGGTTCTGAGAAATGGATGGTGGCGTTGACCCCCAAATTAGGACCAAGAGTGGGTCATCTGGCCTCTTCAACCTGCCCCACCATTCAGTCCAATCATTGTCCATCAACTCTTCCTGAGTGCTTGATCCCCAAAAACTGCCATTCCTTGTTCTTTCAAAAGTGTATCACCAAAAAAAGAAAGTTACTTTGGGCACAGACGCCAGAATCTGGAGCAACAAAGGATCAGCTGGAAGAAATCAGCAGGGTGAAGCAGCATTAGTGGGAGAAAAAGACTGGTCAACCTATCGGGTCTTGATGAAGGGTGCAGACCAGAAACATCAACAGTTTTTTGTTTTGCTCACTGAATTCCATCTGCAGGATGTTTTTGTTTTGCACCAGCAAATTACTTTACTGAATAATTACGATCCCTGAGGCCTGTGTCTCGTGATGTGCCTCGGATCGGTCCTGGGTCCGTTGTTGTTTGTCATCTATGTCAATGATCAGGGTGATAATGTGGTAAATTGGATCTGAAGTTTGCTGATTGGAGGTGCTGTGGATGGCAAGGAAAGCTTTCAAAGCTTGCAGAGGAGTCTAGACCAGCTGGGAAAATGGCCGATGGAATTTAATGCAGACAAGTGTGAGGTGTTGCATTTTGGAAGGACGAACCAAGAAAGGACGTACACGGTAAATGGTCATGCACTGAGGAGTGGGGTAGAACAGAGGGATTTGGGAATACAGACACAGAATTCCCTGAAAGTGGCATCACAGGTGGATATGGTTGTAAAGAGAACTTTTGGCATCTTGGCCTTCAGAAATCACCTAATTACGGGAAAGATAGCAATAAGATTAAAAGAGTGCAGATATTTACTAGGATGTTGCCCGGGCTTCATGAACTACATGAGTTACAGGGAAAGATTAAAACAGGTTAGGACTTTAATCCCTGGATCTTAGTAGAAAGAGAGGAGATTTGATTAAGGTATTTAAAATTATGAGGGGGATAGACAGAGTAAATGCAGGTAGGCTTTTTCCACTGAGGGCCAGTGAGATAAAAAAACATTTCAAAAAGATTTGCTGAATGAGCACGTGACCTTCCATCAGATTAAGTTGGTGCAATCCTTACCAAAAATATTCCAAAGATTATCATGATCAAACTTCTCATGCCTTCTTCTGGGGGGAGGTGGGGTGGAGGGTAAATCTCAGCAGTAATGAATATCCTGTATAAATTTTTGGAGAAAGCTCGGGGTTGAGGCAACCAGCCTTTATGAGGAGCAAAGCAAGAGAAACTTAAGCTGAGGCTGAAAAATATGCTGCAGTTCAAGAATGAACCACTGTCAAATGGGCAACAACGGCTTGGTTCACAGGTCCAGAGAACATACAACCCTGAGATACTTCTTCCTGCCTGCCAGGCAGAATTACCACTTGCAAAAAAACTGTACTCCAGAAGATAGGTATACGCGTAAACAAATAACGAATGTAAACAAACTGCAACACGGAGAAAAAAATCAATAAAGTACACAGGTCAGAGTCCTTAAACGAGTTCCTGATTGAGTTTATTGTTGAGGAGTCTGGCGGTGGAGGGGTAGCAGCTGTTCCTAAACCTGGTGGGTGCGAGTTTTGTGGCGCCGATCCCTCTTTCCTAACAGCAGCAGCGAGAACAAGGCGTGTGCTGGGTGGTGGGGATCCTTGATGATCGCTGCTGCTCCCCGACGGCAGAGTTCCCCGTAGATGTTCTCGGCGGTGGGGGAGGGTTTTGCCCATGATGTCCTGGGCTACGTCCACTACCTCTTGCAGGGGTTTACGCTCAGGGCTGTTGTGTCCCCAAAGAGGAAAAAGAGCCTGCTGGCCAAACAGCCACATCAAGCTTCACTTCATATTAGAGAAAGAATGATGATGTGATCATCAAGGCACAACTAAAATCCTTAAATGTTTCGATGGCATTTTACCCACTGCTTTGCTTGGTCTTATGTATAATATTATGTTATTAAATAATGGTTTGTCCTGGAGAAACACAATTTTGTTTTTATGGCTGTTTTACGGTTTTAAAAATGGCAATAAAATGCTGACTGACCTAAATGGCTGTTAATTTAACCCATCCTCAATAGCCAGGAAGGCACAATAGTGCCTACAATTCCTAAGGAGGTTGAGGAGGCAAAACTACCGACCCCCATCTTGACAACCTTTTACAGAAGCATCATTGAGATGCTACCCGGCTGCACCAGTGTGTGGGACAGGAGCTGCAAAGCATCGGGCCAGACGTCTGTACAGAAGATCTATAAAACAACCAAGAGGATCGCTGGACTCTCCCTTTCCTCCATAGTCGACATTTTCTGGGAGCACTGTCTAAATAGGGCTCAAGGAATGATAGCAGACTCTTTCCATCCAGCGCACAGTCTCTTCAACCCATGACCATGAAGAAGGAGACACAGGAGCATTAAAATCAGGACTGGCAGACTGAGGAATAGAATTGTGTAACCAAGTAAATCATTCCCAATATATATATTTTTATTATTTATGTGGTTTTTTTAATGTGCTGAGTATTCCCTCATGGGATCCAACCACTCAGTCCGAATGTTGACGATTCCATACAGGCTTTAAACGTCCTGTTAAAGGAAGTTTTATTTTAAAACCCTGCAACCACAGGGTCTGGACCCATGATGGCAGTGCCTGTGTTTGGCAGTGGCTGCGCAGGGGCTGCAGCAGAAAAACAGGGAGGCCAGAGAGCGAAGAAGAGGAAACAGCCCAGGGACGATGATGGCGGGCCAGTGAGGGGGCTCCCAAGGCTGGAGAACACAGGCTGGAGAACACAGGCTGGAGAACACAGGCTGGAGTACAGCCCGTGGGCTGTTAGTGACTCGAGGCAAAATGAGCTGGAGGGGGTACCAGGCTTCGGAACCAAAATGCGAGAGGGCGCCGGGGACTTCCTGATCGTGTCAGCGGTTTGGATCTGCAGCTTGTGTTGCCAATGGTTTGGACTGAAGTCTGTGTGTCTGCGGGAGGCGAATCCAAGAACACTCAGTGACTCTGAGGGGACTCTCTTATGCTTCTCTTTCTCTGACTGTAAGAGGAGCCGGGCAATTTGTGAGAATGGCGAATGTCTGCCGTACAGTCGACTAAAATAAATTTTATTTAATATTACATTTTCTTTTTTATTATCAGAACTTGAACTTCATTGATCAGCTACAGTGTAAGACCTGAGGATGCTAAAAGACCCATTACAGTTCATTGTGTCACTTAATGCAATGAGAGAAAGAAAATGAGGAAACAATTCCCTCCTGTCACAGTAGAACTATGTAGGCACATTTCTGAGCAATGTTTGAAAAGTAGAGGGAAGGAAGGAACATGGGGCATTGAAAAAGGAATGGAAAATTCAAGTCAGTTCAGAGTTTTCATGCATTATCCATACATGATCCTGAAGAAGTGGGCAGAGGCCAAGTAGTTTGGCTGGTGTCCCAGAAAGCAGAGCTGGAGCGATCGGAGAGGAAAGAAGAATGGGGGTGAACAGTATCACCCAAAGACATTGAACTACATTAACATTGCAAAGTTCCACCGAAACAGGAACAGAGTTCAGGGATCAGTGAGGAACTGTAAGCTTAAGACAGAGAGTGTCAGGGAAACTTGACAGTGCTGAGAGTTCTGGTTTAATTGGAGTGTGTTGAAAGGGGAATGCTGTGATACGTAACCATGTATGCTGAACCACAACCAGTTACATGCAGGGTGGGAGCACAGAAAAGTAGCCAGGAAACAAACTGCAGCATTGCACAGTGGTGGGGTAAAGACTTTTAACATCTGCACGCATCCAGCACAAGTGAAAAAAAATTGCAAAAATGATTACTGCCGATGTGACATCTCGCCTCTTGAGATAACAATGCAATCCTAATGCTTAGGCTGTGGCGGCGGAGTGTTGGGCAATTTCTCTCGCTTGTGCACTTTCTGAAATGTCAAGCAGAACCTCTCCAGATATTTTTCATTTTGAGCAAAGCGCGAAAGTCTGCAGACACCGTGACCGAAGTAAAAACACGATGCTGAAGAAACTCAGCAGGTCAAACAGTGACCTTCTTATAGAAAAGATAGAGATACCTAACAAATGATTCAGGCTTGAGCCCTTCATCAAGATATGAGCAAAGTGGAGGCTGGAGCCTGAACTTTACCTTTGATGTATAAAGTTCGCTGCTTGACCTGCTGAGTTTTTCCAGCATTCTGTTTTTAGATCTGTCAATTTGATCCTTGTTTCATTTTGTCACAATTTTGGAGCTTAGATAATTCACTGAGGAGGTCAGATGCCAAGAGTAGAGCTTCTGTACCGTTAGCGAAGAGTTTGCTGAACAGGGAAGAATTCTGGAGATCTGGTTTGCCTGGAGACATGAATCTCATCCAGATAATTGATGCATGTGGACTCCCTATGTTTCCAGTATGGATTAAGGTTGGAAGGGGAAGGAGGTCTAATCACAACCAGGCAAGAGAACAATTCATTATTTTATATTGTTTATTGGGATACAGTGGAAAAACTTTGTTTTGCATGCTATCCAGACAGGTCAACTCATACTTAAGTATAACCTTGGTTATGCATTAGTTATGGGGTGAAATTAAGTTAGAATATAAAGCAGGCTTTGCATAGCCAGATTGAAGCTGGAAGGCTGGTCAAAAGCACAAGGGCTGCCAATGAGATTCAGATTTATTGTCAGAGAATATACATAGCATAACATACAACCCTGAGATTTGTTTTCCTGTGGGCCAGGCAGAATGAACACTTACTGGTTAGTGCAAAAAAAAACTGTAAACATTAAAAAAATAAGAATGTAAACAAACTGACTGTGAAATACAGAGAGGAAAAATATCAATAAAGTGCAAAAGTCTTTAAATGGGTCCCTGATTGAGTTTGTCATTGAGGAGTCTGATGGAGGGGGAGCAGCTGTTCCTGAACCTGGTGGTGCGAGTCTTGTGGCTCCAGTACCTTTTTCCTGATGGCAGCAGCGAGAACAGAGCGTGTGCTGGGTGGTGGGGATCCTTGATGACAGCGTTCACCATAGATGTTCTCAATGGTGGGGAGGGTTTTGTCTGTGATGCCCTGGGCTGTGTCCATGACCTTTTGGAGATAATATAGTAGTTGATATCGTAGTCTTGGGAGCTGCTCTCTTCATTGTTAGCATCAGTATCTCTTTAATATTTAATCACTTAATCACCTTGCTTCCATGGAAGTATCTATTTCTGCCATCGCTGATTATACATCAGAGATAATACCATCTGCATTCTTGCAGTTTGTGTAGGTGGGAGGAATGCTGCTGTGAAAGGTCTCATCACTAGTGCTGTTTTAATAAAGTTCATGTCCCTGTTCTGAATCATTCCTGCCTGACTGGTCATCAAAGAGAGGAGCGTTGCTTTTGTCAGTCCTTTATGGTGATACATAGTCTCGACTATCACCCGTTCACCACCCAGGATATGAGAGAAGTGTTTCATCCACCCAGAAAAGGCACCTGAGTAAAATGGTGGGACGGGGGGAGGAGCACAGTCTCACAGGCAGGAGGTAATAGGTGGATGAGGGAGGGAGGGAGGGAGGGCCCAGAAGCAAACAGGGAGAGAGGGGATGATTCTGTGAATGGAGAGGGAAGTGGGGGTGGGGGGGGGGGAGAAGACAAAGGGATAGGGAAAAGAGAGAGAACAGGGAGTGGTCCAGCAGAAACCAGAGAATTTGATGTTAATGCCGTCCAGTTGGAGAGGGCCCAGATGGAAGATTACGTGCTGCTCTGCCAATTTGGTTTGGCCGTGCATGAGGCCATGGACAGATATGTCAGCACGGGAATGGGGCGCACAGTTGAAATGGTTGGCGCAGTCATTGATGTGAACAATTCATCATGTTATGGATCATTGGTGATGTATCTTTCTCTTTACTGCACTGGTCAGTAATAATGAAACAATGTTTTCCCTGTCCCATCCTTGTACATCCGACAGGATTCAAATCCATACATCGCTCAAGGTCGCCACACAGGTTGATAGGATAATTAAGGCATATGTGATGCTGGGCTCCATTAGTCAGGGGAATAATTCAGGGGAGTTAGAATCGAGAGGTCAAGTTGCAACTCTACAAATCTTTGGGGAGACCCCACTTAGAGTATTGTGTTCAGTTCTGGTCACCTCATTACAGGAAGGATGTGGAGATGGGGGGCAGAGGAGATTTACCAGGATGTTGCCTGGTTGGAAAATAAGTCTTATGGGGCAAGGTTAGCAGAGCTGGGACTTTTCTCTTTGGAGCGAGGAAGGATGAGAGGTCTACAAGATTCTGAGAGGCATAGATAAGGTGGACAGCCAGCACCTTTTTTCCCAGGGTGGGAGTAGCCAACACCAGAGGACGTCTGTACAAAGGGAATGGAGGAAAGTTTAGGGGAGACATCAGGGGTAAGTTTTTTACCCAAAGAATTGTGGGGACCTGAAATGCCTTGCCAGTGATGATGGAGACTGAAGCTATAGGGGCATTAACTCTTAGACAGGCACATGGATGAAAGAAAAATAGAGGGTTATGAGGCTGGAAGGGTTTTGTTTTTTGGTAGGAATATATAGATCAGCACAACATTGTAGACTAAAGGGTCTGTACTGTTCTGTAGTGTTCTATGTTCCATGATCACTGGTTGAGTTTTTTAATGAAATCGGTAACCGAGAAGCTGTGAGCAGAAAGTGGAATGACCAAGTGGCAAGAATATAAATTGTCAAACTGAAACAGTAAAATTTGACAATGCAGGGAAGAACAAGATGGTGGTATTTTGCACAGAGCTAGCACAGACTTGATGGATAGAATGACCTTTCCCTTTCATGTAATATCTATCATCCATGATTCTGCATGAGGTGCAGCTGCTAGCCTCTCAGCACCCGTGAACCAGGTTTAATCCCAACCTCAGTTACTGTCTATGTGGAGTTGGCATGTTCTCCTCACCCTGAGACCCCTGTGGGTTTCCTGCAGGTGCTTCAGTTTCCTCCCGCATCCCAAAGGCATGCATAGGAAAATTAGCCACTGTAACATGTCCCTGGTGTGTAAATGGGGAGTGGAATCCATGGGGAGCCGAAGAGAGTGTGGGACTGAGTGGCTGAAGGGGCCGTTTCTGCGCTGCTCCCATCTGTGACTCCAGAAATGAAATCAGCCGGCTGAGTGGTGTCACAACAACAGCCTTGCACTCACCTTTAGCAAGCACAAGGAGATGATTATGAACTTCAGGAGGGGGAAATCAGGAGAACACGAATCAGTCCTCATCCAGGGTTCAGTGAGGGTCAAGAATTCCTGAGGATCGGTCCTGGGACCTCCATGTCGATGCATCATGAAGAAGGCTCGCCAGTGGCTAGACTTTTTATCAGGAGATTCCGTACGTCACCGAACACTTGAAAATTTCTACAAGTGCACCGCGGAGAGCATTCTGGCAGGTTGCAACACTCTCTGGTACAGAGGTGCCAACTCTCAGGTCAGGAACAAACTCCAGAGGGTTGTTCACTCAGCCTGCAATATCACAGGCACCAGACTTCACTCCGTGGAGGACATCTACATGAGGCAGTGTCTTAAGAATGCAGGCCATGCCCTCTTCACTCTGCTGCCATCAGGAAGGAGGTTCAGGAGCCTGAAGATGCACACCCAGTGGCATAAGGACGGCTTCTTCCCACCCCCATCCCCACCCCTCGCCATCAGATTCCTGAATGGACAATGAACCCCACTTTCTTCTATTTCCTTGCACTATTTATTTATTTTGAAATGAAATTTATAGCGATTTTTTTTCTCCCCCTGGTGCAAAGCAACGAACTTCGTGACCCGTCCACGATAATAAACTCCGATCTGGAGTTCGTTGAACGCCGCTGGGCAGGAAAGAGCTCTTTAAAACGGGCGGCTGGGAGCTGGTGCTGAAGGTGGCGTCGTGCGCTTGTTCCAGATGTGGCAATTTGGAGAGAGTCCCTTAAACAATCTCCCCCATCGCTTGCTTGGAATGAGAAGGCGACACACGGGGAGCGAGCTGGAGAAGGGTCTGGCTGCGGCAGCGGGGGAGGCAACTTTTAATGTAAGTCCTGGAAGTTTTTTAAAGCGCCGTTCATTTCGAAACCGATGCATTTTTGTATTGAACCCCCTGATCTTTGCCATAAGTTTATAAAGTTTGCCGCTGCCTGCAGTTGTGCCCTTGATGCATTGGCTGGGAGAAAGTTACAACCCATCACCTTTAAACGAATCTTTCCGCTCCCCAAACATTCAGCTGATGTCGAGATTCGCCCACCGATCAGCCCCCTGCGTGAGTTCTGCACCAGAGAGTTTTCCTGCCTGTTCTGTCGGGATTGGGGAGGGGTCGGGGGAGTTTCAGAGGTTCCGGGGGAAAGTTTGGCTCCAGGCGAAACTTTCTCTGGCTCCCGGCGAGTTGATGTAAAAAGCCGTCCTGCTGCTGTCAGTCCGCGATGTGATCGAGACTCCCAGCAGGATCCTCGGAAGTCATTCGGCTCGGTCAGATCACAAGGTGAATTGGATGGGAAGGAACTGATTTACCCCGAGCAGTTAAAAACAACCACCGGGACCCACCCAGGGAGAAACTTGGGGCTTTGAACCCCTGCCTTAATATTGAGCTCGGTTTTACATGTCCCTTTGAACAATGTACCTCGCTGAGACTTGAGCAGAACGCTCCCTTTGCTGGCCTGAAGCTTATTTCTCTTCCTCCCGCGTTTTATTCTAATTCTCTGGGCTTCCTGTGGCTGAGGGTATCTGCTTCATAGTCTCAACCTTCCCACCCCACCCACATCCCTCCTGAAGCAATCCCTTACTAATCACAGAGCACCTATGGAATAGGGATCACTTAAAGTGGTTTAGAGTTTTGGATTTAACCCTCATGGATGTGACTCTCACATTCTCCCCTCGCCCCATTCTGTGCCCATGGAGGTGATGGTGTGTTGGGGTCCCTCCTTTACTTTGAGGGGGTTCCCCAGGGTGGATGGGAAAGTCCATAGTTGGTCAGCGCCGGAGATTCCTGATGAATCTGCAGAAGAACGCAATCTGCTGAAGGAAGAAGATCCATCTCCATCTCGGGAGACAAGCTTTCCACAGATCTTTTATTTCTGCAGCCGACAGATTCCCACCACGACCTCAACGATGCTTCTTCACCCCCCAGTCCCCTGCAAGGATTCTAATCATCCCTCCGTCTCTGATGCTTCTGCTCCCGAGATGAGGTCATCGGAGATGTCCACCTCCTTCCAAAAAAGGTGGCCTCCCCTCCCCCCGCCATTACTTGCATCTCCTCCATTTCCCGCTCATCTGCCCTGGCCCCCTCTGCCCACAGACACAACAAAAACAGGATTCCCCTTAACCTCACCTACCACCCCACCAGCCTCCAACATCCAGCAATTTCCATCACATACAACATCTGCTGAGCAGGGCTGGATTAAGGCCAACTGGTGCCCTCAACCCAGCCCAACAATAGTTTCCCCCTCAACCAACAAGACATTAAGACTCATTAAGTGCTGCATGTGAAATAATAGATAAAAAATTCCATTTTCTTCCAGGCTGGACCCCACCACTATATTAAATATAACCTGTATATAGGTTTTTTTTTTCATTTATTCTGGGGGGGGGGGCTTTTGTGAGGCCCTAGTTCTGCTGCACCATGGTAAATCCAACACTGGATAAACCTCTGTGGTTCCCCCTGCCCTCTGTGCCCTAAGCACGTGCTTATGTTGCTTCATGGCTAATCCAGGCCTGGTGCTGAGGGAACTCAGGGAGGTTGGAGCAGCAATAGAGTGAGAAGAAGCCATATTGAAGAGTCTGGCCCCAAAACGTAGACAGTTCCATTTCTCCCACTGATGTTGTTTCACCTGCTGAGTTCCTCCAGCAGATCGTGTTCTGGTGCAGATCTTCATCTCTCGCACTATTTGTCATCCTCTCCCCATTTCTCCATATTTACCTCCATATTTCCCCCCCCTTTTCTCTCCCTTCTCCTAGCCCCTCCCTTTCCCCATCCACCTCTGCTCCCATTCCTGACTCCTCCACCCCTGTCTTCAATCCAGATTGATAGTTCCTAATGCTGGTGTTGTTGGGGTTAAAGGTATATAGCTTTTTCTGGTGACTTTGAGAAAGTTCTGTTATCTGGACAGAGATCTAGCACCTGGTTATAATTACACTTGCCTAAAAGGCCAATTGAGGTGTGTTTCTGCATATGTAGAGGATGAAGCATTAAGTATCTGTATATTAGAGGTTTTCAATCCCTCAACTCTACAATGCTCCCCAGATCCTTACTCAATGTATGGCTGATATTGTTGTTTCATCAAAAGGCCATGCAGCCCATCAAAGCTTTGTCAGCTCTGTATGAACAACCTAGTTATTCTCATTAAGATAAAAAATAAAGACACAACGCTGGAGAAACTCAGCAGGGTTTCTATACAGTGGACTTTATATAGCAAAGATAAAGGTACATCACCAATGTTTCGGATTTGAGCCCTTCATCAAGAGCTTGATGTAGGGCACTGTTTGACCTGCTGAGTTTTTACTTCAGTCACGGTGTCTGTAGACATTCCCATTCCCCAACTCTCTCCCTGCAGCCCTGCAATTGTACTTTTCAATGGGGAACATGATCTAGTCTCATTCCGTGATCAGCCATTATTAGACAGCCAGCCACTTAGTTTGTTCTTGTGGAGGACAAAATGTTAACCAAGATATGATGAGACGCTCTCATTTCCTCTGATTTGTGTTTAACAACTCCCCTGAACCATATGAAAAGTAAATAGGAACCAAATTTGGATATCACGTTCCCCAATACCTCCAAGTATGAAACGCTCTCTTCAATATTGTTCTGGCACAGAGGCTAGTGTACTCATTGAAGTCTTCTCAGTTTGAATCCACAGCCTTCCGATGCGACACAGCCAAGCCAACACATTACCAATGATTTTTTTCCCTCTCGCACATGGAACACTGTAACTCCCTGTAAGCCAGAGAACTCACCAAGCTTTTCTTTCCTACATCCCCTGCTTGAACAAGAACTGAACGTGGTGTTCAAGTTGTGATCTGCCCAGAACCCTGTTCTGTTCAAGCAGAGTTTTCCCAACCTAGCATATTCCAAGATGTGGAGGTACATGCTAAAGGATGCATTGAAGCTTGGCACAGCCAATGCAAAGTCTACAGCCCTGCCACCATCATCAATTAAAAGGTTAAACCCTGTGCAAAGAATCTCTTGAATTGGTTATCCTCCAAACACATAAGTGGCAATGAAACCCTGTACATAGAATGTGCCAACACTGCAAATGTATGCAACTAATAACAAGGGGTATGACTAGCCCTCTATTCTCAAGGATCCCCACCACCCAGGCCATGCCCTCTTCTCTCTGCTACCATCAGGGCAAAGGTACAGGAGCCTGAAGACATCACAAGGACGGCTCCTTCCCCTCCACCATCAGAATATTCCCACTGAAATAACTTGCCCAGAATTATTCTAATTTCTCACCTCGCCCTCCCTCTCCTTTTTCACTTTCCTATTTTGGAATCACATGCAGAATTTCAGAGCAGGAAATCTATTTGAATTAATGAATAATTAATAATAATTAATTGTCCGCTCGAATGCGTTGATCAATATCACGGTTTATCTGTCTGACGAGGAAGGGTTTCTTTAACCTTCTCTCAATGCTGTTTCCCCTATTTTCTACGAGCCAGCACTTTCACAGCATCGAGGGATGTTTCACACTAAAAGGTGCACATTTATTGGCACATCTGCGAAGATCTAGAAGTTATCTAGCTATAACAATTAATTTTTGTACAGCACAGTAGCAGACCTTTCCAGCCCATGCCATCCAGATATCCCAATTAATCTACAATCCCACCCCCGAGGAAGCAGGTCAAGGGGAAAACAGGCAAACTCCTTACAGACAGTGGTGGATTCAGACCCAGGGGTCGCTGGCGCTGTAATAGTGTTGCGCTAACCACAACTGCTCAGAAAGCCTTTCATACACAGTACCCAAGTACAGGGTTTCAGAGAGAGCTGGTGCAGAGCAAAGGCAGCAGAATTTTACTGTTCTGAGGCCCATTCAGAAAGAATCTGGCGGTGCGCGATCACGCACTCTGGTCTCTGGAAGAAGGTGTGGCCAGGGTGGGATTTGTCTTTTCTGCTGTTGGCTACTTTCCCAAGGCAGGAGGAAGGGGTATGTGCAATGGACGTGTTTGTGTGTATTTAAGCTGTTGCAGTGTCAACTGTGTGAGCTTTGCCAACAATGTCGCTCAACGTGATACCCTGGGCAATGATATACAACCCACTGCTGGCATCCCTCATTTTGACAGCCTTCTACTTGACTCATTTGAAGCTCTATCTCACTGAAGTTTTCCACTCTTCCAGCCACGTGCCTCCATCGAAATATCTCTTCTTGTACTTGGAAGAAATGAATCATGCCTAATCCACTGAGCACAGCCCTAGACTCAGAAAGAATGGTGAATCAGCTTGGAATAATATTTGATCCAAACCAAACTCACATTCCAATTTGATGGAATGAAATTATCTTTTTCCCATGCTGTGACCATGTTCCGAAGGTGTGATCTATATTTAACGCAGAGTTTTGTCCATCCTTCTCCGGACTGCAATTAGGGGTGTGACGAGAATCAATATCCGGACTGAAAAGCCAAGCCCAAGTATACCTGGGGCAGCAAGAAGGAAGTCAGCTCTAACATTCATACGGCCACGCAAGGTAGCAGGGCAAGAGCACTGTTACAGTGGGAGCGGTCAGTCAGTACAAAGCAAGGCAGTATGAGATAATTGTTGAGATGTGTGCTCAGTCCCCTGAAGTGATTATTTAAAAATAAATGCTGAAGGAACTCAGCCAGTCTCGCAGCGTCCATGGGAGGTAAAGATGTTTCGGGCCTGAGCCCTTCTTCAAAGTATAAGCAAAAAGCATTCTGAGTAAAGACTGGGGAGAGAAAGGGGGAAGAATGGGAGGGGTCCATATCAATGGACAGAATTAGATATGATAAGAGGGAAGGTGAGAATTGATCCTGGCTCGGTGGAAAGGAGACAAAGGGAAAAGAGGATGAGCGAGAGGGAGAGAGAAAAGAGAGAGGGGAAGAACTGGAGAAACTGGAGGTCGATGTTCATGCCATCTGGTTGGAGGGTGCCCAGACGGAAGATGTTCCTCCAATTTGCAGGTGGTCTCAGTCTGACTGCAGGAGACCGCGGACAGACACGTCGTTGTGGGAATGGGATGGGGAATTGGTCCACTGGGAGATCCACGCCATTGTGGTGGACAGAGCCGAGGTGCTCAACAAAGCGATCCCCCAGTCTGCGCCCGGTCTCTCAGACGTAGAGGAGATCACAGCGGGAGCACAGGACGCAGTCAACGACCCCTGCAGATTCACAAGTGAGGTGTTGTAACACTTGGAAGGGCTGTTCGGGGCCCCGAACAGTGATGAGTGAGGAAGTGTTGGTGCATCCCTGTTAAAGAGTGGCAATTGACCCGGCTTTGGAAAGTGAAGTGAGTCTGTGAACGGGCCCATTAAATTTGAGGCTGTTACATTAAGTGACACATTCCCATGCCACATACACATGGCTGTTAAGAACACAGGGCTCTATAATCTATTTTAACAACATCCTTTTCAAACCACCTAAGGAAATATAATCTCTCATACTTGGTCAAGGTTGCAGAAAAAAAAACTCGCTAGTATTTTTAAATAGACTTAAAGTTGTTTTAACATTTTTATTGGGATTCCGAGCACCAATCTCAGACTTCAATGTTCTGCAATAATTTCCGCTGAGTTTTCTTTCTCAGCTCGAACTGTCTGTAGCCTAAGAGAGAGCTGGAACTGCCTGCTGTTGTTTTGGACCGGGCAGATGTTCGCCATTATTCTAATTAGTACTTCAGCTCCTTCCTCCGTCCTCAATTTGCGTTTCATCCGAGGCTGATTTTGATTAATTTTTTTCTGGGGAAAAAAAAGCAGAAATGGTGCGGTGCCAAAAGTCTGGGAGCAAGCAGAGAGGAGGGAGAGAGAGGGGAGGAGGGAATGGGTGGGGTGTAGGAGAGAGAGAGATGAATAGAGAGGGAATGGGGGAGTGAAAGAGAGGGGGAGGGAGTGGGAGGAGAGAGAGAAAAAGGGAGAGGGAATGGGAGGAGAGAGGGGATGTGGGAAGGGGGAGTGGAGAGGGGAGAAAGAAGGGGAGGGGAGCGATGAATAGAGAGGGAGCAGGAGAGTGAAAGAAGGGGAGAGAGATGTGAGGAAAGAGAGAGGGGAGAGAGAAATGGAGAGAGGGAGGAGGAGGGGAGAGAACGAGGAGAGGATGGGTAGAGAAAGGGAAGGCAGGATGAGGGAGAGAGAGGGAAGGGGTAGGGAGAGAGGGAGGGAGAGAGTGTGGAGAGAGATAGAGAGGAAAGGATGGGAAAGGAAGATAGGCAGAGAGGTTTGCCAGATTATGACCAACAAATGTCTAGTTGCTGTCATTATCTTTATAAGACCTCCATTTTAACCCCTGTCAGTTATACAGGCTCCTCTCCATGCATTTCCCAACAACAACACTCTCTTGGAAGAAACTTAGCCTGTCGAAGGGTGCGGTCTGAATGCAGTCGTCTAGTGCCAACAAAGTGCTGAATCAGTACAGTTAGAAAATGTCCAATAACGAAGCCAGCAGAGATGAGAAACTGATATCTCACCCTAGAAGAGAATACTAACTCATCAGGTTAGTAACAGGTAACTGCACCAAACCAAAGGGTAACAGGCAGACGATTGTCTGGCACATGTTGAAATATAATGTAGAAGAGAACCTGACCAAGTTCCTGTCTGGCAGGCTTGGTTTGTAAGTTTGGGTCTGGTTCATGGGAACCATTTGTGCTTTGGCTTCAGAGTAGTGCAGTGACAAAGCAGCTCAGGTCCCTGTGTGCTGCCTGCCCTCCGACTTGGGAAGCGACTGCCACCATGTTTACCTCACCTTATTCCTTTGTGCATCAGTGGTCTTGGTGCATACATCCCTCCAATGGTTCCAACAGACTACAGCCTATCTCCCTCAATAGGTCATACCCAACATGATATCTTTCCATTGGCCACTCCTGGATCTCAGAACAGGTCTCCCCTCCAAGTACTGATCAGGCCTGAGCCTGCCTAGCTTCTGAGATCAGACAATCCCAAGCGTGTTCAGGCTATTTTGCTTCCAAGAAAGGCAGGGTCGGCGTCAGAGCAAGTCTAATTAGGGGGAGGAGGTCATGAACTGACGTTCGAAACCTCGCTCAGCGGTGGGGGGTGGGGAGATGGTGATGGTGCCTGCCTGCCATGAATCTCCTCTGTGCGCCACCACTGTCACACTTCCCCCTTGCTCCGACATAGCAGACAAAGATGCTGCTTATATTGCATAGAAACTAGAGATGCTGGTGTTGCGGGTGGGGATGAGGGGCACGACAACTCATTTGGGGGGGCAATGCCCGTGAGTGCTCCCCCGCCCCCCAGCACCGGCCGTGACAAAAGGATTTCTGCTCTAACAAAAGGAGCGAACTCCATTATAGAGGCTGCGTGCGGCCCCCGGGCAACTCTTCCTCTCTTTCCTCTATCCCAGTACCTCCCACCACTCCACCCTCCGTAGACTCGGCCTAACTACACTCGAGGTATTATTTCTACTTTCAGGCCTGTGTATTTATCAGATCATTCCTGCTTTTAATAAATGTCAGAGTTATTTTCTTTTTTGTGTGTGTATTTTTGTATGATTGGGTAGGTTATTTGGGTCTGGGAATGCTCAAAATATTTGCCTATCAATATCAATGGTAATCGTTTCCTCACTTCACGCCACTTTGGCTGATGAATCCGTGGAGACGCTCTAATTTCATAAAACGGGGTGCACCCTCATTGCATGTTCTATTGGTCACTCCTGGATCTCTGCTTAGCTCCCTCTAGCAGTGGCTCCCTTGACCTTTCCTCCCTCCCTGGCTCAGACTCGGGACCCACCCCCCCTTCTCCCACCCAGGAGGTCCCATCAGAACAGAATGACAGTGGCGCCAACTCATTTTCCACTTTCTGCGTCACTCAAGATGGCACAGAGTCTTAAATAAGGACATTGCGAGTTAGGAAGGGGTGGAGGTGAAGTTCGAGGAGTGAATTCATCTTTGCATACAGGGTAAACAAAGGAAAATCTTTCAGTGTATATAATAATAAGCAGAATTGTGAATGGTGACCACAGTAATGATGTTCGAAGTAGAGAAAGTGGAAAATATGTTTCTCCTGGTGTTGTTACATGGTCTGTTGAGAGGCTAGACTATTTATATTTTAAATGCTGCCGGGATAGACTCTAATCTGTCACCAGGGAGGCCTTGTAACTTAGCACTGCTCCTGGGAAGCTGCCAAGCACCTCTGGGGACATCTGAAAAGCTGGACAGTGAAGATGCATCGAGGAGGAGTGTGTCTGTGTGGGTTTTACCTGATTCATTACGAATGTGTGATTCTGACAGCTCGCCCTGAGAGTCGAGTGCTTGCCTGCAAGACCTAATTCCGGCCAGCTTTCCCTATGTCCTGATCCATTCTGACACAAACATTGCAAACCCCTGTGACATTCTGTGGTAAACTGCAGGATTCCAGATGCAAATAACTGGGTGTGACCAAGTTTAAACTGATCCTCCTCACAATGGCCTAGATTGGAAAATATGTCTTACCAGGCAAGGTGAGCAGAGCCGGGGCTTCTCTTTTTGTAGCGAAGAAAGATGAGAGCTGACTTAATAGAGGTCGACAAGATTATGAGCCACAGATAAGGTGGACAGCTAGTACCTTTAGCCCAGGGCAGGAAGAGCTAACACCAGAGGATGTCTGTACAAAGTGAAGGGAGGGAAGTTTAGGGGAGAGGTAAGTTTTTTTTTCCACATAGTGAGTTGTGGGGTCCTGGAATGCCTTGCCAGGGATGGTGGTGGAGGCTGGAACATTAGAGGCATTTAAGAGATTCTTAAACAGGCACATGGATGGAAGCTTTCTCGTTCCACTCACATACCACCTGAAATCATCCTTTACTCTGGCATCCTATGTGGTTAGTGTGGTAACATCCTTCCTCCATTGTATATAGTTATTGTTGGTTACTGTATATATGGAGCTGGCCCGCCCACTGATGACTCACACCCCATGGTCCTGGGCCATAAAGGTCGAGCCATTTCTCCCTTCCCTCCATTCCTATACCTGGATCCAGGCCCGCAAGGTTCTTCTATATATTGTCATTTGGGGGGGCAATGCCTTGTCTCTGTGGTTACTGGTAGTGCCCATCAGTTAGTACAGGATAACTTCAGGTGGTATGTGAGTGGAAAGATAAAGGTTGAGAAGCACTGTTCTAAGTTCTAGTTTCAGATCACTTTGTTGCAAATATTGACAGAATGTGCCACCATTTCTTATTCATTAAAACAGGTCCGTAATCGGCATTTAATCAGAATGAAATTGCTGATTTCACCCTGGCGATAATTGGTTCTTGGCACAGCTTTGAGAACAGTGTTTTGTTGCATGAGATGAAACTGAAAGTATTCAGACCTGTAACTTTACAGCTCCAGTGACACTGTTTCAATCTGTGGCAACCTTGAGAGATCTGTGGATTTGGCCACCAAAGTCCCTCTATTCTTCCACACTGTTAAGAATCCACCCATTAAAACCATGTTCTCTGCCTTCAAGTTTGACCTGCCAAAATGCATCATCACACACATATCTGGATTGAACTCCATCTGCTACTTCTCCGTCCAACTCTGCATCTTGTCTTTATCCTGTTGTAACCTTCAGCACCATCCACAACACCTCCAACCTTCGTATCATTTTCAAACTTACTGGCCTATCCATCCACTTCTTCGTCTAGATCTTTATATTAAAAAATATCACAAATTTCAGGGTCCCAGAACAGATCCACTCATCACTGACCCCCGAGGAAAAATATTTTCTGTCCACTACTACTCTCTGTTTTCTGCGGGCAAGTCATTTCTGACCGATATACTCTGATTTTCCATTCTTGCACAATTTCTCTGCCTTAAGAGATGAGGGGAGACCTAGGCTCCTGACCACACAAGTGCAGAGGCCATGCTCAGTCTGCTGCTTCTCCCATTGAGGAAGAGCAAGAGTGAGGGGAAGTCAGCGATCACTTGTGACTCACTGCCCTTGGTGGACAGACCAGAAATAACACATCCTTGGACCACACCCCCGTGCAGTCAGTACAATAGCTGGACTCATTACGTTTTGAAGAGGATTTATTCAACCACCGTGGAGAATGGAGTCATTGGGCCCGACCCTGACCGTATGTGCCCCCTGCTGGAAATTCCACTGCCCTAAGGTGCCTGGGGTTCTTCTCCTATTACACCAAGTGGACCCCTAATTACATGGACAAGGCCAGCCCCCTGCCTTCACATGGATCAAAGACGACATCGCCAAGGCAGCAATTCACGCTGTGGACGAATCCATCCCGCTCCAGATGGAGAGTGATGCATCCAACTTTGCCCTGGCTGCCACACTTAACCAGGTGGGCAGGCCCGTGGCATTTGTTCTGCACCCTTCAGGGCCCCAAACTCCGGCACTCGGCCATTGAGAAGGAGACTGTGGTGAATGTCTGCCAAGCTGCCTTCTGGCAAGCCTTGCTGTACTAACATTGGCTGTGCATTATCTCTACTGTTAAGGACACTCCCCTTGGGTATAACTGTATATGCATCTATTGTCTTTCATTATTGTACCATGAGTTTCTGCTAATAAAAGCCATGATTATTGTTTGACCACATCGTCTTTGTCTATTTCATCAACTGGCACTTCAATTTTATTAGCAGAAATGGTTGCAGCCCTCAAGCCAGAGTGGCTGATAATCGACCAGTCTGCCCCGAGGACCAGAGAAAATTTCAACCACTGGATTGGTTGTTTCAATTACTATATGGCTCGAAACAACGTGGTTGATGAGGCGATACAGTGGGGCCACCTGAACTCTCTGCTGGGTGAGGTCCCTTTCGCCGTAACACAAGGAGCTACCACTCTGGCTATATCCCGGGAACGTCTGACTGCTCACTATGCCGCGCCACGGAATGTGGTGTTTGCTCGACACCAGTTGCTGACTAGACACCAGAAACCCGGGGAAAGTGATGCTGCCTATGCACTGGCTCTCGACTCACTGGCAAATGAATGTGATGTCAGGGCAGTCAATGTGCAACAACACTGCAATGCCTTGAAGCTGGATGCTCTAGTCAACGGGATTGACTCCAGTAACATCCCACGGAGGCTGCTGGAGACGGAGCCCTTAACCTACGACCGGGTAGTCACTCTAGCCTAAACACTGAGAAGTGCCATGTGGTCCAGTGAAATGCTAGAAACCGAAAAGGAAACATCCAGGAATGCTGGAACCCCGAAGGAAAGAGAAAGGTGAACTCCTGAAAAATGCTACTTCTGTGATAAGAGGTGACACCCCAGACAGGAGTGCCTGGAGCTACCTGCAGCTATTGTGGGAAACTCGGCCACTTGGCTAAAGCGTGTAAGGCTAAAAGTACTCCCACTGATAAGAAGAAAAGAAGCCCAGGGTGTAAAGCGCGTCGAAAGAAGCAAAGACTTGTTGATCCAAACCAAGGCTTTTATTAACTAAAAGACTGGAGCATATCACAAGTAGGTCGACCAGTCCAGAATGACCTGGTCTGGCTAGGAGCAATCTTTTAAGACCTGCAATAGGTGTGGCTACACTCTCAGCCAATCACAGTCATCCTACACTACTATCTGTACATATAAACATTGGTGATAGAATCTGTACTATCACATTCACCCCTTCTTTGAGAACCGACCCCAGGGTGGATGGAGGTTAGGGGCTGTACTGGTCAGGGGGCCTGACCATCCAGCGTGACTGCCGTGGTGCCGGAATTGGGGTTGCCGGAGTCGTGTCACCGGGTGCGCCCACTGCTTCACTCAATTCCCCAATGGCGTTGTCGACAGACTGGGCTGAGCTGGTGGGTTGGTGCTGGTCCCTCTGTTCAAGCACATGACCTGGGGGAGAAGAAATTGGGGGAGGTTGGGTTAAAGGCACTGCTGCGCCATGACCTGGGGGAGAAGAAATAGGGGGAGGTTGGGTTAAAGGCACTGCTGCGCCAGATCCGGCTTGGCTAGGTCCCTTACCAAAACTGTGTCCTCCCGTCCGTCCAGGTATTCAACATAGGCATAATGCGGGTTCACATGAAGCAGAGTTACTTGGTCAACCAAGGGGTCATTTTTTGAGTACCCGACGTGGCGTCATAAAAGGACTGGACCGGGAACCGTGAGCCATGCCAGTATGGTCGTACCCGACTCGAATTTCCTCGGGAAAGAGAACATCCTTTCATGGGGGGTGGCATTGGTCGCGGTGCATAGGAGGGATCGGATGGAGTGTAGGGCACTAGTGAGCACATCCTGCCAGCGAGAGGTGGGGAGACCTTTGGACCGGAGGGCAAGCGTGATCACTTTCCAGACAGTGGCATTCTCTCTTTCGACTTGTCCATTACTGTGTGGGTTATAGCTGGTGGTCCTGCTTGAAGCAGTACCACACTCCAGAAGGTACTGCTGCAGCTCTGCGCTCATAAACGAGGACCCCCTGTCACTGTGGATGTAACTGGGGTACCCGAAAATGGCGAAGGTGCTGTGCAGGTCCTCTATAACTGAGGAGGCAGACATGTCCAAGCAGGGCACAGCAAACGGGAAGCGGGAGTACTCGTCGATGGCTATAAGGATGTAGGTGTTACAGTTGGTCGACGGTTGGGGCCCCTTGAAGTCTACGCTGAGATTTTCAAAGGGGCGGGTGGCTTTGATGATATGGGTGTTCTCCAGACGGAAGAAGTGGGGCTTGCACTCAGCGCACACTGGGCAGGCTCGGGTCATGGAGCAAATCTCCTCGACCGTGTAGGGCAGGTTGCGAGATTTGACAAAGTGCACAAACCTAGTGACCCCTGGATGACAGAGCTCCTCGTGGAGTTCCTGCAGCCTGTCCAGTTGCATGTTGGTGCAAGTCCCCCTGGAGAGTGCATCTGGCAGGTCGTTGAGTTTACTTGACCGATACAGTATGTCATAATTAAAGGTGGAGAGCTTGATTCTCCACCTGGCAATTTTGTCATTCTTGATCTTACCTCACTGGGTATTGCTAAACATGAAGGAGACTGCGCATTGGTTGGTCAGCGGTGTAAAGCACCTGCCAGTGAGGTAGTGTCTTCAATGACCTACTGCCTTGACTATGGCCTGGGCCTCCTTCTCGACAGAGGAGTGTCGGCTCTCAGGACCTTGGAGGGTTCTGGAGAAGAAGGCTACCGGCCGGCTGGCCTGGTTCAAAGTGGCTGCCAGTGCAAAGTCAGACGCATCGGTTTTGACTTGGAACAAATGGACTCGTCGATGGCGTGCAGCATTGCAGCAATGATGTCCAATTTGATGCAGTCGAAGGCCGCTCTGGCTTCAGTTGAGAGGGGGAAGGAGGTGGTCTTGATGAGTGGCCGTGCCTTGTCGGAATAGTGTGGAACCCATTGGGCATAGTAAGAGAAAAAACTCAAGCAACTTTTGTGTGCCTTCTGGGTGTGGGGGAGAGGGGGGCAAGTCCATGAGGGGACACATGCGGTCAGTGTCCGGCATGACCACCCCGTTCTCCACCACACAACCCAGAATTGTGAGCCGAGTGGTCTGGAAGACACACTTGTTGAAGTTGTAGGTCAAGTTTGGCCGAGTTGCTGTCTGAAAAATTTCTCAAGGTTGATATCATGATCTTCTGTGTCATGGCCGCTGATGGTGACCGACCAACGCGCAGTCACCTTCATGTTTAGCAATACCCAGCGAGGTAAGATCAAGAATGACAAAAATCGGCAGGTGGAGAATCAAGCTCTCCACCTTTAATTATGACATACTGTATTGGCCTGGTAAACTCACCGACACGCCAGATGCGCTCTCCAGGGGGACTTGCGCCAACATCCAAACCAAGGCTTTTATTAACTAAAAGACTGGAGCATATCACAAGTAGGTCGACCAGTCCAGAATGACCTGGTCTGGCTAGGAGCAATCCTTTAAGACCTGCGAGTAGATGTGGCTATTCTCTCAGCCAATCACAGTCATGCTACACTACCATCTGTACATATGTACATATACACATTGGTGATAGAATCTGTACTATCACACAGGGGGTTCGGGACTATGCCACGAGGGCATGCCCTCTGTTTGACACTAAATCTTTTTCTCTCTCCCCAATGGTCTTGAAGGCTTTCAAGAGAATTAAAGCTGACATTGCCAAAGCTGCACTCTCGTCCATTGACGAGGATGTCCCATTCCAAGTGGAAACTGATGCCTCAGATTGTGCCTTGGCAGGAACCCTTAATCAAAAGGGCAGACCTGTGGCATTCTTCTCCCGCATGTTACGCGGACCTGAACTTAAACATCCTGCCATTGAAAAAGAAGCCCAGGCTAATATTGAAGCTGATCAGAAATCCGTAGCCTACACGTTCAGTACTAAACACAAAAGTAAAATCAAGAACGATAAGATGGCACGCTGGCGAATAGAACTCTCAACTTATAATTATGAGATCCAGTACCTACCGGGCAGGTTAAATGATCCCTCTGACAGATTGTCACATCTGCTGCTGGTGCTCAGCTGAAGGGGCTAAAAGAGATCCATAGCAGTCTGTGCCACCCAGGAGTCACAAGGTTCTTCCACTACATAAGGGCTAACAACCTTCCTTACTCTCTGGAAGAAGTCAAGAAACTGACTAAAGGGTGTCCCATTAGCGCAGAATGCAAACCGCAATACTTCAAAGCTACGGAGGCCACTCTCATCAAGGCAACCCGACCTTTTGAAAGGATTAGCTTAGATTTTAAAGGACTGTTACCTTCCAACAACAAAAATGTATATTTCCTTACTATAATTGACGAATATTCCAGGTTTCCCTTTGTGATACCGTGCCTTGACGTCTCGTCAGCGTCTGTCATTAAGTCACTTGACAGAATTTTCAGCATTTTGGGTTTTCCCAATTACATTCATAATGTCTGCCAAGTTGTCTGTCTCCCCTCCAGCGAGCCTTACTGTATTAACATTGGCTGTGCATTATCTCTACTGTTAAGGACACTCCCCTTGGATATAACTGTATATTCATATGTGTTTCATTATTGTACCATGAGTTTCTGCTAATAAAAGCCATGATTATTGTTTGACCACATCGTCTTTGTCTACTTCATCAACTGGCACTTCAGAGGCCCAGGCCATGGTGGAAGAAGGGCACTGCCTGGCTGACGAATGTGTTTAATAACAAACAGCAGGGAAAAATCAACGACAAGATCCCGAGGTGGAGAAATGAATCATCCACCTACAACTACCAGATATTGTAGCGGCCCTGTCCTGGGGACATGCGGCAATGTGCAGATAGACTTCCTCAAAGCCCTCCACAACAACCAGGTCACTGGCGTTGCCACAGCGGGGCCCTCACCGCTAAGCTGCAAGATCTTCTGTTTTAACCTTCATGTTTCTAAGCTAGAACCTAAATCAGAGCATCTGGGCATAGAAGTTTGAAATGTTTCATCAAGAATTGCACCAAAGAAAACCTTCCCCCTGAAAGGTTGTCCCTGGGAGAGACGTATGTTTCAGGGCGAGGGAGGAATCCGCATTTCCACAGGCTGGAGGACAAAATGATTTATCCATCTGAAAATGCTCCTTGGTCAAGCAGAAAATAGATGCTGTTATTTTTGGAAAGTCACAGTTCCTTTTTATTCCATTCTATTTTGCTGTTTCTCTTCTCTCTGACCTTCCCTTTCTGTCTATTCCCCCCCTCCCCCACACAGATGGGGCAGCCAGATTGGCGGAGCGGTTAGCGCAACACCTTTACAGTGCCAGCGATGAAGACTGGAACGGGTTTCAAATCCAGCGCTGTATTTAAGGAGTTTGTATGCTCTATTTTTCCCTGGGGCCTTTGGTTCTCTCCCACCCTTCAAAAACGTACCGGTTTGTAGGTTAATTGCGTAAAAATTGGGGGGCATGGGCTCGTGGACCAAAAAGGCCTGTCACCATGCTGGTAAGTATATATATATATATATATATATATATAAATAATACACACTCACACACAATCTCAATCCACCTCCCTCTGCCCCATGTCCCACCCCAACCCTCTGCCCCCACTCTCTTCATCCCTTCCACCACTCTATTCCCCCCACAAAAAAGTTCTGCCCCCTTTCTTTGCCCCTCTCTGCTCAACCTTATTCCCCCACCAATCAGACACATTTCCCCCCGGCCCTCCCCCCCCCATCCTGTTCAAAAACCTGGAAGCATGGATTTTTTTTTACAGTTAGAGAATGTGCTCCCACCTCTCTGTCCTGGCAAAAACCTGGAAGCATGGATTTGTTTTTAAAAGTTAGAGAATGTGCTCCCACCTCTCTGTCCTGGCAAAAACCTGGAAACATGGATTTTTTTTTACAGTTAGAGAATGTGCTCCCACCTCTCTGTCCTGGCAAAAACCTGGAAACATGGATTTTTAAAAATGTGGAGAATGTGCCTTGGGATTTGCTTGTGTTATTGTATTTTAATAAAATAAGTTCAGTCACATGCTCTGATAACCCATCCCAGAATCAAAACATTCCTGCAAAATCTCAAGTATCAATTAGTTGTCCATGCCGATAATCCCTTGGGATTTATAGCTAATTAAAACATTAAAAGCGGATTTTCTTTTGTAATTCTTTATTTATTGCACTATGAACCATATCAACCAATATATTTACAGATGCATCTCTTTAAATATTCACAGTGACATTTTCTCTTTTTTCCCCATCCCTCCCTTTCCCCTTCCCACCCACCTCCAAAAACAGTAAATATTGAACATATAAAATACAATAAAACAATATCTTTATACAAAAGTCCGAGGCCTGCTCTTTCTGTTATGTTCCATATATGGTTCCCAAGTTTCCCCAATCATTATAACTTTGTCTTTTAAATTATATGTGATTTTTTTTCCCAGTGGAATACACTTAAGCTTGGTTATATATTCCGTTAATGTTTATAGACATATAGTTCAACGTGGCCATCTTATATCTTTCTTTTCTGCCTCTTCACCACCTCCATCCCTTTTTTCCATTACTGCTTTTTAAGTTTTCCTTTTTAATCTCAATATATGACAGCACACTTAAGACATGAAATACCCCAACAATCCCCACAAGCAATAGCCCTTTAACCCCAAATGAACCTCCCCTCCTTGAATTGCCCCTTGTCCCTTGACGGCAACCATAACTCCCCTTTCCATTCGGTTTGCGAACTTATTCGCAAGCATCAACCGATTTCGTAGTGACCCTTATTCCCCCCCCCAGCCTCCCCACCCCAGAGAACACTATTTTCCTGTACTTATAACAAGCAGATCTTTTCTGACCCACTGCTGTCCTTTTGTCCCTCTGGTCCGATACTTCTCCAAAGGCCCTGAACGATTCAGAGGAGAATATAAAATAGAAACTCAAGGCTGGAGAAACTCAGCAGGTCAAAACAGTGAACTTTGCACAGCAAAGGGTAAAGATACAGAACCCACGTTTTGGGCCTGAGCCCTTCGTCAAGATACAGGCGGTCCCTGAATTACAAACGAAATTCATACCCGAGTCTGCCTTTATGTCAAATTTGTAGTTGAGTCGGAACAGCTTTATTTAGTGTCATTTGGTCAAATGTTTCTGAGTATATAGTATAGATTTTTGATTTAAGCCAAATGCAAAGTCACACACTCAACACGGTGTTAACGGTAACGTGATCCGACTTAAAATGGCAGACAAACCACTGAAGCCGTGTGGAGTCCATTCATAAGTACGAGTTGTTCATAAGTCGGACGTTCGTAACCCGGGGACTGCCTGTATCACAGTTGAATATTTTCCCTGTAATGGGGAATTTCTCCCAAATTTCGGGCACATTTTAGAAATGTCCTTCAATAATTTTTGGTAGGATTGGATTCAAGACCCTTACGTGGGTTTCTTTCATTTGCATGTAGACATTCAACGTCGGACTAAAGCTTCACTATCTAGTGAAGATCAGTGGGGTAGGTCCTCTTGGTCTATGTTCTGTTAAAGCCTTTGGGTTGAGGTTGGTTTAGACCACACCGTGATGGCCTGGCTTGGATCCAGAATCACCTTGTGATCATTTTCTTTGTCGTACTGCATCTTCATAGATCTGATCAATAGCATGTTTGAGACTGTTAAATTTCATGTTGATGCTTGTGTCAGTTCTGGTCACGTTTATGAGAGCACGATCTTGGGTAGAGTTTGGAGTAGACATTGCCAGGTTGAGTTTGGGTCAACATTTAATTTTATCTGCAAGCACCACAGCTCCTTATCCCTTAATCTGCGATTCTGAAAACCAAACCTTTTTTTAATTACATGTACGATATATTTTCAGGTGTTCTAGAGAGTGCAAGGAGAGAATGCGGCTCAGGCAGTGGGCGGGGAGAGAGCTATTTTAATTCCATAATGCGGAATAATCCATATTCTGAGAATTCTCCAGTCTCAAGGATCTCAGATAAAACTACAAAGTTTGACTCAACCACAGGAGGGAGGGATTCATATCCAAGGGGTTTCAGGGGCAGTTATTGGTCAAGTTCTGCCCTAACAGGACTCGGACCAACTTCCTTGTGTGGAGCTTTAACAAGCACCCAGCTGGAGAAAGGAAAAAGACATACAAAGGTCATGAGTGTATTGAGAGAGGACTGGAGGCGAATCCTCGGACACACAGTGTCTCTGAAGGGACTCTCTTTCTCTTACTGTTGGGGGTGCCGGGCAGTACTCTGTGAGCCTTTTCAAATTTTGGGTGTTGACAATAAAAGTATCTTGGAAGAGTAAGAGAGCCCATAGGGAATTTGGAAGGTGAGAATGCACTGTGTACTGAATAAGTTGGCTGTTGGTGACGTGCGGTCAAAGGACCCGCCCAGGCTGCCGGAGACTGGCTCATGGGTATCGGAGCAGGGATTCCACAGGGGTGCTGAGGGCAAGAAGGACTCCCAAATGGCCTCGGGCTCTTGAAGGCTTCCTGATCGTGTCAGAGGTTTGGATCTGGAGCTCGGGTGGGCCAATGGTTTGATCAGGAGTCTGTGTGGGAGCAGAGGCTGCGGGAATCGCTGAAGTCCACTGACACTCGGCGTCTCTGAAGGGACTCTCTCTTTCTCCAAATGGTAAGGGCACCGGGCTATTTGGCTGTTTGCAGGCACAAGTTAAAGTATATCATGTAGATTACATTTTTAATGTATTCGTACGTGACGATAAAAGGAGCCTTTGAAAGTTGGAGATCTGCAAGTACAAATCTTCACATGGGGCAGAGTGTCGAGTCAGTAACTGAATAATAAAAGGGTATTCGTCCTCTATAACCTGTGAGATACTTCAGAAGTGTAGTCACCATTGTAAGAAATCAGAATTGGAATGTGAAGACGAATACCGTGGCTGCATCACGGAACAGACTCGATGGCCGAGTGGCCTGCTTCTTGTGATCTTGTGAACGTTTAGGGGACGTGTCATGGGTACATTTTTTACACACACAGTTGTGAGTTCCAGGGGTGGTGGTGGAGGCTGGAACAATTGGGGCACTTAAGGGTTTCTTAGAAAGGCACATGGATGAATTAAAAATACAGGCAGTTCCCAGGTTACAAATGTCCGACTTACGGACAGCACATACTTACGAACAGACTACACGAGGCTTTAGTGGTTTGTCGGCTCAAGGAAGGAGCACACCGTCTGCCATTTTAAGTCGGATCATGGTTTTTTTTACTAGTGTAACCATGCCTCCAAAGCCTAAATCCAATGTAAGAAAATCTCTGTACAAACCTCCTTTGAAGCTTAGTTCTAGACATTTCACTAACTGATGCTAAATAAGAACCGTACGTACCTGTTCCAACTTACCTACAAATTCAACATAAAGACAGTCGTAGGAACGAATCTCATTCATAACCCGGGGACTGCCTGTGGAGGGTTTTCAGTATATATAGGTTGGCACAACATTGTGGGCCGAAGGGCATACCCTGTCCTGTAGTGTTCTATATACATGGGAAGGAAAGGAAGCAATGGAGGGAAATCGAGTAAGACGAGCTATGGTGGGGGTGGGACAATGTTGAACAGAAAAGCTAGTGGTTAGCGAGCAGAATTTTCTGTTTCTATGCTGTAAATTCTGTTTAGTTTATCTGTCACCTTAAATGGAAATCAAAACCAGGACTGTTTTAGCCTGAGCCTTGAGCTGATGTGCTGTAGGGTTAGGAGAGAGCCTTGTTACAATGAGTCTGGTAGTCAACAGCATCACATCCACATGGTATCTGATCCCAGAAGGTATCAGCCCAGGCAAGTATGAGAGTTAAGAAAGCCCCCATGTTATTCTCTTGGCCGAAGCATAGAACAAGCCGGCTTGGTTAGACTAGCGGTTTTATAATAGTCTATAAAATCCCCTCTCATTCTTCTAAATTCCAGCGAGTACAGATGGTTTGCATTGTGGTTAGTACCAAGGTTCGAATCCCGCATTGTCTGTAAAGAGTTTGTACGTTTGAATCCCACGTTGTCTGTGAGGAGTTTGTATGCTCTTCCCGTGTCTGCGTGGGTTTTCCCCAGGGGCTCTGGTTTCCTCCCACCCTTTAAAACGTGACAGGGGTGTAGGTCAATTGGGTGTGATTGGGCAGCATGGGCTCGTGGGCTGAAATGGCCTGTTACTGTGCTGTACGACTAAACAAAATTACAAAATAAAAAAATTTAATTTTAATTTAAACATTTTTTTAATGGTTTGGACACAGCTTGAATATAGCCTACAGTTCTGGTTGCCACGGTACTGGATGGGCTTGTACTAGATGGACACAGGGGAGATGTACAAAGATGTGGCAGAGGTTGTAAAAGTTCACTGATAAGGAATGATCAGTTGGATTAAGGTTGTGTCCTTAAAAACAAGGGAGGCTGAAAGAAAATTTAATCGAGGTGTACAAAGTTATGCGAGGCCCAGTTAGAGGGAGAGGAAGGATCTGTTTCCCTTAGTAGAGAGGTCAATAACCAGGGGGCAAATATTTAAGTTAATTGGTTGAAGGATTAGTGGAGAGTGGAGGAATTTGTTTCAGACTTAGTGGGGTTCAGGAGCACACTGCAGAAGGCTGCTCCAGATCAAAGAAGATCTGTTGTGTTGAAAACCACAAGGCTGAGAGTGAGAGCTAGGAATTGAGATTCTGCAATGTGGGTGAACGTGGCCTCATTCTGCACCATCTGAAAAGGAATTAATCAAATTAAAAGCTGAAAGTGTTGTAAATAGAGTCTGGAAAATAAATTAGCAGGGCAGCACAGTTAATATAGAGGTTAGACCGACGCTGTTACAGTGCCAGAGATCGGGTCCGGGGTTCAAATCCCATGCTGTCTGTAAGGAGTTTGTACACTCTCCCCATGTCTGAGTGGGTTTTCCCGGGGGCTCCGGTTTCCTTCCATTGTTCAAAGCATACCGGGCATTGTAGGTTAATTGGGTATAAATTGGACTTGAGGGCCGAAAGGCATTTAAAATAAGAGGGCCTGTGGTTAGAATGAACACCAACTCTCCTTCTCAGATCTTGTGGGGATCCCGCGTGAGAATATGGTGGACGCTGGGTGCCTGCTAACATTTCCGCTTTCACCAAAGTGTCGTCTTTCAGTACATAACGTTATCTCCAAAACAAAAGAGCATTTGTGGTGTGAAATATGTTTGGCAAGGTGGCATGGTGCTGCATAAACGCAAGTAACTGGGGCCGATGATGGGTGGGGAGAGACCTTGTGATTGGAGCTTGTTATAATGCACAACAAACTGGCCCAGTGATCTAACTCCGGCCCTTGGTAAATGACCCTTGGAAATTGATCCTGGAAAGTGAGGGGAAAACAGATGAATTACACACACAGGATTTTGCACAGAATCTTTTCACTATTGAAGACACAACTAACGTTCCAGAAATCAGGAATTGCATTCCATTTCTCCATCCACAGATGCAGCCTGACTGGCTGAGTGTTTCTAGTATTTTCTGTTTTCATTTTTGTTTGGTTAATCCTTCTACATATTCCTCCATATTGTGGATGGTCAACCATTTCAATTCCACACTGTGTTCCTGTACCGACCTGTTGGTCTATGTCCCCATACATTGCCAAATTGGAGGAACAACAACTAAAATTCTGCCTGGGTCCTTTCCAACCAGATGGCATTAATATCGACTTCTTCGGTTTCTGTTAGGCCCCTTTCCTGTCTCTCTCCATTTCCCCCTCCCGCTGTCTCCTTTCCTCCTTCCCCCACCCCCCCCCCAGCCTCCTCAGTTCTGTTTTTCTCTCTTCTGGCCTCCCAGGATTCCGTGTGGCAGAGAAACTCCTCTATGAATGTTCCGTGCATACGGCCCTTTCTCTGCCGCATGGAATTCTGCAAGGGCAGGTCTGCTATTGCATGTGCTCCTGATCTCTCTTTCCCTTCTTTCCCTTCCCTCTGTCTATCTATCTATCCTTGATTGTTGTATGTACCCACTTCATTGTGTGTGTGTGTGTGAGCGCGTACATGTGCGTGTGCGCATGTACATGCGTATGTTATCCCTGCTGTGACTTTTCCACAATAACAGGCTGAAGGGCTCGTACTGTGCTGTTCATAAAGCTTAATTATATTATAATTAGACATGATTAATTATGTTCAAATATAAGATCATAATCCATTGATCAGGATTTAGTAAACTGAATTCAAAGTTTATACCTTTTTAACCTTTTGTTTCCTTCACGTTCCTGCAGTCACGCAAAAACGTCCTCAGCACATCACTACTTTGTCCCTGGATAGACCATGACCCTTTCACACTGGGCTAATCATCACAAGACCCTGGGGATGATACACCCTCTCTAGGCGGTCCATCCCCTGGGTGATTTTGATGTACTGATTGGCAAGCGTTCACACTGGCCCTTTAACTGGTATATTGGCTGTTAATTTCTAGGATAAGGTGCTGGTGTGAAAGACATTATAGGGATAGATGGGGAGGGGGGTTGAACAGAAAGTGAAGTTGATGTCAGACTTTCTTGCTTCTTGTTTCACCTCATTTGTTGATGTGCCGTGGACCTTGTGTTGATTCAAGATTCTTTTATTGTCACGTAATAAAACAGAAAATGTGATACTACACAAAATTTTGACTGTAAGGCAGGCAAAGATTCGCCATCAGCAAAAAAATTGCCCAGCGCCCCTTACAGTCAGAAAAGGTGAAACAGAAGCGAGTCCTCCCCCCCGGTCACTGAGTGCCCGTGGATTCGCCGCCAGGGATCCTGCAGCCGCACGGCCTTCAGTCCAAACCATCGGTCAGCCGAGCTGCAGATGCGCACCACCAACCTGGTCAGGAAGCCTCCAGTCCCCTCTCACATCCCGGTTCCGATACGGTACCCCTTTGGTCTCAAGCCAGTCTTCAGCCACCCAGACCCTGCGCGGGTTCTTCGCCTCCGAGCCCAGCGGGCTGTTTGGATCTGGAGGTTGGGTCCATGCAGCTGCAGGAAGACTGGAGGCGAATCCATGGACACTCAGTGACTCTGAAGGGACTCCATAAGGGGCACTGATGGGGCTCTCTTTGTCTGCCTTACAGCAGGCAGAAGGCAATTTCCTGTAATATTAAGTTCTGTATTATTACACGACAATAAAGGCATCTTGTAATCAACATTTTCCACGTCCTCTTGTTTATCAATGCAACCTCCACATAAGAAGTGGGAGAGACCTGGCACCAAAGGACACATCCATCAGCTTGTGTCTGTATGTTAGTGGCTTCCCTGGTGTCTTTGTAGGCTTGTGGTATGCAGTGTACACAATGGGTATCACTGAAGGAGCAGCCCACGTGAGCTGCATGTGCCCCGTAAAAACCATTTAATTAACACCAAATGTATGTGTGTGGGCCTGGGATGTCATTCACTTGCTCGCAGTGAAGTGCTTTTCCCTCCCTGCTGTTCCTCCCATCTCCTCCCGCCACTAACTCCTGTCAAGGAAGGGTTTGTATCGTTCAGAAGAAGCGATGGCAGAGGTGGATTACAAAGCAGTTGTCTTTCTGCTACAGCACATCTTTAATTCATTTGCACAGGGCACTGCAACACTGCCCTCACTAAACCGACAGCAACTGGATAACATCACCCTTCTTAAGGTATGAAAGCTTTGCCAACCACTAATTCTGAGGAAACATGGGGCCAGTGTAGGATTTCGTACTGTTTCTGTGTCATCAGAGGCGAATACACTAGACCTTCCACAGCCTGTGACGTTGTCTCAGGAGCAGGGTTTGAATCCTGGAGCAGATCAGGGAATGACAATGAGGACGTCATCGTCGAATGTTGCAATGGGTGGTCTGTTACAGTACGGGCTGTTGGGGGGGGTGGGAGTTAGGGGGTTATAAGAGAGTATTACTGGGGGATGTGAATTCCATCAACAGTTATCAGAATGAAGGACGTGGGATGTTTCACGGTGAGGTCCCTTGGTTACGAAAGCCCTCCACACCTGAGTGAGCTCCCATATTATTATTAAATTCAAGAGCCTGACGTACTTACAAATGACTGATGTGGTTTACTCTCTCGCTCCATTCTTAATCAACAGTCTGGTGTTTTGGATGTTGTTTGTTACCATAATGTGGAGGATCCTGTAATCCCGTATTTTTCAACTTACGGACAAAATCGATTCTGGGCGCCAGAAAAAACGCTTGTTACCCAGAAGTGGCCTGTGTGGGATGTTTTTGACTGTGTAACTGAGAAACATGTTAGTGTTTAATGCTTTGGTGAAGGGGCTTGGCCGTTTCACAATGAAGGGTGTGCGGTGTTTTAGACAGAGTTGCAGATTTGGCCATAACACAGTGAAAAGGGTCGGATGTTACCACAAGGGTTGCAGTGTGGGCTGAGGGGTGCATCAGGGTTACAGTGTGGGGTGTGTCAGGGTTACAATGTGGGGTGAGGGGTGTATCAGGGTTACGGTGTGGGGTGTGTCGGGGTTACAGTGTGGGGTGTGTCGGGGTTACAGTGTGGGGTGTATCAGGGTTACAGTGAGGGGTGTATCAGGGTTACAGTGAGGGGTGTATCTGGGTTACAATGTGGGGTGTGGAGTGTGTCTGGGTTACAGTGAGGGGTGTGGGTTGCATCAGGGTTACATTGTGGAGTGTGTTAGGGTTACAGTGAGGGTTGTGGGGTGCGTCATGGTTTTACAGTGAGGGGAGTGGGATGTTGGTTACACTGAAGGGCGTGAGGTTTTCGAGAGAATTTGAGTGAGTTTAACATTGTGGCTCTTTCAACCATGATGCTGTTTGGAATATATTTTTGAGAGTGGTCAGCACTTGAAGAAACTGCCAGCAATGACTAAGTGATCCTTGGGTTCCAGGATGAGAAGAGCACTGAGTATTAATCCTTGAAAGACCACAAATCATCTCAGGCTTCCAATGCTAATCGACTCTGGCATTCATCTTGTCTGTCTCAATCTCCAAACTGTTCCTGGTCTCCCAACATCCTGTAAGTGTTTGTGTGAATTCCTGTTCATCTGCCAGAAGCAATGGGAGGCGGTTATGGGTGGTCCACAGCTGCCTGTGTGGTTTGCAGTGTTGATTGTAAGGTTCAGTAATATTCTTTGGGATGTTTGAGCTTTGTGTTGGAATTCTGGGTCAGAATTGAATGAACCCAATCGGTCAGGCAGCATCTATGGAGAGAGAGACTCAGTCAATGTTGAGGGGACACAGGAGACTGCGAATTCTGGAACCTGGAGCAAAAAAATTGGAGGAACCTAGTGGGTCAGGGATTGAGTTTAAGAGCAGGGAGGCTATGTTGCAATTGTACAAGGTGCTGGTGAGGCCATGTGCAGTACTGGTCTCCTTAACACAGCATGGTAACAGGCCCTTCCAGCCCACGAGCCTGTGCTGCCCAATTGCACCCAATTGACCTTCAATCTCTGGCACATTTTGAAAGGGCGGGAGGATACCAGAGCCCCTGGAGGAAACCCACCCAGACTTACTGACAGGGCAGGATTTGAACCTCTGTCACTGGCGATGTTCCAGCATGGTGCTAACCATGCCACTCTTTCTTGAGGAAGGATGGACTGGCTTTGGAGATGGAGCAGAGGAAGTTCACTGGGTTGATTCCAGAGATGAGGGGGTTGGCCTATGAGGAGAGATTGAGTCACCTGGGGCGGTACTCACTGGAATTTGGAAGAATGAGAGGGGATCTTATAGAAACGAATAAAATTAGGAAAGCCGTAGATAAGTTAGAGGTAGGTAAGTTGTTCCATTGGTGGGGGAGTCCAGAACTCGGGGGCATAGCCTCAATATTCAGGGGAGTAGATTTAGGACGGAGATGAGGAGGAAATGTTTTTCCCAGAGATTGGTGAATCTGTGGATTTTGTTGCCCATTGAAGCAGTGGAGGTGACCTCAGTAAATATATTTAGGACAAGGTGGGATAGATTTTTACATAGTTGGGGAATTAAGGGATATGGGGAAAAGGCAGGGAGGTGGAGACGAGCTGATCATTAGATCGGCCATGATCGCATTGATTAACAGAGCAGGGTCGAAGGGCCGAATGGCTGACTCCTGCTCCGATTTCTTACATTCTCACGTTCAAGCAGCATCTGTACATCATTGTTTGACTTGAGCCCCGCCCCCCCCCCCCCCCCACCAGCACTGAGTGTAGAGAAGAAATAGTGGTATAAGAGGGGAGAGCTGATGTGATAGGTGGATGAAGATGAGGAGGGGTTGATGGGCAGGTGGAGCCAGGTGACGAAGAGAAGGGGGGAGAGGAGGGTGATGTGGGCTGCGGTTAACAAGGGTGGACAAGGCAGAGGTTTGCCGAGTCGAAGCAGCTAAGGGAGGTGTGGTGGGAAGATGGGATCAGGCGGATAGTATGAGTGTCGGACAGGTGCCATGTGAGGAAGGGGAATGGAACTGGGTAGTGGGCTGGGGGTTGGGAAGGGAGGTTGAGGAGAATGGAGCCATGTGAGAGGATCTGGGTAGATTGGAAGGAGAGAGAAGGAATCATGTGGGAGTTGGGGTGTGTACTTGAAATTGGAGAATGATACAGCACCAAAACCGGCCCTTTGGAAAGGAGTCTGTACTGAACATTGAGCTCTCCCAACACTCACGCACTCCCCAACCCATTTTACATCAACTCCTGCACCCAGCCCCCACCCTCAATTCTCCTATTCATTGGCACAACTTGCTGTGGTCAGAGGGAGAACGTGCAAACTCTGCACAGGCAGCGGCAGAGGTCGTGATTGAAGCTCGTTTGCAGGGGCTCTCTGAGGCCCCCTCCTCCGCTAGCAATGCCACAATGCAGAATCAGAAGAAGAGCGGTCACAAAGGAACACTGACTTGGACCTTGAACTCATTCCTCCCTCTACAGACGCAGACTGCTTGCTGCCGATTTTGGACACCTTCTGCCTTTATTTCAGAATTCTAGCATCTGCAAATGTTTGCTTTTGAAAGGACTCGTAGAACATTACAACACAGTGCAGGCCCTTCGACCCTCGATGTTGTGCCAACCCATATATTCCTACCAAAAATATACTAAATGCTCCCTACCCTGTAACCCTCTATTTTTCTTCCATCCGTGTGCCTGTCAAAGAGTCTCTTAAATGCCCCTAATATTCCAGTCTCCACCACCACCACCCCCCCCCCCCCACCCCGGCAAGGAATTCCAGGCACCTACTACTCTCTGGGTAAAAACCTACCCATGATGTCTCCCCTAGACTTCCCCCCCCCCCCCACCTTTAGTTTGTAAAGACGTCCTCTGGTGTTTGCTACTCCCACCCTGGGAAACAGGCACTGGCCATCCACCTGATTTATGCCTCTCAGATTCTTGTAGACCTCGATTAAGATGATTGAGGGGTTAACTATTGACTCTGAAGCAAGTTTTCTCAGACGGGATCTTTCACATGCTGCTGAGCAACCTCATTTTCAGAAGTCATATCCACCATGCCCCTCATGATTGTGTGCACTTTTTGTCAGACCCATCCCTCAGCCAAAAGGTGCTTCCTCATACGAAGGGTTACTGGGTCTGGCATCTCGCACTGGTGTCTTTGCCAGAGAACTTAAATCCTCCTAGCTGGAGGGAGAGCGCCACGGGAGCAGAGTGCTTTCCGCACACATTTCCCCAGGCTCTGCCCAGCACTTTGGTGTCTTCCCTGCACTCTGCTTGTAACTCCGCTGAAGCCTGGTCATTTGGTGCGAGTTGCTGCTTTGTTTCGAATCCGTAAACCATGGAAAATGAGTAAGGGAGCCTCACTGACTGACTACAAGGGCTACGTTCCCCAAATCCCCGTCGGAATGGTCTCACCTCCCACCCATTCGGACACCGGATCCCATGATTGCGTGTTCCAGGTATGTACACATAGGCTTGAGATTTGGCAAATCTACTTGCTGCCTGCACAAGCGTAGAGATTAGTCACAGGACGGAGAAGATATCTGGCTGGTTTTAATAGGTCAGCTTCCCACTTGATCCTGCCGAATACTCCCCAATGTGGCACTGCTAAAGTGCTCCCTGGTCCTGCCTTTCCTGGCTCCTCCAGTTCTCCGTGCACGGTTAGTGTAGCGGTTAGTGTGACACTATTAGAGTGACCCGGGTTTGAATCCAGCGTTGTCTAACTGGAGTTTGTACCTTCTCCCCATGACCTGTGTGTGTTTTCTCTGGGTGTTCTGGTTTCCTCCCACCATTCAAAACGTACAGGTGGTTGTAGGTCAACTGGCATGGGTTTAAATGGGTAGAATCACTATCTGCCATGTTGCAATTTTTAAAAAAAACTAACATTGTGCTCTACTGATACCACATGGAGTATTGGGTGCATCCTGGCCAGCCAGCTATAGGAAAGATATGAAGCTGTAAAGGTGGAGATAAGATTCACAAGAATGTCACTGGGACTGGAAGGCTTGAATTCTAAAGATTTCGCATTTATTGTCATGACATCACATACAACCCTGAGATTCTTTTTTCCTGCGGGTCAGGCAGAATTACCACTTATTGGCAGTGCAAAACAAACTTGAGTCAATGTACACATGTAAAGAAATAAAGAAATGTAAATAAACCGAGTAAAAACTAAAGTGCACAAGTAAGAGTCCTTAAATGAGTCCCTGATTGAGTTTGTTGTTGAGGAGTCTGACAGTGGAGAGGGAGCAGCTATTCCTGAACCTGGTGGTGTGAGTCTTGTGGCCCCTATACCTCTTCCCTGATGGTAGTAATGAGAACAGAACATGTGCTGGGTGGTGTGGATCCTTGATGATTGCTGCTGCTCTCCATCAGCAGTGTTCCCTGTTGACGTTCTCGATGATGGGGAGGGTTTTGCCTGTGATGTCCCGGACTGTGACCTCTACTTTTTGCAGGGCTTTACGCTCAGAGGTATTGGTGTCCCTGTACCAGACTGCGATGCAGGCACCACACATCTGTAGAAATCTGCCAGAGTTTCTGATGTCATATCAAACCTCCACAAACTCCTGAGGGAGTAGAGTTGCTGACGTGCTTTCTTCACGATACCATTAATGTGTTGGGTCCATGAAAGATCCTCCCAGATAGTGACTCCCAAGATGTTAAATTTGCTCACCCTCTCCACCTCTGATCCCTGAAGATCACTGGACCATTCATTTCTAGCTTTCCCTTCCTGAAGGCAACAATCAGCTCTTGTATTTGGTGATGAGAGACTGGATATGCGGAGGCTTTTCTTCCTGGAGGGTAAGAGGATGAAGAGGACTTAAAATCATGAGGGGCACAGATAAGATAAATTGTCAATCTGTTTCTCAGGGTGGGGAATCTAAAACTAGAGGGAAAATGGTCAGGGTTGTCACATGAGGAGTGTTTGACGGCTCTTTGCCTGAATTCATTGGAATTTAGGAGAATGAGGGGGGATCTCATTGAAACATTTCGAATGTTGAAAGATATGGATGTAGAAAGGTTGTTTTCATGGTGGGAGAATCTAGGACAAGACTTCAGGATTGAACATTGTCCGCTTAGAACGACAGTGCAGAGGAATTTCTTCAGCCAGAGGGCAGTGAATCTGTGGAATTTGTTGGCACGGGCAGTGTGGAGGCCGGGTCATTGGGTGTGTTTAAAGCAGAGATTGACAGGTTCTTGATTAGCTAGGACATCAAAGATGATGGGGAGAAGGCCGGACAGTGGGGCTGAGTGGGGAAATGGATCAGCTCATGATTAAATGGCGGGGCAGACTCGATGGCCTGAATGGCCTATTTTGTGGAGAGGGAAAAGATTGAGAATGGAGCTGAAGAGGCCCGTTTTCACACAAAGGGTGGTGGGTTTTGGGACGAGCTGCCAGAGGGAGTAGCAGAGCTGAGTACCTTTATAACATTTAAAAGACCCAGTACCGTAGAAGGCCCTTCCTGCCCATGAAACCCATGGCGCCCAATTAACGTACCAACCCCTGGACGTTTTTGGAGGGTGGCAGGAAACCGGAGCATCTGGAGAAAACCCTCGCAGGTCACAGGGAGAAAGTACAGATGCCTTACAGACAGAGCAGGATTCGAGCCCGTGTCGCCGGCACTGTAATACCATTGCGCTGTCCGCTATGTTAACTGTCCCACCCTTATCTTAAATCACTGCTGCCTGCCTCTCTCCTCAAGCCAACCTGCCCCACTTATTTACTCTATTTCAGCTCGTAATTCTATAAGCCTCAATTAAGTCACCCCGCGGCCTTCTCTTTTCCAAGGATAACAGCCCCAGCTTCCCTTCCCGAGCTAATCCTGGCAGCATCTTTGTTATTCTATTCGGTGCCCACTTCTGCGTAGTCCCCTTCTCCCTGTAATGTGGTGGCCAGCACCGTACACAGAGCTCTAGCTGCGGCCCAGCGAGCTGAAGGACTGATTATTTTGTCAGTAAACATAATCGTGGAGCTGGCAGTGGATGGGGAGGGAAGTGCTACAAGAAGAAATGACTTGCACTTGAACGTCTGGGAAGGTGGCAATTACTGAAACGGCAGGCTGCGATGATTAGAGCCATCGTGGTGTCTGAGATGATGGTTCATTTCGATTCCTGACATCAAGGGGAGTGGGCTCTCCTCCATCGCATCATGTGGCAGAGCTTGGAGAAGGAGATGACATCTCCTGACATGTTTACTGTTACACAGGGAAGAACTGATCCAGGCATGGGACTAGCCCAGAATGGCAAGTTGGTGGGCATGGACAAGTTGGGCTGAAAGGCCTATTCCCTTCTGTATGACCTGTGTCGCTGCGAAATGTCAATGCATTAGTGCATGGTATTTGTGTATACAATAATAAATTATACAACAGGGAATTAAAGGGAAACTTTTTGCTGACATTGGGTGGCACGGCTGGTGTAGCAGTTACAGCGCCAACGATTGGGACTGGGGTTCGAATCCCGCGCTGTCTGTAAGGAGTTTGTACATCCTCCTCGTATCTGTGTGGGTTTCCTCCAGGAACTCTAGTTTCCTCCCACCCTTCAAAATGACCTGGATGGCTGTAATTGGGTGGCGCGGGCTCATGGGCCAAAAGGGCCCGTTACCTAAATTTACATCATGGACGGTCAAAATAGTGGGTCCTACCTGCCCCTTAAATGGATGTGTTGGAGACAGAACCAGAATCAGAATTTATTGTCATGAACACGTTATAAACTTCGTTGTTTTACAACTACAGTGCAAATACTGTTATAAATTAAATTTCAAAATAAATAAAATAATGTGGTGGCGCATTTGCTCAGGGCGAACTGGCCCCGCTTGTAACGCCATGTGGCAGGGCAGCCCTGGAAAGATGGCGCCATCGGGGGTATCTTCCCCAGTCGAATTTCCCGCGTGGCGCGCGCCCCAGGCGGCTTCTGTGATGTAATCTCACACAGAGTGACTGAGCCAACGCTGCCCTTAAAGACTGCTTTATTTTAATTTGGCGTGTGTCCCACGCGGGTGATTCGACTGGGGGGAGATACCCCCAACGGCACCATCTTTCCAGGGCTGCCCCGCCACATGGCATTTCAAGCGGGGCCGGTTCGCCCTGAGCTAGTGCGCCACCACAATAGTACAAAAAATAGGAGAAAGTGAGGCAGAGTCTCATTAATCATTCAGGAATGTGATGGCAGAGGGGAAGAAGCTGTCCCGCTGAGAGCTCCTCTTCAGTCTCCTGTACCTCCTTCCCAATGGTATCAGAGGGAAGAGGGCACAGCCTGAGTGGCGGGGGGTCCTTGAGGATAGAGGCTGCTTCCTAAGGCACCGCCTCTTGTAGATGTCCTCGATGGAGTGAAGTTTGGTGCCATGATGTCACAGACCGTGTTAACAACCCTCTGGAGATTTTTTTCCTGTCCTGTTATATCAATCAATAAAATACTAGCCTATAAAGTGAGACAGGGATGTTCACATCTCACCTATATTTTCCCACAACTGACAATGCCAAAGCAGGGTATTGGTCACACCCAATGCTGGTTGTGGGATCTTGCTGTGTGTGTTTTGATTGCCCTGTTTTCTGCAACTTCAAAATGAATTGGGTGCAGTGTGGTTCGGGTTTTCCATGCCACATTAGGGTCATGCGCTGAGCTGCTGGGTGTGCTGTAGGCATCCCGACAGCATTCCAAGTGCACAGGTCAACTGTCGCCCATTGCTGAATCTCACTTGATCTCCTTCCCTTGAGTTCCGCCTTGAAGAACTGATTCTGCCAAAATCCAGCATGAAAGCTGTACGTCCGACTGGCAGCTCTCCGAACAAAGGAGATGGTATTCGATTGCTCCGAGAGTGGTTATAAAGTGGTCAGAAGGTCGGGGAAGGCATCATCGTCACAGAGTCTGAACAGTGCCAGAACTTAAGAAACTTAAAATGAAATTCAATTGAGACACAAGGCAAATACACCCAATTAACCTAAAGACCCTTTACCCTCTGCAAAGTGGGAGGAAACCCACGCAGACTTGGGGAAAGGGTGCAAGCTCCTTACAGACAGCGCCGGATTCGAATCTTGGTCGCTGGCACTGTAGTGTCAACACACTAACCGCTACACTAACCGTGCTGCAGGAGTCAGCCACAGGCCCTTCGAGCCCCAGGATTCAGCTCCACCTACCTGCCGTTCCTTTGTAAATTCCTCTATATGCGTAAACCTATCTAACTCTATCTTAGTGAAACATTCCCCCAATATTGACTTCGGTTCCCCATCCCATTCCCTTGCTGATGTGCCTGTCCATGGTCTCGTGCTCTGCCAGACTGAGACCACCCGCAAATTGGAGGAACAACACCTCATCTCTCCAACTGGATGGCAATCAACAGTAGGTTGCCCAGTTTTTGTTAGACTCCTCCACCCATCTTTCCCTTTGTTTCCTTTCATCAAGTGGTCTCTCACTCTCTTCCCTTATCCCCTTTCTCTCCTGTACCCCAGCAACCCTCTGCCAACCTTTCAATTCTCACCATTCCTCTTATAACCACCTCTTGTCTGCTGGTCTGTCCTCCTCCCCTCTCCCATTATTCCCGTCTCACCAGTCTTTTAATACAGACACCTGCCTGTTTTTTACCCACACCTTGAGGAAGGGCTCAGGCCCGAAACATTGGGAATGTATCTTTACCTCCTAAGGAGTCTGGCTAAGTTCCTCCAGCATTTCTGACTTGATTTGATGCCGATTCACTGGGATGGTGTTAGGAACAGGGAAATGACGCACTTTCTCCAGGAATCCACAGACACTCGGTGACACTAGGGGTGGGGGGAGCTCTCTTTTGCTTCTTTCTCCAACCGTAAGAGGTGCTTCAGGCAATTTCTGCCTTACAGCAGACGAAAACAAATTTCGTGTAACATTACTCTGTCTATTACATGACAATAAATTGAATCTTGAATCTTAACTATCTCCACTGTGGCAACTCGAGTGCTGTCTAGCTACTTGCTGAATGTTATGAGAGTGTCTGACTCCTCCTTGGACAGCAAAGCCATTTCAGATCCCAACCAGTATAGAAACTATCCCTTTCAGACCACCACCCCACTCTGAACCGCCTGCCTCTCGAATGAAAGTGTCAGAGCCCTCCCACCATCGGAGTATCTGCTCCATCTACTCTCCTTTAGGATTCTGTTTACCACATATCAGGTGGCCTGTCGACCTCCTCCACTCCAAACCACATCACTGAAAGGAGATGACCTGATGATTAGCTCATTGTTCAGAGGGTCTCACTTTACAACAATAAGTCGAGTTTATTGTCATCTGATTATACAAGTACAACCTGACGAAACGGCGTTCTCTGGTAATCAGTGGAAAACACGCAGACACACATCCAGACATAAACATACATACAGGCAAACAATACACATGCAGGACAAGTATTCATATATACACATCCAGACATAAACATACATACAGGCAAACAATACACATGCAGGATAAGTATTCATATATACACATCCAGACATAAACATACATACAGGCAAACAATACACATGCAGGACAAGTATTCATATATACACATCCAGATATAAACATACATGCAGGCAAACAATACACATGCAGGACAAGTATTCATATATACACATCCAGACATAAACATACATACAGGCAAACAATACACATGCAGGATAAGTATTCATATATACACATCCAGACATAAACATACATACAGGCAAACAATACACATGCAGGACAAGTATTCATATATACACATCCAGATATAAACATACATGCAGGCAAACAATACACATGCAGGACAAGTATTCATAAATATAAATGAATATTGTTTGGTGAAAATGAGAGTCTCGGAGGGTCAGTGTGAGCAGTTCCTTTGGTCACTTAGCATTCTCACTGCCCGTGGGAAGAAGCTGTTCCTCAGCCTGGTGGTGCTGGCTCTGATCCTCCTGTATCTCTTCCCCGACGGGAGCAGCTGAAAGATGCCGTGTGCAGGGTGGAAGGGTCTGCAATGATTTTGCCTGCAGTCTTCATACAGTGATCCTAGTAGATCACATCGACGGTGGGGGATGTGGAGGGAGGAGGAGGGAGGGAGCATCTCAAACCATGAAATAAGGGGACTTGATTTCATATCTTTGTCTGCCAAGTGTTGAAGGATATTCCAAGAATGTGAAAAGCTTCATGGAAGATCTTTTCTTTCTTCCAAGCCACTTCCCATTACATTTCCTTTCCAAAACATTTCATTCAGGGAGTGTTCCAGTCCATGTAGAGAAACTCCAGAATCACACTGGCACTTAAACTCCGTTCTTTATTATTGTGAGGTTTGGCTGTAATGTGAACATTTTGAGCCTGAAGGCAAAGCTGAGGGATAACCAACCCCATGAATGTACAAAAAAAGGGACATTAGCCATCTACCTCTCTCCTCCCTAGAGCTTTGACCTCCCCCCCACCCCCCACCCCCAATCTCAGGATATCATTATCATTCTTACATGACTGTATCTGGCTGGAACCAATCTCTGAATATCTTCTGCAGATTTGATCAATAAATTGGAGCTTCTTTGAGAAAGAGGATCATTTAAAGTTCAAAGTTCAGATTTATTGCCAGAGTAGGTATATGATATCACATACAACCCTGAGATTCTTTTCCTGTGGGCGAGGCAAAATTACCACTTACTAGTAGTGCAAAAAAAACTGTACACAATGTACACATGTAAACTGATAACGAATGTAAACAAACTGATTGTGCCATACATAGAGAAAGAAAATCAATCAAGTGCACAAGTGAGAGTCCGTAAATGAGTCCCTGATTGAGTTTGTTGTTGAAGTGTCTGATGGTGGAGGGGGAGCAGCAGTTCCTGAACCTGGTGGATAGAGTCTTGTGGCACCGATACCTCTTTCCTGATGGCATCAGCGAGAACAGAGCGTGTGCTGAGTGGTGGGGGTCCTCTGACAGCAGCGGTCCTCCCTCTTTCTCCCTGCAGGGACATTTGTTTCACTCTTTCCTGAGCATAACCGCGAAACCATGGGCATCGAGATGAATGCAGAGATGGCTAGGCACTAGTTACATTGGGGTGTACAGAAGGCTGGGTAAACATCAGAGAGGAGTGGGATCCATCAGAGCTGGGCACTGGAGTCTGGCTGAGAACACATGACCTATCGTGGACAGTCAACATCTCCTCACTTGTCAGGAAGGCGCAACAGTGACTGCACTTCCTGAAGTGGGCAAGGCCACCGGCCACCATCATGTCAACCTTCTATAGGAGCTCTATCGAGAGCGTCCTGGCCGGCTGCAACACAGTTTGGTACGGTTGTTCAGAGAAATGGATCAGAGGTCAATCGACAGGATCATAAGAGCGGCAGAGAGGATTAATGGTCTCTCTCCTCCATCCCCCATCCCCCATCGACGCGATCTACCGGGATCATTGTCTGAAGAGGGCGTGCAAAATCATTGAGGATCCCTTCTACCCTGCACGTAGCATCTTTCAGCTGCTCCCTTTGGGGAAGAGATATTCAGGAGGATCAGAGCCAGCACCACCAGGCTGAGGAACAGCTTCTTCCCACGGGCACTGAGACTGTTGAACAACTGACAAACTGCTGATCCCAACCCTCCGAGACCTTACTATTTTTTAAACAGAATTTATTTAGTTTATATATGTATATCCATTCTGCATATGCATCATTTGTGTGTAACGTCTGAATGTGTGTTTGCATGTTTTTGCACTGAGGACTGGAGAACACTGTCAGGTACAATCAGATTTTAATAAACTTGAACTTGAGTGCAGTCAGGAGTCAGGGCACAAATTTAAAATTTAAGTTTATGTCTGCATGTGTTTGTGTGTATCTGTGTGTGTGTGTTGCACGTGTGTCTGTATTGTAAAGTTCCTTTGGGATTATACATCTTCTGTAGCTCATATCATAGATTTATTTTCATATTTGAATTTGGGCATACAGCTCCGTAACAGGCCCTTTCGGCCAATGACACCCCATTGACACCCCCCCCCCCCCTCCCAGTATGTTTTGAAGGCTTGGAGGAAACTGGAGCCTCTGGGAAAAACCCACAAAGCCACAGGGAGAACATACAAACTCCTTACAGACAGCGTAGGATTCGAACCCGGGTTGCTGGCGCTGTAATAGCATTGCGCTAACTGCTGCACCAACGCGCTGCCTGCAAAGCGACTATTGCAGAAGCAGTTTGCTTTAGTTCCACGAGTTGCTCCGTCGTCAGGAGCAGGAAGCAATGTGTTAAGGTTGTTTTGTAAAAGTTGCCCTGGTGGAGTGGAATAGGAAGATCCCAGGGGGGTGAGTGGAGGGCCAGTTCCTGGGAGCTGACCCTGCAATCACTGGCCTCCCATCCCATTCATCGATAAACACTCAGCAGAGCAGACTGCATCAATCTCCCGAAATGTTGTTCCCATGTCTTTCCTGAGCTTAGTTGTTCCAGCTGTTGGGCTCTTGCTGCATAATGGTCTTTTTGTTGCCTGCTTGCACGTTGGCAGGATATTTAAAGCTGGAATCTGCTGTGAAGGAACTCCCTGCTCGATCCCATCTCTGGTAGATACGCAGTACAAACATTGAAGGGTCAGGGCATGAGCTTTACTGTGGGGGGAGGGGGGGAGTGGAAATAGTAAATATTAGGTCAGCGGATTTACATAACTCAAGTTTGTCAATGACAGTGTATGTTGACAGCACTGAATTAACATGCTTGTTTCCAAATCCCTCTCCATCTCTGTCACCTCCCCAAATCTTTCAGCCTCCGTCACTAACCATTAACTGGTTCTTGTATTTGAAGTAAAAATATACAGAGATGCTGGAGGAACCTAACTGGTCTCACAACGCCCATGTGAGGTAAAGATATATCACCAACATTTCGTGCCTGAGCCCTTCCACAAGGAATAAGCGAGAATATCTATCTTTACCTCCTGGAATTGGCTGAGTTCTTCCAGCATTTCTACTACAATCACAGTTTCGGCGCATTTTCATGTTTAATGAGTCTTTGAAGGTTTTGTTGGACTTTGGTTACAGTCATGGACCACCATCACGGGCACAAAGATAATGGTATTAAAAAGGGATATTCCAGGATTTGGATCCAACTCTCTCTTCTCCCCAATTCAAGTTTGAGTTCAGACATATGGTCAAATACACCAAGGTGCCGTGAGAATGTTTGTTTTGCAAGCAGTCCAGCTATAGCAAGTAAAAAAAAACCTCAGCACAAAGTGCAGGGTTACGGCAAGAAATCAGTTGGGTCCGAGCAAGGGCAGCATCATGTGATGAGGTTCATTCAGGAGCCTAAGAACAGCAAAAAGAGAACTTTCCTTGAAGCTGGCCGTGTGTGACCTCACACTCAGGAATTTTCTTCCAGGTGAGAGAGTTGATACAGAGAGAGTGGCCAGGGTGGGGCGAGTCTTTTAATATGTTGGCTGTTTTGCCAAGGCAGCAGGAAGTGTAGATGGAGCGGAGTGGGGTGGTGGGGGGGGGGGGGGGTGCGGTGGCATGCAGTTTCCTGTGTTGTTGCGGGGGCAGTTCCTGTGCCACGCAGTGATGCGCCCTGACAGGATACTTTGAACGGTGCATGTGCAAAAGTTGTTAAGGGATGCGGGTGACAGGCCAAACTTCCCAGGCTTCTGAGGACGGAGTCAAATCAAGTTGATTGTCATCTGATTGCACAAGTACAGCCCGATGAAACAGCGTTCTCCAGTCCTCAGTGTAAAACTCGCAGATATACACCACACATATACATATGCAGGGCGAGTATTCATAGATACAAATAAATAAATAAACATGAGAGTCTTGGAGGGTCAGTATGATCAGTTCCTTTGGTCGTTTAGCATTCTCACTGCCTGTGGGAAGAAGCTATTCCTCAGCCTGGTGGTGCTGGCTCTGATCCTCCTGGATCTCTTCCCCGACGGGAGCAGCTGAAAGATGCTGTGTGTGGAGTGGAAGGGGTCCTCAATGATTTTGCGCACTCTGTTCAGACAATGATCCTGGTGGATCATGTTGATGGAGGGAAGGGAGACCCCAGTGACCATCTCTACCACTCTTAGGGTCCTGTGGATTGACCTCCGATCCATTTCTCTGCAGCAACCGCACCCACATGGTGATGCAGCCGGCCAGGACGCTCTTGATAGAGCTCCTGTGAAGGTTGGCATGACGGTGGCTGGTAGCCTTGCCCACTTCAGTCTTCTCAGGAAATGCAGTCACTGTTGCGGCTTCCTGACAAGTGAGGAGATGGTCACTAGTTAAGTGGACTCCAAGGGACTTGGTGCTGGTGCACTTTTTAGGACATTGCATCGATGAGGATGAACCAGGATGGTTTCCACCAGATCCAAACCTCTGTCAGATGGAGAGAGACATCAAGCTGTGTATCCATCTCTGCTGATGTGTCCGGGGAGCCTCTTCTAGAAGTCTGCAGCCAGCTCCTTTGTCATGAAGCAACAAGAACAGTATGTCCAAGTCAGGACAATTTAAAAGAAACCCTGAAGATGACAATAAATGAGGAGGTGGGAGAAGGGGTTGTTGCCATGGGAACAGGTCATGGCTCCCACACATAGTGTTGCAGCCACAATGCACTGTGGCTGGAGGACTCAGCAGGTCAGCCAACCCACCCACTCCGAGAAGCTCTGTGGAGCATTCAAGAATAGGAATTTACTTTTCATTCCTGCTCCCTAATTCTGCTTCTCCACATTACATACCAGGGCTTGGTAGAATGGTTAAATTACTGGAGTCATCCTGCGACTGAGTTCAAATCCACACTTTGACATCTGTGGAATTCCCATTTTGCTTTTCTTCTTTGGCTTGGCTTCGCGGACGAAGATTTATGGAGGGGTAATGTCCATGTCAGCTGCAGGCTCGTTTGTGGCTGACAAGTCCGATGCGGGACAGGCAGACACGGTTGCAACGGTTGCAAGGGAAAATTGGTTGGTTGAGGTTGGGTGTTGGGTTTTTCCTCCTTTGTCTTTTGTCAGTGAGGTGGGCTCTGCGGTCTTCTTCAAAGGAGGTTGCTGCCCGCCGAACTGTGAGTTGCCAAGATGCACGGATTGAGGCGATATCAGCCCACTGGCGGTGATCAATGTGGCAGGCACCAAGAGATTTCTTTAGGCATTCCTTGTACCTCTTCTTTGGTACACCTCTGTCACGGTGGCCAGTGGAGAGCTCACCATATAACACGATCTTGGGAAGGCGATGGTCCTCCATTCTGGAGACGTGACCTACCCAGCACAGTTTGATCTTCAGCAGCGTGGATTAGATGCTGTCGGCCTCTGCCATCTCGAGTACTTCGATGTTGGTGATGAAGTCGCTCCAATGAATGGTGAGGATGGAGCGGAGACAACGCTGGTGGAAGCGTTCTTGGAGCCGTATGTGATGCCGGTAGAGGACCCATGATTCAGAGCCGAACAGGAGTGTGGGTATGACAACGGCTCTGTATACGCTAATCTTTGTGAGATTTTTCAGTTGGTTGTTTTTCCAGACTCTTTTCTGTAGTCTTCCAAAGGCGCTATTTGCCTTGGCAAGTCTGTTGTCTATCTCGTTGTCGATCCTTGCATCCGATGAAATGGTGCAGCCAAGATAGGTAAACTGGTTGACCGTTTTGAGTTTCGTGTGCCCGATGGAGATGTGGGGGTGCTGGTAGTCATGGTGGGGAGCTGGCTGATGGAGGACCTCAGTTTTCTTCAGGCTGACTTCCAGGCCAAACATTTTGGCAGTTTCTGCAAAACAGGACGTCAAGCGCTGAAGAGCTGGCTCTGAATGGGCAACTAAAGCGGCTTTTAATCTGCTTTTAATCTGCATGGAAACGGGCCCTTCTGGCCCACAAACCCGTTCCACTCAAATATGCCCATGTGACCAACTAACCTATTAACCTCATAAGCCTTTGGTTTGTGGGAATAAACCGGAGCCCCCCCAGAGGAAACCCACGCAGACACGAGGAGAACGTGCAAACTCCTTACAGCGCGGGATTCGAACCCGGGCCACTCACTCTACAATAATGTGGTGCTTTCTGTTACGCTAACCGTGCCAGTTATTATAATAATGGCTATAAAATGATCCACTTGTATGATTCACGACTACCCTTTCGCAGAGCCTACCAATATGTCACTCTGAACCCGCCACTGCAGTTCACCCTTAGCTGCTGACTGAGACCGTGGGAAGCTAGAGCACGGAACAACGCAGAAACAGGCCCATCAGCTCAAGACTTCTGTCCCAAACATGAAACCAAATCCCTGTGGCTTGCAAGCGATCCACATCCCTCCCTGCACCTTCACATGTACCTACAAAGCCTCCTGAATGCCACTGGTGGTCTGTTCTTAGGCTTGGCTAACAATTAGCGTGATGCTATTACAGAGCCAGCAGCTGGGTTTGAATCTGGCGCTGTCTTTAAGGAGGTTGTACGTTCTCGCCGTGTTTGAGGGGTTTCCTCCCACCCTCCAAAATAAGAAGGGCTGTAGGTTAATTTGGATGCAATTGGGCGGCACTGGTTTAAATGGCTGGAATTGGCTTCTACCATGCTGTAAATTAAATAGGTGAACCGTGGAGAGCATTCTGACCAGTTGCATCACTGCCTGGTTCCAATACTCAGGACAGGAAAAGGCTACAGAATTCTAAACTCGGCCTGCAACATCAAATTAAAGCATTGACCTTGTCATTCATTCCCTGATCTGAGAAATTAATAAATAATAAAACCAAAGATACTTGGCTGAAAATAACTATCTCAGTGTTGATGGAGGGATCCAACTGGAAATGTCCTTTTCCCCAGCAGTGCTGCCCAACCCACCCTGAAGGGCCTCAGGCGCCCAAGGCTTCCCGATCGTGATGAAAGTTGGGATCTGGGGCTTGGGTGGTCGATGGTTCGGCCAGGGTGTCTGTGTGGCTGCAGGGTCTGCAGGAGGGCCAAGAGGCAAATCTGTGGACACTCAGCATCTCTGAAGGGACTCTCCTTTTACTTCTGTCTCTTGTACTGTTAGGGGCGATGCTCGTGGAGACCCTTTGTCGTACAGCAGGATAATGTAGAAGTATATCAGAATTTATTGTCAAGAACATGTGTCACAAAATTTGTTGTTTTGCAGCAGGATCACAGGGGCAAAAATTGCTATAAATTACATTTTAAAAATAAATAAATTAGTGCAAAAGAAGAGGTAAAGTGAGGCCGTGTCTGTGGTTCATTGCCCATTCAGGAATTTGATGGCGGAGGGGAAGAAGCTGATTTTGTACCGTTTGGCGTTTGTCTCCTGAACCTCCTTCCCGATGGTAGCAGAGTGAAGAGGGCACGGCCTGGGTGGTGGAGTTCCTTGAGGATAGAGGCTGCTTTTTTAAGACGCCGCCTCTTGTAGATGTCCTTGCTGGAGTGAAGTCTGGTCCCCGTGACGTTGCAGGTCGAGTTTACAATTTTGTAGCCTTTTCTTGTCCTGAGGGTTGGCACCTCTGTACCAGGCAGTGATGCAACCAGCCAGAATGGTCTCCACGGTTCACCTGTAGAAGTTTGCAAGAGCCAAATCTCCTCAAACTCCAATATACAATGTATATCCAAACCCTAATATATCATGTATGTTACATTTTTAGGTATTATTACGTGACAATAAAAGGAACCTTGAACCTTGAGTTCCTCCAGCAGTTGCTCCTTCTCAGTGTTGACCTGCTATTGCCCCTGTTGTAAATGCCTGACAAGCTTTCAGACCTGGGACTGCCCAAGCCCACCTGACCAGCCAAGGTTGACAGCAGCCAGAGTGAAATGATCCGGAAAAAAAATAGGGAATTGGGAGATTTATGGATGGAAGAGGGTTTGGGAATGAATGGGTCTCACTGTTTGAGATCCTACTGAGCAAGTTATCGGAATGAATGAGATTTATGTTCAAAATAATAATGATGGAAGACAGAGTAAGATCGCAAGCAGGGTTATTGGCTAATTTGTAAATGCCTGGACTGTGTTGGTACGTGTGCTCCACACAACGCTCTTCCCACTCCTTTCCATCTCACATGGTCTTCATTTATTTACTTTACCTCTCATGTGTTTATTTTAAATCGTTCACTTTGGCCCATCTCAGTAGAGGCACATTCTTCCCATCCCAGTTCCTCCTCAACTAGATTTATTAAAGCCCATCATTTATCATCTGTAATTTTACTATCCCCATAAGTGATCACATCCTCAATATATCTACACTTTAAAATAACTGACATCAACTTGAACGCAACCTGAAATATTTCAGTCAAGTCAGCCCGATTTTACTGTTTACTGGAGTCCAATTCTTTCTGAGACAACAGATCGGCAGAGAGAGCTATTTGTAAAGTCTGAAATAAAAATGAAAAATGGGAGATGGCAGAGAAAGAGGAGGGAGAAAGAGAGATGGACAGACTGAGGGAGAGAAAGAGAGAAGGGGGATGGACAGACTGAGAGAGAGAGGAAGAGAGAGGGAGAGAGAGATGGACAGACTGAGGGAGAGAAAGAGGGAAGGGGAAGAGAGATGGACAGACTGAGAGAGAGAGAGGGAGAGAGAGATGGACAGACTGAGAGAGAGGGAGAGAGATGGGTGTGTCCAGAGGAACAAACCTCTCTGCCACTACACCGCAGCCCTGTGGATCTAGCATACACGAGCGTTATGAACAAAGTTGTTGGTCACCAGCAGAATTCAAGGCCAAACTCTTTATTGGTAACAGGGAAAAAATACTTTAAAAACTCCAAATTTTTTTTTGTGAGTGCTGGCGATAGTGATGGCACAGACATTAGGGAATGGGTGGCAGAGAAAGTCACAATCATTTCCTCCTGTTTTAACATTCTTCAAAATTTTTTTAAATTTAGACACACTGCACGGTTACAGACCCTTCCGACCCACAAGCCCGTGCTGTCCAATTACACCCCATTGACCTACAATCTTCCTGGTTCGCTTTTGAAGGGTGGGAGGAAACCAGGGCCCCCGGTTGAAACCCACGCAGACGCGGGGAGAACGTACAAACACCTCACAGACAGCGCTGGATTCGATCTCCGGTCATTGGCACTGTGGCACTAACTGCTACACGAACCGTGCCAGCCCACTGTTGGATGCAGTGTGTTTGTTGGTCAGGTAAATATCGTCTCTAGGACCAAGCTGCTTCCTCGATCTTTTTTCAGAGTGAGTAGAAATGTAATAAACTCAGTAACCGAACTACTTTAGCCATCTAGCACGTTGCCAACAAGCCAGGAGCCTCATTTACATTTAACATCTGCTTGCAATAATGTCCCCATTCTCTGAGGTTGAAGGTCGCACTTAAACATTGTTCTGCAGCTGGACTCCCACATTGATGCTGAATGATGCTTCACGGGACAATTGGGTGGGAGTCAGGGATTCTCCCAGCCAGTACGAAACCTCAATATTTCAGCATGAAGAATGTCTGGAATTTCTTTCAAGAAACAAAGAGAGAAAGTTTGGCGAGGGAACGTGAGGGGAGATGGCCCATTTTATGCCTTCTCTGAGCCCATAGTCTAAAGAAGGGTCTTGGCACAAAACAGTTGACTGACTGTCCACGGGTCTATGGACTCTTCCTGATCCACTCAGACCCTCTGATTTCCGGTTGCTCACGATCCCAGTGTCTGAGATTTCTTGCATTTGTCTATCATCTTGAGTTCATAAAAAAAAAATTCCACCTGCTGGGAGGTGAGACTGCTTTAATTCTCCAAGTTCCCTACATGGGCAGCACAGTTAGTGCAACGCTGTTACAGCGCCAGCGACCCTGTCTATAAGGAGTTTGGACGTTCTCCCCCCCCACCAGTCTGTGTGGGTTTCCAACAGGTGCTTCAAAATGTACTGGGTGAATTAGGCGACACGGGCTCGTGGGCCGAAAGGGCCTGTTACCGTGCTGTGTTGTCTACATTAAAAAATGTTAAAAATTGAACATTTTACATCAGAGGGCTTGGAGAAGTTCTGTTCACTGTACCAAGAAAACATTGCCAGCCCTGTCTGCACCCATATGTTGGGAGGTCCAATATGGAGAAACAGGAAGTAACTGTGTGAATAAGACGAGAAAGTCCAGAGCAATTAGTCATTAGGGGCTGAATCCAGGCTTCCCAGCATCAAACCATGTTTGAGCCCATTCAATATGTTTATAGTCTGTGGCTGTCAGAGCTTCTGTTAAATGAGAAGAACGGGAGCTACCAACAAAACCGCCTTTATGGAAAGTATAAATGTTTCCTTGTAATGTAGGAAGAGCAACAAAGGTTCACGCGATTGGTTACCAGGACAGTCCAACAAGAGATTAGGGAGTCAGGATTTTACTCTCCAGAGCAGCCATTCTTGACCGGGGCCCTACAAGACCCCACATTCCCCCCCTCCCCCCACCAGGGCCCACAGCACTTTTGTTTTATTTTCACCTCGTGTAACATACATTGCAGTTGGAAGGAGAGGTATGCAGGAGAAAGCAAAACCTGGCCGCTTCACAGGGAGGGGGACCCAGAAGCTTTGAGCAGAGTCCTGTGGGGAGGGGGGGCATTGAGGTGTGTTACGGGGGGCAGCACGGTTGGTATAGTGGTTAGCACTGCACTGTTACAGCACCAGCGACCCTGTCTGTAAGGAGTTTGTAAGTTCGCCCCGTGTCTGCATGGATTTTCCTCCTGGGGTTCTGGCTTCCTCCCACTGTTCAAAATGTACTGGGGTTTGTAGGTTAATTGGGGGTAATTGGGCGCCACAGGCTCGTGGGCAGAAAGGACCTGTTACCGTGCTGCGTTCTTTAAAAAAATCATACAAACTCCATACAGACAGCATGGGATTCGAACCCGGGTCGTTGGCACTGTAACAGTGTTGCACTAACCGCTACATAGACCATGCTGCTCTTATTTCTTATCACATTATTTTCTAAGATGAAACTACATGATGCACATGGTTCTTAACGACACACTAGCATTTCATACAGTAAAAGTTCAATAATCCGGGCACCAGAAATTCAGACAAATCTGGACTTCTCGAAACCACTCAGCTGAAATCTGGACCACCCAAGAATCCGCACTTCTCAACAACTCTCAGCTTTCATGTGCCTGCGTGCATGCATGTGTGCGTATAGTGAGTGCGTGTGTGCTTGCGTGCAAGCATGCGTGCGTACATTGTGTGAGAATCTGACAGTCTGGACCGACCCAATCACCGGCCAGTCTGGATTTTAGGACTTTTACTGTAACTACAACAATACAGAAACATAGAAAATAGGTGTAAGAATTGGCCATTTGGCTCTTCAAGCCTACACCGCCATTCACTTTGATCATGGCTGAACATCTGCTCAGTCCCCAGTATCTCCCCATGCTCCCTGATCCCCTTCGCCACAAGGGTCAAATCTAACTCCCACTTAAATATAGATAAGGAACTTGGTTCAACTACTTCCTTTAGCAAAGAATTCCGCAGATTCACCCCTCTCTAAAAGAATTTTTTTTTTCTCATCTCAGTCCTAAAAAACTTCCCCCTTATCCTTAAACTGTGGCCCCTGGTTCTGGTTTTCCCCAATATTGGGAACAACCTTTCTGCATCTGGCCTGTCCAATCACTGAAGAATTTTATATGTTTCTATAAGATCCCCCCGCCCTCAATCTTCTAAATTCCAGCGAGTATAAGCCTAGTTGTTCCAGCCTTTCTTCATATGCAAGTCCTGCCATCCCTGGTATCAGTCTAGTGAACCTTCTTTGCATTCCCTCTATGGCCAGGATGTCTTTCCTCAGATAAGGAGACCAAAACTGTACACAGTACTCCGGGTGTGGTGTCACCAAGGGCCTGTACGGCTGCAGTAGAACCTCTCTGCTCCTATACTTGAATCCTCATGCTTTGAATGCCCACAGACCATTCACTTTCCTCACTACCTGCTGGACCTGAATACCCACTTTCAATGACTGATGCACAGCGACACCCAGGTCTCACTCCATCTCTCCTTTTCCTAATTGGACCCCATTTAGGGAATAATCTTCTCTCCTGTTCTGGGCTCCAAAGTGGATAGCCTCACATTTTTCCACATTATATTGGATCTGCCATGCCCACTTACTTAACCTATCCATCTCACCCTGCATCCTCTACACAGCTAACCCTGCCACCCAGCTTCATGTCATCTGCAAACTTGGAAATGCTGCTTTCTATTCCCTCATCTAAATCATTGAGATATATTGTAAATAACTGCGGTCCCAGGACTGAGCCTTGTGGTCCCCCACTATTCACTGGCTGCCATTTAGAAAATAACCCCTTTATTCCTTCTCTTTGCTTCCTGTCTGTCAATTCTCTATCCCCCTCAATACCATCCCTCCTGCACCGTGAGCTTTAAGTTTGTACTTTAATCTCTGGTGGAGGACCTCATCAAAAGCCTTCCGAAAGTCCAGATATCCCCCACCCATTGGTTCTCCCTTACATCCTCAAAAAATTCTATAAGTTTCATCAGACATGAATTTCCTTGGTAAAACCATGCTGCCTCTGTCCGCTGATATCATTACTGCAACCATATCTTTAATAACTGACTCTATCATTTTCCCCACAACCGATGTCAGGCTAACTGGTCTATAATTCCCCGCCTGCTCTCTCCCTCCCTTCTTAAAAAAGTGGGGTTAGGTTAGCCACCCTCCAATCTTCAGGAATCCAATCCAGAATCTGTGGTTACAAACATGAATCCTGGGGTGAAAAGGAGGCCACTAATGCTGTACAACTCAGCTCCCTGGAGAGAAAAGAGCTCCTCGCCCTTGTTGAGTTGGTTAGAGTGTCACCAGGAGAACCTTAGGAGATGGGTCAACGTTGTAACCCTCTGTAACTCAGTCACTGGAAATATTGCCTTATATTGAAGCTCTAAATATAATTTTAATGGGTTTTATTTGTTTTCACTAAGTATGATACCCCATTCCAACCCCTTGACAGAGACTGGTTCTATCTGGGTTGAGGCTTCATTCTTAAATGACTCGCTTATTACAAAGGATTCCTGTTCATCAGTTTGTTTTCCTGGGTATCTCAGGTTGTCGGAGGGAAGTTGATCCAATGTCCCTGGATTCTAGGCTCACAGAGTGATGAGAGTCTGCAGACACTGTGATTGAGATCTGGAGGAACTCAGCAGGGTCACAGCGTCCACAGAAGGTAAAGATACATTACTGACATTTCAGGCCTGAGCCCTTCTTCAATGAGCCAAAAACAGGAAGGCATGGGAATAAAGACTGAAGTCTGCCCAGCGGGAGGAGTCTAGACCAACAAGAGGTGTTCATTGAATATGATAAGAGGAGAGGTGAAAATTGATTCTGGTTCTGTGAGAAGAGGCAGAGGGCAAAGAGAAGAGAGAGAGAGAGAGAGAGAGAGAGACCCCCAGAACTGGGGGAAAGAAGAAGGGGTGGTGGAGGGAGGTGTAGTGGAGGTTTAACAAAAGCCAGAGAATTGGATGTGAATGCCGTCCGGTTGGAGGGAGCCCAGACGGAAAATGAGGAATTGTTCCTCCAATTTGTGGGTGGTCTCAGCCAGGAAGTGCATGAGACCGTGGACAGGCATGTCGGCAAAGGAATGGCACAGTAATTAACCAGCCGACTGAAACAGGAACAAGGCTGTAACCAGCCCTCACAACAGATCCTTCAGATTATCTGGGATTCAACCAAAATAAAGGCTGTCTCTTGGAATTTATGTTGCCCCTTACACCAATCTGGCCTCGACATATAATACTAACAATTTTTTTTGTGACATGGCTTATAGGGTTGAGGCCTGGAGAGAGGGAGTGAGGTTGTGGGAAGGAAGGAGGGAGGTAAATAAAGGAGGGAAGGTAGGTCAGAAAGAGGGGTCAGGGAAGGAAAGAAAGGGGAGGGGAAGACAGAGGGAAGGGTAGAGCGGGGAGGAAGCGGGGGGGGGTGGAATGCTGCTGGAATTCTCCAGAGCACCACTCTGGCACCCCATTGGGCAGCCCCGCTGAGCACTTTTCTGGACAAACAAGGTACCTGTCTTCCACGACCTTCTTCTGTTCACTCTCAAATACAACATGGGGGCCACCAAGGCCCTTTTTGGTGAGCTCCAACACCTAAGAAAATGAGCACTGCACCCCTTGGAGGAAGTAGAGAGAGGGGGGGAAGGGAGGGAGGAGAGAGGGACTGGTGGAGCAATGGGGAGAGAGGAGGAAAGGAAGGGAGGAGAGAGGGATTGGTGGGGCGATGGGGAGAGAGGGAGGAAGGGAGGGAGGAGAGAGGGACTGGTGGAGCGATGGGGAGAGAGGAGAGAAGGACTGGTGGAGCGATGGGGAGAGGGGGGAAAGGAAGGGAGACGAGAGGGACTGGTGGGGCGATGGGGAGAGAGGGGGAAAGGGAGGGAGGAGAGAGGGACTGGTGAAGCAAAGGGGCTCTCCCTTTTTATTTCCTGTTCTCCCGCCACCCTCTCCTCCACTCTCTCTCCCGCAAGGCATGGAAGGAGAGCACGCGGAGCTGTTTGGTATCATGGAGACACTCAAGGAGACCACAGGCGCCAGAATCTGATGCTCATGTGCAGAAATGCCCCAGGTGACCAGACATCACCGGATTTGCGCCTGATCTGGTTACAGAATATGTCAGGGAAACAATTGGAACAGATTAACCATGCCGAGGTGGCTCAATGTCTGGTGCACTCTGCAGGACTGGTGGCAGAATACCTGAACATGCTGGAGGGCTGCCGCAGCCGTACAGGGCCTTGGTGAGACCACATCTAGAGTACTGCGTGCAATTTTGGATCTTCTTATCTGAGGAAGGACATCCTTGCCATGGAGTGTGTGCAGAGAAGATTCACTAGACTGATACCAGGGATGGAAGGACTTGCATATGAAGAAAGGATGGATTGACTAGGCTTGTATTCTCTGGAATTTAGAAGATTGAGGGGGGGATCTTATAGAAACATATAAAATTCTTAAGTGTTTAGACAGACTAGATGCAGGTAGGTTGTTTCCAATGCTGGGAAAAACCAGAACCAGGGGGTCACAGTTTAAGGATAAGAGCGAAGCTTTTTAGGGCTGAGATGAGGAAATATTTCTTCTCCCAGAGGGTAGTGGATCTGTGGAATTCTTTGCCACAGGAAGTAGTTGAGGCTGGTTCCTTGTCAATATTTAAGAGTGTGTTAGATTTGGCCCTTGTAGTGAAGAGGATCAGGGGGTATGGGGAGAAGGACGGAACCGGGTACTGATCAGCCATGATCATATTGAAGGGCCAAATGGCCTACTCCTGCACCTATGTTTCTATGTTTCTATGCTGCCTGTAGGTTGTGTTACTTTTCAGGTAAGAGGGTGGTTTCAATGTCGTAAGGGTAACAACGGGGTCATAGTGGAGGACATCTGTATAAGGTGAGGGGAGGAAAGTTTAGGGGAGACATCATGGGTATGTTTTTTACTCAGAGGGTGGTGGGTGTATGGAATGCATCACCAGGGGTGGTGTTGGAGGCTGGTACAATCGGGACATTTAAAAGACTTAGGCACATGGACTTAGGAAAATTGAGTGTTCTGGGTGTGAGATAGAGAAGGTTTAAATTGTTCTGTGCTGTAATGTTCTAAACACAAGCTGCTGTAGAAACTCAACAGGTTGAGGAGTGTCCATAGAAGAGAAAGAACAGTCCACGTTTTGGGCTGGAGCCCTCCACTAAAGCCCTTTTACCACAGGCATCCCAGTTCATTGGCCGTGCAGTGTCCCAGGATGGGAAGCCCTTTCTGCCGTTTCCACTGGGCCACCTTTAACCAGGACGCTAATTACTTGTCCACTGAACAGACTCATCCCCAGGGATCACAGAATCGACCTTCAACTGGAAGCAGGAGTCATTCTGCTGTCCTTTTTACCACTGGTTTTATCGGCCCGCCAGTGTCAACTGGTGTCGAGGATATGACTAGGGGTCAAGGCCATCAATCCCTGGCATCAAATGCTGTCATTTGACGCTGACATTTGGACAGTGTTCCTTTTCCACTGGATCCCGTCCCAGTAAATTCCCAGTTAATTCCTGGGACAGGGGGCCAGTAGAAAAAGGAGTTCAAAACTGGAAGACTGGACCCCATGTACTTATACGGAATGTATCATGTCCAATTCACCATATATACTCATTGATACTGTGTAATAGTCAACCCCCGCCCCTTTTTTGGCCCAGAAAAAAAATTTTTTATGACCCATGTAAAACCCGACTCCTCGCCCTTTATTTTTGGCCCTGAATGCCCACCCTTCTGAGCTCCCGACGCCCGATCGTGGACTTACCACCCGGCCGTCTGAGGTTCCGACCCCTTGAACGACACAGGTACCGTGGTCAAACATGTGACCCATGTAAAAGTCCCCACCACCCCCTCCCCTCCAAGTTTAACCTGAAAAATTGGTCCAAAAACTCAACTATTATACAGGAATATATGGTGTTACAGTTCTGTGACGCTTTGCATCTGTGGGTGCCTCTGTGGGGAACTGGTTGGGAAACATATTTTGACAAGTGATGACTTTGAGGTAGTTTTTAAGGATTTTCGATTCATATGTTTGGTCACAAGAACTTGTGGTTCATGGCTCTGTCCTATAAATGACTGCATGACTAATTTCACACCACATAGTTTCACTATAAATTACCAAAATGAGTAGCTATAAATGTGATCTATTTGCCAATGTGGAAAATGGGCTGCAGCGTAACCAAAGCAGGAAGCACAATATTGGTCACAAAAAAAGGACCAAGGAAATAAACAGCAAGATCAGTCCTGAGTAGGGCTTGGGCAGGTCATCGGGCAGAATTAGAATCACTTTGGGCAAAGCAAGTGGCAGGCCAACAGAGAATGTGACTCTGATGCAGCCAAATTAGTAGATATGCAAAAATGTTGGCATGGGGATTGTGGGCCATGGGGCCAGGTCCTGTGATGTACAATTCCATGACTTTGTTGCTCTCCAAATCATATTTGTGACATTGAAAAACACACACAACTGCTGGAGAAACTCAGCAAGTCAAACGGTGCCTTTATGTAGCAAAGGCTTGAGCCCAAAACATTGCTGATGTATCTTCACCGTTGCTACATAGAGGCACTGTTTGACCTGCTGAGTTTCTCCAGCATTTGTGTGTTTTTTCACTTAACCCCCAGTGCCAACAGAATCCTGTGTTTTCCCATAGTTGTGACATTGGTCGTGGCTTAGAACAGAAGATAAAGGAGCAGGAGTTGGCCCGTCGAGCCTGTTCTGCCATTCAATGAGATCATGGCTAATCTGATGATGAGCTCATCTCCACCAGCCTGTCTTTTCCCCATATCCCTTAATTCTCTACTGTGTAAAAATCTATCCAACCTTGTCTTAAACATATTTACTGAGGTCGCCTCCACTGCTTCCCTCTGGGAAAAGCAGTTCCTCCTCATCTCCATCCTAAGTCTACTCCCCTGGATCTTGAGGCTATGTCCCCTAGTCTGGCCTCCCCCACCAATGGAAACAACTTATCTATGCCTTTCATAATGTTATATGTTTCTATGAGATCCCCTCTCATTCTTCTAAATTCAAGTGAGTACAGTCCCAGATGACTTAATCTCTCCTCATAAGCCAACCTCCTCATCTCTGGAATCAACCTGGTGAACCTCCTCTGCACCCCCTCGAAAGCCAGTACATCCTTCCTCAAGTACGGAGACCAGAACTGCAGGCAGTTCTCCAGATGTGGTCTCACCAGGACCTTGTACAGTTGCAGCAGAATCTCCCTCCTCCTAAACTCAATCCCTCTACCAATGCAGGCCAACATTCTTGATAACCTGCTGCAGCTGCAAACCAACCTTTTGTGATTCATGCACAATCCCTCCCAGGTCTTTCTGCTCGGCAACACGTTGCATTCGCTTACCATTTAAAACATAATCTGATCTTCCCGTTTTCTTCCTCACGTTTACCAGCATTATACTCCATCTGCCAGACCCTTGCCCGGTCACTTAACCTATCTATATCTCTGCAAACTTTCCGTATCCCCTGCACAATTTGCTTTTCCACTCAATTTAGTGTCATCATACAGTATACCCTGTCCCCTCTTCCAGATCGTTAATGTAACTTAATGGAGAATTCAGTCATCTAGAATCATACTGGACAAGTCAGTGGTGATAACGTGTAGGATAAGTTTATGGAGTATATGTAAGTTAATCAACATGTTGAGGATCTAACTTTGGTAAGCCTGTTTTAGATCTAGTATTGTGCAGTGATGAAGAGTAGATATTGGATAATGTAACAAAAGAGCCTTTAGAAAAGAGTGACTGTAATTTAATAGATTTTTTTTAACCTTGACTTGAAACTGCTGTAGTTCAATCTGCAACTAGAGCCTTAAACCTTACAAAAGAAACTAGAAAGCTTTGAGGGACAAGCATTTAGAGAAATTGTACAATATTTGGAAATTAGGCACAAAATCCAGCAGGAAATGTAATCCATCTACATCTGTCAGGAGAAATTAAGGACAGCATTAAATCGAGAAGCAGGTTTTTTTTTAGACGTACAGCACAGTTACAGGCCCTTTTGGCCCATGAGTCTGTGCCGGCCGGTTATGCCCAATTGACGTACACCCCCCACCCCGGAACGTTTCGATCGGTGGGAGCCCCCTGGGGAAAACCCACTCGGACACGGGAGAATATACAAACTCGTACAACGCGGGATTCGAACTCTGGCCCCGACTGTGGGTGCTGACTGCTACACCAACCGTGGCACCCCTAATGAAGGTGGCAGAAACAGAAAGAGGCCGGAAAATTGAAGTCAGTTTAGAGCTCAGCAAAGAAATCGATGGAGGAAAGTAAGAAAATGTGAAAAACTCATGAGAAACATGAAAATGGATTGTAGGGGGCTTCTATAATCATTTATAAAGGACACAAACCTTCAAGTCCAAACGTTGGTCCATTTTTGACAGAGACATTTACAACAGAGCATAAGAAACTGACAAGAAATGCTGGAGAAGCAAGGATGCGGGAAGAATGAGGAAATGAGGGGAGTAAATATCAGTAGAGAAATATACTAGAGAAGGCGAGAATTTTTCAAAACCAATAAATCCAAAGATCTGCATCACAGACATTGGCTATTAGAATGATCATCTTCCAAACTTCTACTTATTCTAAAATTGTCCCTTTGGAGAGTAGTAAACTTAAAATGCACTGGACATACCAGTCTGGTCTGGGAAACACCCATTCTCCTGAGTGTAAATCCCTGCAAAAGGAAGTGGACACAGTCCAGGACATCACAGGCAAAACCCTCCCCACCATCGAGAACATCTACGGGGAACGCTGCCGTCGGAGAGCTGCAGCAATTATCGAGGATCCACATCACTCAGCACACGCTCTGTTCTCACTGCTGCCATCAGGAAAGAGGTATCGGTGCCATGAGACTCGCACCACCAAGTTCAGGAACAGTTGCTTCCCCTCCACCGTCAGATTCCTCAACAACAAACTCAATCAGGGACCCATTTAAGGACTCTTACTTGTGCACTTTATTATTGTTTTTTTCTCTCTGTATCACGCAGTTTGTTTACATGTGTAAGTTATGTACAGGTTTTTTTTGCACTACCAATAAGTGGTAATTCTGCCTGGCCTGTAGAGAAAGAATCTCAGGGTTATATGCGATATCATTAGGTCCTTTGGGAACCTTTTCTGCCTCAGCACCCTCTCAAAACCCATTGTGGGGTAGTGGGGTAGCAGAGTTTGAATCCCATATAGTAGCACCTAATAGCCTGAATATTGTCTGATCTCAGAAGCTAAATAGGCTCAGGACTGGTCAGTACTTGGAGGGGACACCAGGTGCTGTAGGTTTCTGTGAGGGGCGCTGGACAAAGTGGCAACTCTGTCTGGCTCACGGTAGACAAAAGTTAAAGAATTTCATGTAGGTTACATTCGAAATGTAGTACCTGTACTATGTGGCAATAATGAAACCTTAACTTTTTACCTTTAATATAAACATATTAACAGAACCGATTCACCATGTTACTAATTTGCCTGAAGGGAACTGAATGTTATTTTCAGCTCCAAACCCAGGGGGTGGGTTAGCAGGAAGGAGGACCTAAAGTCGCTTTAAGTGAGGAACTCAGCCGGTCTCGCAGTGTCCATAGGACGCAAAGAATACATCACCGACGCTTCGGGCCTGAGCCCTTCTTCAAGGAAGATGCAAAGAACAGGAAGGCATCAGAAAAAAAACTGGCAGGGATAGGGGTCCAGACCAGCAAAAGGTGTTATTTGGATATGATAACAGGAAAGGTGAGAATTGATTTTGGCTCTGGAAAAAGGGCTGAGAGAGAGAGAGAGCTGGGGAAAGGTAATAGGGGAAGAAGAGGGGGTGGTGGTTTAATGGATACAGAGAAGTTTATTTTAATGCCATCCAGTTGGAGGGGGCCCAGTCAGAAGTTGAGATGTAGTTCCTCCAATTTACAGGTGGTTTCAGTCTGGCAGTGCATGAGACCATGGACAGACAAGTCAGTAATGGGGCAGGGAGTTGAAATGGGTAGCCTCAAGGAGATCCACGCTACAATGGCGGACAGAGCCGAGCTTTAAACAGATGTGGACTAACCTGGTGTTCTGGCAGGAACTTGAGAGATTGAATGTAATGTGGAAAAGTTCAAAACTATCCAGAAATGCTGTGTATTCCGTGGCAGATTGGGACTGTGCAGCTGGTGATCATGCAGCCCTATGGGAAACACGCAGATGCTGGAAATCTGACATCAAACAGCAAATGCCAGAAATACCCATCAGATCAGGTAGCTTCTGTGGAAAGAGAAACAGAGTTCACGATTCATGTTGAAAGGCCTTTGTTGGACTTCAATCCTGATCAGCATCGATGCTTTTTATTTCAAAGGAGCGTCGGGGCATTGTTTACAAGACACAGGCAAGGCAAGCGATTAGGAAGTTGAAAAAGATGTTGGAATTTTAATTTGTGAAGATTTAAGGGCTGGAATCAAATTGCAATTACGCAGGGGTTTGGTGAGACGTTAGCAGAATGTTGTATCAAGGTTTGTTCTCCTTGCCAAAGGAAGAATATATTTGATGGAGGGGGAGATGTTTCGTGGAAGAGTTGGTGTGTTGTGGGAACGGGCATTGTGTAGACCAGGATTGTACTCCCCGCAACAATGATTCTCAGTTGGATTCCACCTGAAGGGTTCTTTTATTTACTCCTGACATACTGGATGGATCAGTCTGGTGCCTCTCTCTCTGCGCACTGGTTCTGCGAGGAAATGATCCTGCCCAGGGCTGAGAAAAATGTTTTGTTTGTTTTCTCTGAAAATTAATTCCATATACGGTGATCCTGGGTAATTTTGATCCACTCGACTCTGCCAACTCCCTATTAATGACAGCTGGCTTGCTGACCCCAGACATAAAAAAAAGGGAATGTGCTTTTCTCCTGCATTCCCACAGGTCCTGCTACAAGGTGCCAATCACGGACGGAGCAGCCAGTGTCCTTGAAGAATGGTGAAAGCGTCCATCTTTGGGTTGAGGGGTTATCTGCATCTTTCTCTGTGTGGTACAGAAAATGTCAAGACCCATTCCCCCCTCTCTTCTTCAGCAGAACACAGACCGTTACATCCCAGGGATAAGCCCTTTGTCCCATGTTCATTGAAAAGTCTCCCGTTCTATCTGGTTCAACCACGACCCCAGCAGTCTATCCCAGGAACCTACCCCCCTCAGTGTAAAACTACCTGCCCCGCTCATCTGCTTTAAACCTTCCCCCTCTCATTTATACACCTCTTCCAATATTTGGTGTTTTTACCCTGGGAGAAAGATTCTGACTGTCTACCGTCTCCGTGCCTTCCATAACATTATAACCTTCTACCAGCTCTCCGTCAGCCTCCAGCTCCAGAGGAAACAACCCAGGCTTGTCCAACTTTTCTTAGCTCATACCGTATAATCCAAGCACTACCCTGGCATATCTCGTCTACACCCTTTCCAAAGCCTCCACTTCCTTCCCATCGTGGGGTGATCAGAAGGACGCATTTGTGTGTGTGTGTGTGGGTGCCCGCTGCGCTTTAGGCTACCGGCCGACCACTCTGTCAACGTTCTACAGGAACTTTATTGAAAGTGTCCTGGCTGGCGGCATCACAGTGCCATATGATTGCTGTGGAGTATGGGATTGGAGGTCTATCCACAGGTGGCAGAGAGGATCACTGGGGTCTCCCTCCCCTCCATCGAAGTGATCTACCAGGATCATTGTCTGAACAGGGTGTGCAAAATCGTTGAGGACCCCTTCTACCACCCCCCCCCCACCCCCCGCACATAGCATCTTTCAGCTGCTCCCGTCGGGGAAGAGATCCAGGAGGATCAGAGCCAGCACCACCAGGCTGACGAACAGCTTCTTCCCACAGGCATGGAGAATGCTAAACGACCAAAGGAACTGCTCACACTGGAGTCGCTCATATTTATGAAACAATATTTATTCCTGTGAATACTCGTCCTGCATGTATATTGTTTGTCTGTATGTGTGTGATGTCTGGTTGTGTGTCTGCGTGTTTTGCACCGAGGACCGGAGAACCCTATTTCATCGGGTTGTACTTGTACAATCAGATGACAATAAACTTGACTTGAGCCCAAGAAGGACAGGGTCCAGACAGCTACCTAGCCAGCAGCAGACGAGTTGGGCACCTGACAAACTCTGGAGCATTCTCATCCTTGGCTTGCTGCATCGCCATGTCAGTGTCTGAAGGGTAAAGGTTCACTCCTCAGACTTGAGCTGTCTAATCCAGCCTGACAGCTCCAGTACTCAGCTGAGGTCATGCAGAACCACAGGAGGTCCCATCTTTCAAGCAGAGCCTGCATTAAACTGAGGGTCTCATGAACAATCCCACAACACTGCTTGGGCAATGGAAGGCTTCCTGCCAGAACCTCTCTCAGCACGGGCACCTGCAAATTGATGCACCAATTGTCGTACTGTTCACCTCCGATCTGTGGCAGAGACTTTTTGCGAGACTACACTTGGAGTATTGTACGCAGTTCTGGTCTCCCAGCTGGAGGAGTGATGTAATTTAGGCTGGAAAGGATGTTAAAAAAAAAGATTCACTGGGAAGTTACTGGGTCTGGAGGATTAGAGTTACAAGGAGAGGCTGGAAAGCTGAGATTTTGTTCTCAAGCATAGGAGACTGAGGAGGTGATCTTATAAATGGTCACAGTCACTTTCCTAGAGTAGGGTCATCTAAAACTAGAGGGCACACCTTTAAGATGAGAGGGGTGTGGTGATACAACCACTGGACTGTGTGGGACCGCCTGCGCCTGTCCGCATTCCTGCCTGCCTACTGCAGGGGGCACCCCATTGTACCTGCAGGGAGGTAACCTGGGAGAATGTGTCCACCTACTCTCTGCCAATCAACGGCCCCATATAAAGGCTCCCACTGGCCCTTGGGTAGGCAGTCGAGCACATGGATCCAGTTTTAAGCTAATTAAAGCCTGTGGTACAGCCTTTGTAGTTTGCACTGCAGAGGGGAAAGATTTAAAAGGGAGTGGTGGCTCTGTAGAATGAGTTGTCGGAGGATATGGTAGAGGTGGGTATATTTACAAAAGGTAAAGGACATTTAGACAGGTATGTGTCACACGTCAAATGTCATACTTTGATGAAGGACTGTGGCCTGAAACGTTGGTTCTGCATCTTTATCTTTGCTATATAAAGGACACTGCTTGACCTGCTGAGTTTCTCTAGTATCACGTTTTTAGGTATATAAATAGTTTTAGCGTAAAATGGACAAAATGTATCTCAGGTTGTAAATGTAGCCAAACAATTCTGACAATAAATCCAAAATCTGAATGTTTATAAATGGGTCAACAACTTGGCCAAATGAACCACAGGACATGTTTCAATTATGTAAAACGCTATGTCTCAGACATTGAGATGCTTGCTTGGCAAGGAAATCAGCAGGTAGTGACCTGGTTTACATCTCCCACCCCAACCAAGGCAGTCGATATCCGTTTCTCCGGCTCAGAACCCAGGGAACCACCTGATCCGCGAGACCGAGTGGCAAGCTGTGCGGCCTCCTGCCTGCCACTTCTCAGCTGTCGAGCCGCCACCGACTGTGCAGCCCAGACCTCGCCTCTTCATGCATGCAGAGAGCTGAGGTGGGGAGAATGATGCACTGGCTGCTGACCTGCTGTTCGCACAGGAGGGTTGGGTTACCCCGGAAGTGGAGAAATGGAAAAGGAACAAACTCAGAAGAAAAACTGATGCGTCACAGAAAATGTTTTGCACTTTTGTTTATTTGTTCTAAAAATATTTCAGATGGAGAGAAAAAACACTTATTGTGTGGTTCAATTGGAAAAGGAAGAAGAAATGTAAAGTGTGCTATCAGAGCTGACCGTCTCTTCAAGTGAGACGTGCTTGATTCTTGGTACTTATTTCAAGAACATCCAATGAAAGAGCAGGGTTTCATTTTAAAAATAGGTTTTTTTTGGAAAGTTTCTCCTCTTGTTTTTAATTCACAGGGTTGAAAGGTCCCCAGGGGAATTGATACAGGAAATAAATCCTCGAGCACTAGGCCTCTCCTTTCCGGACTGTTCTCCTGGCCCTTCATCTGATTGCACACATGGGCCTCACTGTACATTCCATGCAGAGGAAAATGTCAAACAAATTATATTCACCGATAGCAAACATGGCTTCAAATGCAGGCGCAGATCCGAACATTGAATTATCTGCAAATATCCTGCAGGCTTTCCCTGTAACCGAGCCAGACCCTCTCTCACTAGATACAATGCAAATTGGCCAGACCACTTCCCCATGTTGCTGCTGGATTAAGTCCCAGTGGAATTATCACAGCCCTTTCTACCTCGTTATAAAAGCTCAAGTCACTGGAATTTGCAGAACCAAATGCTCAATCCAAGTCACCGTCTTAAGTGAAAACACGACGCTGGAGAAACTCAGCAAAGATAAAGATGCAGAACCAACATTTCAGGGTTGAGGCCTTCATCAAGGTGTGAGCAAAATGTCGGCAGGTTCCTGAAAAAAAAGTGGGGGGAGGGGCAAGGGGAGGAGCACGGTCCCACAGGCAGGAGGTAATAGGTAGTTATCTATGAGGGAGGGCACAGCAGCAAACAGGGGGAGGGGGGGATGGCTCTGTGAATGGAGAGAGAAGGGGGTGGAGGAAAGGAGACAGGGGGATGGGGAAGAGAGAGAATGGGGAGTGGCCCAGCAGGAACTGGAAAAGTCGATGTTAATGTCATCCGGTGGAAGAGGGCCCAGACAGAAAATTAGGTGTTGTTCCTCCAATTTATGGGTAGCCTTGGTTTGACAGTACATGAGACCATGGGCAGACACGTCAGGGTGAGAGTGGGACGCAGAATTGAAGCAGTCGGCCACTTGGAGATTCCTGTCACTAATGCGGGCAGAGCGGAGGTGCTCAGTGAAGAGATCTCCCAGTCTGTGTAAAGCTGCTGTATCCGGTGCTCCCGGTATGGCCTTTTCTACATCGGAGAGACTGAACAAAAACTGGGTGATCACTTCACTGAGCCCGAAAGGTTGGTTATGTATCTTTATCTTTGCTACATAAAGTATTGTGTTTTTACTTCAGTCACCATGTCTTCAGTCTTTCGTGTTTCTCCCAAGTCACTGTCTCTGACTGTTTTCACTCCAGTACTAAATCCACACATTCTTGTCTATTACACCTGTCCAAGCCCCTATCCATACAGAGTAGATGTAGAACTGTTGTTTCCCACTGCGGGAGAGTCGAGGACAAGAGGGCATATCCTTAGGATTGAAGGGTGTCCACTTAGGATGGAGATGCAGAGGAATTTCTTCAGCCAGAGGGTAAATCTGTGGAATGTGTTGCCACAGGCAGTTGTCGATGCCGGGTCATTAAGGCAGGGATTGAGAGGTTCTTGATTAGCCAGAGCATTTAAGGTTACGGGGAGAAGGCTGGCCAGTGGGGCTGGATGAAGAAATGGTTTAGTTCATGATTAAATGGTGGGGCAGACTCGATGGGCTGAATGACCTTTTTCTTCTCCTATGTCTGATGGTCATGGTCAAACACCTCTTAATCAACATAACTGCATCCACCACCATCATTTTCTCTGGATATCCACCACTTACCTCTTCCATAAATGAATTTGTCCACATTATTAACAGAAATGGCCATTACATGCCTGGCTGTTCCAGTGACCTGGATTTGATGCTGATCTCAGTTGCTGAGTGTCTGGACTTTTCACCTTCTCCCTGGGACTCCTGTGGATTCTGAGAGCTCCTTGACATTTCCTGTTTCTCCCTCGACGCCTCTTGATCCGCTGAGTTTCTCCAGCAGATTGTTTGTTGTTTCAAGAGGGTGATCTAGTGTCCTCCCGCCTCCCAGCTGGTAGGTTCATTGGCTCCTGTAAATCATCCCTGGAGTGTGGGTTTGAGGCAGCATTCACAGCAAGTAAAGGGGAGAGTGGGGAGACCAGAATGGGATCAGAGCAGGATAGTTAGTTTGGTGATTGATGGTCATTGCAGACTCAATACACTGAAGGGACTGTTTGACTATGAATTGCATCTGTGACGAGATTCAAGAATTTTTAATTATCATGTAATAAAACAGAAAATTTAATATTACACAGCATTTCCTTTCATATGCCATAAACAGACAAAGGGTCACCATCACTCTCTCCTATCTTCCCATCTACATCCAATGAACACCTTTTATTCCGTACCCCTACCCGCCTGTTCTTCCCTTCTCCGCAGCCTTTTAATACAAGCGCCCACCTGCGTTTTTGCTCACACCTTGAGGAAGGCCTCAGGCCCGAAACCTCGCTTTGCCTGCTATGGACGCTGTGAGGCTGACTGAGTTCCTCTAGCACCTTCTGTCTTTTCACCATCGCCATGAGTATTGCCCGGTCGGTGCCCCTTACAGTATGAGATTCACAGAGAGAATGTCTTGTTTTCAATACTTGGCTTTTCAAAGACACACACAAATCCAAACATCCCTCTCAAGAATGGTATCTAGCATTCAGAGACTGCTTTCACCCCCCCCCCCTCCCTCCATACCCTAATAGTATAAGAAAAAGATGATACAAATTAAAAAAATACCAAAAAAAAACAATTATCGGTAAAATCACAAACTCTCAAATGAACTGAAGAAAAACTCAAAACAACCTAAAATAAAAGATAAGAAACAAAATACACGAGCCCATCATCTGCGCCACGACCCACTTCATTGATTTCAATCATTCCACAACTGGCACAGAATTTTGCCTTTCCTTTATGCAGAAGGGGTAGAATTATATCTGCAGACCAATGGCACCCTAAAGAAGGTGCCAGATTTCCTCCTTAAACTGTACATGCTTCTCTCCAGGGGAATGCAACTCTGCGTCTCCGTATTCCATCGTGTAATATTTAGTTGGGAGTCTGACTTCCACGTGACCGCTAAACCGACAAGGTGACCTTCACAAACCGAATTTGGTACTTGGACAGTTTAAAACCCACATCCATAATGTTCCCCAGATCCTGTGGAGAATCCACCTTTGTAATTCAGAGAGAAATTTCATTATAAAGAAGGCTAAATGAATATATATTTCAAGAAATTTTCAGGGAACCTGGAGTACTAAATCTAAGGAACTAAGTTGATATTATTTTTGAATCATATCCTGTTAATTTCCAGTATAAAGACTTGCAAATTACCAGGTCTTAAAAAGAGATTAGATATGTTAAGAGGATGATTGAAAATGCAAACAGATTGCATGCTAGAGCAATTCCTAATGATTGAAGGTTCATTTTGAGGTGCCCAGGGTGTTTGTAGCATTGCATGGGGAAAGTTCTGTGAGTTTAAGGCCACTTTTCTCAGGGACTTGATTTTGAAAGTACTTTTCAGGAGAACTGCATTTTCAAGAGCTTGAGGTTTACATTTCTGCGGGTTGGTGTTTTGAGGCAAAGGTGGAATAACAGACTCCCTGACGAAGCTGGTGTTGCAAGGTCTGCATTCCTAACATGTTACTGTAAAGCAGTGAAACATGGACTTGCAGGCAGCTGCCAAGAAATGAGGCTCAACATCGTTGATGGCTGTGATGTATTTTTGGCATCTTGTGGAAGGAAAAATGATTCCAGTCCAACAGCCCTCTCAGAAGCTCCAACATTCATCAAGTGAAGATGACGTTGTTGTCTCAGGCCCACAAAGGGAGAAACGCAGTCTCATCCCCAAAGATACACAGTATCGAGTGAGAGAAGACCAGTCGGGGGTCCAAAGCTCTCTGTTAATGGATAGAAAAGCCTCCAGCCTTAATTATTTCAGGTGGGGTACACAGCATGGCGCTGGAAGCAAGTGGGTTGGTGGGCTGTGGAGAGAGATTGAGGCCACGATAATCAATGTTTCATCAGTTCCGGATAGAAGCCAACACTGCGGTCAAGGCCATGGACTAAGAGGTCACCCGAAAGGGGCGGCACGGTGGGCGCAGCGATTCACGCAATGCCTTTAGAGCGGCAGCGATCAGGACCAGGGTTCGAATCCTATGCTGAACGTTCCCCCACCCCCCCATATCTGCACAGGTTTTTCTCCCACCATTCAAAACATAAAACGTACTGGGGATTTAGTTTAATTGGTGTAAATTGGGCGGCATGGACTCATGGGCCGAAATGGCCTTTTTCTGTCTGTCTAAGCTTAATTTTTTTAAATTTAAATTTAATGATGCCCTTGAGCTCTATCCCACGGTGGACTCTGCCTTGCCAGAATTGATTCAATCAGTGACGTTGCCCCATCAGTGATCAACCACGGCACATCTGTAATCACAGGACCTGTGTGTTTTGAGGCAACATCTTTTAAGAGTCTGTGTTTCCTACGATTCTGTCTTTTGAGTCCGGATCTGAGGTATCTTATTTCTAAAGTTCTGGTCTTCTAGAGCAGCCATCCTCACTGGGTTGTACCATTCCCCCTGGAAGTCACAGCACATTTAAGGAAGGGCCAGGGACTGAAGTAATAAAATATTTTAAATTTTTTTTAATGTAGTCTTTAGGAGAGAAGTACAGAAGAAACCAACTAAACTTGACTGCTTCACAGGGAAGGGAGGGCCCCACTAAGCAAATTCCTAAGGCTATAGCCAAAAAAAAGAACGTTGAGAATGGCTGTTTTAGAGTCATAGAGTTTTACCGCATGGAAACAGGCCATTTGGCCCAACTTGTCCATGCTGGCCAAGTTGTCTACCCATGCTTGTATTAACCCACTCAGGAGTAAAACACGAAAGAGTGCAAACTGTGGTTGAAGTAAAATCACAACACTGGAGAATTTCAGCTGGTCTTTTATACAGCCAAGATAAAGTTACATCACCAACGTTTTGGGCTTGAGCCCTTCATCAGGGTATGAAGTGACGAAGTGGTGGGGCGGGTGGGGGGGGGGGGGGAATCACGCAAAGTCCAGGCATGGGATGTGGTTCCTACAACTTCTACAAATGGGCAGGATGGCAAAAGGGACGTCGCCGGCTGAGCTGTTTCAGACACAGCCCTCAGGGACAGAAGGAAGTGGCGTTGCCACGAGTAATTGCCAAGCCCCCTCTGCAAGGATTTCAGGAGACAATTTAGACTTGGTTTTTTTTTTAAAAGTGACTCAGGCTCTCCGAAGCAGTGACTCAGAGCTCAGTGAGGTTGCACACACAGGCATAATCTGAGGTTGTCTGGCATGATTTATCAAACAAGGGAAGGACAAGCTTTTGCAGAAGGAAATGGGGTCATCACCACTGCAGCTTTGTCTTTTATATATATATATATGGGATTGTTGCATCCTGAACCCATGCAACATTACCACCCCTCTGGTGTTCCAGCTGCTAAGGAGGTGCAGAACAGAGGCGCACACAACTGTAATAACTTGGTGAAGGTGGGAGAGTGATGCGTAAAGGTTCTAGAAGGTTGTCCATGTCTGTATTTCTGATGCTTCACATTATGGAATGTGCCTGCGTGACAGCCTCTCTATTTCAAAGAGCTGGTGTTTCCTCGAGTTTCCGGGGTTCTGATGCTTTTATTTCTGCGGCTGTTTCTGTATTCTTACCACATGTCATTTGTTGGTGGGGGCGGGGGGCGGGGCGGGTGCGGGAGTTATCCTTCCTAAGTGTGAGGAACACACTTTGTCACACGTCTATGGGCATTCTGGGTTGTTTGTGTTGAGACCCGTAGGTGTGCTTCTGAGACTGTGTATTCCCAAAGCCTCTGCAGTTCGCTCACGCTGAGGTGCTTTTGCAAATGCTGCCTCACTTTGTCGTACACCAGTCATGGTATTGCTCGCACGCTGGGGGCTTCAGGGACCAAGAGGGATCGATCGCCATGGCAGCTGGGGGCTACATTGCTTCCCCACCTTTTTGATTAACAAGTCAAGCAACTGAAGAGATATGAGGGCAGTTCTCAGCCTTTATCTTTTCCACGAGGTCTTTTTTAGGCTGAAACCCCGCATTATAGGCGTCTCAAGTTAAAAAAAAACTGATTTTACCTTTTATGCTGACAAACTCTAAGGCGAATCCCGTGGTCCCTTTATGCATAGCTGAGTTGGGAGCCAGCTTCCAGAACTGGGGGGGGGGGGGGGGGGGGGTGGGTGGGCGAGTGGGGCAGTAGTGCCGCCTCCCACAATGACATGAAAGGGAAGGGAAAGCAGCCTCTACTCAACAATGGCAAGCAGAGCAGGCAAGAATGCAAGCCATTTTAGGCAACATAATTGCCTCTAATTTTTTAAAATTCGAGCTTGGGTGGCAGGGCTGACAGTGTCATCGGGATGTCTTCAGTCCTCCCCTTTCCAGTGGAATCCATTTAATGGAGGAAGAGGAGCAACTACTTTCCACCTCTGAGTCTACCCCCCACCCCCCCAGGCAGATGGGAGATGAAGCGTATTCCAGCAGTCCATCTGCTTTCAGATCTTTTATGGAGGTCAGTGTAACAATGGAAAGATGGAGAATCTGTCTCCACATTCACCTTTTTTCCCCTCTATAAAAGAGCTTAATCACTTACTATTTTAAGCAATCTCTTATTACTAAGAGATCCCCCCCCCCCCCCCACCACCCAACCAACCACAGAGCACATAGAGATAGGATGCCCAATGTCGGGTCAGATACAGCAATGAGCTCTCTGAACCCTTCTCCATTAACAATGGCGTGAAGCAAGGCTGTGTTCTCGCACCAACCCTCTTTTCAATCTTCTTCAGCATGATGCTGAACCAAGCCATGAAAGACCTCAACAATGAAGACGCTGTTTACATCCGGTACCGCACGGATGGCAGTCTCTTCAATCTGAGGCGCCTGCAAGCTCACACCAAGTCACAAGAGAAACTTGTCTGTGAACTACTCTTTGCAGACGATGCCGCTTTAGTTGCCCATTGAGAGCCAGCTCTTCAGCGCTTGACCTCCTGTTTTGCGGAAACTGCCAAACTATTTGGCCTGGAAGTCAGCCTGAAGAAAACTGAGGTCCTCCATCAGCCAGCTCCCCACCATGACTACCAGCCCCCCCACATCTCCATCGGGCACACAAAACTCAAAACGGTCAACCAGTTTACCTATCTCGGCTGCACCATTTCATCAGATGCAAGGATCGACAACGAGATAGACAACAGACTCGCTAAGGCAAATAGCGCCTTTGGAAAATTACAGAAAAGAGTCTGGAAAAACAACCAACTGAAAAACCTCACAAAGATAAGAGTATACAGAGCCGTTGTCATACCCACACTCCTGTTCGGCTCCGAATCATGGGTCCTCTACCGGCATCACCTACGGCTCCTAGAACACTTCCACCAGCGTTGTCTCCGCTCCATCCTCAACATTCATTGGAGCGCTTTCATCCCTAACGTCGAAGTACTCGAGATGGCAGAGGTCGACAGCATCGAGTCCACGCTGCTGAAGATCCAGCTGCACTGGGTGGGTCACGTCTCCAGAATGGAGGACCATCGCCTTCCCAAGATCGTGTTATATGGCGAGCTCTCCACTGGCCACCGTGACAGAGGTGCACCAAAGAAAAGGTACAAGGACTGCCTAAAGAAATCTCTTGGTGCCTGCCACATTGACCACCGCCAGTGGGCTGATATCGCTTCAAACCGTGCATCTTGGCGCCTCACAGTTTGGCGGGCAGCAACCTCCTTTGAAGAAGACCGCAGAGCCCACCTCACTGACAAAAGGCAAAGGAGGGAAAACCCAACCCCAACCAACCAATTTTCCCCTGCAACCGCTGCAACCGTGTCTGCCTGTCCCGCATCGGACTTGTCAGCCACAAACGAGCCTGCAGCTGACGTGGACATTTACCCCCTCCATAAATCTTCGTCCGCGAAGCCAAGCCAAAGAAAGAAAAGATATGAGTGGGAAAGAAAAGTTGAGAACCACTGGCCTAGGGATTTGACAGAAAAGGACTCGTAATATAACTGGACATCCACACAGCAGCACCTCCTACCCCACCCCAGGCAGACTGGGTGTCTGAATGAGTGCTGTCAGTCAACGTTCTTGCTGGGACCCCTCCTCTGTATTGGGTTTTGTGACGTTCTCCTGATTCCAGTGGACAGCAAGAGGGCTGTGAATAAAGGCTGCCCCTCCCTCCCCTTCCCCGCCCGCCCCGAGAGGGTTATTTCCTCACATCCTCCTGACTGCAACTTGGTCATGAGTCATTTTGTTTAACTGGATTAAATGAGAAACATGTGCAGGGTTTAATGCTGGAAAGACTGACAGCTTTTTCCACTGCATCTCCACTGTGTTCCCGGTTTGTTTGCCAATGCAAGTGCTGAGTCTGGCTGTTTGAATTTAAACCTTGTGACTGAAATGCAATTTTATTGAATACAATAAAATCCCCAGTATCCAAACTTCAAGTAACCAGCAAAAGAAATTGAGCAAATAAATAAATAGATGAATAATCAGATAAATGTCAAATTAATAACAATTTAAATAAAAGTTTTTTAAAAAGTTGAAATTGTAAAAGTAAATATTCCCTGAAGCATCACACGACCACTTGGTGAAGATGGGAGCCAGCGGAGTGCCCCGGTTGTGCCCTGCCCACAGCAGTTGTTTGAATAAAGTTGTATTTGAATAAAATGGCGGCGGCCAGGATAAAGAGCCGGTTTGGGAACTACTGGGGCGACTTTCCCAAACCGTCTCTCTATCCCTGACTAATAATCTTTATTAGTGTTAAGTATATTAGTAAGGCTTTATCTGTAAACTTTGGTGCGGGGGTGGGGGGTTAATTGTGATGAAGGAACAGTTAGCGCAACGCTTTTACAGCGCCAGCGATCTGTGTTCGAATTTAAATTTACATTTTGTAAGTTATGGAAATTAGGCCTGATTAAAGTGAACTTTATATAATTAAGGACTATAATGCTGATTTTTTTTCAAATTATTTTGCATTTTGTACTGACTTTTGTCTTTTAAACTATTTATTCTTAATTCAGGTTAGGAATTGTTAGTGTATATAATGCAACTGGAAAATTCACATATCTGGCATCTGTAATACCCTAGGTGCCAGATAATGGGGATTTTTACTGTAGGTAGCACAGACATTGGCCATTCAGCCCAGCTATCGCATCTGTAGTCACGGCAACTGCATCATTTCACCTAACAGCAGATCTTTGCAATTTCCCTTTTTCTTTCTACTGATTCCCCCCCCCCCCCACCCCCCACCAGGAATGCTGAATGCTTCAGTAACCGTACTGCCCTGCGATGTAGCTGGCCAGGATGCTCCCCATAGAGTTCCTGTGGATGGTTGACATGGTGGCAGCCGGTACCCCCACTGCAAGTCATCTCAGTGCAGTCGCCTTCCTGACAAGTGAGGAGATGTTGAGTGTCCATGATAGTTCACTGGTTAAGTGAATTCCAAGGAACTTGGTTCTCTCCACTCTCTCCACCAGAGTTGTTGAAGGTTTCTGGTGCTGGAAAGTGTGGGAGGCAAGAACAAGTGTAATGTTTAAATGATATTTAGGCCGAAGCATTATCAGGGAAAGTTTAGAAGGAACGGGATGAATACAGGGAGGTAGGACGAGGTTAGGAAGGTACCTTGGTCAACGTGGACCAGTGAGGTTGAAGGACAGTCTCCATGCTGTGAGACTCTGACTGAAGTGAGTGAAACACTGACGTCTGCAGAGACTGTGATTGTAGTAAAAACACACAGTGAATGCTGGAGGGAACCCAACTGGTCTTGCAGCGTCCACAGGAGGTAAGGATATATCATTGATGTTTCATGCCTGGGCCCTTCCTCAAGGAATAAGAAAGGAAGGGGGTCAGAATAAAGTCAAGACTGGCTGGGGGAGGGGTGGGGGGGATTGAGTCCAGAACTGAAAAAGGGACTGCAGATTGGAGCTGCTGGTTGACCATACAGTCCCCTTCGGCCCTTCTAGTCTGTGCTGAACCATTTATTTTTTGCCTAGTCCCACTGACCTGCATCCAGCTAATATCCCTCCCATCCATGTACTAGTCCAAACTCTTCTTAAATGTGAAAACTGAGCCCGTATTCATCATTTCAGCTGGCAGCTTGTTCCACACTCCTACCACTTTCTGTGGGAAGAACTTCCCCCTAAACATTTCCCCTTTCACCCTTAGCCCATGTCCTCTAGTTTGGATCTCACCTGTCCTCAGTGGAAAAAGCCAACCTACATTTACTCTGTCCCCCTCATAATCTTAAATACCTCCATCAAATCTCCCCTCATTCTTCTACCCTCCAGGGTAACCTGTTTAACCTTTCCCTGTAATTCAGTTCATGAAGCCCGGGCAACATCCGAGTAAATCTTCTCAGCACTCTTTCTATCTTATTGATATCTTCGCTCCTGACCTCCCCATCCCTCCAGGTGTGGAGTTTGTCCATTCTTCCTCCAACTCTGTGCGTTTGCTCCCGCGGGAGGTCAGTTGGCTGCCGTTGATTACCCCCAGTGTAGGGGTGAGTAATTGAATCCATGGGAAGTTGGTGGGAACATGTGGATTTGTGTCATTTGTGTGACTGATGTCACTTGTATCCAGAGTCAGTAATGGGGTTGATTTTTATCTCTCTTTTCAAGTGGAAGGAGTCCTTTAGAATTGAACTAATGATATCTATGTACAATAGAAGATGTACCTTTCTAAAAAGATAAAGGTTGAGGGATATAGGGAAATATCCGAGGGTGGGAATAACTGGCATTCTGTCCAGCTCTGGACTATTATCGAGGCTCCAGGGGGCTCCAGTGAAGTGACATGGTTTGGGGAGAAAGGAACCATCCCCCAGTGAAATCAGAAGGAGAGCAGGGTGGTATAATTTGTGTAGAGGTCAGCGCAACCCCAGCATCTTTTAAACTGCAGCCCTCCTGGGACCCAGTTGCGATAACTGGGGTAAAGGTGCTGGAAACACTGTGGGGGGGGAATCGACCCATTAAATCATCAACCCAGCATTTTAGGGGGGATCTTGCCCCCTGCAATGACGTGTCGCGTACTCACCGGAAGTACTGCCAGATGTTCGGATGCTGGCTGCCCGGTGACGCACGCACACAAGTGCTGACGTCACCGGAATAAGTGGGTCGGTCATTTTCATTTTCCAATCATCTGAGTAAGTTCAACTGGGCTCCACAGCTACCTCTGAGGTTGGATTCTGATAGGGTCAGACCGTTTCTAACTGCCATGTAACTGGGGCACTAATTGCCTGGTTAACCCCATTTTACATTAGGGGTTACAGCGCCAACGACCCAGGTTTGAATCCTGTGCTCTGTGTAAGGAGTTTGTACTCTCTCCCTGTGTCTGCGTGGATTTCCTCCAAGGGCTCCGGTTTCCTCCCACCATTCAAAATGGACCGGGGTGGGGGGGTGGTGTAATTGGGCGGAACGGGCTTGAAGGGCCTGTTTCTGTGCTGTATGTTTAAAAATAAAGAACATGGGAGAAAGAGAAAAAACAAATCAGCTGAGGATTATGGAAAAGAGGACAAAGGGTGACTGAGACCGGGATCAAACAAAGGCAGCAGTGTGTGGTCTTTGGAGGGAGAAAAGCAGAAGCTTCAGTCTACTTTAAATCCAAAACTGTAAACATTGTCACATGACGCGGAATGTCAGACCCATTTGCAGTAAGGCATTCAGTGTCTGCAATAGAGGGTGGCACAGTGTGGGAGAGGGCAGCAGATCAGTCTCTGTCTCTCAGCCAGGATAGAGGAGCAGCTGAAACTATCCTCCAACGATCGCAGGGCATGGAGGTGACAGTGGTTTTGTTATGTCTTCTGCTCTAGCCGCATGGTGTGTGTGTGTGTGTGTGTGTGTGTGTGTGTGTGTGTGTGTGTGTGTGTGTGTGTGTGTGTGTGTGTGTGTGTGTGTGTGTGTGTGGGGGGGGGTGGTGTGTGTGTAGGGGTGTGTGTGGGGGTTGGTGTGGGGTGGTGGTGTAGGTGGGGGTGCATGTGGGTGTAGGTGTGGGGGTGTGTGGGTGTGTGTGTGTATGTATACGTATGGGCACGAGTGCACATGCGCACATGCCTGTGTGGTGTGTGTGGAAGTGTATCATTTCAGTGTGTGTCTGTGTGTCTGTGCATGCACCAATGTGAGCCAGTGTGGGCTCTGTCGATCGAACGAGCACCATCTGCATGTAGTGATACTCAGCTCCGTGGTTTCTCGTTGATCTAATCTGGCTGAAGGCTAAATGAAAATCCAAAATATCTTTCATAGTTCCAGTTGCACCTGATCTAGAAACAAGCAATGGCCTCTGGCCAGCTCAGTGACCCCCACAACACCAATGGTTATGACCCTTGGCAAAATGAATGAGCAGTCAGTAAAACTCAGACAGTGACCTGCTCAGGCCTGTACATTCACCTCCACAGGACCTCGCTCATCACGAAGGTGCCTATCTGTCTTAGGCACTCCATGTCATCTGGCCCTAAGCACTACACTGACCCATTAAGTTCTGGCATTGTTCCACATTCAGTGGTGCCGTGATCATTGTTCAGTTGCCAGGACATCAGTCTTTTCCATATAAATTGATCCAATGTCCTGCAAGTTATGGGTACATCCTAGCAGCTTCTGGGGTGGTTAAATCTCACAAGCCCAGGATTGTCGTGGTTGGGTTCCTGACACCACAATGTCTGTGTGAATATGGTGTGGAAACATGAACAACCTCGTGGTAAATTCATTTTCTCAGCATCCCCACCCATAGCACCAGGCAGTTACCATGCATTTACTACAGCCAATAAACAATCTGCTGGAGGAACTCGGCAGCTCGAGCGGCAGATAAAGAATGGTCAGTGATTCAGGTCTGAATCCTACCTCAGGCCATCAGGATAATCAGTCTTGATGAAGGCTTCAAATCTGGGTCTCAATGTGGACAAGACGAAGGAGATGGTGGTGGATTCAGGAGCACCAGGAACGACCACCCTCCACTACATGTCTCAACAACTCTGTGGTGGAGAGAGTGGAGAGAACCAAGTTCCTTGGAGTTCACTTAACCAGTGACCTAATGTGGACATTCAACATCTCCTTACTTGTCAGGAAGGCACGACAGCAACTGCACTTCCTGAAAAGACTGAAGCGGCAAGGCTACCGGCACCATCATGCCACCCTTCTACAGGAGCTCCATGGAGAGCATCCTGGCCGGCTGCATCACAGTGTGGGTATGGTAGCTGCAGAGAAATGGATCAGAGGTCTATCCATAAGATCATAAGAGTGGTAGAGAGGGTCACTAGGGTCTCCCTCCCCCACCCCCCCCCCCATCAACATGGTCTGCCGGGATCAATGTCTGAAGAGACCATGCAAAATCATAGAGGACCCCTTCCACCTTTCACACAGCATCATTCAGCTGATTCCGTCGGGGAAGAGGTACAGGAGGATCAGAGCCAGCACCACCAGGCTAAGGAACAGCTTCTTCCCTCGAGCTGAACGACCAAAGGAACCACTCAGACTAGCTATCCGAGGGTCTCATTTGTACAAAACTACATTTATTTGTATTGGTAAAATACTTGTCCTGCATTGTTTGTCTGTATGTGTGTTATGTCTGGTTGTGTGTCTGCGTGGTTTGCACCGAGGACCAGAGAACGCGGTTGTTCTCGTATAATTGAATGATAGTAGATTGGAACCTGAAAACCAAAGCATTCTTTCTCTCCCTGACACTGCCTGACAGGCCGAGATCCTCCTGCAGCTGGTTTGTTGCTCCAGAATCCAGCGTCTGCAGTCTGCTGTGTGTCATCGCTGATGACAGCTATGCTACTTCTGTAATGTCCCCTTCCACAGTCTGGGAATTCCATGGGCGGGAGCCACCCAACATCTCCATGAGCAGACAATTTGTGCAAAGTGTATTCCCCAGGCCAAGAAACATTTTGCATGTTCCCTTACTCAGTTAATAATAAACCCTTTCTCCTCTGATCTGAAGGGACTCCCCTGTGGCGCCATTTCCTCTGGCATTTGCCTTGAACTGATGGTGTGAAAGTTTATTTGAAATCGGTCACACCATTCTCACAGAACTGTACGGTGACACTCTGACCCATGATCCTCTTTGATAAAGCAAAACAAGGTCTGAGACTGGGCACAGACTGGGTGACTGGGTGATCACTTTGTTGAGCACCTCGGCTCAATCCGCCACAATAGCGAGGATCTCCCAGTGGCCACCCATTTCAATTCCCATCTCATTCCCTTGCCAACATATCTGTCCGTGGTCTCATGCACTGCCAGACTGAGATCAACTGTAAATTCTGATACATCCTGCTTATTTTTCCTTGAAGAAAGGCTCAGGCCTGAATCGTCAGCAATATATCTTTGTCTCCTTTAGATACTGAATAGACCGGCTGAGCTCCTCCAGCATGTCAGAGTTTTTATTGCTCTGGGTTAAGCCTTGTACAAGCCAAAGGCTACAGCGTTGTGAAATTGGCCAGCGACATCACGGGCAGCAGTCTTCCCTCCATTAAGGACATCATTAAGAACAGGTGGCATGGTTGGTGTAGTGGTTATCACAATGCTGTTACAGTACTATGATAGGGACCAGGGTTCAAATCCCGCGCTGTCTGTAAGGAGTTTGTACGTTCTCACCATTTCTATGTGGGTTTCCACTGGGTGCTCGTACCAGAGGTTGTAGGTCAATTGGGTGTAATTGGGTGGCACGGGCTCGTATGTCTGTGTAATTGGGCGATCCAGGCTCATATGTCTATGTAATTGGGTAGCGCGGGCTCGTATGTCTGTGTAATTAGGCAGTGTGGGCTCGTATGTCTGTGTAACTGAGTGGCATGGGCTCGTATGTCTGTGTAATTGGGTGGTGTGGGCTCGTACGTTTGTGTAATTGGGCAGCGTGGGCTCATATGTCTAGTAATTGGGCAGCTTGGGCTCGTATGTCTGTGTAATTGGGCGACGCAGGCTCATATGTCTGTGTAATTGGGCGATGTAGGCACATATAACATGTGTAATTGGGTGGCACGAGCTTGTATGTCTGTGTAATTGGGCATTGTGGGCTCATATCTCTGTGTAATTGGGTGGCACGGGCTCGTATGTCTGTGTAATTGGGTAGCATGGGCTCATATGTCTGTGTAATTGGGCAGCTCGGACTTGCATGTCTGTGTAATTGGGCGACGCAGGCTCATATGTCTGTGTAATTGGGCGATGTAGGCACATATAACATGTGTAATTGGGTGGCACGAGCTTGTATGTCTGTGTAATTGGGCATTGTGGGCTCATATCTCTGTGTAATTGGGTGGCACGGGCTCGTATGTCTGTGTAATTGGGCAGATCGGACTTGCATGTCTGTGTAATTGGGCGACGTGGGCTCGTATGTCTATGTAATTGGTTAGCGCGGGCTCGTATGTCTGTGTAATTGGACAGTGTGGGCTTGTATGTCTGTGTAATTAGGTAGTGTGGGCTCATATGTCTGTGTAATTAGGTAGTGTGGGCTCATATGTCTGTGTAATTGTGCGATGTGGGCTCGAATGTCTGTGTAATTGTGCGACGCGGGCTCGTATGTCTGTGTAATTGGGCGATGTGGGCTCGTATATCTGTGTAATTGGGTAGTGTGGGCTCGTAAGTCTGTGTAATTGTGCAACACGGGCTCTTATGTCTGTGTAATTGGGTGGCGCGGGCTCGTATGTCTGTGTAATTGGGCGGCGCGGGCTCGCATACCATGCCATTTGTCTAAATGTAAAGAAAATTTAAAAATCTACAAGAGGCTATGTCTCCAGAAAGCAGCCTCTGTCATCAAGGATCCCCATCACCCAGGCCATGCCCTTTTCTTCCAGATGTCATCAGATACAGGAGCCTGAAGACGAGCACCCAGTGGCACAGAAACAGTTCCTTCCCCTCCGCCGTCAGATTTCTGAACGGACAATGAACCACAGACACTGCCTCACCTTCTCTTCTTTTACACTCATTTATTTATGTTGTTAACCATGCAATTTTTGCATCTCTAATGCGCAAATGTTCAAGACAATAAATTCTGATTCTGAATCTTTTTGTTGTCCTTTTCCAGTGTTTCTGAATCCTTTCTCTTCTGTAAAAACTGAAATTAAAAAACTTCCACCAAAGAATGTCAGGCACACAAAACTGGCGCAGATCTTTGGTGGCACGAGTTGCTGCTCACGTCCAGACCAGCAACCAGCAGGAAAACTGGGGAATGGATGGGAGGAAGGAGCACCCAAATACTATCCTCTAGTCCTCTTTTTGTTCTCTCTGTATTGCACAGTCAGTCTATTTACAGTTCTCTGTTTGTTTGCATGTTTTGCACTGAGTACAGTTTATTTTTTGCACTACCCATAGGAAGAAGCAACCTCAGGGTTGCATGTATGTTCTCTGGCAATAAATCTGATTGTGAACATTACAGCAGCAGGTTATCAAACTCACTCGGTCAGGTGTTTAATGGAAGAAGTGACGTTGCTCAGGGATTAGAGCAACTCGGGGAGGTTTCTGTCAGAAAGGGTTAAACAAGACAAAAATGTCTCTTTCTTAGACTGTGTGCGAAATGTTGGGTGTCTTGCAAACTCACCCTACAAATCTACAATCTGAGCTAATTAACACCTAATATTCCATTTGGGCACTCCCAATTAGACAGCATTAACATCAACCTCCGGTTTCCATCTCTCTCTCTCTCAGCCCTCTGTCTCCTTTCCTTCAGCTCTCCACCCCCTTCCTTCTCCATTTACCACTACCCCCTCCCTTTTTATCACCTCAGCTTTTTTCTCTTCTGCCCTCCCACCATCATCTGCCTACGACCACCTGCCTGAGCTCCTCCCTGCCCCTCCTCCCACCCTTCCTGCTTTATGTTTGTACCTTGACGAAGGTCTCAGGCCTGAAACGTTGGTTATGTATCTTTGCGGTAAAGAACGCTGCATGACCTGCTGAATTTCTCCAGCACCTTTGTGTATTAACTTTCAATCACGGGCAAGCTTCTGCAGACTTTCTTGTTCAACCAATTAAAGAGCGATTTCTCTCAAATCGTTGGAAAATCCATAGTATTGATTCAGATGAAGGGTCTCAAATTAAAATGTCGACTGTCCCCAGAAGAATAGGATTGTTTCTTGCAGAGATTTAAGATTCTTTTACTGTCATGCGATAAAACAATGTAATCTTACACAAAATTAGCTTTAGTCTGCTGTAAGGTATACAGATTTGCCATCAGCATAAATTACCTGGCACCTCTTATAGTCAGAGAAAGAGAAGCAAAAGAGATTTCCTCCCCCCACCCTCCCCCTCACTGAGTGCCCGTAGATTCGCCTCCATCACTTCCACAGCCTCCACAGCCACACATTGTCCAGTCCAAGCCATCAACCCAAGATCCTGATCCGAACCTCTGAGACGATCGGGAACCCTTCAGCACCTTCGGCACCCTCTCACATCCCGGTCCCAATACCTGGTACCCCTCCAGCCAATCTCTAGTCAGTCTCCAGTGGTCTGCAACATGATATGTCCCTTGTCTACAGTCACCAGCAGCCCTTAGCCTGCCTGGGTACCTCGCCTCGAGGCACCAGCAGCCTGTGTGTTCTTCAGGTGGGAAGATAGGCACGTTTACTTGCATTGAATTGCAGAATTCAATGGGCTGGAGGATAATTCTGGGGATGAAAGACTGGATCACAACATAGCAGTTGGCAGATGGATCAAACCAAAAACAGGTCACTTCAGATAAACGGCACAGAAAAGGCCATTTGGCCCGATCAGTCCATGCTAGTATTTATGCTCCATTCAAACCTCCTCTGTCCTAAACTAAATCTATTCCCTTCAATTTAAAAGCACCCATCATTAAATACATTAAACATTCCCAAAAGGGGAGTTCCATATTCTCTCCTCTTCCCCTCCACCCCCGGTGAATAACTTTCTTCTCGGGTTCAAGTCTATTGTCACCTAGATACTTTCTCAGTAATTTGTAGGGGTTTAGCATAACATCAGAAACTCTGGCAAATTTCTATAGATGTACAGTGTGCTGACCGGCTGCATCACTCTCTGGTCTGGGGACACCAATATCCCCCGAGCGTAAAGCCCTGCAAATGGTAGTGGACACAGCCCAGGGCATCACAGGCAAAACCCTCCCCACCATCGGGAACACTGCCGTCAGAGAGCAGCAGCGATCGTCAGGGATCCCCACCACCCAGCACACGCTCTGTTCTCGCTGCTGTCATCAGGAAAGAGGTGTAGGGGCCACAAGACTCGCACCAGCAGGTTCAGGAACAGCTACTCCCCCTCCAGCATCAGACCCCTCAACGACAAACTCAATCAGGGAAACTATTTAAGGACTCTTACTTGTACACTTTGATTTTTTTATTCTCTCTGTATTGCACAATTTGTTTACATTCATTATTTATTTACATGTGTACATTTTTTTGTACTACCAATAAGTGGTAATTCTGCCATGCCCGTAGGAAAATAAATCTCATCATTTTGTGTGATGTCATGTATATTCTCTGACAATAAATCTGAAATCTGTGCAGTGAAAAAGTTTGTTTTGTAGACAGTTCAGCTAGTCATCTCATACATAGTACAGCAGTTTTAAACACAGTTACCAAGGGAGGTCAGTTAAAACAGAGCGAGGTTTGTTCAGAAGTCTGATAATGGCAGGAAGACACTGGCTCTGAATCACACACCTCCTTCCCAATGGGAGGAGGGCAAAGAGACTGTGACTGGGATAGGATGAGTCTTTAAGTGTGCTGTTGGCGTGGATTCCAGCTCCTATTGGAATGAAATGCTTTCTGTCAGTAACAGTGTGAATCTGCTAGATGGTAAAAACCTCATCGTTCACTCCTTCTTTGTCCCTCCAGAACCACCAAAATGCTCAACTCCTGATCACACTCCAAACTGACTGAATTCAGGGCTAATTCAAAATGGTCAATGAATATTAGTGCAGGCCATTCCTCATGCAGAACCCCATTCTCCTGAGGTATCCCGCCCCGACTGAAACAATTAACTGGCAGAGAAGAATTCCATCAACATCCTAAATGTTTCGGAAATCCAATCCCATATGAAATTCGCAGGGCTGAATAAATGCTGTCCTCTGCTGGGGATAACCAGAACTGGAAAGAGACAAGACTATTTCAGAATCAGAATTTATTGTCACGAATAAGTCACAAAATGTGTTGTTTTGCAGCAGCGTCACAGAGCAAACATTGCTAGAAATTATTTTATAAAATAAATAAATTAATACAAAAGGAAGAGAAAGTGAGGCCGTGTCTGGGGTTCATTGTCCATTCAGGAATCTGATGGCGGAGGGGAAGAAGCTGTCCTTGTGCCGCTGAGTGCTCATCTTCAGGCTCCTGGACCTTTTCCCCAATGGCAGCAGGGTGAAGAGGGCATGGCCTGGGTGGTAGGGGTCCTTGAGGATAGAGGCTGCTTCCTTGCAGATGTTCTTGATGGAGTGAAGACTGGTTACGTGATGTGGCTGGCCAAGTTCACAACCCTCTGCAGCCTTTTTCTACCCTGTGCATCGGCATGTCCGCCCAGACAGTGATGTTACCAGACAGAATGCTCTCCACCTGTAGAACATTGCAAATTTTACCCACCTTGGACCAACACAACCAAACTTTGGCGCTGTAACAGCCATGATATGCCGTCGAGCTCCAAAGGACATTTAACCCAGACAGATCCTTATTCTGTGTATAACCCATTCTGTCCCTGTCTGGAGACTTGAGTGACATGATGTAGATGAAGCTTAGAGATCAATTAATTTATCCTTAGCTTTTGAGGAAGCTCCTTGCACCTGAGGCTAAACTGGGTCTCCTGAAGAAATGTTTCTTTGCTTAAATCACATACTCCCATAATCCTGTCCAAAAGTCAGTGGTTCTCAACCTTTCTTCTTCCCACTCACACACCACCCTAAGTAATCCCTTACAGAGCACCTACGGCAAAAGTTTGAGTAATTAGCATTGATCGTTATTGAGTGAAGATCTACCGGGACCAATGCCTGAAGAGGGCGCACAAAATCAGTGAACCGGTGTGGACTCGAAAGGCCAACATGGCCTGTTTCCGCTCCGTTAATGGTTAGATGGTTATATATGTAACATTGACCAGAAATGTTTCAGGCCGAACTTGACTCTCTATGATGTGTTGCCTCATTCAGAGCTGGAAGTCTCCTTTTCTCCATCTCTGCACCCTTCTCCCCTGATCACCTATCCTGTCTTGTTCTGTCCATAGCCTGTTGGACACCTTTGGCCTGTTGGTCTGCACCCCACTCCCTGCCCCTTCTTCTTACCTCCCTAGCTTTTACTCATACTCATGCCCTGAAGAAGGGCTCAGGCCCGAAACATCAGTAGCATAGGATGCCGTAGGTGCTCTGTGGTTAGCAAGGGATTACCTTGGGTAATATGTGAGTTGGGGGGGGTGGGGGGAATGAAGAACCATTGATCAATACCAATCCTACAGTTCTCCCCACATTCCCATCAATTGGCCCCATATCCTTCTGCTCACTTACTTGAGGGGCAGTTTGCAATGGTCACCTAACCCATCCACCTCCCCACACCACCCCCCCCCCCCACACCTCAGGTCCTTGGGATGTGGGAGGAAACTGGTGCCGCCCAGTAAACCTTAAGGAGAATGGGAAAACTCCACACGGACATCACTCAAGGTCAAGATTGAACCCAGGTTGCAGTACCAAAAGGCTGTTGTTCCTGGGGCAGAGAAGACAGTTGAGATATTTAGTCGTTTAAAATCATGAGGGATGTTAACAGAAAAGGTAAAGGGGAAGCGAGTTCCTGAGGCTTAACCCTTTGGACTCCATGTTCCCGTTCTCCGGGATTGGTTTTATACCCAGCCACAAGCTGTTCACCCTGTAGTTTACCCACGGACCCAGTATTATGAAAGGTTAAAAATGGCCGGAGTCAAACGGGTTAATAATCGGTGGAATTGAGTTAACTTAATAGGGAGAAGATGAGGCAGTTTGTTGACACCACAGATTCTGTGATCTGGGTGGTGCTGAAGAAGGCTAGAGGTGAGATTTTAGGGAAGACAGTGAGGCGCAGGTCCTTGATAGGAATGTTAACACCATTTTGTACAAGGGGAGAGCCCACAAGTGAAAGTGTGGTGATCACCAGACCATCTGCCTTGGTGACATTGATTGAGGGTTAAATATTTGTCAAGGTATCAGGGATGACTGTGGCTATGGTCTTTAATGTGTACCTGCGAGACAAGGCAGGGCAAATGGCCCAGGTGAAAGTAGGCACCCCCCAACCATGCAGCACACCTTTAGTTCTCCAGTGGAAGCAGTACCTTAAATGATGTGGCGGTGGGTCGTGCACTGAGAAATAAACTCTGAGAAGAAGAAGGCGGCAGGGTTAGCGTGGTAGTTAGCCCAATGCTGTTACATTGCTGACGATCGGGACCAGGGTTCGAATCCTGCACACTGTAAGGAATTTGTACGTTCTCCCTGTGCCTGCGTGGGTTTTCCCCAGGGAACTCCTGTTTCCTCCCACTGTTCAAAATGTCCAGGGAGTTGTAAGGTGTAAATGGGTGGCATGGGCTCGTGGAGTGAAATGGCCTGTTACCATGCTGTGTCTAAATTTACATTTAAAATTTGACTCCAGTACCTGCAGAGAACTGAGCTGCAACTAAACTATGGAACAAAACAGCCCAATGGTCCTATCCTGTCCAGTCTCTGCACCACTCTGACTTGCTCTTCTCGCCCACAGAATCGCTTTGTGATCAGCCGATCTCGGAGTGACTGACAGAAGATCAGAGGCCAAGATGGCAGAAGTGCTTCAGATGAAAACTAACTACCCTGGTACGTCTAAATCAATTAAACTCACTGCTGGAGTTACAGGTGACTCCCTCCCCTCCCCTACAATGTTCCCTGAACAAAGAGAGCTTAAACCCAGTACCACACTTTACCAGCCTGGCACAATTTTATTTTAGACGTACATCGCGGTAACAGGACCTTCTGACCCACGAGACAGTGCTGCAATTGACCTACAATCCCCGATATGGTTTGAAGGGTGGGCGAAAACAGGAGACCCAGGGAAAACCCACACAGACGTGGGGAGGATGTACAAACCCTGGTCATTGGCGCTGTAACAGCGTTGAGCTAACTGTGCTGCCCATAATTTGCCATGTTATTGTACAGAGTTATCTCACATGGAAAAAGGTCCTTCAGCCCAACTTCCCAATTCTAGTAAGATGCTAACTATCTTCATCCCATTTCCCTGCCTTTAGCCCATTAGTTTCCTATTCATGTACCTGTTCAGAACTTACCTCTCAAATCTCAGAATCAGAATGTCTCAATCAGAACTTACAGTCATGAACATGTCATGAAACTCGTTGCTTTGGGCAGATCACAGGTGCAAATATTGCTATAAATTACATTTTAAAAATAAGAGAAGAGAAAATGAGGTTTAATCTGTGGTTCATTGTCCGTTCAGGAACCTGATGGCGGAGGGGAAGAAGCTGGCCTTGTGCCACTGAGTGCTCGTCTTCAGGCTCCTGTACCTCCTTCCCGATGGTAGTAGAGTGAAGAGGAGCGTGGCCTGGGTGGTGGGGGTCCTTGATGGAGAGGAGACTGAAGCCCGTGATGATGCTGGCCAAGTTAACAATGCTCTGTAACCTGTTCCTGTTCTGTGCATTGGCACCAGGCAGTGATGCAACCAGACAGGACACTCTCCACACTCTCCCCTGCAGAAATTTGCAAGAGTCGTTGGTGACATCTCAGATCTCCTCAAATTCCCCACAAGTCTACTTGAAACATTTCGCTTTCGCCTCAACTAAAATTATTTCCCTCTCATCGAAGGCAAGAAGGAAAACTATTCCCTCAGCTTCCCTCGATTTTTAGGCTCCCATACCGCTGGAAGGAGTCTGCGCCCACCCAACCTGTCCACGCACCTCATTGGCAGAAGCCTGCGCCCACCTACCCTGTCCATGCGCCTCATTGGCAGAAGCCTGCACCCACCCACCTTGTCCACGCGCCTCATTGGCAAAAGTGCAGCAAATCAGGTCACTGATCTCCACCTACTCAAGAGCAATTGGGGACGGACAGTGAATGTCCCACCACCCAGGTACACACCCAGATCCTGAAAAATAATATGAAAGTAATCAAATTTTTGGCTTTGCTGGGTCCATTCAGGTCAATTTATGGACTTCAGAGAGTTGAGAGCATAGCTCAATCCATCATACATTAGATGAAGTCTAACAAAAATGTTACAAAACTCAATATCCCAGCAACACCATGTGACCACTGAAAGACTGGTCACCCTCATTACAGGAAGGATGTGGAAACTGTGGAGAGAGAGGGGGGCGCGGAGGAGATTTACCAAGATTGGAAAACAAGTCTTATGAGAGAAGGTTAGCAGAGCTGAGACTTTTCACTTTGGAGCAAAGAAGGATGAGAGGAGACTTTATAGAGGTCGACAAGATTCTGAGAGGCATAGATAAGGTGGACAGCCAGCGCCTGTTTCCCAGGGCGGGGGAAGCAAACCCCAGAGGACGTCTGAACAAAATGAAAGGAGGAAAGTTTAGGGAATACATCAGGGGTAAGTTCTTTTTATTTAGAGAGTTGCGGAGGCCTGGAATGCCTTGCCTGGGGTGGTGGTGGAGGCTGGAACATTAGGGGCATTTATGAATCACTTAAATAGAGTGTTATGAGGTAGGAAGGGTTTTTTTAGTTTGAATATATAGTTCAGCACAACGAGGGCCGAAGGGTCTGTATTGTGCTGTAGTGTTCTATGTTAAGGACTGTTCCCTTCCTGTGTGCATGAAATGGTTGCTCCCTGGCACAGGGTATACTGTAGATGAAAAGGATTGTTCCCCCTCCCACCATTTCACTAATGCGTGGGAATTCTCTCTGAATATATATATTAGAACACATTGTTGTGAAGTGTTCCCAGAGCTAACTATAGAACAGGACAGTCAGTACCCCTGATGCCAAGTTAATATTCTAATTTAAAACCCTGCTTGGTTTAATTTGCCTCCAAACATGAGTTCTGCTCTCACATGTGGTTTACAAATGAAGGTGCACTGCAGTCATGGAGCTGTACAGCACAAAGGCGGCCCTTCAGCCCACTGTTTCTCTGCCACCCCATGCAGCCATCCACACCAATGCCTTTTATCCACCTTCAATACCTCGGCAATTCAAGGACTTGTTTAGATGAGTGTAGAACATTACGGCACAGAACAGGCCCTTCGGCCTATGATGTGTGTCGTCCAAAAAAAACCTAATAAAATTCTAAACCCTCCCTATCTGCCTCCGACTCCACATTAGACAGTGTACCGCAGACTCTCTCTATGAACAGACACCACCCCCCCCCCCCACCGATATCTCCGCTTAAACCTCCAACCTCTCACCTGAAACTAATCCACCCCTAAAAAGGGAAAAACTCCTACTATTTCCCAAAATGTCACCCCTCAACCTTTTAGTCTCCGGTCTCCCCTGATTACTCACCTACATCCTTGTTGATGATGATGGGGGGTGTGGAACGAGTTGCCAGCTGAAGTGGTGAATGCAAGACCAATTTTAACATTCTAAAAAATTTGCACAGGTACCTAGATGAGAGGGGTAAGGACTGATATGGATGGTGCAGGTCAGCAGGACTAGGCAGACTAGAAGGACAGTAGGGCCTATTTCTGTGCAGTAATGATCTATGGTGGAACAATTAACAATGTACGGGAAGTGTAGGTTAATTGATACATATGGGCGGCATGGGCTTGTGGTCTGGAAGGCCCTGTTACCGTGATGTGTGTCTAAATTTAAAATTAAATTTTGTGGTTTGATGAAGGGCTCCAATTGAAACATTCTTTTTCCTCCCACGAATGACCTGCTGCCTTCCTCCAGCAGATTGTTTATTCCAGTGTTGGCTGTCTCCCCTGTGATTTCCAACATCATAGAGAATGTCCTCTGCACCCTCTCCAGCCCAACCACATTTTTCCTGTGGCACAGCACCCAGTAGCACATTCGGAAAGGCCCCTCTGCCTGTCATCCATTATAACCCATTGATCTCTCGTTTGACCTTCCAGGTAACGTTGATCTCACGGCTGGTTCAGAGGTGAAGGGTAAAGACCAGAATGTGCCGTACTCTGTGGAAACTCCCTATGGCTTCCACCTGGACCTGGACTTTGTGAAGTACGTGGATGACATCGAGAAGGGGAACACGATTAAGAAGGTGCACATCCACCGCAGGCCAAGGGGCTGCAGCTACACCGGCTCCTGGTGGACATCCACCGAATCCCTCTGCTCCAATGCCAGTGGTGACAGCAGGCATTCATCCTTCTCCTACTGCGGTCGCAGCTCCTACACGCCCACATGCAGCTACAACAGGCCTCCCCCGCTGCTGGCGGGAGGCTACAATGCGCGGGTGGAGAAAACTCTGCTGGAGACCAGGAGGAGGCTGGAGGAGGAACCAATGGGCAGCGGGGAGGGCAGGAGGCCGCGGTACACCAGCCTGGGCAGCCTGCACAGCAGCGCAGCAGGTTCCACCAGCTCACTGGCTGGCACGGCACTGCACAGGCTCCCGTCCTACAATGGCTCGCAGAGCGCCCCGTCCGGCCAGTTCACCCCGCTGAGTTCTGGTGTGGCCACGCCTTCCGCCGCCAACCCCGCCCACCTGCACAATATCCGGGAGCAGATGGCCGCGGCACTCCGTAGGCTGCGGGAGCTGGAGGACCAGGTGAAGATCGTCCCAGTGCTCCAAGTGAAGATCTCCGTGCTCCAGGAGGAGAAGCGGCAGCTCAGCGTTCAGCTGAAGAGCCAGAAGTTCCTGGGATACAGCCAGGGCTTCGGCACCCAGAGGTCGCTCAAGCCCAAGGGAGAGCTGTTTATCGACATGCCCGATGAAGGTTCTCAGCAAAGCAGAGCAGAGTCGCCCTTGAGTCCGACACTGAAGAAACTGACACGAGATATCGCTGGCAGGAGAGACTCCAGGCTGGGGAGTACCGGAAGTGAGGAGGGCTCAAAGAGTGGTGCAGCTGGCATCAGGAGCGTGGGTATCTGGGTGAACGAAAAGGACCTGGGCATCACCCCATCCTCCCTCCAGCAGGATGTGGAACACCATCGCCATGTGGCCGAGCTCCTCACCAAGAAGATCTCCATGCTGGAGAGGCAGCTGTGGGAAGCCACGCGAGAGCTGGAGGTCACCCAGCAGAGGAAGATGAGGCCCACAGCCGACAAGGGACAGCAGGCGGACGTTACTGGGGTGGGGCCGCCGGCTCCTCCACCCCCCGATGGGACAGTTGGCAAGGGGGGAGATGATCTTCCGCATCACTCCCCAGAGCTGGGGCCACAGCGATCTGCGGATGTGCGGTTCGGTCGTCTTCCCGGCGAGTGGGCGTGCAGGGATCCAAGCCGGAAGAGGGATATCCCCTGCTCAAAAGTGGACACCTCCCCAGCCGTGGCCCACAGCAGTATTTGCCACCCCAGCCTAGCCACGGCACCCTCCGCAAATAAAGAGGGTAGCAGCGAGCGGAACGGAGGGGAAGGGGTGGTGGGTGAGGAGAGGGTGGGCCCCACCACCCGTGACACCCCTTTTAAGGAGGTGCCAGCCAAGCTGGTGACTTGCACCATCGTGACCACGCTGGCATCCACGTGTGAGGAGGTGACCTCGGTGATGACCACGGCGAAGAGCACAAGGCGGATGAAGGCGGGACCCAGCGGGGCAGAGTTACGGGAAGCTGTGGGGCAGCTCACACAAGGTACTGGTGAGAGGGAGGCAGCTCCAAGCACACCCCACCCACAGAATCACAGCAACGTCACAGCCTGGGGGAGGACGCTCAGCCCATCAGTCCATGCCCACACAATACAAGCAATCTCACACTCCTCCTCTCTCTACATAGGCTGCACGGTTAGCACAACGGCGTTACAGCACTAACGACCCGGGTCGAATCCGGCGCTGTCTATCAGGAGTTTGTACGTTCTTCCCGTGTCTGCATGGGTTTTTCCTGGGGGCTCCAGTTTCCTCTCACCCTTCAAAATGTTCAGGGAGTTGTAGGCCAATTGGGTGCAATTGGGTGTATGGGCTCGTGGGCTGAAATAGCCTGTTACCGTGTTGTTTGTCTAAATTAAAATTAAATAACCTGACGTTACCTGATCCAGGAACATCAGTGAAGATTTCGGTCCCAAAGTGTTGATCCTTCCCCCACTACTGTCTTTGACCTGCAGCAGAGTGTTTTTCTGTTCCCATCCACCTTGGCAACACCTCCCAGATCCCAAGGTGGAGATATGCCACTTTTGATTTTCCATGCCCTCTGAAGCACTCCATCAGAGACCCATAGAACATTACGGCACAGAAACAGGTCCCTTTGACCCTTCTATTCTGTGCTGAACCTTTTTTGCCCAGACCCACTGACCTGCACCCAGTCCATAGCCCTCCATAGAACACAATGCTGATCTCTACTAATCCCACTTTCTTACATTAATTCCATTTCCCTCTATGCTCTGTTCATTAAGGTACCTGTCCAAATGGCTCATATATGTTATTATTGTTTATACCTCCGCCATGTCCTCTGGCAGATCATTCCGTACACTCTCTTGGTGAAAAGTTTACCCTTCAGATCCACTTTAAACAAAGTTAAAGGTACAGGTTCCATTATTGTCACATAATACTACATTTTGAATGTAACCTACATGAAATTCTTTAACATTTTCTACCGTAAGGCCGACAGAGAGTCGTCACTTTGTCCAGCGCCCCTCACAGAAACCTACAGCACCTGGTGTCCCCTCCAAGTACTGACCAGGCCTGAGGCTACTTAGCTTCTGTAAGCATCCTCCCTCTCACTCAAGAGTGATGCCTCCTAGATTTAGACACCCCTCTCTTTCGAGTGAAGAACGATGAGAGGTGACTTAATAGAGGTCTACAGGATTATGAGAGGCATAGATAGGGTGGACCTGTTTCCCAGGGTGGGAGTACCAAACTCCAGAGGACATCTGTACAAAGTGAAGGGAGGGGAGTTTAGGGGAGACTTCAGGGGTAAGATTTTCTGCTCAGTGAAGTGAGTGCCTGGAATGCCTTGGCAGTGATGATGGAGACTGAAACAATAGGGGCATTAACTTAGACAGGCACATGGATGAAAGGAAAATAGGGGGTTATGAGGTAGGTGGGTTTCATTTTTTTTAGGTATATATAGGTTGGCACAACTATGTGGGCCACGTACCTACCTGTCCAACGTTATACCCCTCCCATCCACGTACCTGTCCAAATTCTTCTTCAATGTTAAAATTGAGCCTGCATTCACCACTTCAGCTGGCAGCTCGTTCCACACCCCCACCACAGGCTGAGGAGAATGCGAGGGCCAAGTGCGCAAATGGAGCTGGGAACCTGAGGTCCAGAGGTCCTTCCGACAGGAGGCAGTGCCTGCTGCACTGTCCTCAGTGCATCCTGCCCCACGTCCCCCCCCCCCAACTCCTCACATTCCTCTCTCGGGTCCTTCCTCCTGCCCTGCATTCCCCCAAAACATTTAAACCCCAGACGTCAGAATCCAATGTCGCTTTGCCTGTGAGAAGAATGCAGGATTGATTGAACAGCTGGACGTTGAGCAATGCAGCTGTCCCAAGGACCTAACTGACCAGATTTTATCAGGGCAGGAATTCTCTGAGATGAAACTGAATAGGAAGTGGTTTTATTTGTGGAATTACAAGTTTAGACTGAGCGTGAACTCATCTGGAATCAATTCTGACCCTCCCATTAAATGGGAACATGAAGGGGACGGAGCTGATGGTCCTCAGATTGCCAGAGATCACAAATCCAATCCAGACTCATGGGTGAAAGTTTCTTGCCTCCACCCCCTCCCTACTGAGGTACACCATGTATGGCATGGAACACCTCAGTAATTTCCAAATTTCCACCGACCACAGGCTGGCAGCACTCAGGTGGTCAAAGATCAAAACTAGGCTGTAAATCTGACGAGATCCCAGGCCAATGTGCATTAGATACAGAAGGAAGTTGCCTCGGTGCAAACCCAGGGCCGTGACAGAGTATATACGGAGCAAAGATCCCTCTAATTGTCCAATCAAACAACCCCTGGGGTGATAAAACAAAGGCTACCGTGTATAGGCGTGTATAAGTCGACCCACTATTTTTTGGCCAAAAAATCTGGAATTTTCTTCACTATAATTACTCTATCCCTGAATGGATAGTTAATACCATAACTACCAAAAAATTACAAAACCTTAACACAACCTTTTGTTTGTTTTCCATTTGCAGATGTAAACGGTCACAGGTAGGAAATGCAAAGAGTAAAATATGAAAGTCTGCAGACCCCGTGATTGAAGTAAAAACACGATGCTAGAGAAATCAACAGGTCAATCAGTGTCCTTTATGTAGCCAAGATGAAGATAAGAGAACCAATTATTTGAGCTTGAGTCTTGATGTTGGTGATGTATCTTTCTCTTCGCTATATAAAGTGCACTGTTTGACCTGCTGACATTCCTTCAGGCACCTGCCGACATTTTGCTCATACGTTGATGAAGGGCTCAAGCCCGAAATGTTGCTTCTGTATCTTTATCTTTGCTACATAAAGCAAAGAACAGGAAGGCGTCAGAATAAAGACACAGCTGGTTGTGTCTAGAACTGAGAGAGGGGCAGCAGAGTGGAGCTGCTGGTAGACCACAGAACACGACAGGCCCCTCAGCTCTTCTAGTTTGTGCTGAACCATTTTTCTGCCTAGTCCCACTGACCTGCACCTAGATCTCCCAATCCTCCATACCCCTCCCATCCATGTGCCTGTCCATATTCTTCTTAAATGTTAAAATTGAGTCTGTATTTACCACATCAGCTGGCAGCTCATTCCACACTCCCACCACTCTCTGGGTGAAGAAATTTCCCCCTCATGTTCCTCCTCACACTTTCCCCTTATATACGATAAGCTAGGCCGATATGCATTTACAGTACTTCATATAAGAACAGTATCTCTTAAGGCGTACTTGTTAACTTAAAATTATGGTACGTTAACGCAGTCTTGGTGTGCCGACCATTTACAGAGGTAAACGCAGCTATGGATAGCAGCTCAGCTGATTCATCTGAAATGTGTTAGTGTGAATTTCAACCCCTCAAAAGTAGTATCCGTGTAACAGTCAACCCCATAAATATAACATTAAAAATTTGAACTCTGACTTTTACATGAGTATAAACTCTGACTTTTACATGAGTATAACTCTGACTTTTACATGAGAATAAAGATTCTTTCTCAATGTTTTATTCCCAGATATAAAGGTCTTCAAAAAGGTATGAAATACAAACACTACCCTGGGTCAGGGACAGCAGTGTTAAGTTCCAGAAACTTCGTAACACTGGACAACAACTTTTTTCAGGAAGTTTGCTTCCTGAAAAAACAATCGGGGATTATGATGGACGACTTCAAGCTGAACACAAAGATAATTTCAGATTTGCTGTATCACATAGGAAGTTGGAGAAACATTAAATTAACTTTCATTAAATTTAGCATATTTAATCGCATCATGAAGCTGGCACATTGTGTTAGTTTTGCCGCTGATTTTCTTTTGTACTCGGCATCTGATGCCTCTCATGTCTGTGTCCAACAATAGTTGGCCGGCATTGATGGATTCCAGTTGCCCTGATCCCACTTTTCCACGGTCACAATGTCCTGGTGAAACCTTTCACCTTGTCCATCACTGACGGCACCAAGATCAGCAGGGAAGACGTCCATGTGCGAATGCAGAAAATGAATTTTCAATGACACGTTGCACTTCATAGTTTTGTCTGCTTGAAGTAGACGCAAAATATGACTGGAAATCACAAAAATAGGTTATATCTAAAAAAAAGATACATGTGAGAAAAATTTTAAGATTTTTGCAATCCATAGCCCAAAATCCATAAAATACACCCAAAAGTGTTCAGGAGGCAAAATCTTTATTGTCCAGTGTAATCAAACATTCCCTGTTAGACTTTTAGAGCAATAAGGAAAGTGAACCATTAACACTCTGTATTCAAGGAACAAATTGCAATGTGGTGGTTCTGGAACCTAGTCAAGAGGCGGGACCCTCACTTTTTAATGTTTCTGCTTGCAGCCTCTGTAGAAGATCACACAGCTGTCTCCTCCATTCAATCCTTTCAACACACTGAGGCACCTCAGGCTGATCCGGCCTCCAATGTTGGGAGTGGTGTGGAGCCGGGTCCCCAGAAGACAGTGCAAGCCCAGGACCAGCACCCAGAGGCTGGGAGCCTGGATTTGGTCAGACGGGGAGATCCCGATGCATCATTGGAGGATTCGACACGACCAGGTAACCCTTTACCTTCATTACTCTTGGGGTGCAGAGGTTGAGATAGTGGGAGGAGACCAGTGCATAGAGGTCATGGTCGATTGGAGCAAGACCACCTCTCCATAGCTTATGGAAAAGAAGAACGAATAAACCCAGAAGAAAATGTAGAGAATATAAACAATCCATGCTTGTAGATGGATGGATCTTCCACAAATCACATTAATTCTGATAATCAGTAAATTCTGCTGAAGGACCTTTGACCCAAACATTAACTGTTTTACTTGCCGTCGTTTCTGCCCTGGTGAGCTGTGTCCTTCTGCATTTTCCATTTTCTTCAAGTGTTTATCAGGCTGTAAATAAGATAATGTTGTTTCAGCCATTTTAACATTCAAAAGGGAACTACATTTGTTAAAGGAGGAGATAATTGGGATGCGGTGAAGGTCTGTGGAGAGAGATGAATCAGACAGCACTTTACAAAGAGTTGATAGAATTGGGGAGGCGCAAGTGCACTGCTTGGTTGTTCGGTTTGTGCCGCGCTGTGTGGCCATCACGGTGCACTCCAAGGTGAGGGATTTTCCTTTCCCAGTTTCTCCACAGGGAGCACAGCTGAAGTCCATCATGAAAAAGAAGGAGAGCGGAGCGAGTTCCGATAGCCCCCCGACGAAGAAGAGCCTCCAGTTTATTGGCGTGAATGGGGGGTGAGTACCCAGGGCCCATGCACTGCCGGTACACTCCGTGGTCAAGATTCCCAGATCCAAATTTCTGTCACTAAAAATGTACCTTTCACAAAATTCTCCCTGAATTGGAATCTGATTTCAGATTTATTGTCAGAGAACATAGTGTATGTTCATGTCATCACATGCAACCCTGAGATTCCATTCCCTGTGGACGAGGTAGAATTATCACTTATTGAAAGTACAAAAATAAAACTGCACAACGTACACATTTAAACAAATAAATAAATGTAAACTAACTGTCCAATTGTGGTGCGCTGTAAGACAGAATCAGGCACACACAAGGTAAAGACTGTACAACAGGCTTTAATCCACAAAGACTTCCACAGAGCCAGGCTGGCTGTGGCTGCAGCAACCCTGAGTGAAGCCTCAGGAGGCCGGCGCAGGCTTATATCCCGGAGGGTGATTGACACCCGACCAGGTGGGGCTTGATCCATTCAGGCCGACTGATTGACAGCCAGCCAGGTGTTGTCCTGTCCCCTTACACTCCTGTAGGTACAGAGGTTGCCCCCTGCTGTAGGCTGGTGGTGTACCACCACACCAATACAGAGAGGAAACAAAATCAATAAAGTGCATAAGTCAGAGTCTTTAAATGAGTCCCTGATTGAATTTGTCAGTGAGGAGTCTGATGGTGGAGGGGGAGCAGCTGTTCCTGAACCTGGTGGGTTCAAGTCTTGTTGCCCCTACACCTCTTTCCTGATGGCAGCAGCGAGAACAGAGCGTCTCCTGGGTGGTGTGGATCCTTGATAATTGCTGCTGCTCTCCAATGGCAGTGTTCCCTGAACAAGTTCTCGATGGTGTGGAGGATTTTGCCTGTGATATCCACTACCTTTTGCAGGAATTTACACTCGGGAGTATTGGTATCCCCATACCAGGCTCTGATGCAGTTGGTCTCAGGTTGGGTAGGTGGGGATTCTAGGCTGCAGTGAGTTTTACCATGGACCCCAAAGGGGAGCGTCAGCTGAGAAGATGTCTCCAAGTGTCCATTTCCTTCCTGCAGATACGAGTCAACGTCTTCTGAAGAATCCAGTTCAGAGAGCTTATCGAGCGAGTCAGATGGTGAGAGTACCGAGAGCGATTACCACGAGGCCAGCGAGAAGCTTCCGGGAGACCTGGCGGAGAAAGGAGAGAGCAAGGCCACTCCTAGGCAGGCCGGGCAGGAGCCCGGGTCTGGAGCAGAGCCTGCTCAGGAAGCTGAGGACTCACGGGCTCCAGCGGAAGGCACGTGGGGAGCTGAGAGCCCACGGACTGTGGCACAGAACACGCCGGGGTCTGAAGAAGAGAAGCAAGTGCCGAATGTAAGCAGCAAGGTGTGTGTGAAGGGAACGGAGCAGAGAACAGAGAGAGAAATGGGAGCAAAGGTCAAAGCAGGACAAGACCAGCCAGAGACAACTGTACCCCACAAAATAGTGAACCTGGAGCAGAAAGCAGATGGCCACACGTACGTAAACAAATTCTCCTTCTTAATCTCATCTTCTCTTTGCAGAAGGTAAACGCATTATCTTTTATTAAACACATTCCCAGGTTGGTTACAGCAAGGTTTAAGACTGAAGATTCCTTTACTGTCAAGTAATAAAGATAGTACAATATTACACCAAATTAGTAGGACGGACAGATTCACCATCGGCAGAAATTGCCTGACGTGTCTCTTACCGTCAGAGAAAGAGAAGCAAAAGAGAGTCCCCCCCCCAGAGTCACTGAGTGTCCGTGGATTCACCTCCAGTGCTCCCACAGACCCCCGCAGCCACAGAGAGTCCAGTCCAAAGCATCGGCAAATGAGCCCAGAACAGAACCTCCAACACAATCAGGATCCCTTCAGCACCCCCTCGCATCCCAGCTTTGATACTTGGTACCCCCTTCAGCCAGTCTCGAGCCAGCCCCCAGCTGCCCACAGCCTGCGTGACTTCCTCAGTTTGAGTCAGCAATACCCCACTGCCATTGTGACCTTCAGCCTCTCACTGGTTTAGACATGGGATTAACCTCTAACTCCCACTCTCAAGCCAAACAGAACATTCCTTTGCAACGTAAAAGAAGGTCAAGCATCCCCTTGTGTGGAACAAGCTGAAATGGTGAATGTGGGCTCAATCGTGAAAGATTAGGACGGGAACATGGACGGGAGGGGTATAGAGGGCGAAGGACTAGGTATAGGTCAGTGGGACTTGGCAGAATGATAGTTTGGCACAGAAAGGCTGAAGGGCCTCTATGCTGTAATGTTCTATGATTCCATAGTGTCTACGTTTGCCCTCAGAATGATCCTATCCCATTCTGCCACTGTTTGGAATCCACTATTTCCAAAACACTCATCATTTCCCTCTCCGATTTCCTCGCCACCCTCTTATACATTGTGGCCATTTAACACATCTTATGGGATGTCGGAAGGAAGCGGAGCATCGGAGGGGGGGAGTGTGCAAACTCCACACGGGCAGTAATAGTGTTAAGGGCTGAACCCCAGCCACTGGACTGATGAGGTAAGACCGTTAGCTGGTGGACAACTGTGCTGTCCTAAGTAGAGTAAAGGTGCCTCTGTGCTGTCGGAGAAACCCTCCCTCCCCCCACCCCCCGGGCAGAGTCAGCGCATACAGAATAAAGTGTCAATGCTGTCCCATCACCCACTCCCAGATCTGCATCTGGATTCTGTTCTGTCCTGGAACAAGGCAACATTTTAATTTAACGTTTTGTTATTACTTTAAAACAAAGCAAAAAAAACTAAAAACTCACATGCACACACACACACACACACACACACACACACACACACACACACACACACACACACACACACACACACACACACACACACACACACACACACACACACACATCCCTGTGCTCTTTCACAAGCTCTTACACATACATGCAGCTGCCCACACCCAGGCACATATGAACAAAAGAAAGTCTTAGGGAAAAGTTAGGTTTGATATAGAATATTCCTACCTCTGCACACTCCCAGGGCAGTGCAGAATAAAGTCCATCTACGTCACTCCATCAAACGTTCCCATAGCACAGATAGTCCAGGCCCATCAGTGGCCCCTTCATGCCCAAGGATCCCTGGTGAAGGTGTTTGCCAGTTCGCCGAATGACTTCCAGAACCTGTGGGCACCACAGTGGTGAGCATCTTAAACAAGGACAACCTTTCACTTGGGTTTTGTTCATTCTTTTTAATACATTTATTTTTATAAAGAAAAAAACTTACCCAAAACGAGAGGCCTGGGGATAAAAGGTAAAAGTGAACAGGTTATCCCAAAACACCTGTTATGTTTCAAAGTGTGTGTTGGTGCAGACTCACCTGCGACAATCTTGCTTTCAGGTTTGAGCTGACTGAAGGCTTGGTGTCGGCTTGTGTAACTCTGCAGAAACACCTGAATGATCCAGATGGCTTCACGAACAAGGATGTGGTATGCTCTCTCTCTGTTTGTCAATCTCCCCTCTTGCTGATGTGACATCCAAGCAGGGAGTTCACAATCTGTCTCCCTCCTCTGCAAATCTCGAGGATCGGATTATTTTATAGTCACCAAAACAACGTGAGAGGCAGCTGGTTACCAGCATGCCAGTGTGAAGCAAGACCCTTTGTCCCATCATATCCCTTCAAAGCATCCATTTAGTCCACAATTCTCATTTCTTCCCTACGTCCTGCAGAATTGTTTGTGCATATTTCAAATTTCCATCTAACAGTTGCTATTGCATCTCTGCCACTCCCTGAACTCTTCCATATATTACCCCCTTCTGATTTTCAAACATTTCTACTAAATCTCTGTTAAATCCTTCAACTCAATCAACAGTCGAGAAATCAGACCGGGGTTGTTTTGTGGGGGCATTACAAGTGCAAAATAGCACAATCACATTTAAGAAATGAATAAATCCGTGCAGCAGAATCGAAAGTGAGGCCGTGTCTGGGGTTCATTGTCTCTTCAGGAATCTGATGGCGGAGGGGAAGAAGCTGTTTTTGTGCCACTGGGTACCCATCTTCAGGCTCCTGATTTATTCCAAAATAATATATTTATTTAATATTATTATAGCTTGAAGAACATGTGTTTGTTATGTGTTGTTTGTGTGCACATGTGTGTCCGAGTATGTGTGTACAAGTGTGTGCGTGCACGTATGCATGTGTGTGCGTGAGTGCATGCACATGTACGCATGTGTGTGCGTGTGTGTCTGTGTGTGCACGCATGTGTGTGTGACTCTCTGTGTGCACGCGCGTGTGTGTGTGTGTGTGTGTGTGTGTGTGCATGTGTGTGTGTCTATGTGTATGTGTGTGTGTGTACGCGAGCGTGCGTGCGTGTATTTGCCGTGGTCAGGAGAAACGCTGGCTTGTTTGGTCATATATGTAGTCAGTTGATAATGAACTTGACCTTGAGCAGGCAGCTGGATGTATGGGGGTGGGGGAAGCAGCTACCCTGGTGAAGCCTCGACCACTCTCTGTCCCTGATGTGCCCTTTTCTCCTTCTTTGCTTCCTTTCTTATAATCCTTTCATTGTTTAAATGTAACAGGCCCTTCCAGCCCACAAGCCCGTGTCACCCCGTTACACCCAATTCTCCTACAATTCCCAGTACGTCTTGAACGGTGGGAGGAAACCTGAGCCCTCTGGGGGAAACCGACGCAGACACAGGGAGAACGTACAAACTCCTTACAGACAGTGCAGGATTCAAACCTGTGTCACTGACGCTGCAAGAGTGTAGCACTAAACATGCCACAAGATGAATTATAAGGAGAGGCTGAATAAGCTGGGACTTTTCTCCCTGGAGCATCAGAGGCTGGGGTTGAGGTGGGGGGGGGTGGTTCGCGGGGTGCTTATGGAGGTTTATAACATCACAAGTGGCACGAATATATTAAATAGACATAATCTTTTGCCCAGGATAAGGACATCTAAATCCAGAGGGCATAGGTTTAAGATGAGGGGGACCTTCTTCACGCAGAAGTGGTGGGTGTGTGGAACAAACTGGAGGTGGGTACAATTATAACAAGTAGACAGGTGCATAGAAAAGAAAGGGTTAATGGGCCTAAAGCAGACAAAGTGGACTAATGTGGTCAGAATGGAATGGATGGGCTGACGGGCCTATTTCCATGCCATAGAGTTGTGTTCTGATTACTTTATTGTTATGTAATAGTACAGAACATGTAATATTACAGGAAATTGCCTTCTGCCTGCCGTAAGAGTCGCCATTAGAATTGCCTGGCACCCCTTACGGTACAAGAGTGAGAGAAGCAAAAGAGAGAGTTGTGAAGTGTTCCCCTGCAGCACACCCACAGCCTCTGCTACCACACAGACTTCTGTTTGATCCATCAGCCACCCGAGCTCCAGATCCAAACCTCCTACACGGTCAGGAAGCCTCCAGTGCCCGAGGCCCTTCGGGAGCCCTTCTTGCCCTTAGCGCCCTTTTGAATCCCGACTCCATTTCCTGGTTCCCATGAGCCGGCCCCCAGCAGCCCATGCAGCAGGTCCCCCGACCGCAAGTCGCCCGCACCCTATGTGGGTCTGAGCCCCTTGTTGGTCCGCTGATGTGCTCACCATCCTGTAGGGTCACCTCCTCTAAGTTTTCTGCTCTCCCGGAGTCTGCAACTCCTCGTATGGACTTGTTGGCTGGGGGTGCTAGCATGGGATGCAGCAAGTGACAACCTGGGCAGTTTGGCTGGTGTGCCGTTACAGTGTCATCTGTTTCTAATGAAATATTCTTTAAATACCCCGCAGAGGGTGAGCTACCTCACGGTGCAACAGGAGTGGCTTTTGGTGTCCAGCCCAAAGACAGCAGATCCGGAGATGGTCCGCCAGTACCTGGCTGTGTTCAAGGCAATGTCTCCAAATTTACTGGAGCTGATAGTTAACATGGCGGACGGGAACGGGAACACGGCCCTTCACTACACCGTCTCTCACTCCAACTTCCCAATCGTCAGGTTGTTGCTGGACACAGGTACTCTCTTCACCTACCCAACACCCCCACCTCCTCCCCCCGACCTCCCCAACCCTTCCCTCCCCCCTCCAACTCTCCACCTCTGACCTCCCCCCCATTCTGTCTTCACCCTCCAACCTCCCCAAACCTCCAAATCCCCCCCAACACCCTCCACAACACCTGACCCCTGCTTGGCCTACAACCCCCTCTGACCTTCCCGTCCGTGGGACAGAGCAGTCAGTCATTAGCATGCTGCGACACCAAACTCTTCTTCCCCGTTTCTTGGCTCACTTCTATTCCACCCCCCCCCCCCCCCATCCAAGACCCTTTCTCCCACTTCACGCCTTCTTCCTTCTCCCGGACACCTCATCCTGGCCAGCTGCCGGCTCTGGTCCTTTTTATTTCCAACTGCCACCAAGACATCAACCATCTTAACTTTACCACCTCATATTCCAACCTCACCTTATCAGAACACTCTGCCCTCAACCTCACCATCAAACCCATCAACAAAGGTGGTGCTGGGGCCAGTTGACATCTCACAGACACCTCCTCCTATCTACCACAAGGCCCCACCAGGCCGCATCAAGCCACTGCCTCCAACACCATTTCCAACCTCATCACTTCTGGTCATTCCCTCCCCTTCACCTGCATTGTCTCCCATCCTCACATTGCTTGTCTCTACCTTTTACCCAAAAGCCAACCATCCAGGCGAACCCATTGTTTCTCTCAGCTCATGTTCCACCGAGCTAGTTTCATCTTACCTTGACTCAATCTTTTCTCCCCTGATCCAATCTCTCCCCACCGACAGCCACAACATTTCATATGCCCGCCATCTACTCAATTACTTCAGATTCCATGAACCGGACCGCCTCATGTTCAGGGTGGATGTCCGATCCCTTTACACATCCATCCCCTACATTGAAGGTCTTACAGCACTTCGCTTCTTCCTGAACCAGAGACCCGACCAGTCACCCTCCACCACTACTCTCCTCCTCCTGGCAGCACTTGTCCTCACTTTAAACAACTCTTTTAACGTCTCACTTCCCCCAAATCAAAGGAGTAGCCGTGGGTCCCCGCATGGGTCCCATCGACGTCTGCCTGTTTGTGGGCTTTGTGGAGTAATTAATGCTGCAAACCTATGCAGGGAAGACCCCCAACTCTTCCCCTGCTATATCGATGTCTACTTCGAGGCTGCCTCATGCACCCACAATGAGCTTGTCAATTTCATTCACTTTATGGTCAATTTCCACCTTTATTTTTTTTATTTTTTTTATTTTTCACACCATAAATCACATTAACCATGGTACACACATTTTCCTTTTCACACATATACAGTGCCATTTTCTCCCCCCCCCCTCCCTCCTCCCATCCCACCCTCCCTACCTCCCCCCTCCCGTCCATTTAAGGTATACAATCTAGGATACATTAAACCAGTCAGACAATGTTGTCATTCAATAAAAATACACCAGAAATTCTACTGAGTCCATTCTTTTCATTTCCTTTTCCTTCCGTTAACTTAGGTAATGATTGTCCCCGGTAGGTTTTCGCTATTGTATTTAATGTAAGGCTCCCATATTTGTTCGAATATTTCAATATTATTTCTTTTTTTTAAAATTTTTTTATTTTTCACACCATAAATCACAATAGCCATGATATACACTTTTTCTTTTTCACACATTTACAGTGACTTTTTCTCCCCCCACCTCCCTCCTCCCAAGCCACCCCCCCACCCCCCCCCCCACCTCTCATCCATTTTAGGTATACAATCTAGGTTGCATTAATTCAGTCAGACAATGTTGTCATTCAACAAAAATACACCAGAAATTCTACTGAGTCCATTCTTTTCTTTTCTTCTCCTTCCATCAACTTAGGTAATGTTTGTTCCCGGTAGGTTTTCGCTATTGTATTTAATGTAAGGCTCCCATACTTGTTCGAATATTTCAATATTATTTCTTAAACTATATGTTATTTTTTCTAATGGAATACATTTATTCATTTCTATATACCATTGTTGTATTTTCAAATTATCTTCCAATTTCCAGGTTGACATAATACATTTTTTTGCTACGGCTAGAGCTATCTTAACAAATCTTTTTTGTGCATCCTCCAAATCAATTCCAAATTCTTTGTTTTTTATGTTACTTAGGAGGAAGATCTCTGGATTCTTTGCTATATTGTTTTTTGTTATTTTATTTAATATCTGATTTAGATCTTCCCAAAATTTTTCTACTTTCTCACATGTCCAGATTGCATGAATTGTTGTTCCCATTTCTTTTTTACATCGAAAACGTCTATCAGATACTGTTGGGTCCCATTTATTTAACTTTTGAGGTGTAATGTATAGCCTGTGTATCCAGTTATATTGTATCATACGTAATCTCGTATTTATTGTATTTCTCATCGTTCCGGAGCATAACTTCTCCCATGTTTCCTTTTTTATCTTTATATTTAAATCTTGTTCCCATTTTTGTTTAGTTTTACCATTTGTTTCCTCATTCTCCTTTTCTTGCAGTTTAATATACATATTTGTTATAAATATTTTGATTATCATTGTATCTGTAATCACATATTCAAGGTTACTTCCCTCTGGCAAACTCAAGCTGCTTCCTTATTTATCCTTCAAGTAGGATCTCAATTGGTAATATGCCAGCGCTGTATCTTGAGTTATATTGTAGTTATTTTTCATTTGTTCAAAGGATAAGAATCTATTTCCTGAAAAACAATTTTCTATTCTTTTAATCCCTTTTTTTTCCAATTCTCTAAAGGAAAGGTTATCTATTGTAAAAGGGAGTAACTTGTTTTGCATCAATATTAGTTTTGGTAATTGATAATTTGTTTTATTTCTTTCTACATGAATCTTCTTCCAAATATTGAGGAGATGATGTAATACTGGAGAACTTCTATGTTGTACCAATTTTTCATCCCATTTATATAATATGTGTTCAGGTATCTTTTCCCCTATTTTATCTAATTCTAATCTCGTCCAATCTGGCTTTTCCCTTGTTTGATAAAAATCTGATAGGTATCTTAATTGTGTGGCTCTATAATAATTTTTAAAGTTTGGCAGTTGTAAGCCTCCTTGTTTATATCATTCTGTTAATTTATCTAGTGCTATCCTCGGTTTCCCCCCTCTCCATAAAAATTTCCTTATTATTTTCTTTAACTCCTTGAAGAATTTCTCTGTCAGTTGTATTGGCAATGCCTGAAATAAGTATAATATCCTTGGAAAAATGTTCATTTTAATACAGTTTATCCTTCCTATTAGTGTTAGTGGTAAATCTTTCCAATGTTCTAAATCGTCCTGTAATTTTTTCATTAGTGGATAATAATTGAGTTTATATAGTTGGCCGAGATTTTTGTTTATTTGTACACCTAGGTATCTTATTGCTTGCATTTGCCATCTAAATTGTTATTCCTTCTTAAATTTTGAGAAATCCGCATTATTCATAGGCATTGCTTCACTTTTATTTACATTTATCTTGTAACCCGACACTTCTCCATATTCCTTCAATTTCTTATATAATTCTTTTATTGATAGTTCTGGTTCTGTTAAGTACACTATAACATCATCCGCAAATAAACTGATTTTATATTCCTTGTCTTTTATTTTTATTCCTTTTATATTATTATCTGTTCTTATCAATTCTGATAGTGGTTCTATAGCTAACGCAAACTATAAAGGTGATAGTGGGCATCCCTGCCGTGTTGACCTGCTTAAGTTAAATTGCTTTGATACATGTCCATTTACTGTCACTTTCGCTAATGGTCCCTTATATAATGCTTTAATCCAATTAATATACTTCTCCGGTAAACTGAATTTTTGCAATACTTTGAACAAATAATTCCATTCTACTCTGTCAAAGGCCTTCTCTGCGTCTAAAGCAACTGCTACTGTAGTTGCTTTATTCCCTTCTACTGCATGAATTAAGTTAATAAATTTACAAATATTGTCTGTTGTGCATCTTTTTTTGATAAATCCAGTTTGGTCTAAATTTACCATTTTCGGTACATACTCTGCTAATCTGTTTGCTAATAGTTTAGCTATTATCTTATAATCTGTGTTAAGTAAAGATATTGGTCTATATGACGCTGGTAAGAGTGGATCTTTCCCTTGCTTTAGTATTACTGTAATTATTGCTGTTTTACATGAATCTGGTAAGCTTTGTGTTTTATCAATCTGGTTGATTACTTCCAGGAGGTGCGGAATTAATAAGTCTTTAAATGTTTTGTAGAATTCTATTGGGAATCCATCCTCTCCTGGTGTCTTATTATTTGGTAATTTTTTTATTATCTCTTGTATTTCTACTATTCCAAATGGCTCTGTTAATTTATTTTGTTCCTCTATTTGTAGTTTTGGTAGTTCAATTTTAGTCAGAAATTCATCTATTTTCCCTTCTTTCCCTTCGTTTTCAGTTCGGTATAATTGTTCATAGAATTCTCTAAAGTTTTCCATAATTTCTTTTGGATTATATGTAATTTGTTTGTCTTTTTTCCTTGATGCCAATACCATTTTCTTAGCTTGTTCTGTCTTAAGCTGCCATGCTAGGATTTTGTGCGTTTTTTCACCTAGTTCATAATATTTCTGTTTTGTCTTCATTATGTTCTTCTCCACCTTATATGTTTGTAGTGTTTCATATTTTATTTTTTTATCTGCCAATTCTCTTCTTTTATTTGTATCTTCCTTCATTGCTAATTCTTTTTCTATATTTACTATTTCCCTTTCCAACTGCTCTGTTTCCTGATTATAGTCCTTCTTCATCTTGGTTACATAACTTATTATTTGCCCTCTAATGAACGCTTTCATTGCATCCCATAGTATAAACTTATCTTCCACTGATTCCGTATTTATTTCAAAATACATTTTTATTTGTTTTTCAATAAATTCTCTAAAATCCTGCCTTTTAAGTAACATGGGGTTTAATCTCCATCTATACATTCTTGGAGGGATGTCTTCTAACTTTACTGTCAATATTAAGGGTGAATGGTCCGACAGTATTCTAGCTTTATATTCTGTTTTTCTTACTCTATCTTGCATACGAGCTGATAACAAAAATAGATCTATTCTTGAGTATGTTTTATGTCTAGCCGAGTAATATGAATATTCCTTTTCCTTTGGGTGTTGTTTCCTCCATATATCCAAAAGTTGCATTTCTTCCATCGATTTAATTATAAATTTGGTTACTTTGTTCTTTCTGTTAATTTTTTTCCCAGTTTTGTCCATATTTCTATTAATATGTTCCCTTGCGTATCTGCTACCTTCAAAAAGATATCTTGCATAAACTTTTGATCTTCTTCGTTAGGTGAATATACATTGAGTAGATTCCAAAACTCCAAATATATCTGACATTTTATCATTACATATCTCCCTGCTGGATCTATTATTTCCTCTTCTATTTTAAATGGCACATTTTTACTAATTAATATAGCTACTCCTCTTGCTTTTGAATTATACGATGCTGCTGTTACGTGTCCTACCCAATCTCTCTTTAATTTCTTGTGCTCCAATTCAGTTAAATGTGTTTCTTGCACAAATGCTATATCAATTTTTTCTTTTTTCAGTAAATTTAGCAGTTTCTTCCTTTTAATTTGGTTATGTATTCCATTAATATTTAAAGTCATATAGTTCAACGTAGCCATTTTATACTTTGTTTATCTTCCCTTTCCGTTTCTCCATCATTACCTTTCCTTCTTATCCATTTCTGCTTTCTTGTTTTGACCCCTTTATAAGACAACATTCCTAAAACATCAAACATTTTCCTTATTCTCCTATTTAAAACTTCTTTAGCTCCAATCTCCCCTTCCCCTCCTGAGTTGTCCTTTATCCCTTGTCGGACAACCACATCTCCCCTCTCCATTTGGATTTGCGAATACACTCGCAAGCGTCAGCTGATTTTGCAATGACCGCAACTCCTCCCCACCCAGCCCCCCCAGAAAAGATTTCACTTTTCATATGTAACAAAGGTCACTCTTTTAGATCCCTCCTTATTCCCTCTATTCCATTTCCTTCCCGTTATTAATTCTTGTCCATACTATCTATATTTTCCTCTAAATACGGATACATTCATGTATGCACATTATACATATACACACATATACCTCTTTACCCACATACATATAAATTGTGGTCATTTTTACTCTTATTACATATCTTCATCTCTCTGGTTGTTTTGTAGTTGTTCTGCAAATTTCCTTGCTTCCTCTGGATCCGAGAATAGTTTTTTTTTCCATAAGATCGTTTTCGATGTATTGAACTCCTTTCTCCTCTTCAGGAGTTCAAAACTTATGTGTCTTTTTAGTTCTCAGTCTTTTGTACTCTCGTTACACGTCTTCATCCCTCAGTCTATTTTGTAATTGTTCTGCAAATTTTCGTGCTTCCTCTGGATCTGAGAATAGTCTGTTTTGTTGTCCTGGAATAAATATTTTCAATACCGCTGGATGCTTTAGTATAAATTTATACCCTTTCTTCCATAAAATTGCCTTTGCTGTATTGAACTCCTTTCTCTTCTTTAGGAGTTCAAAACTTATATCTGGATAAATGAAGATTTTTTGCCCTTTGTACTCCAGTGGCTTGTTGCCCTCTCTTACTTTTTCCATTGTCTTCTCCAGTACCTTTTCTCTTGTAGTATATCTTAGGAATTTTACTAAAATAGATCTTGGCCTTTGTTGTGGTTGTGGTTTAAAGGCCAATGCTCTATGTGCCCTTTCTATTTCCATATCTTGCTGTAGTTCTGGACATCCTAGGATCCTGGGGATCCAATCTTTTATAAACTCTCTCATATTCTTGCCTTCTTCATCTTCCTTAAGGCCCACTATCTTTATGTTATTTCTTCTGTTATAATTTTCCATTATATCTATTTTCTGAGCTAACAGTTCTTGTGTCTCTATAACTTTTTTTATTAGATTCCTCTAATTTCTTTTTTAAGTCCTCTACCTCCATTTCTACTGCTGCTTCCCGCTCTTCCATCTTGTCCATTCTCTTTCCCATTTCTGTTAAGGTCATATCTATTTTATTCATTTTCTCTTCTGTATTGTTTATTCTTCTTCTTAAATCATTAAATTCTTGCGCTTGCCATTCTTTAAATGACTCCATGTATTCTTTAATAAGAGAAAGTATATCCTTTATCTTGCCTTTCCCTTCTTCTTCTATTTCACTGTACTCTTCCTCTTCCTCTTCTTCTTCCTCTGGGTTGGCCATCTGTTGTTTCTTTGTTGCCCTTTTATTCTCTTCTTTCTTGTTTTCGTTGTCTTCTGTGTTCTCCTCTTGCTGCAGCTGTCATTGCCGGCTGTGGAGATCGACTCCCCAGCTGGTCACCTCTCCCGTCGGTGTGTTTTTTTGCATGCGCATCGCGCATGCGCGACTCCTCGCTCATGCGCGGTTGCGCACTTTTACTCGGCTCAGTGAGCCATTTTTGTAGTCCACTTTCTACCGACCTGAGGGAGCGGGTTTCTCTCTCCACCGTGGGCCTCTTCGAACTGGTAAGGCCTTCTCCTTCTTCTTCCGTTGTCTTCTCTTCCTCTCTTCTTACCGTTGATTTCGATTTTTCTTTTTTCGTCGCCATCTTCTTTCCACCTTTATATTCACTTTTCTTTAATTTTTATTTTTGTGCCTTTGTGTTTTCCTTTGTTTTTTCCGACTTTTCTGGAGAGGGCTGGAGTTCACCGTCCGGCCACTACTCCATCACGTGACTCCTCCTTCAATTTCCACCTTGATCTCAAACTCACCTGGTCCGTCTCCATCTCTGGAGGTAAGCTTATAAATCCTCTAAATCTCACTACTACCTTGATTCCACTTCCTCACACCTTGTCTCCTGCAAGGATTCTCTCCCCTTTTCTCAATTTCTCCATCTCTAGATGAGGTCTTCCAGTCCAGATCTTCTGAAATGTCTGCCTTATTCCACAAACGTGGCTTCCCCTCCACTACCATCAACTCAGCCCTCACTCGCATCTCCTCAATTTCCCGTTCATCTGCCCCCAGATGCAACAAACATAGAGTCCCACTCATCCTCACCTACCTCCCCACCAGCCTCTGCATCCAGCACATCATCCTCTGGAATTTACAGCACTTACAACAAGATCCCACCATCAGACACACCTTCCCTTCCCTTCCTCTCTCTGCCTTCTGTAGGGAGTGCTCTCTCCAAGACTCCCTCATGCACTTATCCCTTCCCACCTATGCTCCCCACAACCTGGGCACCTTCCCCTGTGGCCACAGGAGGTGTCACACTTGTGCCCACATCTCCTCCCTCACCACGGTCCAGGGTCCCAAACAGGCCTTTCAAGTGAAGCAGCATTTCAGTTGTGTATCTGCAGGATTGATTTACTACACTTGCTGCTCACTTTGTGGCCTTATCTATGTCAGAGAGACTGGGCGCAGACTGGGAGATCGCCTCACTGAGCACCTTCGCTCTGTCCGCACCAGTGACAGGGACCTCCCAGAAACCAACCATTTCAATTCAGTGTCACACTCATGTGTCTATCCATAGCCTTAAGTACTGTCCCACCAAGACCACCCGCAACATCCAATTTCCTGTCTGGGCCCTCTCCAACCAGATGACATCAACATCAATTTTTCCGGTTTCTACTAACCCCCTCCTCCTTCTCTTCCTCTTTCCAGTTCTCCTTCCCCCACATCCCCCTCCATTCACCCAGCAACCCCTCTTCCCCTTGATCGCTGCTGTCCCCTCCTTCCCTACTCTTTTGTTCGGGCACCTGCTGACATTTTGTCCTAACCTTGATGAAGAGCTCAAGCCCAAAGCGTCGGTTCTGTACTTTTGTCTTAGCTCTATAAAGGACACTGTGTGTCTTTCTGAGTTTCTCCAACATCATGTTTGTATTCGGGGGGGGAGTCACGTGATGGAGTAGTGGCCGGTCAGGGAACTCCAGCCCTCTCAGGAAAAGTTTAAAAAAAACACACAAAACACAAAGGCACAAACATAAAAATTAAAACAAAGTGAAAGTAAAGGTGGGAAGAAAATGGCAGCGAAGAAAGAAAAGTCGAAAGTAACGGGAAGAAGAAAAGAAGAAAGAACGTCGGAAGAAGAAGGTGAAGGCCTTACCTGTCCGAGGAGGCCCGCCGCAGAGAGAGAAGCCCGCTCCCTAAGGTCAGTTGAAGTCCCAAGCTCGGGACTACAAAAATGGCTCGCGGAGCCAAGTAAAAGAGCGCAACCGCGCATGGGCGAGGAGTCGCGCATGCGCGATGCGCATGAAAAAAAAACACTGACGGGAGGGGGGACCAGCTGAGGAGTCGATCTCCTCAGCTGAGGATGACAGCTGCAACACAACAACAGGAAGAGAACATAGAAAATAAAGAGAACAAGAAAGAAGAGAGTAAAAAGAAAACAAGGAAACAACAGATGACCAACCCAGAGGAAGAAGAAGAAGAACATAGAGAAATGGAAGAAGAAGGGAAAGGCAAGACAATGGATATTTTTTTAAAGAATATATGGAATCAGTAAAAGAATGGCAATTACAAGAATTTAGTGAAATAAAAAGAAGAATTAAAAGTGCAGAAGAAGAAATGAATAGATTAGAGATGGTCATGTCAGATATAGGAAAAAGAGTAGACAAGGTGGAAGAACGAGAAACAGCCGTAGAAATGGAAGTAGAGGACTTAAAAAAGAAATTAGAAGAATCTAATAAAAAAGTTAAAGAGACACAAGAGCTGTTAGCTCAGAAGATAGATATAATGGAAAATTATAATAGAAGAAATAATATAAAGATAGTGGGCCTTAAGGAAGATGAAGAAGGCAAGAATATGAGAGAATTTATAAAAGATTGGATCCTCAGGGTCCTAGGAAGACCAGAATTACAGGAAGAAATGGAAATAGAAAGGGCACATAGAACATTAGCCCCGAAAGCACAGCCACAACAAAAACCAAGATCCATTTTAGTAAAATTCTTAAGATATACAACAAGAGAAAATATTGGAGAAAGCAATGAAGAAAATAAGAGAAGACAAAAAGCCACTGGAATACAAAGGTCAAAAAAAATTTTTCTATCCAGACATAAGTTTTGAACTCCTGAAGAAGAGAAAGGAGTTTAATACAGCAAAAACGATCCTATGGAAAAAAGGATATAAATTTATGCTAAAGTACCCAGCGGTACTTAAAATAGTTATTCCAGGGCAGCAAAACAGACTATTCTCGGATCCGGAGGAAGCACGAAAATTTGCAGAACAACTACAAAACAGGCAGAGAGATGAAGACATGTAACAAGAGTAAAAATGACCACGAACTATACACACCTCCTGTGTGTATATGGGGGTATATATATATATATATGTATATGTGTGTGTGTGTGTGTGAATGTATATATGTGTGTACATGAGTGTATCCGTATTTAAAGGAAAATATATAGAGTATAGATAAGAATTAATAAGGGAATGAAAGGGAAGAGAGGAAGTAAGGAGGGAATTAAGAGAGTGACCTTTGTTATATATGAAAATTGAAAACTTTTCTGGGGGGGCTGGGTGGAAAGGAGTTACGGTCACTGCGAAATCAGTTGAGGCTTGCGAGTGAATTCGCAAATCCAAATGGAGAGGGGAGATGTGGTTGCCCGACAAGGGATAAAGGGTAACTCAGGAAGGGGAGGGGATAGTGGGGTTAAAGAAATTTTAGATAGGAGAATAATGGAAATGTTTGATGTTTTAGAAATGTTGTCTTATAAAGTGTTCAAAACAAGAAAGCAGAAATGGATAAGAAGTAAAGGTGATGATGAGGAAACGGAAAGGAAAGATAAACAAAGTATGAAATGGCTATGTTGAACTATATGACTTTAAATATTAATGGAATACATAACCAAATCAAAAGGAAAAAACTGCTAAATTTACTGAAAAAAGAAAAAATTGATATAGCATTCGTGCAAGAAACATTTAACTGAAATAGAGCACAAGAAATTAAAGAGAGATTGGGTAGGACATGTATCAGCAGTGTCATATAATTCAAAACCTAGAGGAGTAGCTATATTAATCAATAAAAATGTACCAATTAAAATAGAAGAGGAAATAATAGATCCAGCAGGGAGATATGTAATGATAAAATGTCAGATATATTCGGAGTTTTGGAATTTACTCAATGTATATTCACCTAACGAAAAAGATCAAAATTTTATGCAAGATATTTTTTTGAAGATAGCAGATACGCAAGGGAACATACTAATAGGAGGGGTTTTCAACCTTAATTTGGATTCAAACATGGATAAAACTGGGAAAAAAATTAACAGAAAGAACAAAGTTACCAAATTTATAATTAAATCTATGCAAGAAATGCAACTTTTAGATATATGGAGGAATCAACACCCAAAGGAAAAGGAATATTCATATTATTTGGGTGGACATAAAACATACTCAAGAATAGACCTATTTCTGTTATCAGCTCATATGCAAGACAGAGTAAGAAAAACAGAATATAAAGCTAGAATATTATCGGACCATTCACCCTTGATATTGACAATAGAGTTAGAGGACATCCCTCCAAGAATGTATAGATGGAGATTAAACTCCATGCTACTTAAAAGGCAGGATTTTAGAGAATTCATTGAAAGACAAATTAAAATGTACTTTGAAATAAATACGGAATCAGTGGAAGATAAGTTTATACTATGGGACGCAATGAAAGCGTTCATCAGAGGGCAAATAATAAGTTATGTAACCAAGATGAAGAAGGACTACAATCAGGAAACAGAGCAGTTGGAAAGGGAAATAGTAAATATAGAAAAAGAATTAGCAATGAAGGAAGACACAATTAAAAGAAGAGAATTGGCAGATAAAAAAATAAAATATGAAACACTACAAACATATAAGGTGGAGAAGAACATAATGAAGACAAAACAGAAATATTATGAACTAGGAGAAAAAACGCACAAAATTCTAGCATGGCAGCTTAAGACAGAACAAACTAAGAGAATGGTATTGGCATCAAGGAAAAAAGACAAACAAATCACATATAATCCAACGGAGATGAATGAAAACTTCAGAGAATTCTACGAACAATTATACCAAACTGAAAACAAAGGGAAAGAAGACAAAATAGATGAATTTTTAACTAAAATTGAACTACCAAAATTACAAATAGAGGAACAAAATAAATTAACAGAACCATTTGAAATAGTAGAAATACAAGAGATAATAAAAAAACTACCAAATAATAAAACACCAGGAGAGGATGGATTCCCAATAGAATTCTATAAAACATTTAAAGATTTATTAATTCCTCCCCTCCTGGAAGTAATCAACCAGATTGATAAAACACAAAGCTTACCAGATTCATGGAAAACAGCAATAATTACAGTAATACCAAAGACAGGGAAAGATCCACTCGCACCAGCGTCATATAGACCAATATCTTTACTTAACACAGATTATAAGATAATAGCTAAACTATTAGCAAACAGATTAGCTGACTATGTACCAAAAATGGTAAATCTAGACCAAACTGGATTTATTAAAAAAAGACGAACAACAGACAATATTTGTAAATTTATTAACTTAATTCATGTAGTAGAAGGGAATAAAGCTCCAACAGTAACAGTTGCTTTAGACGCAGAGAAGGCCTTTGACAGAGTAGAATGGAATTATTTATTTAAAGTATTACAAAAATTCATTTTACCAGAGAAGTATATTAATTGGATTAAAGCATTATATAAGGGGCCATTGGCGAAAGTGACAGTAAATGGATATATATCAAAGCAATTTAACTTAAGCAGATCAACAAGACAGGGATGCCCACTATCACCCTTATTGTTTGCGTTAGCTATAGAACCACTAGCAGAATTGATAAGAACAGAAAATAAAATAAAAGGGATAAAAAGACAAGGAATATAAAATCAGTTTATTTGCAGATGACATTATAGTATACTTAACAGAACCAGAAATATCAATAAAAGAATTACATAAGAAATTGAAGGAATATGGAGAAGTGTCGGGTTACAAGATTAATGCAAATAAAAGTGAAGCAATGCCAATGAATAATGCGGATTTCTCAAAATTTAAGAAAGAATCACCATTCAGATGGCAAATGCAAGCAATACGATACCTAGGTATACAAATAAATAAAAACCTCGGCCATCTATATAAACTCAATTATTATCCACTAATGAAAAAAATTACAGGACGACTTAGAGCATTGGAAAGACTTACCACTAACACTAATAGGAAGGATAAACTGTATTAAAATGAACATTTTCCCAAGGATACAATACCTATTTCAGGCATTGCCAATACACTTGACGGAGAAATTCTTCAAGGAGTTAAAGAAAATAATAAGGAAATTTTTATGGAAAGGGGGGAAACCGAGGATAGCACTAGATAAATTAACAGAATGGTATAAACAAGGAGGCTTACAACTGCCAAACTTTAAAAATTATTATAGAGCCACACAATTAAGATACCTATCAGATTTTTATCAAACAAGGTAAAAGTCAGATTGGACTAGATTAGAACTAGATAAAATAGGGGAGAAGATACCTAAACATATATTATATAAATGGGATGAAAAATTGGTACAACGTAGGAATTCTCCAGTATTACAACATCTGCTCAATATTTGGAAGAAGATTCATGTAGAAAGGAATAAAACAAATTACCAATTACCAAAACTAATACTGACGCAAAATCAGCTAATCCTTTTTACAATAGATAACCTTTCCTTTAGAGAATGGGAGAAAAAAGGGATCAAAAGAATAGAAAATTGCTTTTCAGGAAATAAATTACTATCCTTTGAACAAATGAAGGATAAATATAATATAACTCACGATACAGTGTTGGCATACTACCAATTGAAATCCTACTTGAAGGACAAATTGGGAAGCAGTCTGAGGTTACCAGAGGGAAGTAATTTTGAATATGTGATTACAGACACAATGATAATCAAAAAATTTATAACAAATATGTATATTAAACTGCAAGAAAAGGAGAATGAGGAAACAAATGGTAAAACTAAACAAAAATGGGAACAAGATTTAAACATAAAGATAAAGAAGGAAACATGGGAGAAGTTATGCTCTGGAACTATGAGAAATACAATAAACACGAGGTTACGTATGATACAATATAACTGGATACACTGGCTATACGTTACACCTCAAAAGTTAAATAAATGGGACCCAACAGTATCTGACAGATGTTTTCGTTGTAAAAAGGAAATGGGAACAACAATTCATGCAATCTGGACGTGTGAGAAAGTGAAAAAATTTTGGGGAGATCTAAACCAGATATTAAATAAAATCACAAAAAGCAATATACCAAAAAACCCAGAGATCTTCCTCCCAAGTAACATAAAAAACAAAGAATTTGGACTTGATTTGGATGGTGCACAAAAAAGATTTGTTAGGATAGCCCTAGCTGTAACAAAAAAATGTATTATGTCAGCCTGGAAATTAGAAGATAACTTGAGAATACAACAATGGTATATAGAAATGAATAAATGTATTCCATTAGAAAAAATAACATATAATTTAAGAAATAATATTACAATATTTGAACAAATATGGGAGCCATACATGAAACATAATAGAGAAAACCTACCGGGGACATCTACCACCTAAAATGACAGAAGGAGAAGGAAATGAAAAGAATTGACTCAGTGGAATTTCTTGTTTATTTTTATTGCGTGACAACATTGTTTGACGGGTTTAATGTATCTTAGATTCTGTACTTTAAATGAATGGGAGGGGAGGTAGGAAGGGTGGGATGGGAAGAGGGAGGGGGTGAGAAAACGACACTGTATATATTTGAAAAGAAAAATGTATGTATCTTGATCAATGTGGTTTATAGTGTGAAAAATAAAAAAATTTAAAAAAAAAATGTTTGTACTTCAGACAAGGTGTCTGTGGACTTATTACTCCCGTCACCTCGCTGTTTCTCAACTGAGGGGGAAGAGCAGGTGAACCTTGGAACTGGACAAATTATCAAGCATGGAAACAGGCCCTACATCCCACTGAGTCCCTGCCAACCAGCTACTCCCATTTTTACACTAATCCTGTTCCTAACCAGTTTAATTTTTAAAATTTATTTACCACACGGTAGAAGCCACTTCCGGCCATTTAAACTTGTGCTGCCCAAATTCCTCCAAATGAACTTGCGATCCCTTCCCTATTCCCCCTTCCCCTGCTGTGCCCTCCTTTCCTTATCCACCTATTACCTCCTGACTGTGGGACTGTGCTCCACCTCCTGACCCTCCCCTCCACTCTACATTTCTCATACCTTGATGAAGGGCTGAAACCCAAAACGTCGGTTCTGTATCTTTGCTACATAAAGAACGTTGTTTTACCTGCTGAGTTTCTCCAGCGTCATGTTTCCTGGAGAAAACCCACGCAGTCACGAGGAGAACATACAAGTTCCATACACACACAGCGCCAGATTCGAGCCCGGCGCTGTAATAGCTTTGCGCTAACCTCAACACTAACTGCTCATTTTCCCCACATTCTCATTACCTCTTCCTTGATTCTGCCCTTCTGTTGGCAAGTCATTGGGATGCAAGAGGAAACCAGAGCCCCCAGGGTAAACTCGATGGGAGAACACCATGCATTAGGATCGAACCAGGTTCTCTGGTGTGGTGAGGCAGTGGCTCTGTCACTCTGACGATGATGCTGCAGGTCCCTGATGGAATGTCCTGAGGTAGCAGAAGGTCCTTCCTTTGTGTAGATAACCACATCCTTTTCTGCAAAGAAATTACATGGGACAACAAAGTTTTTCAGGTTTGCTTCCTGAAAGAAAAATGGGGATTATGTTAGACAACTTCAAGCAGAACACAAAGATCACTTCAGATCACATAGAAATTTGGAGAAACATTAATTCAACTTTGATTGAATTTAGCATGTTTATTCGCATTACGACGCTGACATGTTGCGTCAGTTCAACCGACCTCAAAATGTTTTACCGCTGATTTTTGTTTGTACTTGACATCTGATGCCTCTCGTGTCAGTGCCCAACAATAGTCGGCCATCTTAATGGATTCCAGTCACCCTGATCCTACTTTTCCACGGTCGCAATGTCCTGGTGAAACCTTTCACTGTGTTCATCACTGACTTCACCAAGATCAGCAGGGAAGATGTCCAAATGCGAATGCAGAAAATGGATTTTCAATGACATTTTGCACTTCATGGTTTTATATGTGTGAAATAGACTTAAAATATGACAGGAAATCACAAAAATTGATTTTATCTAAAAAAACACTACATGATAGGAAAATTTTGAGGTGATTTTCTTGACCAGCAGCCCAAAATCCATAAAATCTCCCAGTGTAATGGCGGTTCGTTGAACCTTGTGGTACAGGAGACCTTCTGTCGAGGGTTATGTGCTTGACCTGTGCTTTGTTCATGTCTGTCCTAGGCACCTGCAATTTGGACAAGCAGAACAAGGCCGGTTACACTGCCATCATGCTGGCATCGCTCGCTGCTCTGCAGTCTGACAGCGACATGCAGACTGCAATGCAACTCTTTCGCCTTGGCAACGTCAATGCTAAAGCTAGCCAGGTAGGTCATGGCAAGGGCATATCTAGGCATGTCACATGCCCTTGGCGCCACTTTAAGGGGGCGCCACTGAGCCAGTGCGTGCCCCCACCCCCACCGCTGCCACCATCCCAGATGAACAAGGAACACACACCCGTTTCTTCTATGCTCCAGTCACCCTTCCTCATCCTACTGTTCTCTCTAAGCACGGGGGCCACCAAGGCCAGCTCTCGCGAGACCTCCTTTTCACTGTTCATTTTGACGCATTGGCCGCCCTTGCCATAGGTGCTGTTTTGCATAAATACCCCCCTGGTCAGAGGTCAACCAAATCCCCCTCCCTCAGATCCAAAAACCTGGAAGCCCCTCAACATGTCTGGTCCACTCCATCTACCATGGGCCTCTGTAGGACATTAAATTAGGGCCTGGTATGGCCTGTTGAAGCAGGTGGAAGACCATTACCTCAAAGAAATGCCATAAGTTCAACAGAGAGGGATCACTGGGGTCTTCCTTCCCCCCCCCCCTCCATTGATGGGATGTACTGGGATTGTTGTCTGAAGAGGGCTCGCCAAATCATTGAGGACCCCTTCTACCCCCGCAAACAGCATCTTTCAGCTGTTCCCGTCGTGAAAGAGATACAGGAGGATCAGAGCCAGTACCACCAGGCTGAGGAACAGCTTCTCCCCATGGGCAGAGACAATGCTGAATGACCTGCTCACACTGACCCTCCGAGACTCTACTATTTATTTAACAATAATATTTATTTATTTTAATATTTGTGCATAAATATCGTTTCTCTCTATGTGTGTTTTCAGAGTGTTGCACTGAGAACCTGGGAACACTGTTTCATCGGGTTGTACTTGATAAATGAACTGGAGTGCACCCCACCATTATTTACTTGCAGGGTCCTTATTAGCTGCTGAATTACCCAGCTAAGTCCCGCTTTCAAATGGACAATTTTATATTTCGAGCTTTTGGAACTTCTGGCAGGTCTGAGCGGAGACATCATGTAGTTTGTTGTTAAACTAAACTTGGAATCACAGGACAGGTATGAAGTAGCAGCAGGAGGTAGATCTGGTCGTGATCTAGTTAAAGGGAGATCAATCGGAAATCATGGATCTACATAGCAGGGTGACAGGCCCTTTGGCTCAACCAGTTAAGGTGGCTTCCTGACCTGGTCCCATTTGCCTTCATTTGACCTGCTGAGTTTCTCCAGCATCGTGTTTTTACTCCAACCACAGTGTCTGCGGACTGTCGGTTTTTTCTCCTTTTTTAATTTTTTCCCCCTCTCACTTTAAATCTCCTGATTTTGACTCACCTACCCTGGGGAAAGAGCCTCATCTAAGCTTGTCGTGATTTTATAAACCTCTATAAAAATCACATGCATACACACAGGCGTGCACACACACACACACACACACACACACACACACACACACACACACACACACACACACACACACACACACACACACACACACACACACACACGAGTTCCCATGCCCTTAATTTTCAAGTCCTTATTACACACACACACAAAAACACACACACACTTCCCATGCCCTTAATTATCAAAGTCCTTATCAAATACCATCTCTGAACATTGATGGTCACTGAGAGAGGGAGTGATATTCTGTCAGCTGTAAACATGTGGAGGAATTAATTCTTCTCATGACATGGAGATGAAGAACAGAATGAAAAGGTGAGGAGAGGGAGAGGGTGAGAGGATCAAGAATTGAAATTAGAACTCAGTTGTACGGGAGGGGATTAAGCAGCATGTGGTACAGAGGCCAGGAACTGTTGTGTGAGGGGATTGAGAGAAGTAGAAACAAGGCAGGTTGAATGATGATGTGGATCATCTGGGACCTAGCTCAAGGGCAGAAGAGAATTCCAGTGGTGGATGGAGGAGAGTGTAAGATGGTGGGTGGAATATAAATCACGTGGGCTGCTTTATCCTGGATGGGGTGGAGATAGAGGAGGGTCGTTGGTAAGTGGATAGTCTTTCACATTCTCCCTTATTCCCAGGGTGAAGAGGGATAGATGTGTTGTGGGTACACTGTGGTTCAGAGAAAAGTTTGGTGATCAGATGATAATGAAGTTGAACTCGAACTTGATCAAAAGGCAGATTAAAGATTAAAGATTCCTTTATTGTCGTGTAATAAAAACAGTGCGCAATATGCTATAGAATTTGCTCTCGTCTGCCGTAGGGTTGACAGATTTGCCATGGCAGAAATGGCCTGAGGCACATCTTACAGTCAGAGAACGAGAAGCAAAAGAGAGTCACCGCGGGTCCGTGGATTCACCTCCAGCGCTCCCTCAGCCCCCGTAACCACTCAGAGTCCAGTCCAAATCATCAACAGCCCGAGCTCCAGATCCGAACCTCTGATGCGATCAGAAACCCTTCAGCGCCTTGGCACTCCCTCGCATCCCTTCTGATACCTGGTACCCTTCAACCAGCCTCCAACCATCCGCCACCTGGTGTGAATCCCTCAACCACAGTCACCAGCAGCCCACAGGCTGCACAAGTATTTTGCCTCGAGCTGCCAACAGCCCACTGCTTGTGTGTTGTTCAGCAGCAGAAAACCTCACTGTCCCGCTGCTTTGGTCACTGTCCCATGAGTCATTTCCTCTGCTTCTCTCTCTCAAATGGGGGGGGGGGCGTCCCTCCCCTTTTTCTGGTGCCCTGGCCAGCCCTCCACTCGCCCGGAGTCTGTAACCCCTCATAGCCTCTGCCGATCATATGTGCCGTCATCTTGAGTATCACGGAAAATCACAGCTGCCTCCATTAACAGGCCATTTAAAGCCTGTACAGAGATGGCCTGGGCGGTTGGACCCTGAAGGAAAACACTGCATCTCCGCTCCCTGCTCCCCATGGGTCCACACCAGGAGCAGCACTGCCATTACAGCGGTCCCGGCAGCCTTGGGGGCTGTCGCAGAATCTGTGCAGTGGACCCTGGGTGCACATGCTCAGTTGAGGAGCCTGTGGCACAAAGCGACCTGTCGTGGGATTCCCTCACAGTCCCGCCCTAAGCACAAGGGGTTAACGGCGTGTCGTTTTGTCTTCCTTCCCTCGGGCAGGCGGGTCAGACAGCACTGATGCTGGCGGTCAGCCATGGACGGACAGAGATGGTCAAGGCCCTGCTGGTGTGTGGAGCAGACGTCAGTATCCAAGACGACGATGGGTCGACAGCCCTGATGTGCGCTTGTGAGCATGGCCACACAGAGATCGTCAAGCTCCTGCTGGCAATGCCAGGCTGCGATGTCAATCTGGCAGACAATGTGAGTGAGTAAAGGCTGTTCTTCAGCTCGACTCGGGTCTCTGCTGATGTGAGATCCTTGCCCTCAGGAAGCCGAGGACCTCGAACTAAATCCTAGCCCAGTGGATCTCAACCTTTCTCTTTCCACTCACATCCCACTTTAAGTAATCCTTATGCCATCGGTGCTCTGTGATTAGTAAGGGATTGTTTAAGATGGGATGTGAGTGGGAAGGGAAGGTTGAGAATCACTGCTCTGGACCCAATTGTTACTGAAATATTTGGCTTGAGAAAAATTGCCATTGGCCCATTTCCTTTGGAGTTCTGAAACTGTGCACATAACGAGTCAATTAAGTACGATTAAAACAGTGGTTTTCAAACTTTTTCTGTCCACTCATCACCTTAAGTAATATCTTACTAATCAGAGCATCTATGGCACTTCATTTCAGGTGCCCTGTCGCTCGGCGCGGGCAATCACGTCTCTCCATCCATCATGATCGCTGACCCTCCGAATTGCAGTTGTTCTCCTGTTCTCCTTCAGTGAAGGCTCCGTCTTTGAGCTGAGACTGTAGTCAATGTTGAGTTCATGATTATGAACGTTTAGTGGGTAGGGAAAGAGGGAGGCAGGAAAAAGGGGAGAAAATGACACTGTGTATATTCAAGAGGGAAATGTTTGTGTGTATTTTGGTTAATACGGTTCATAGTGTGAAAAATAAAAAAATTTAAAATAAAAAAAATGTTGAGTTCATGATTATGCAAGGGAACCTATAGCGTAGGGATTACTTAAGGAGGTCTGTGAGTGGAAGGAAAAATTTTGAGAACCGCTGTCCGAGCATGAGTCCGTTTATTGCCCAAACCTTGTTTGACCACCTTCATTCCTAGATGTTTCTTAAACCACCCCACTTCCCCCAGCTCTGCCTCTCTCCCTTTTCCTTCTGTCTCCTTTTGCTCCGACTAAATCAACACTCACGTCTCCCCTTATCATATCCAATTAAAAACACGAAATGCTGGAGAAACTCAGCGGGTCAAACAGTGTCCTTTATATAAAGGTACAGAACCCATATAAAGGAGCCAGTTTGACCCGCTGAGTCACGGTATCTGCAGACATATCTAATGACATCTTTAGTTGGTCTGGACTCAGCCAGTCAGCTTTGTTTCTATTCTGACTTTGCTGTTCTTTGCTTATCCCTTGAGGAAGGGCTCAGGCCCGAAACATTGGCAATATGGCTTCACCTCATACAGATACTGCGAGACTGGCTGAGTTCCTCCAGCAATTTTTTTTTGGTGTGTTTATGCTACAATCACAGCGTCTTCAGACTTTCATGATTCACTCCGTCCTGATGAATTCCATCGGGAGGGAGGGGGAGGGAGTTCCAAGGGTCAGACACAGCAGCGATCAAGAGCTCGTGATGTGTTACCCCGTCGGGGAGGGGAACCAGTGTCGGTGGTGCTCCAATGTGCATGTGGCCTGTGTTTGGGTTGGTTTGGGGAGTAGCCTGGGTGAGACACCACCGCTGTTCCCTCGAAGCTGTGCCCGCACACACACCAGCACACGAAGGAAATTAACGTGCACACAAAAGGTAAGTTATCTAAAATAATGTAGTAATTAATAATTAGACTTACTGAAAATAATCTCTTTGCTAACTGTTTCCAATACAGTTTGATTAGACATGAGAAGCTGTGCCAAAATGATCTTGAAACAGGTTCAAGTTTACATTTGCACAAGCATTCAGTGCGCACAAACTTTTGTCAAGAAAAAAAAGTTGCACAACATAAGATTTTTGTGCACACTGATGACTAAAAATTAGAGGGAACATTGGTCACCACAGTGGAAGTTGTGGCCATCACTCACTGCAGCCAACCGCACACCAGCAGCAGTGGGAGGGAACAGCTAGTGTGTGGGATGCCTGTCCAGTGGACAGCTTAGACCTGGATGGTGTAAAACTGCTTGTCGGCAAGTCACGCTCCTGGCTGAGAAACGTTGTACTGGTAGTACTGGTTGACTCCAGAAACCTGGTGAAGAGATGAAGAGGTGCAGGAACGGAGAGGGAAGGAGGGCTCGGTTAGTATAGTGGTCAGTGCCGTGCTGTTTCTGCACCAGTGATCGAGATCGTGGTTCAAAACCCACACTGTCTGTAAGGAGTTTGTATATCCTCCCCGTGTCTGTATGGGATTCCAACGGGTGCTCCAGTTTCTTCCCACCGTTTGAATGTACTGGGAGTTGTAGGTCAATCGGATGTAATTGGGTGGCACGGACTCGTGGGGCGAAAGGGCCAGTTACCAAGCTGTATGTCTAAATCTTTTAAAAAATAATTCAGACATAAAGAACGGAAACAGGCCATTTCAGCCCCGCAATTTACACCTTATTATCCTACGCCCCGGTATGTTTCGAACAGTGGGAGGAAACTGGAGCCCCCGAAGAAAACCCATTCAGACATGGGGAGAACATACAAGCTCTTTACAGACAGCATGGGATTCGAACCCTGGTCCCAATCACTGGCGCTGTAAAGGCCCTTTTAAATTTAATGGATTGAGCAGCTTGGGACTATACTCGTTGAAGTTCAGATGGAGAAGGTAAGATCTTATAGAGACATATACAAATATGAAATGAATAAATAAAATAGAAGCAGGGAGGTGTTTCCACTGGAAGGTGAGACTCAAACTAGGACCCATGGCCTCATGATTCGGGAGTACATTTTATGCCAAGATGCAGAGGAACGGCTTCTCCCAGGGTGATAGTGCTTACATTGTAGAGGTGCAGTAGGTGCACAACGCTGGAGAAACTCAGGAGGTATGTTATATAGCAAAGATAAAGATACATAACTGATATTTCAGGCTTGAGCCCTTCATCTGAGAAAAGTGTAGGAAGGGTCCCGAGCAAAATGGTGGAGAAGGAGCAGCGTGGGTAGCGCAGCCCCACAGCAAGGTGGATCAGGGAGAGGGGGAATGGCACTGTGAATGGAGAGAGAAGGAGGTGGAGAGTGGAGGAAAGAAGACAGAAGGGGTGAGAAGGGAGGGAGAATGGAGAGTAGGCTAGCAGACACCAGAGAAGTCAATGTTAATGCCATCCGGTTGGAGAGTGGCCCAGATGGTAAACTAGGTGTTGCTCCTCCAATTTATGGTGGCCGTAGTTTGACCATGCACGAGGCCTCGGAAGATATGTCAACGTGGGAGTGGGGTGCAAAATTGAAGTGGTTGGTCCCTGCGATGTCCCTGTCATTGATATGGACAGAGCAAAGGTGCTCAGAACAGCGATCTCCCAGTCTGCGTCCAGTCTCTCCGATGTAGAGAAAGCCACATTGGATGCAGTAAGTGACACCCGCAAGTGATGAGTTGCATACAGATGGTGTGCACATTCAACAGCCACTGTGGGTATACAGATGATGTGTACATAGTGCTGTTAGTTGTTTTTCCAGACTCTTTTATGTAGTCTGTTGTCTATCTCGTTGTCGATCCTTCCATCCAATGAAATGGTGCAGCCGAGATAAACTGAAAAACCTCACAAAGATTAGCGTATACAGAGCCGTTGTCATACCCACACTCCTGTTCGGCTCCGAATCATGGGTCCTCTACCGGCATCACCTACGGCTCCTAGAACGCTTTCACCAGCGTTGTCTCCGCTCCATCCTCAACATTCATTGGAGCGATTTCATCTCCAACATCGAAGTACTCGAGATGGCAGAGGCCGACAGCATCGAATCCACGCTCCTGAAGATCAAACTGCGCTGGGTAGGTCACGTCTCCAGAATGGAGGACCATCGCCTTCCCAAGATCGTGTTATATGGCGAGCTCTCCACTGGCCACCAAGACAGAGGTGCACCAAAGAAGAGGCAGTCCTTGTGCCTAAAGAAATCTCTTGGTGCCTGCCACATTGACCACCGCCAGTGGGCTGATATCGCCTCAAATCGTGCATCTTGGCGCCTCACAGTTCGGCTAGCAGCAACCTCCTTTGAAGAAGACCGCAGAGCCCACCTCACTGACAAAAGACAAAGGAGGAAAAACCCAACACCCAACCCCAACCAACCAATTTTCCTTTGCAACCGCTGCAACCGTGTCTGCCTGTCCCGCATCGGACTTGTCAGCCACAAACGAGCCTGCAGCTGACGTGGACATTACCCCTCCATAAATCTTCGTCTGCGAAGCCAAGCCAAAGAAAAAGAAAATAAACATAGTGCAAGTACAGTATCTATACAGAGAGCTGTGTGCATTATACAGATGGTGGATACATGGTATACCTACAGTGGTTATACAGATGATGTGTACATGGCATAGCTGCAATGGGTTTACACCCGGTGAGTAGTAAAATGTGAAAGTCTGCAGACACTGTGATTGTAGTAAAAACACAGAAATGGTGGAGCAACTCAACAAGTCTCACAGCCCCCCAAGTAATTAAAAATATATAACCGGCGTTTCGGGAGATACCCACCCTGAAGAAGTTCTTACCTTGAAGAAGGGCTCAGGCCCGAAACATCAGTTGCATATCTTTGAGGGGGTAGATTGGTAAGTTTTGACGACCCAAAGGTTGGTGATGTTGTGGATAACGTGGAGTATTGTAGAAGATTGCAGATAGGATGCAGAGCTGGGCAGAGAAATGGCAGATGGAGTTCAATCCAGAGAAGTGTGAGGTAGTGCACTTTGGAAGGACAAACTCCAAGGCAGAGAACAAAGTTAATGGCAGTGTGGGAGAGCAGAGGGTCTATGTCCACAGATCCCTGAACGTTGCATCCCAGATAGACAGGGTAGATAAGACAATTTATGGGGTGTTAGCTTTCATAGGATGAGGGATTGAGTTTAAGAGCTGTGAGGTAGTGACGCAGCTCTCCAAAACTCTGGTTAGACCCCACTTGGAGTTCAGTGTCCCATTCTGGTCGACTCATTATAGGAAAGGCGTGGAAGCGTTAGAAAGGTTGCAGAGGAGATTGACCAGGATGCCACCTGGTTTAGAGAGTGTGCATTCTGAGCAGAGATTAAGGGAGCCAGAGCTTTACTCTTTGGAGAAAAGGAGGATGAGAGAAGACATGATAGAGGTGTACAAGATATTAGAGGAAAAGATAGAGGGGACGGCCTGCACATCCTTCCCAGGGCACTACTGCTCAATACAAGAGGGCACGGATTTAAGGTAATGGGTGGGAAATATAAGGAATTATATTAAATTAGAGGAAGTTTTTTTTTACCCAGAGTGGATGGTATGTGGAATTCACGACCTGGGTCAGTGGTGGAGGCAGGTACATTGGCAAATTTCAAGAGACTATTGGACAAGTACATGGAGGAGTTTAAAGTGGAGAGTTATGTGGGAGGCAGGGTCTAAAGGTTGGCACAATATTGTGGGCCAAAAGGCCTATACTGTGCTGTACTGTCCTATGTTTACCTCCTATGGATGCTGCAAGACCTGCTGAGTTCCTCCAGCATTTCAGTGTTGTTGGGTATACAAAACATCATACAAGCAGCTGGTGTGTACACTGGGCAGCCTCTGTGCATATGTGGGCAGGTGTATATTAGTGATGGGGGGCCATGAGTGTTCTGATGCTGTTCCATTGGACCCTATCCAGGATGGCAGCACAGCTCTCTCCATCGCACTTGAAGCTGGACAGAGGAACATCGTTACCTTGCTCCATGATCATCTGAATTGTTCCAAGGCTTCCAGCCCGTCCCCTGTGAGTATCTATCTCCTCCACCCATTCCCAAACCTTCCACAGGCAGAGAAACAAGCAACAAACACCCACCTCCTTCGTCTATTTCTGTTTGTTAATAATGTTCCCAGTGCCTCAGCCCATTTCCAACTCGAGCAATTGTACGTGACAAGCGTCACTCTCTCAGTGAGTGATGCTTAATGTGGGTGCAGAACCACACTTTAAAATCCCAAATTGTTGTTCATTTCCTCCTCCACAAATTCAACATTTTGGACCTGCTCCCAGCTTTTCATTTGTCTCTCTATCTCACTCTCCCCCACCTCGCATCTCAATTTTTCACCCTGCGCTCTTGTCTTCCAGTCAGGATTTGAACCCACAATCTACCAGTTGCTGCAGGCACTGCCCTTTCCGATGAGCTGAGAAGCTGAGGTCCCATCTGTCCTCTTGGCCAACTCCACAAGGAGCTCCTCAGCCCATCGAGTCTGCCCGCCATTTAAAGATGAGCTGATTCATTTTCCCCACTCCCCGGCCTTGCCCCCCATAACCTTTGATGTCTGGACTATTCAGATATCTATTAATCTCTGCTTTAAATACATCTAATGACCTGGCCTCCACAAGTGCCTGTGGGAACAAATTCCACAGATTCACCACCATTATTTAGAGGAACCATAGAATATTACAGCACAGAAACAGGCCCTTTGGCCCTTTTAGTCTTTGCCTAGTCCCACTGACCTGCACCCAGTCCACAGCCCTCCATATCTCTCCCATCCATGTTCCTGTCCAAATTCTTTTTTTTTAATACTTTATTTATGATTTTTCAGTCTCGAACACAGTTATCAACATTATCAGTATCAATGTTAACATGGTCGGTATTGACGACAATTTACAATTGTCCATTTTATATACTTTCTGCAGAGTGGAAGATCTTTTTATCTCCCTTCCTCCCCAACCCCCAAATTCAACACTAGATGTTTAACTGATCACAATTACACAGGACACTGAAGTCATTCACAGCAAAGAGACAAATCATACATCAGGATTTTATGAGTTTATCACAGCACGGCGGTCAGGCTGTTTCATTTTCTTGACTTTACCTGGTCGGGATGAGTTTCCCCCCCCTCATTTCCCCCCCCTCCAAGGAGTAGGCAGACAAGGTGGGGTGGCGAGATACAACGGTCTATCTACAGTTGTGCTCTCATGAAATTTAAATATTTGACAAATTTTTTTGAAAGTGTCATATTGTTTTCCTCAAGTTTTGTGATTTTCTCCAGGGGAACACGGCTTTGCATTTCCGTGCTCCTACGCCTGACGCTCAGGCAGGAGTCCGATATCCAGGAAACCGCTATCCATTTCCTGGCCACTGCCAATGCGATTATCACAAATTGAATTTGGATTCATTGTAAGTCTTATGTCCATAATCTTTCCCAACAGGAACAACTCAGGGTCCTGCGGGAATTCTTGCCCACGATTTTTCCTAGGACTTGACCCAGCTCCACCAAAATGGGCCTCACCTGTCCAGGTCACGTGCACAAAGGCTCCTGTCTTGACGCCACATCTAAAACATTGATCTGATCATTCTGATTTCAATCTGTTCAATTTTTGCAGCATCAGCTACAACTGGTGCAGAAAATGATCCTGGTCCAAATTCTTAAATGTGAAAATTCATCACTTCAGCTGGCAGCTCGTTCCACACCCCAACCCCTCTCTGTGTGAAGAACATCCCCCTCGACTTTATCTTTTCACCCTTAACCTATGTCCTCTGGTTTGTATCTCACCGACCCTCAGTGGAAAAAAGCTGACCTACATTCACTCTGTCTCCCCCTCCTAATGGCTTGTTTCCATACTGTAATTGTTATATGGTTATATGGTTATAATTTTAAATTCCTCTTATCAAATCTTCCCTCATTCTTTTATGCTCCAGGGAATAAAATCCTAAACTGTTTAACCTTTCCCTGTAACTCAGTTCCTGAAGTTCAGACAACGTCCTAGTCAATCTTCTCTGCCCTCTTTCTATCTTATAGATACCTTTCCTACAGTTAGGTGAGCAAAACTGCACACAAATCTCCAAATTTGGCCTCCCCAATGTCTTATAAAACAGAAGAGGGTTATTTTGGCCAATTTTTGTCCCTCAGAAAACATTTAACTCTTTGTCACGTAACTCATTTTGGGAGCCAACCGTTTTCTGGGTTGTATCTGTTCAAACACCAATAATGGCCCGGCACTCACCATGTGCCTACCGTCCCATTCACTCACATTTAGTCTGCAGCCCTCTGTGTCCTTGTGATTCTGGGACTGGGAGTGTCTGCCTCCACCACCTCTTCAGCCTGCATGTTCCAGATTCCAACCACTTCCCATGTGAAAACATTCTTAAAGACTCATTCTATCTGATCTTACATCATGTGAAAAGATTTTTACTAACTATGCAGTGCATCGCCCTCATAACATTTGTAGAGCTCGTCGAAAGAACCAAAGACTTGTTGATCCAAACCAAGGCTTTTATTAGCAAAAGACAGGAGCTCTTCACAGGTGGCCGACCAGTCCGGAATGATCCGACCTGGCTAGGGACACAACCCTTTAAGGCCCAGACAATAGGTGTGGCTTAGCTCTCAGCCAATCGCTGTAAGCACAGTCTAGATACAGTAACTATATACACTATGTACATTGGTGATAGATCTGTACTATCACAACATTATAAACCACATTCAGGCTGTCCCTTATCCTTCGCGAGTTTAAATTGAATGATAACAGCACAGTAGAAGAAATAGGAAAAGGGCCCTTTGGCTCTCCTTGTCCATGATCTATCAAAGTTCCAATTTATTGCCAGAGTACATACATGACACTACATACAACCCTGAGATTCTTTTTTCTGCAGATCTGGCAGAATATTTAAATATTCGGAATATTCACGCATTTGGGGCGGCATGGAGAGAAGGCGGGGACGGGGTACTGAACTTTAAGATCAGCCATGATCTCGTTGAATGGCGGAGCAGGCTCAAAGGGTCGAATGACCTACTCCTGCTCCTATCTTCTATGTTTCTATGTTTCTATGGTTAGCAGAGCGGTTGGCACAACGCCATTACAGCGACCCGGGTTAGAATCCACTTCTGTCTGTACGATCTCCCCATGTCTGGATGGGTTTCCTCCGGGTGCTCCAGTTCCCTCCCACCCTTCAAAATGCACCCAGGTTGTAGGGCAATTGGAGTATTTTGGTGGCATGGGCTCGTGGTCCGGAAGGGCCTGTTACTATGCTATATGTCTGAATATTTTTTAAAAATTAACTAAGCATCTGATGCTCTAATCTCTCCTTCCCAAATGCCTTAAAACTCCTTCTTTATCAGTTCCTCAAAGCCCTCAGTTCCCCAATCTTTCACAATGCTGCCTGTCTCCATCTTAACTACTTCTAATGGTCAGGTCTCCTCAGTCTCTGGGTTCGAGAGTTCTAGCAATTTATCATCCTCCTATGCACCAAAATGACTGCCTCCTTCCAGATTCTCCCATCAAGTACTATTTATTGTCATGTAATAAAAAGGAAATGAAATATTACACAAAATATCCTTTAGTCTGCCCAAAGATTCACCATTAGCTTTTGCATTGCCTGGCGTCCCTTACTGTTAGAGAAAGAGAAGCAAAAGAGGATCCCCACCGCCCCCCCGGCCCCTAACGCAAGAGTCACTAAGTGTCCATGGCTTCATCTCCAACACTCCTGTAGCCTTCAGTCCAAATCACCGGCAACCCGAGCCCAGACGTGAACCTCTGACACGATCAGGAAACCTTCAGTGTGTAGGTCCTGTCGGAAGCCCTCAGCATCCTTGCGAATTCCCGGTTCTGATACCAGGTTCTCATGAACCCGCCACCTGGTGTGAATCCTTGCACTTCAAGTCTCCAGCAGCCCGCAGCCTACCCTCTCATCATGCCCCTTGAGTCTCTACTATTTCTCATTAGGGGTCATCGTTCATTTTTCTAGACTCCAAAGCACACAGACCCAAACTCTTTAGCATCCCATGTAAGCAGCGAGGAAGTATGTCAGGCAGCATCCACAGAGAGAACTGGGCCAGTCAGTGATTCAGGGAAGGACCCTTTTGGAGATGTTTAACTTAGAACACTACAGCACAGTACAGGCCCTTCGGCCCTCAATGTTATGTTGATCCATATATTCCTAAAAAAAAACTAAACCCGCCCTACCCCGTAACCCTCTATTTTTCTTCCATCCATGTGTCTTTTAGATGCCCCCAATGTTCCAGCCTCCACCACCATCCACAGCAAAGCTTTCCAGGCACCTACTCTCTGGGTTAAAAAAAAACCCTGATGTCTTCCCCAAACTTAGCCTCTCAAACATTTTCCTGGCTGCTTTTCTCTCCGGGGTTCCTAAACTGGTGTTACCTGAAGAAGGGGGGGGGGGGGGGCACGGTTAGTGTGACGCGATGACAGCGCCAGCGACCTGGTTCTGAGTCCGCCACTGTCTATAAGGAGTTTGTACGTTCTCCCTGCATCTGTGTGGGTTTCCTCCCACGTTGTAAGGTGGAGGTTAATTGGTGCATTTGGGTGGCACAGGTTGATGGGCTGGTAGGTTTTTTACTGTATATGTCCACATATAAAAACGTTACCCATAACCAGGGTCATGTTATACAACACGTATAAAACCTGAACCTTGATATCCTGCAGTCAGCTAGTGGTGTAACGCCACAATTAAAAAAAATAAAAATGTATTATAAACCGGTCTAACCTACCAAGCTAACGAAGCTAACAGCATACACCAGTCACCATTTGCAACACCTGACAGGGTTTCTTGGAAACAGCAGCAGCCCCTCTCAGGGTGAACATTAATCCTTTAAACCTTTAGATTAAAATTTAAACCTTTGCTAGGTAATCTGGCGTAGCGGTTAGCGTAACACTGCTACAGCGCCAGCGATCGGGACTGGTCTTCGGATCCACCGCTGTCTGAAAGGAGTTTGTACATTCTTCCCATGTCTGGGTGGGCTTTTCTTTGAGGGCTCCAGTTTCCTTCCACCCTTCGAAACGCACCGGGGTTTGTGGGTCAATTGATACAATTGGGCAGCATGGGCTCGTGGGTCAAAAGGGCCTGTTACCGTGCTGTATGTCTAAACAAAATTATTAATTTTTTTTAAATATAGTGAATCAAGTAAATGGTAAAATTATGCTCAACACCATGTTTGTTCCTGCAAAGAACCAGCGCCTCACTAGTATTTACGTTACACCGGCGGGGATACTGTGCACAGTTATCAATAAGGTAGAGAGGGTGCAGAGAAGATTTACTCAAATGTTGCCTGGATTGCAATATCTAGAATATGGAGAAAGATTAAGTATATTGGGTCTTTCTTCATTGGAGCATAGAAGGTTGAGGGGGGATTTGATAGAGGTATATAAAATTAAGAAGGGGATAGACAGAGTAGATGTGAATAGGCTCTTCCCCTTGAGGGCAGGTGAGATTGGAATGAGGGGTCATAAGTTAAGGGTTAAGGGGCAGAACTTTTGAAATAACATAAGAGGAAACTTCTTCACTCAGAGAGTGGTGGCTTAGTGGAATTACCTTCCGGAAGAGGTGGTTGCAGCAGGGTCAATTTTGTCATTTAAGAGGAGGCCACTGTGACAGAGGTGCACCAAAGAAAAGGTACAAGGACTGCCTAAAGAAATCTCTTGGTGCCTGCCACATTGACCACCGGCAGTGGGCTGATATCGCCTCAAACCGTGCATCTTGGCGCCTCACAGTTTGGCGGGCAGCAACCTCCTTTGAAGAAGACCGCAGAGCCCACCTCACTGACAAAAGGCAAAGGAGGAAAAACCCAACACCCAACCCCAACCAACCAATTTTCCCCTGCAGCCGCTGCAACCGTGTCTGCCTGTCCCGCATCAGACTTGTCAGCCACAAACGAGCCTGCAGCTGACGTGGACTTTTACCCCCTCCATAAATCTTCGTCCGCGAAGCCAAGCCAAAGAAAGAAGAAGGATGAGTGCATGGATGTGAGGGGGTTGGAGGGTTATGGACAGGGAGCAGGTAGGTGGGACTAGTGGAGTTTCACTTAAATCGGTGCGGACTAGAAGGGCCGATATGGCCTATTTCCATACTATAATTGTTATATGGTTATATTATGTTCGGTAATTGACAGTATTCTGCCATTACTTGAAATGAATAGCTAATGTTGCGTAGTAGTATGCTTAACTCCACTGGTCAATGAGATGGTTGGTAAAGGACTATTGGGGCAGTAATCTGTCGACGGTCAGTGCCAGACTTGGGGAAGTTTTATACACCGTGCATATTTTAAATGTAGACATACAGCACAGTTACAGACCATTTCGGCCCACGCGCCACCCAATTACACCCAATTAATCTATAACCCCCATTACATTTCTGAATGGTGGGAGGAAACCAGAGCCCCTAGGGAAACCCCACGCAGACACGGGGAGAATGTACAAATTCCTTACAGACAGTGAGGGATTCGAACCCCAGTCCATTCCCAAACGCTGTGCTGTCAAGGCGTTGTCACACAAAGGCTCAGACCTGAAACGTTAACTGCCTGTTCCTCTCCATGTGTAACTTGCTGAGTTCCTGGAGCACTTGTGCGTTCGGCTGAATGAGTACTGGGCATTCGGTAATGGTGTCCCACCTCTCTTTTTCACAGGGTCCACCAGTCCCCTCGCAGCCTCTGCCACCTCCTTCCTCACCTGAAGCTCATCTCTAGGTCCGCACGCCACCCCATTGCAGCTCCAGCTGCCTTCACCGCTGGAGAACTAGCAGCATGTGCTCGAGGGCTCGCTCTCCAGGCGGGCATGGCCCGTGGGCGCACTCGTCACTGTGGCAACCGCAACCTGTGCTCATTAAACCCGCAGGGGAACAGAGCGCCGCTGTAAACGCAACACTCCCAGACATGAGGCCGGAACGAAGAGGCACGTGGAAAGGAAACCTGTCCATCACGCTGTCTGGCTGCAGCCCTGCATGACAATCTCGTCGTCCTTCTGTCAGCTTTCATATGAAGGAGTTTAAAGAACTCTGCTTCGAACATAGCCAGTCTTCAAACTGATTGGATGGATTCATACAGTGGCTTCCACTCCCCCCCCTCCCTTCCTCCTCATGTCCCTCCATCCCTACCCTCCCTCCTCTCACCTTCCCTCCTTTCCCACTCCCTTTGGGTCCACCCAACTTCCCCACCTTTCTTCCTTCCTCCCTTCTCAGTTGACCAGTCCCTCACACTGGGTCACTCCACGACATTGAGAGCTGCATCTGACCCCATCAGTCAGTGAGCCAGAGCCTGTCACTTCCATTTCAAGGTGCGTCAGTCCACCTGGAGCTGCCCAGCTTGGAGATGGCCGAGGCCTGTGTAGTGGGTCCAAGAAATCCTCTCGCATCCTTCTTGGCCAGATTCACAAGCAGCCATGAAGGAACGGCTGGAATGACCAATGCACAGCTGATAATGAAGATGATTCACAGGCGCTCTTCTTCACCATCCCCCAACCCCAACTCCCATTCAAAACCAGGTTCATCATGAATCTGCTTGATATCACTTCCAAATCAGGGTTTAGAGGGAGGTCAAAAACCAATAATAAATCTGGCAGCGTAGACCAACTGAGTACCCAAACAGAGGTGAGGGGGGTCTCCCGCTGACTGAAATCTATGGATCAACCTGCTGAAATATCAGGATATCCCTCAGGTCTAATGCCTGTCTGTTCGGAAACTAAAAGGCCGTGTAGGTGGGGAGCAAGTAATTTCACTGTTGTTAGGGGGTTGATTTAAATTTATACATACAGCATGGTAACAGGCCCTTTCGGCGCACAACCCCACACCACCCAATTAACCTACACCCCCCCACCCCCCCCCCCGTACATGGGAAGAAGGGTGGGAGGAAACCAGAGCCCCCGGAGGAAACCCACGCAGACGCGGAGAGAACGTACAGTCTTCTTACAGACAGCGCGGGATTCGAAGCCCGGTCCCAATCACTGGCGTTGGAACGGTGTTACGCAAACCGCTATGCCCGCCATACCGCCCACAGTTGGGGGTGAACAGAGCCACGAGAGATCCATTTGCATCAGCTTGTAGCTTGGAGATGTTCAAAGGCGAGGGGGAGAGAAGGGGATGAGTGCATTGGGATCCAATTTCCATTTTAATTCAGGAGGGTTGGGAACTGGAAAGCCAGCACACAAAACCCCATTCTCACCACATGGTTTAGCAATTACAAAAAGCTTAATTTAAGACAGTTTTTTAAATAATATTTAAAGGGCTTGAGGAAGTGGAGAGACCATTTTGACTTTGGGCCCAGTGTTAAAGAACAAGAGAGTGTCAAGAGTTGCACCTTACGCAGTTGGACACCAGCCCCATCACCTTGGCACTTTCCCCAATATATAAACCAAATATAATGGATTTATTCCTACACTGATATTTACAGACATCTTTGCAGCTGCTCTGTTTTATCTTCTACTCATAACCTGTTGTATTCTTGATGTTACCAGCTTTGGTGTTTTGCTCTGGATGCCAAGACCCTTCCTTGGTGTATTGTATTATCCTTTTTACAGAAATATCTATCAGAGTTTTGTAGTCCCATATTGCAATATAGCTAAAAGGAATTATTGCTGGCTCCCGATTGTTTCATTGAACACGGAATATCACGGATTTTTTTGGGGTGAGAGATGGAGGAGAGACTCAGGTTTTGGAGAGGGTAATTGCCAATGTCCCAACAGCTGAAGCCAGCATTAAATCTTGATTTGAGTTCTTAGCTCTCACCAGCTGGGGGAGCAGGGTGCCATAGAACAGCCTGTTGCTCCAACTGGCCTTGAACCTGGTGATGGCAGAGGGATGGAGTCTTGAGGGGGTTGGGTGGGGGGAACGGCTCTTGTGTCTCACACTCTGAGGTTAAACCAAGGAGGTCATATTCTTTCAGGAGGCAGGAAATGTAGTCTCAATAGCAGAGCTTCTGAATGAAGATTCCAGATTTCTTTTATTGTCATGTTACACAAAATTGCAGACAAAGATTTACCATCGACAGAAATTGGCCGACTCCCCTTACAGTCAGAGACTGATAAGCAAAGAGAGTTTCCCCGGAGTCATTGAGTGTCTGTGGATTCACCTCTGCAGCCACACTGACTCCTGTACGATCCATCGACCACCCAAGCTCCGGACCCGAATGTCCGACACGATTAGGAAACTTTCAGCGCCCTCGCAACCCTCTTGCATTCCAGCTCCAATCCCTCAAGCCAGTCTCCAGCAGCCTGCAGCAGGGTGCGAGCCCTTTGACTGTAAGTCGCCGCCGGCCTGGGTTCCTCCCCTCGAGTCGCCACCTGTGTGTTCTTCAGGTGCAAAGCCCCGCGCTGGTCACCGTCCGGTGGGTCGTCTCTGCTTCTCCTTCTCAAACAGGGGGTGGTGTCCACATTTCCTGGTACCCTCTGCTTCGCTGGAGCTTGCAACCCCCTCAGGCTGCCATCAGCACAGGTTCCGTGATCTGGAACAGCTATCTGGTCAGCAGCGGAGGCCCAGATCGACTGGAAGGTGAGGCAAGAATGCAGGGACATTGCCTCAAGATTCAGGCTGGTGGGTTTTGGACAGTTTGGGGCAGGAGTGGTAGGTGAGGGTTGAGCTAACCCTGAGATAGATTAAGGAAGGAGAAGAGGAGTAATTATGAATTGACCTGCTTCCTCTATCAGCCCTGCCGGGTGGTATTTGAAACCCGTAGGTTGGGACAATGACCCAGAACAGAGGGGAATTCAGTGGGGCTCAAAATCTTTTCTGCAGCTGTGAGGTACTTGATTGAAAGTCTAGTGAGGCCAGGACAAAATCTGGCAGTTTCCATGGCGACGGTGAATAGCTGCCAGAGATGTACCTTTGTGATGTGGCTTTTGGTTCACAATCACTCAGGCAAGCCCCCCTACTCCAGCCCACTCCTCGGGAGTGGGGTGGGATGAGCCTGCAAGTGAAGCTAGCAGACCCAGGGAGGGCGCAGTCTATCCATTGATTTCAGATTTATTGTCACAGATCCGGGGTGGTGCTATTCGTGGCCTATGTCCTCTCCCAAATGAGTTATTGTGCCCTTCCCCACACTTACCCTAGTGCCCCTGATTAGATTTGTTCTGCACTGACTCTGATCACAATACCTGACAACCCTGAGATTCTTTTCTCCTGCGGGCCATGCATAATTACCACTTAGTGGCAGTGCCAAAAAAAACCATGTAAATAAATAAAGATAAACAAATTGAGAGAACAAACCCATAAAGTGCAAAAGTAAGTCCTTAAACGTCTGAACAGTGGGGGTGGGGGTTGTAATGAACAATGGTGCTCCTGGACAAGGGAAAGAGTTTTGGCGAAGGGTCAAACATTTATCCCACTGCTTCCTTGAGCAGATTGTTTGCTGCCCCAGATTCCAGCGTCCGCAGACTCCCACGAGTCATCAGGGGGGTTTTGGAACAGTGTTCATCTGCATGGAGAGAAAGTCACCCCTCCTTGTGGTCCCTAGACAAAGATTCCTGTCTGCCAAAGCCCCATCAGTTGTAAGCATGCGAGGGGAGACATGTGGGATAGGGTGGAGGAAATGTATAGGGTGGGGAAGGAGCAAAGGGAAGGGGCAGAGCGGAGAGGGTAGAGCGGAAGAGGGCACAGAACAGAGGGGGGTAGATGGGTGAGGAGGGGGCATGGTGAAAGGGGTTGAGTGGGGGAGAGCAGAGGAGTGGAGTGGGGATGGGCCAGAGAATAGATGGTGAGGGCAGAGGGGAGTGGGTAGGGAGGGGAAGACGGCAGAATGGGTGTGAAAGGGGGCAGGGGGTAGATGGGTGGGGAAGGGGACACAGATGGGTGGGGTAAAGTCTGTCGATCCGAGGAACAAGGAAAGAAACATTAAAATAAATCTGGGGACACCATTACTAAATGTTACTTTGCAACTCCTCAATGGATCGAAGACCATTCGACCCTTCTCTCCATGGCTGCGAGCCTTCGCTCTTCTTGGAGCCTTCTCCCTGCCGATCACCACCAAAAACAAAACCCCTTCATTACTAAAACTCTCCCCACAACCACCACACAGCACTAGTAAAACACTACTGCCTTTGAACATCAGAAACAGGAGCAGGAGTTGGCCATTCAGCCCATTGAGCCTGCTACGCCAGTCAATGAGATCATGGCTGATCTGATGATCGGCTCATCTTCACATTTTCCCCATATCCCTTAATTCCCCTACTATGTAAAAATCTATCCAACCTTGTCTTAAATATACAGGTGGTCCCATCCAGTATAATTTTTTTTAAAGTCAGGTCCTGGAGATCCAGGGACTGTTTATTTTAACGAACTAACATGAGAGTGGCCACGAGCTGGGTGGGCACCGAGACCCCACTGCCGCCAAATATATTCGAGGTGGAGAAGGTGAGTGCCGTCCAGGTGCCGGTGGGGGGTGGACAAAGGGTCTTTCCAGTGCCTGGCGAGCTGGGCCATGAACCAACCAAGTGCTGCAGCTCCAGTTTAAGAACGTGTCAGCCCAGAGTAACATGCGTCTGATTTACGTCCATTTCGAGATCCGATCAGTCGGTCAGAACGGAACTCGAACAAATGTCGGGGACCATCTTCACCACCCTCTGGGAAGAACAGTACCTCTTCACCTCCATCCTGAATCTACTTCCCTGAACCTTGAGCCAATGCCCCCTAGTTCTGGTCTCTCCCACCAGTGGAAAAAAACATCTACCTCTATGTCTTTCATAATTTTGCATGTTTCTATAAGATCCCCTCCCATTCTTCTAAATTCCAATGAGTAAGTTGCTAAGGGATTACTGTATTTAAGGTGAAAAAACACAAATGCTGGAGAAACTCAGCATGTTAAACAGTGTGTTTATGTAGCAAAGGTGAAGATACATCACCAATGTTTCAGGCCTGAGCCCTTTATCAAGATGTAGGGAAACATGAGATACGTCTGAACAAAAGGGGAAGGAGGGGGATGGTGAGAGTGGGAGATGGTAGGTGGAGGACTGCAAGAAGTGGGGTAGGAGTCTCGGCTAAGTGGAGAAAGGAACTGGAATACCATTGTATTTAAGGTGGTATGTGGGTGGAAAAGAAGGTTGAGAACCACTGCTATAACTTTTCCCATCCATCGCGACAGTCCAAATGCCTTTGAAGTGTCATAATTTGCCCACCTCTACCACGTCCTATGAATCTGCCTCCCTCGGTGTGAAACATTTGCCCCTCAGGTCCCCACTTAAACCTCTCCCCTCTCAAATTAAACCTATGCCCTCTAATTTTAGACTCCTCTGCTCTGGGGAAGAGTCTTAAATTAGAAGGTGTTTCTTTGGAAACTAACTGTTCACCTGATCTGTACCCTTCATGATTTTGTAAACTTCGCTAAGCTCACCCGCCTTCTGTTAACAGGGAGAAGAGGTCCCCGCCTCTCCTCGTGCGTCAAGCCCTCTAATCCTGGAAGCATCTTTACTAATCTTTTCTTGACACCCTCTGCAGTTGAATGATTTGTTACTGCTACCCTCCCCCCACAGCCGTTACTGATCTCAACCTCTTCCTCTCCACTACGAGTCCCGTCCTCCCCATTAACTAACTGGCTGCTCTCCCACACCCCCAGGCCTGCCCCTTAGACTGAAGAATGATCCAGAAAATTAATTCCTTTCTGTTGAGCCACCAAGAAAATCCAGGCCTGCAACATTCTGGTTGCCAGGCAATGGGAGTTGATTTTTGTGGAGAATTAGAGAAAGGATTCTTTCCAGCATTCCTCGTGTTAATGAGAGCCCGGCTGGCCTGTCGATGGTGTGATGTGATGTCCATGACTCCTCCCTAAGGCGGGGAGCATGGTCAAACTTCCTTCCTGCAGCATACAGGACTGGGAGGACAATCTTTCTCCCAGAAAGGTAAAGGTTCCATTAGTGTCACATAATACTACATTTAGAATGTAGCACACATAAAATTCGTTAACTTTGTCCACCGCAAGGAAGACAGAGTCGCCAAATTTGTCCAGTGCCCCTCACAGAAATGAGGCCCCAGCGAGGAACAAACTCGCGGCCCCTGGTTTACAAGACCAGTCCTCTAACCACTGAGCTATTGGAGACCTGGACCTCTGGAAATGAGTGAGGGTCAGGTTGGGGGTTGAGATTAGGGTTGGGATTAGGTTTAAGGTTAGGATTAGGGTTGGGGTTGGGTTAGTAGCCAGGGTTGAGGTTGGGTTGGGGTTGGGTTTAGGGTCAGGATCAGGATCAGGGTTTGGGTTGGGGGAGAGTTAGGTTGTCAATGTGCGGGGAGCAGGTTAATTATCCCCCTTGTGCTACTTGTCTCCCATCTCAGCGGTTCCGTGTCGCTGGAAACTGCCTCTTTCTGTTGGCCCAGGCTTTCATTACCCTGGACCCATTCCTGCCTCTTAATGGAATCATTGCCTTCCTCCTCTCCCCGTGGTTGTTATGTATCCAGATGTTTCTACTCTCTGTTCAGTGGGATACTTTAATTCTGATCTTCAGTGGGTGGGGTTCTGCCCTCCCTCCTTGGCGAGGGGTGTAATTGGGGAAGGTGTAGACCCGGCCCTACGCTTCCATCCTATGTTTCTGGTAGATGGTCATTCCCATCTTAGGGGGTTGGGGTTGAGGTTAGGGGTGTGGTGGGGGTTGGGATTTGGGTTAGGATGAGGGTTGGGGTTGGGGTTCAGGGTCAAAGTAGGGTTTAATTAGGGTTCAGAGGGTTGGAGTTCAGGTTAGGGTTATAGTTTAAGGTTCAAGTTGTGGTTCGGGTTATGGGTTATGTTTTCAGGTTTGGGTTCAGGTTAGGGTTCTCAACCTTTTTCTTTCCACTCACATCCCACTTTACGTAATCCCTATGCCATTAGTGCTCCGTGATTGGTAAGGGATTGCTTAAGGTGGTATGTGAGCGAAAATAAAAAGTTTGAAAACCACTGGGTTTTAATCATACCTAATGGACGTTTCAGAACTCCAAAGGAAATGGATCAATGACCATTTTTCTCAAGCAAAATATTTCAGTGACAATTGGATCTAGAAGGGAATACTTAAAGTGGGATGTGAGTGGAAAGAAAAAGGTTGAAAACCACTGGATTAGGGTTTGGGTTATGGTTTTGGGTTTGGGTTAGGGTTTTGGGTTCGGGTTAGGCTGATGCGAGGCTTGTGATGCTAAATGCATCTGCACTGTGTTTGGGAAGCCCCTGACCATAGTTCTGCCAGAGTTCCACGTTCCCTTCCATTCCAAGCAGCATTGCATGGAGGTCCAGGAAAGGCTAACTTGTGTGGTGCACATGATGGAGGGGGAGGATAGAGGGGTGAGGGAATGAACAGATGCGGCCATAGATCAGGAGCATGGGGCTGCAATCTCTCGCACTCCACATACGTGTGGTACACTGTCTCGTCCCGGCCGCAGAAGCGACAGGCAGCCGGGGTGTCGATGAACCAACTCAGGAAGCGATTATACGGCACTGCTCGGTGCAGCACTCTCCACCCCAGGTCCCCAATGGAAAGGTGGAGGACTCCAGCATCTGGAGACCCGGCCTGTGGGCCCTCCCTCACAACTGGGTGACATAGTGAGGTTGCAACAGGGCGACAGTCACCGACACTGAGGTCAGCACAGACTGACGGTCACCAACAACTAATACCCGTCAGAGAGATACAGGGGGTGTACTCTGCAGTATCACTGAGACACTGAGCGCTGTAAGGCGTGACTGGAGATTGTTCTACCTGGTATTGTGCAACTGTTTCCAACTCATTGCGGTGATACAATTTGCCTGTTGCCAGTGCAGTCAGACACTAATATTCATTTATAACTGGGGTACACGATGAAGCTCACACAATGGTTACGAGTACTGTGTGGGGGTGTGAAGGGCAGGGGCAGGTACGAATGCCAGGCCACACTGAGTGGTACCTGCCTTGCTGAGTGTTTTTATATTTTCTGATTCCATGGCTTCCTCTGCGCAAATGAGCCGCATTCCACCTACAGTGACACAAATTTGGGAGGTCATGGGTTTGGTCGCCTTTTATCTGAACACACACAAAGAGCAGTGAAAGAGGCAAGAGCTCAGGTTGTTGAACGGGGCTGAGATAGAGCAGGGTCAAGGAACTGAGGGTCTTCTCCTGCTCCTGTTTCACATGTTCCTGTTTTGCAATGCATCCCTTCCACTGTATCCAACACACCCTCCACTGCATCCAAACCACCCTCCACTGTATCCAACGAACCCTTCATTGTATCCAACCCACCCTCCTCTGCATCCAAACCCCCTCTCCACTGCATCCAACGCACCCTCCACTGCATCCAAACCACCTTCCACTGAATCCAAACTCCTTCTCCACTGCATCCAACCCACCCTCCTCTGCATCCAAACCCCCTCTCCACTGCATCCAACGCACCCTCTACTGCATCCAAACTACCTTCCATTTCATCCAATGCACCCTCCACTGCATCCAATCCACCCTCCACTGCATCCAATCCACCTTCCACTGCATCCAACCCACCCTCCACTGCATCCAACCCCTTTCCACTGCATCTAGACCACCCTCACTGCATCCAAGCCTCCTCTCCACTGATCCAAGTCTTTCTCTAGCAGCATTCCAAATCAATTTATGAATCTGAACTCCACCCCAGGTTATACACCTTCGCAACTTCAGCGGCAGGGTGTTTTCAGTAACTCAAACCAGTTATTTAAATGCAGGCTGATTTAATAATTAGGTGTTGGATGTACAGCAAGTAGATGAAATAATTATAGTCAGTTTGTTAAGTCTGCATTACAATGAAGAATATTTCTGAAACAGGAATGGTTTCTATGCCACTTCTCGGCAATGTTGATCACAGCAACAATGGCCAGACTGTAACCATGGAGACCGATCACATCATCTATGTAGTTTTTTAGTTGCTGTACTCTGCTTTTTCTCTCTCCCTAAACTATATGGCAGCACCTCGCAATGGGAACACGTGTTTGGAAAAACTTGAAAATAAAAAAATACAGCAGCTTTTGGACATCTCAAATTCAGGTTCATTAAGTCCAGTTTATTGTCATCCGATTGCACATGTACAACCCAACGAAACAGCGTCCTCCGGTCCTCGGTGCAAAACACGCAGACACACAACCAGACATCACACACATACAGACACACAATACACATGCAGGACAAGTATTCATAGATACAAATAAATAGTTTATTCAGAAATATGAGAGTCTCTGAGGGTCAGTGTGAGCAGTTCCTTTGGTCGTTGCCCGTGGGTAGAAGCTGTTCCTCAGCCTGGTGGTGCTGGCTCTGATCCACCTGGATCTCTTCCCCGATGGGAGCAGCTGAAAGATGCTGTGTGCAGGGTGGAAGGGGTCCTCAATGATTTTGCACAACCACTTCAGACAATGATCCCAGTAGATCACGTCGCTGGAGGGGAGGGAGAGGAGACTACATTATCATATGCACCAAGATGTAGTGGTAGAGGCTGTTTTGCAAGCAGACCAGTCAACATCTCACACATAGTACAAGTACTAAAGGAAAAATGCATTAGTACAGAGCAAAACCAACACAATTTTACTTCTGGATTGAAATCAGAAGTCTGATAATAACAGAAATGAAACTTGAATTGTGGTGTGTGGTCACATAACAGAGGGTGTGCAGTGAAGATGTGGCTGAAGTGGGATGAGTCTTTTAATATGTTGGCTGCTTTTCCACAACAGCGGGAAGTGGAGTTAAACGGGAAAATTTGCAGATGCTGGGTCAAAGGGCACTGGAGAAACTCAGCAGGTCCCATAGCATCCAGGGATGGGCCCTTCGTCAGGAATAAGATAAAGAAAGAGCTAGATGCCTGAAATGAAAAGGCAAGGGAAGGGAGGAGGAGGAGAGGAGAGCAAGGAGGGGGAAGGGAGAGGAGCACAGGCTGACAGGTAGGAGATTATACATGTGGGAGGGTAGAAGCTGAGGGTGGAGAGGGCAGAGGGTTGAGGGTAGGATAGGGAAGGGAAAGGAGGAGACAGGGATAGGGAGAGAAAGAGAGAGACCCTGGGGGAGGGGAGTAAATGGGAATTGGAGGTTAATGTTAATACCACCTGATTTGAGAGTGCCCAGGCAGATTACAAGGTGTTATTCCTCCATTTTGTGAGTGGCCTCAGTCTGGCCCTTCTCCATGGATTGTCACCTTGTTGTGGTGGAGAAGCTTGTGTTGTCCTGTGATCCCGAGAGCGATGCCGTCTGTGTGTTTGTTTAACATGTACTTGATGTTGAAGAAGCGCACAATACTTCACAGATACACCAACTAATTCCATTGGGATGGAAACCATGATGACTGGAGTTTATGGATTTGTTGCAGCCTTCGTCCACATTTACAGCCATTGAGTTCCGAGTAACTTCGTCTGCCTGTTCCACCGTTGAGGTCTCAGTTGGATGCCCCCTCGACCTTACCGCCAGTACCCAGTTTCTACCTCTCCCCATACCCCCTAATCCCCTTAACCACAAGGGCCAAATCAGAGTAGGTTAAATATTAACAAGGAACCGGCTTCATCTACTTCCTGTGGCAAAGAATTCCACAGATCCACCACCCTCTGAGAGAAGAAATTTTTCCTCATCTCAGTCCTAAAAAATGTGATGTCATATATGTACTCTGACAATCTGAGACACATTAGGAAGAGAGTAATTGAAAATTCTAAGACACAGGGTGAGGGGCAGGTTAGTCATAATCAGATTGGATAGCAGAAGAGAAGATACAACACTTGGTTCAAAGTCAACCTCTAAGTACTGAGCCCTGTGAGAGGAATCCCCAAAATGAATTGTAAGCAAATCCTGACTGACGTCAGTCTCTCAAACCGCTTTCAGGTGGCCAGAATACCTGACTGTAAAGCTGCCTATTCTAACCCAATGCGGCTGTCAGGTGGCCACCTGAAAGTGGAGAACCTGGCCAGGAGGAGCACTTACCTGACCCTCCTCCTGTAGGTATATTCTCCAGCTCTGAGAACCCCCCCTCCACCGTTGCACCTGAAAGCAGCAGTGGGATGACGGCCACAGTCCACAGGAGCCGGTGTTTGCTCGGACGCGGCTTTCCTTCAGCCGGCATGTTCAGGTGACAGAAAGGTTTGTTCTCTGCGGCCACCTGAACGCCCCAGCTGCACTCCCCCAGCCACGTCTGCTGGCGCATTAACTGTGGCCGAGCACCTGAAAGCAGCTTTAGTGACCATTTAAAATTCGGCACTGGCTTGCTCTTCATTTTCTTGCCTCTCAAAATCCCACACCTGCATGCAAAAGGCAGGGAACTCTGTGGAATTCTGCACCCCAGTTGAGATATGCTTGAGAGATTATCAATGGATCATCGCCAACCTGCACTCAAAGCAATGCCAGAAGTACTGTAGGAGTTTCTTCATCAGGCATCAACACAAAAGGCCAGCAAGCAGCCAATGATGTGAAGTCAAAGATTGGGATTGTTAGGTGTTGGCTGGATAGATGTAGGTGTAACCAAATAGTTTGAAGTTGAGATGGAGAGAGTGGGCTGGTGGGGTGGAGCAGGTTTATAGGATTTGAACTAAACGAGAGAGAGAAAAAGAGAGAGAGAGAGAGAAAGAGAGAGAGAGAGTGTTTGAGTCCAAAGCATCAGATCAAATGATGTTATAGAACCATACTACAGCGAACAGTCATACACCCTCAGATACACGCCCGGGCGCCCCACTCCCCGACCACCTCTGCTGACAGTACCTTCAGTATATTACTGATTATACTGGTGCAACCATCTCAGTTAGACATTTACTCCGAAAGAACTCGTTATTCAGAGAAATAATGAAAAAAGGGTGGCCCAATTATGGACAAATTTTCCAGTGGACCCTCTTAAAGTGTATTTGATTTTCTCTAGTTTAATAAAGAAACTGAAGTCCTGAATCCATTATGTAATAGAAGGACCCCTATCAGACTTCCAGTGTTACAAGATTAGATGGGGATGGCTAATGGGGATGTAAATGCAATCACTGCTTTCTGCAGGGAATTTGGAGAATTGTCAGAGATTCCAAACATTGCAGTCAACGGCAGGGTTGCAAATTGACTTTGTTTCAAATGGTGTGCTAAAGACTCTGCAAAGGTCACATTTGTTATCATTTGACTGTACATATAGAACCAGGTGAAATGTTTCCTCAGACATCCCATACAGCCCTGAGATTCTTTTCCTGCAGGCCAGGCATAATTACCACTTAATTGTGCAAAAAAAAGCTGTACAAGCGTATACATGTAGACAAATAAAGAACTGTAAACAGATAATGGATGTAAACAAACTGACTGTGCAATACTGAGAGAATAAAAAGAAAATCCATAGAGTGCACAAGTACGAGTCCTTAAATGAGTCCCTGACTGAGATTGTTGTTGAGGAGTCTGATGGTGGAGGGGGAGCAGCTCTTCCTGAACCTGGTGGTGCAAGTCTTGTGGCCCCAGACCTCTTTCCTGATGGCAGCAGCGAGAAGAGAACATGTGCTGGGAGGTGCGGATCCTTGGTAATCACTGCTGCTCTCCGACGGCAGCGTTCCCTGTAGATGTTCTCGATGGTGGGGAGGGTTTTGCCTGTGATGTCCTGGGCTGTATCCACTGCATTTTGCAGGGCTTTATACTTGGGGTATTGGTGTTCCCAGATCAGACTCTGATGCAACTGGTCAGCACATTTTCCACCACACCTCTGTAGAAATTTGCCACGGTTTCTGGTGTCAAATCAAACCCCCGCAAATTCCTGAGGAAGTAGAGGCGTTGATGTGCTTTCTTCATGATACCATCGGCGTTGGGTCCAGGAAAGAACCTCCGAGATGGTGACTCCCATGAATTTAATTGCTCACCCTCTCCACCTCTGATCCCCCGATGATCAATGCATTGTTCACCTCTGGATTTCCCTTCCTGAAGTTAACAATCAGCTCCTTAGTTTTGGTGAGATTGAGTGTTGTTGTTGTTGGTCCACCATTCAGCTGAGTTTTCAATCTCCCTCCTCTATGATGTCTCATCACCTTTCTTTATACAACCGACTACCGTGGTATCGTCAGAAAATTTGTAAATGGTGTGGTTGTTGTACCAAGCCACACAGTTGTAGGTATAAAGTGAGTAGATCAGGGGGCTAAGAATGCAGCCCTGTGATGCTCCGGTACTGATGGAGATTGTGGAGATGTTCTGGAGGTGAGGAAATCCATGATCCAATTATACATTGGAGTCACAGTCAGAGACTTTCTCCACTACTGAGTCCTTGATGAGGATCGGATCATGTTCTTTTGACTTTCTTCCAAGTCCACAATCATCTCCTTGGTTTTGCTAACATTGAGTAAAGGTTGTTGGTGTGATATCACTCAGTGAGCTGATCTATCTCCCTCTTGCAAGCCTCTTCATTGCCGTTTGTGATTTTGCCGACAACCACAGTTGGAATTGTACCTTGCCACATTCATGGGTGCAGAGTGAGTAGAGCAGTGTGCTAATACCCATTCTTGAGGTCCGCTTGTGTTAATTATCAGTGAGGAGATGACGTTGTTTCCAATTCATACTGACTGTGGTCTTCTGCTGAGTGTCAAGTCATCACCTTTATTTATCATTCATACCATGCTCTCACAGTAAAGACGAGATAACGTTTCTCCAGGACCACGGAGCATATTTACATAAGTTAGAATAGAAGTTAAACACATTAAAGTATTCAGACATATACAGTAAAAGTCCACAGTGCCCTATCCACAAGTGTTCTGGGAATTCAGATGGCCTGGGGGAATAAGCTCTTGCCCAACCTGGACGCAAGGGCCTGAGTGCTACGGTATCTCCTACCAGGTGGAAGAAGGGAGAACAGTTTACGTGAGGGGTGTGTGGAGGCCTTCACAATGTTTACTGCTTTTTGCCTGCATTGAGTGTAAATATCCTTCATGGTAGAAAGAGAGCCCCCAATGACCTTTTCCGCTGACTTCACTATCCTCTGGAGGGTCTTGCGGTCCGAGGAGGTACAGCTTCCAAACCAGGTGGTGATGCTCTCGATACATCCTATGTAGGACGTAGTGAGGATGGAGGGTGGGAGATGAACTTTCCTCAGCCTTCACAGGGAGTAGAGGGGTTGCTGGGCTTTCTTGGCTATGGAGCTGGTGTTAAGGGACCAGGTGAGATTCTTTGCCAAGTGCACTCCAAGGAACTTGATATTCTTGACGACCTCTATATAACAAAGAGAGAGAGAGAGAGAGACAGAACCAACGTTTCAGGCTTAAGCCCTTCATCAATTTTAATAGACAAATCAAAGCACAAAGATCAAGTTCAGTGAACAGCAAAATTTTATGCGGGAATAAAACCAAATCGATGAGGAAAGGCAGTAGAAAGGGATGGAGCACAGTGAGGAGGAGGCGACTGGAAAAGGTGAATCATAGTTGAAGATTGAAATGTGAAATGCCAAGCCCAGCAATACAGAATGGAACAACACCACACTCCCAAAGAGTGAAACATGTTCCATGGTCACTTCATACAGAGACCACAGAGAAGGGACAGCCACACCAACTGCTACAAGCAATGTAACATCCACGGTCATAGTTGCTGAAGCCAGGGTGGCGTTCCAGTGGGTAATCCTGGTGCGAGTGACTGATCCAGACACAATCACAAGATCAATGGGTAGACGCAGTCAGACCTCTTCAATCTCTCCCTACAACAGATCCCAGATTCCACTTGTTTTCAGGTGGCCACCATCATACTTGCATTAAAGAATAGCACAGTAACAGGCAGAGATGACTACCTTCCAGTAGCTTCACATCCACCAGTGTAAAGTTCGTCAAGAGACTGGGAAAACCTCACATCAGCTCTCGCCTCCAAACCTCAATTGTCTTTGCAGCCAGACACTCTCCCTAGCTCTCCAGTCAGTCCTAGGAAAGGGCACGTTAGACAACTGCTCAGATTTTAGCTCTGCCTTCAATACCATAGGTCCCAGTAAACTCTTTCCCAGATCAGCATTTAGGCCTAAGCACCCTCTTCTGCCAACGGATCCTTGACTTTGTCTAACAGACCATAGTGAAGATGGGCAACACAGTCTCCACAAACACACGCTCCAAGGACATTCTTGCTATACTCCCTCAATCCACAACTGTAGAGATAAATGCCATTGAACTCCATCTTCAAATTAGCCAAAATACCACAGTAGTGGGCTAGCTATCAAACTCCTACAGGAAGGTTTGAAAGCGGTGCCAAGATATCAACTCCACCCCTCTCAATATTAATGAGTATCATCTTTAGAAGAGAGGGTCCATGGACTCCACCGTGAATGCCTGCCACTGCATGGCAAAAGGCAGCCAGAACACTGAAAGAGCTCTTCACACCCCACTTTCTCCTCCCACCTGGGAGGAGGCTCATGTCCTGGCGACAAGAATCAGGCTGTTAAATGAAGCCCTAACGGTGTTATCATGCCAGCCTTGGGGAGGGAGTGGCAAGATGGCATAGGGTGAAGATGTGGGAGCCTATCTCTCCTCAGCTAGAAAGTTCAGAACCCAAATTTAAAAACTTAATATGTTTGAAAACTTTATGAGAAGAAAATTGATTAAGAGAAAACAAGTTCAACATTCGAAAAAATTACGTTTTAAGCAGTTGGAAGAGTTGGAAAAAATGAGCCTTTCTGAAGAATTGGAACCTCAAACTCAAGTGGAGATGGAGCTGAAGAGTCAGCGACCCATATCGGCAAGGTTGGCTATAGCGACGGCATCCTCTACATGTAGAGTGATGCAAGATGGTGCCGCTACTGCTGCGTCATTGACAATGTTAAGGGAGTCCCACAAAGTGCGAGGATCAGCCACATTGGGTGCATCGAGTAGCGGAGCTGAACGTGGGGCCATGGGAAAATGCAACATGTCTCTTGCGACTGCGTCCTTAATGCAGTACGCAAGAGATGTGCCAGGGATGGCCTACCAGCGCTATGTGATCGCTGCAGGGACGCGGGCAGCGGTGCGCATGTGCAAGACCGTCGAACGGGTGAGAGCTGCAGGGGATGCTGCTCAGCATCGGTCTGAGGAGCTCAGCTCGATGCTGAGTGAGGAACAAACCTGCAGCCAGCCTGAAGAAGTCCAGGAAGCTGAGATACAACAAAAGATGGAAGAAGAATTAGAACATTATTTGGAGGCAGAAGACAATCAATTATTGCTAGCTGCAGCTAAAGTAGAAGGTACTCCAACATCTTTGAAAGTACCTTCACCATATAAGTCTCCCAACACTATGAGTCCTACGCCCCCTTCTGATATAATGATAATGTTGGAAACTATAACAAAACAAAATGAGAGTTTGATAGATTATATTTTTACTAGTTTTCAAAATGTTGACCAGCAACTTTCTGACATCAGACTTAAAATCACTGATATGTCTGGTGAAATTGCTTCAATGAAAGTGGATAAAGTCGAAAATAAAATTAAAACAAGTGGAAGGAGCGGTTGCCGAATGGCAGATTGAGAAGAAGAATTTTTTACAGAAGATGGATTCTTTAGAAAATCAAAGTCGGTGGAATAATATAAAAAATAGTGGGGTTACCAGAAGGTTTTGAGGGAGTGAATCCTACAAAGTTTTTAAAAGAATGGATTGTTGAAGTATTCGGTCAAGAATATTTTCCGGAGGGTTTGGAGATAGAGGGGGCTCATCGTGTATTAAGAAAAAAACCATTACCAATGTGGGGTATGTAATTACACCACTAGGTCACCAGGGGTCATCCCAGAGACCTTGTATATAAATCAGTCCAGAGTTACAGTCTAGCCTTCCAGGTTCATCTTGCAGAGACAAGACCTCTTGCTGCTTCTGTTCCAACGCGCATTCCTGACCACCTGGAGACTCTTCCTGAGGAATGGAATCCGGGAACGACCAGCACGCACGTGCATCCGAGGACAGGGACAGTGAGAAACCGCTGTACTGCAATCATAGTGAAATGCAGGGAAGACCACAGAAGTACGATAGGGCAGGTAAGAAATGGCCAAGAGCCCTGCCTGCCCATGGGTTCGCCAGTACAGGCGCCACTGACCCTAAACCCTGGTCGGATCAGAAAGGGGCCACTATAAGCGCGGGTGGAAGGATCTCCACAAGTCGTACTCTCAATCGCCACATATGTGCAGAATTGCCGACCACTCCAGAGCCAGGGAAAGCAGACACCACTACTGTCACTTCCTCAGCAGCAGTTTCCCCAGTACCATGGGGACCTGACGCTACCGCTGGGATCCCTCCTAAACCCGCTGCAAACGTCCCAAAGCCATAAACTCAGCCAACAGCCCCAAGCACCCAGGTTACTCCTCCAGCAGACACAAGCCCCACAGAGGCTCTCCCAGCAGCTCCTTGTACCTCAGGGTCCACCCTTGCTACACCTTGACCCAGAGACCACGTGGAGACCGGGAAAGACCCCCAGGTGCCCCCACATTACCTAAGGGACCAGAGACTACGAATAAACAAGGAGCACAGCAGCTGTCACTAGAACAGTCATCCATCAATTCAACCCAGAGGACTATACCACCCACCCCAGAAATCAGGACCTTGGGTACATCAAAATATCACCACCCTAGACTTGATGGCAGGACCTAATCCCATATAAGAGGATCCCCAGCCCACACAGCCACATGGCCATCTAGTACTTCCCACTCCCACACCTCCACCAAGAAAGACTGAAAGGCAGACCGCACTCCCCACCCTTATACCTATTCTGGAGGTCCAGAAGGCAACGGAGGCCACGAAAAATTTTGGACTTATGAACCTACAAACAAGGGAAGGAGGACGGGGTGGGGTGGGGAATAACAATTTTTTAAGGGGGGGTGAATTATACCACTAGGTCACCAGGGATCATCCAAGTGACGTTGTGTATAAAGCAGTCCAGAGCTACAGTCTAGTCTTCCAGGTTCGTCTTGCAGAGAGACAAGGCCTCTTAGTGTACATCTTTCTTTCTTTGGCTTGGCTTCGCGGACGAAGATTTATGGAGGGGGTAAATAATATAAAAAATAGTGGGGTTACCAGAAGGTTTTGAGGGAGTAAATCCTACAAAGTTTTTAAAAGAATGGATTGTTGAAGTATTCGGTCCAGAATATTTTCCGGAGGGTTTGGAGATAGAGGGGGCTCATCGTGTATTAAGAAAAAAACCATTACCAATGTGGGGTATGTAATTACACCACTAGGTCACCAGGGGTCATCCCAGAGACCTTGTATATAAATCAGTCCAGAGTTACAGTTAACCCCCGGCAGGCTCGTTTGTGGCTGACAAGTCCGATGCGGGACAGGCAGACACGGTTGCAGCGGTTGCAGGGGAAAATTGGTGGGTTGGGGTTGGGTGTTGGGTTTTTCCTCCTTTGTCTTTTATCAGTGAGGTGGGCTCTGCGGTCTTCTTCAAAGGAGGTTGCTGCCCGCCGAACTGTGAGGCGCCAAGATGCACGGTTTGAGGCGATATCAGCCCACTGGCGGTGGTCAATGTGGCAGGCACCAAGAGATTTCTTTAGGCAGTCCTTGTACCTCTTCTTTGGTGCACCTCTGTCACGGTGGCCAGTGGAGAGCTCGCCATATAACACGATCTTGGGAAGGCGATGGTCCTCCATTCTGGAGACGTGACCCACCCAGCGCAGCTGGATCTTCAATTTACATATTAGTTGATTAAAAGCTGTCTTATACTTGCACTGCTGGTGTGGTTATTGTCAGTACAACCAGGGCAACCACCTAAAGCTGTTTTAGTGAGGAGTTTGAGGTATCAAGATCGTGAGATGATTTTACGTGCAGCGGTTTTACGGGCACGTATGAATGGTCCAATGGTAATTCAAAATAGTAATTCAAAATAGTAATTTATGCAGATTTGAGTCAGGAGGTAATTATGAAATGGAAAGAGTTTAATCCTGCTAAAGTTGTCTTATGGAAAAAAGGCTATAGATTTAATTTTAGATACAAAGCAATTTAAAAAATATTTTATGGGCAATACTAATCTCAGTCTTTTGAAAATCCACTGGCAGCTTTAACTTTTGCTAATTCTTTACCAGATTCTAAGTTGACACAGGACTTTGCGTTGAAATCGTTGGCAGTGTTGGATAAAGCTGGAAATGGGAAAGTTGAGAAAAAAGCTGGAAGGTGAACAATTGATGGATTTGCAAGAAAAAATTCCAGAAGCATTCAGTAAATGAAGCATTTCTTTGCTCTCTGGCTGGGGAGAGGATGTTATCCCAGCTAAATCCGAAGTCATCAGCCACTGTTGGTTTTAACCGCACCCGGTTAATAAGTGGGGGGGGGGGGGGTTACTGCTCGGCAGTTTTGTTGGGGGTTCTTTTTTTAGAGAGGGTTATTTTTAGTGAGTTGTGAAAGATTGGGTGCCATGATATAGATTGTAATGAGTAATTTAAATTTTGGATCTTTTAATGTTAAGGGGTTAAATCATCCGATAAAGAGGAAACATCTTTTAGATTATATTAAGAAATTAAAAGTAGATAGAGCATTTTTGCAAGAAAGTCATTTAACAGGAAAAGAACATTTAAAATTAAAAAGAGATTGGGTTGGTCATGTAATTTCGTCTTCATTTCATTCTAAAGCTAGGAGGGGTGGTGATTTTAGTTAATAAGAAAATACCTTTTGCGGTAGATTGTCTTTTTGCAAATGCGGGAAGAGTGTTAATTGTAAAAAAATTTTCTGTAAGTTGGACTATAATTAATGTTTATGCACCAAATGAAGACGACGAGGGTTTTATTTCAGAGGCATTTTTAAATCCGAATCCGTCAAATGGGAATGTATTGGTGGGAGGGGATTTTAATTGTTGTTTGGACCCACTGTTGGACAAATCTCCAAAAATTGTTAGAAGGTCTAAGATGGCAAAAAGATTGCTTGAAATGATGAAGGATTTGAATTTAGTGGAAATTTGGAGGAAATTAAATCCAATATGTGAAATATAAAGTGTTCACAATACTACTCTGGAGACAAAGTCTTGGAGAACAGGTTCAGCTTTATTTCGGGTCTGCAGAGCCAGGTGTCTCTCAGTCCAAAGACACACCAGAGGTCGAGGATCATCACTCTTTTGTACAGTCCCACGCTCAACATCACCACATCTTCATTTAGTCTCTTCCGATCGGAATTTCAATTCCTGACAACCTTCCCCTTTTCCCTTCCATCCCTGCCTAATTAACACAACATACATCGCAAGTTGTGTTAATTAGGCAGTCCCATCCTTAGAGGCGTTTAAGTTAATATTCATGTCTTTATTAAGCAAGCGCAATGGTGACTATGGGGTACCCTAGGTCACTGTGCCAGTCCGAACCAGATTCCTTCATCCTTGAGGTTTCTGATAAGAAAGGGGCCCACTAGTTAGTGCTGTCTATTTTCAAGCACAAATCTACATATTTTGCATTCCATTACCCTTCGCAGAGTGGTGCTGGTTTAATCATCTTCAGCCATTTTACACAATCCATCCTTTTTCTTTTTACCATGTCTCTTTGATTAAACTACATCAAACCCTGCTGCTATAATCCAACGGAGATTAATGAAAACTTCAGAGAATTCTACAAACAATTATTCCAAACTGAAAACGAAGAGAAAGAAGACAAAATAGATGAATTTTTAACTAACATTGAACTACCAAAATTACAAATAGAGGAACAAAATAAATTAACAGAACCATTTGAAATAGTAGAAATACAAGAGATAATTAAAAAAAACTACCGAATAATAAAACATCAGGAGAGGATGGATTCCCAATAGAATTCTATAAAACATTTAAAGATTTATTAATTCCTCCCCTCCTGGAAGTAATCAACCAGATTGATAAAGCTTACCAGATTCATGCAAAACAGCAATAATTACAGTAATACCAAAGACAGGGAAAGATCCACTCGCACCAGCGTCAAAAAGACCAATATCTTTATTTAACACGGATTATAAGATAATAGCTAAACTATTAGCAAACAGATTAGCCGACTATGTACCAAAAATAGTAAATCTAGACCAAACTGGATTTATTAAAAAAAGACGAACAACAGACAATATTTGTAAATTTATTAACTTAATTCATGCAATAGAAGGAAATAAAGCTCCAACAGTAGCGGTTGCTTTAGACGCAGAGAAGGCCTTTGACAGAGTAGAATGGAATTATTTATTCAAAGTACTACAAAAATTCAGTTTACCAGAGAAATATATTAATTGGATTAAAGCATTATATAAGGGGCCATTGGCGAAAGTGACAGTAAATGGATATATATCAAAACAATTTAATTTAAGCAGATCAACAAGGCAGGGATGCCCACTATCGCCCTTATTGTTTGCGTTAGCCATAGAACCACTAGCAGAATTGATAAGAACAGAAAATAAAATAAAAAGGATAAAAATAAAAGACAAGGAATATAAAATCAGTTTATTTGCAGATGACGTTATAGTATACTTAACAGAACCAGAAATATCAATAAAAGAATTACATAAGAAATTGAAGGAATATGGAGAAGTATCGGGATACAAGATTAATGCAAATAAAAGTGAAGCAATGCCAATGAATAATGCGGATTTCACAAAATTTAAGAAAGAATCACCATTCAGATGGCAAATGCAAGCAATACGATACCGAGGTATACAAATAAATAAAAACCTCGGCCATCTATATAAACTCAATTATTATCCACTAATGAAAAAAATTACAGGATGACTTAGAGCATTGGAAAGACTTACCACTAACACTAATAGGAAGGATAAACTGTATTAAAATGAACATTTTCCCAAGGATAAAATACCTATTTCAGGCATTGCCAATACACTTTTTTTAAAATTTTTTTATTTTTCACACCATAAACCACATTGACCAAGGTACATACATTTTCCTTTTCAAATATATACTGTGTCATTTTCTCCCCCCTCCCTCCTCCCATCCCACCCTCCCTACCTCCCCCCCATTCATTTAAAGTACAAAATCTAAGATACATTAAACCCGTCAAACAATGTTGTCATTCAATAAAAATAAACAAGAAATTCCACTGAGTCAATTCTTTTCATTTCCATCCCTTTCATTATTTTAGGTGGTAGATGTCCCCGGTAGGTTTACTCTATTGTGTTTCATGTATGGCTCCCATATTTCAATATTATTTCTTAAATTATATGTTATTTTTTCTAATGGAATACATTTATTCATTTCTACATACCATTGTTGTATTCTCAAATTATTTTCTAATTTCCAGGTTGACATAATACATTTTTTTGCTACGGCTAGAGCTATCTTAATAAATCTTTTTTGTGCACCATCCAAATCAAGTCCAAATTCTTTGCTTTTTATGTTACTTAGGAGGAAGATCTCTGGGCTTTTTGGTATATTGTTTTCTGTAATTTTATTTAATATCTGGTTTAGATCTTCCCAAAATTTTTCTACTTTCTCACACGTCCAGATTGCATGAATTGAGGAGTCACGTGATGGAGTAGTGGCCGGACGGTGAACTCCAGCCCTCTCCAGAAAAGTCAGAAAAAACAAAGCAAAACACAAAGGCACAAAAATAAAAATCAAAGTAAAGTGAATATAAAGGTGGAAAGAAGATGGCGACGAAAAAGAAAAGTCGAAACCAACGGTAAGAAGAGAGGAAGAGAAGACAACGGAAGATGAAGGAAAAGGCCTTACCTGTTCGAAGAGGCCCGCGGTGGAGAGAGAAACCCGCTCCCTCAGGTCGGTAGAAAGTGGACTACAAAAATGGCTCACTGAGCCGAGTAAAAGTGCGCAACCGCGCATGCGCGAGGAGTTGCGCATGCGCTATGCGCATGAAAAAAAACCACACCAACGGGAGGGGTGACCAGCTGGGGAGTCGATCTCCACAGCCGGCAATGACAGCTGCAGAACACCTGCAGCAAGAGGAGAACATAGAAGACAACGAAAACAAGAAAGAAGAGAAGAAAAGGGCAACAAAGAAACAACAGATGGGCAACCCAGAGGAAGAAGAAGAGGAAGAGAAAGAGTACAGTGAAATAGAAGAAGAAGGGAAAGGCAAGATAAAGGATATACTTTCTCTTATTAAAGAATACATGGAGTCATTTAAAGAATGGCAAGCGCAAGAATTTAATGATTTAAGAAGAAGAATAAACAATACAGAAGAGAAAATGAATAAAATAGATATGACCTTATCAGAAATGGGAAAAAGAACGGACAAGGTGCAAGAACGAGAAGCAGCAGTAGAAATGGAGGTAGAGGACTTAAAAAAGAAATTAGAGGAATCTAATAAAAAAAGTTAAAGAGACACAAGAACTGTTAGCTCAGAAAATAGATATAATGGAAAATTATAACAGAAGAAATAACAAAGATAGTGGGCCTTAAGGAAGATGAAGAAGGCAAGAATATGAGAGAGTTTATAAAAGATTGGATCCCTAGGATCCTAGGATGTCCAGAACTACAGCAAGAAATGGAAATAGAAATGGCACATAGAGCATTGGCCTTTAAACCATAATCACAACAAAAGCCAAGATCTGTTTTAGTAAAATTCCAAAGATATACTACAAGAGAAAAGGTACTGGAGAAAACAATGGAAAAAGTAAGAGAGGACAATAAGCCACTGGAGTACAAAGGGCAAAAAAATCTTCATTTATCCAGATAAAAGTTTTGAACTCCTGAAGAAGAGAAAGGAGTTCAATACAGCAAAGGCGATTTTATGGAAGAAAGGGTATAAATTTATACTAAAGCATCCAGTGGTATTGAAAATATTTATTCCAGGACAACAAAACAGACTATTCTCGCATCCAGAGGAAGCATGAAAATTTGCAGAACAATTACAAAATAGACTGAGAGATGAAGACGTGTAACGAGAGTACAAAAGACTGCGAACTAAAAAGACATAAGTTTTGAACTCCTAAAGAAGAGGAAGGAGTTCAAAACATCGAAAACGATCTTATGGAAAAAAAATTATTCTCGGATCCAGAGGAAGTAAGGAAATTTGCAGAACAACTACAAAACAAACAGAGAGATGAAGACAAGTAATAAGAGTAAAAATGACCACGATTTATATGTATGTGGGTAAAGAGGTATATGTGTGTATATGTATAATGTGCATACATGAATGTATCCGTATTTAGAGGAAAATATAGATAGTATAGACAAGAATTAATAAGGGAAGGAAAAGGAATAGAGGGAATAAGGAGGGAATTAAAAGAGTGACCTTTGTCACATATGAAAAGTGAAATCTTTTCTGGGGGGGTCTGGGTGGGGGGGTATTACGGTCACTGCAAAATCAGCTGACGCTTGCGAGTGAATTCGCAAATCCAAATGGAGAGGGGAGATGTGGTTGTCCGACAAGGGATAAAGGACAACTCAGGAGGGGAAGGGGGGATTGGGGCTAAAGAAGTTTTAAATAGGAGAATAAGGAAAATGTTTGATGTTTTAGGAATGTTGTCTTATAAAGGATTCAAAACGAGAAAACAGAAATGGACAAGAAGGAAAGGTAATGATGGAGAAACGGAAAGGGAAGATAAACAAAGTATAAAATGGCTACGTTGAACTATATGACTTTAAATATTAATGGAATACATAACCAAATTAAAAGGAAGAAATTGCTAAATTTACTGAAAAAAGAAAAAATTGATATAGCATTTGTGCAAGAAACACATTTAACTGAATTGGAGCATAAGAAATTAAAGAGAGATTGGGTAGGACACGTAACAGCAGCATCGTATAATTCAAAAGCAAGAGGAGTAGCTATATTAATTAGTAAAAATGTGCCATTTAAAATAGAAGAGGAAATAATAGATCCAGCAGGGAGATATGTAATGATAAAATGTCAGATATATTCGGAGTTTTGGAATCTACTCAATGTATATTCACCTAACGAAGAAGATCAAAAGTTTATGCAAGATATCTTTTTGAAGATAGCAGATACGCAAGGGAACATATTAATAGGAGGGGATTTTAACCTGAATTTGGATTCAAATATGGACAAAACTGGGGAAAAAATTAACAGAAAGAACAAAGTAACCAAATATATAATTAAATCGATGCAAGAAATGCAACTTTTGGATATATGGAGGAAACAACACCCAAAGGAAAAGGAATATTCATATTACTCGGCTAGACATAAAACATACTCAAGAATAGACCTATTTTGGTTATCAGCTCGTATGCAAGATAGAGTAAAAAAAAACAGAATATAAAGCTAGAATACTATCGGACCATTCACCCTTAATATTGACAGTAAAGTTAGAGGGCATCCCTCCAAGAATGTATACATGGAGATTAAACCCCATGTTACTTAAAAGGCAGGATTTTAGAGAATTTATTGAAAAACAAATAAAAATGTATTTTGAAATAAATACGGAATCAGTGGAAGATAAGTTTATACTATGGGATGCAATGAAAGCATTCATTAGAGGGCAAATAATAAGTTATGTAACCAAGATGAAGAAGGACTATAATCAGGAAACAGAGCAGTTGGAAAGGGAAATAGTAAATATAGAAAAAGAATTAGTAATGAAGGAAGATATCACTAAAAGAAGAGAATTGGCGGATAAAAAAATAATATATGAAACACTACAAACATATAAGGTGGAGAAAAATATAATGAAGACAAAACAGAAATATTATGAACTAGGTGAAAAAACGCACAAAATCCTAGCATGGCAGCTTAAGACAGAACAAGCTAAGAAAATGGTATTGGCATCAAGGAAAAAAGACAAACAAATTACATATAATCCAAAAGAAATTAAGGAAAACTTTAGAGAATTCTATGAACAATTATACCGAACTTAAAACGAAGGGAAAGAAGGGAAAATAGATGAATTTTTGACTAAAATTGAACTACCAAAACTACAAATAGAGGAACAAAATAAATTAACAGAACCATTTGGAACAGTAGAAATACAAGAGATAATAAAAAAATTACCAAATAATAAGACACCAGGAGAGGATGGATTCCCAATAGAATTCTATAAAACATTTAAAGACTTATTAATTCCGCCCCTCCTGGAAGTAATCAACCAGATTGATAAAACGCAAAGCTTACCAGATTCATGTAAAACAGCAATAATTACAGTAATACTAAAGCAAGGGAAAGATCCACTCACACCAGCGTCATATAGACCAATATCTTTACTTAACACAGATTATAAGATAATAGCTAAATTATTAGCAAACAGATTAGCAGAGTATGTACCGAAAATGGTAAATCTAGACCAAACTGGATTTATCAAAAAAAGACGCACAACAGACAATATTTGTAAATTTATTAACTTAATTCATGCAGTAGAAGGGAATAAAGCACCAACAGTAGCAGTTGCTTTAGACGCAGAGAAGGCCTTTGACAGAGTAGAATGGAATTATTTATACAAAGTATTGCAAAAATTCAGTTTACCAGAGAAGTATATTAATTGGATTAAAGCATTATATAAGGGACCATTAGCGAAAGTGACAGTAAATGGACATGTATCAAAGCAATTTAACTTAAGCAGGTCAACACGACAGAGATGCCCACTATCACCTTTATTGTTTGCGTTAGCTATAGAACCACTAGCAGAATTGATAAGAACAGAAAATAATATAAAAGGGATAAAAATAAAAGACAAGGAATATAAAATAAGTTTATTTGCGGATGATGTTATAGTATACTTAACAGAACCAGAACTATCAATTAAAGAATTATATAAGAAATTGAAGGAATATGGAGAAGTGTCGGGTTACAAGATCAATGTAAATAAAAGTGAAGCAATGCCTATGAATGATGCGGATTTCTCAAAATTTAAGAAAGAATCACCATTTAGATGGCAAATGCAAGCAAAAAGATACCTAGGTGTACAAATAAACAAAAATCTCGGCCAACTATATAAACTCAATTATTATCCACTAATGAAAAAATTACAGGATGATTTAGAGCATTGGAAAGATTTACCATTAACACTAATAGGAAGGATAAACTGTATTAAAATGAACATTTTTCCAAGGATATTATACCTATTTCAGGCATTGCCAATACAACTGACAGAGAAATTCTTCAAGGAATTAAAGAAAATAATAAGGAATTTTTTATGGAAAGGGGGGAAACCGAGGATAGCACTAGATAAATTAACAGAATGGTATAAACAAGGAGGCTTACAACTGCCAAACTTTAAAAATTATTATAGAGCCCCACAATTAAGATACCTATCAGATTTTTATCAAACAAGGGAAAAGCCAGATTGGACTAGATTAGAATTAGATAAAATAGGGGAAAAGACACCTGAACACATATTATATAAATGGGATGAAAAATTGGTACAACATAGAAGTTCTCCAGTATTACATCATCTCCTCAATATTTGGAAGAAGATTCATGTAGAAAGAAATAAAACAAATTATCAATTACCAAAACTAATATTGACGTAAAAGAAGTTACTCCCTTTCACAATAGATAACCTTTCCTTTAGAGAATGGGAGAAAAAAAGGGATTAAAAGAATAGAAAATTGTTTTTCAGGAAATAGATTCTTATCCTTTGAACAAATGAAAGATAAATACAATATAACTCAAGATAAAGCACTGGCATATTACCAATTGAGATCCTACTTGAAGGATAAATTAGGAAGCAGTTTGAATTTGCCAGAGGGAAGTAACTTTGAATATGTGATTACAGATACAATGATAATCAAAAGATTTATAACAAATATGTATATTAAACTGTAAGAAAAGGAGAATGAGGAAACAAATGGTAAAACTAAACAAAAATGGGAACAGGATTTATATATAAAGATAAAAAAGGAAACATGGGAGAAGTTATGCTCTGGAACGATGAGAAATACAATAAATACGAGGTTACGTATGATACAATATAACTGGATACACAGGCTATACATTACACCTCAAAAGTTAAATAAATGGGACCCAACAGTATCTGATAGATGTTTTCGATGTAAGAAAGAAATGGGAACAACAATTCATGCAATCTGGACATGTGAAAAAGTAGAAAAATTTTGGGAAGATCTCAATCAGATATTAAATAAAATAACAGAAAACAATATACCACAGAATCCAGAGATCTTTCTCCTAAGTAACATAAAAAACAAAGAATTTGGAATTGATTTGGAGGATGCACAAAAAAGATTTGTTAAGATAGCTCTAGCCGTAGCAAAAAAATGTATTATGTCAATCTGGAAATTGGAAGATAATTTGAAAATACAACAATGGTATATAGAAATGAATAAATGTATTCCATTGGAAAAAATTACATATAGTTTAAGAAATAATATTGAAATATTTGAACAAATATGGGAGCCTTATATTAACCACAATAGCGAAAACCTACCAGGGACAATCACTACCTAAGTTAACGGAAGGAAAAGGAAATGAAAAGAATGGACTCAGTGGAATTTCTGGTGTATTTATTTTGAATGACAACATTGTCTAACTGGTTTAATGTATCCTAGATTTTATACCTTAAATGGACGGGAGGGGGGAGGTGGGGAGTGTGGGAGGGGAGGAGGGAGGGGGGGGAGAAAATGACATTGTATATGTGTGAAAAGGAAAAAATGTGTATCATGGTTAATGTGATTTATGGTGTGAAAAATAAAAAATTATTAAAAAAAACAACAGATTGCGTGAATTGTTGTTCCCATTTCCTTTTTACAACGAAAACATCTGTCAGATACTGTTGGGTCCCATTTATTTAACTTTTGAGGTGTAATGTATTGCCTGTGTATCCAGTTATATTGTATCATACGTAACCTCGTGTTTATTGTATTTCTCATAGTTCCAGAGCATAACTTCTCCCATGTTTCCTTCTTTATCTTTATGTTTAGATCTTGTTCCCATTTTTGTTTAGTTTTACCATTTGTTTCCTCATTCTCCTTTTCTTGCAGTTTAATATACATATTTGTTATAAATTTTTTGATTATCATTGTATCTATAATCACATATTCAAAATTACTTCCCTCTGGTAAACTCAGACTGCTTCCTAATTTGTCCTTCAAGTAGGATCTCAATTGGTAATATGCCAACACTGTATCTTGAGTTATATTATATTTATCTTTCATTTGTTCAAAGGATAATAATCTATTTCCTGAAAAATAATTTTCTATTCTTTTGATCCCTTTTTTCTCCCATTCTCTAAAGGAAATGTTGTCTATTGTAAAAGGGATTAACTGATTTTGCGTCAATATTAGTTTTGATAATTGGTAATTTGTTTTATTCCTTTCTACAGGAATCTTCTTCCAAATATTGAGCAGATGTTGTAATACTGGAGAACTCCTACGTTGTACCAATTTTTCATCCCATTTATATAATATATGTTCAGGTATCTTCTCCCCTATTTTATCTAGTTCTAATCTAATCCAATCTGGCTTTTCCCTTGTTTGATAAAAATCTGATAGGTATCTTAATTGTGCGGCTCTATAATAATTTTTAAAGTTTGGCAGTTGTAAGCCTCCTTGTTTATACCATTCTGTTAATTTATCTAGTGCTATCCTCGGTTTCCCCCCTTTCCATAAAAATTTCCTTATTATTTTCTTTAATTCCTTGAAGAATTTCTCTGTCAAGTGTATTGGCAATGCCTGAAATAGGTATTGTATCCTTGGGAAAATGTTCATTTTAATACAGTTTATCCTTCCTATTAGTGTTAGTGGTAAGTCTTTCCAATGCTCTAAATCGTCCTGTAATTTTTTCATTAGTGGATAATAATTGAGTTTATATAGATGGCCGAGGTTTTTATTTATTTGTATACCTAGATATCTTATTGCTTGCATTTGCCATCTGAATGGTGATTCCTTCTTAAATTTTGAGAAATCCGCATTATTCATTGGCATTGCTTCACTTTTATTTGCGTTAATCTTATAACCTGACACTTCTCCATATTCCTTCAATTTCTTATATAATTTTTTTATTGATAATTCTGGTTCTGTTAAGTATACCATAACATCATCTGCAAATAAACTGATTTTATATTCCTTGTCTTTTATTTTTATCCGTTTTATTTTATTTTCTGTTCTTATCAATTCTGCTAGTGGTTCTGTAGCTAACGCGAACAATAAGGGTGATACTGGGCATCCCTGCCTTGTTGATCTGCTTAAATTAAATTGCTTTGATATATATCCATTTACTGTCACTTTCGCCAATGGCCCCTTATATAATGCTTTAATCCAATTAATATACTTCTCTGGTAAACTGAATTTTTGCAATACTTTGTATAAATAATTCCATTCTACTCTGTCAAAGGCCTTCTCTGCGTCTAAAGCAACTGCAACTGTTGGTGCTTTACTCCCTTCTACTGCATGAATTAAGTTAATATATTTACAAATATTGTCTGTTGTCCGTCTTTTTTTAATAAATCCAGTTTGGTCTAGATTTACCATTTTAGGTACATAATCTTCTAATCTGTTTGCTAATAGTTTAGCTATTATCTTATAATCCGTGTTAAGTAATGATATTGGTCTATATGACGCTGGTGCGAGTGGATCTTTCCCTGTCTTTGGTATTACTGTAATTATTGCTGTTTTGCATGAATCTGGTAAGCTTTGTGCTTTGCAAATCTAGTTGATTACTTCCAGGAGGGGAGGAATTAATAAATCTTTAAATGTTTTATAGAATTCAATTGGGAATCCATCCACTCCAGGTGTTTTATTATTTGGTAGTTTTTTTATTATCTCTTGTATTTCTACTATTTCAAATGGTTCTGTTAATTTATTTTGTTCCTCTATTTGTAATTTTGGTCGTTCAATTTTAGTTAAAAATTCATCTATTTTGCCTTCTTTCCCACCGTTTTCAGTTTGGTATAATTGTTCATAGAATTCTCTAAAGTTTTCATTAATCTCCGTTGGATTACATGTGATTCGTTTGTCTTTTTTCCTTGATGCCAATACCATTTTCTTAGCTTGTTCTGTCTTAAGCTGCCATGCTAGAATTTTGTGCATTTTTTCACCTAGTTCATAATATTTCTGTTTTGTCTTCATTATGTTCTTCTCCACCTTATATGTTTGTAGTGTTTCATATTTTATTTTTTTATCTGCCAATTCTCTTCTTTTAGTTGTGTCTTCCTTCATTGCTAATTCTTTTTCTATATTTACTATTTCCCTTTCCAACTGCTCTGTTTCCTGATTGTAGTCCTTCTTCATCTTGGTTACATAACTTATTATTTGCCCTCTGATGAACGCTTTCATTGCGTCCCATAGTATAAACTTATCTTTCACTGATTCCGTATTTATTTCAAAGTACATTTTAATTTGTCTTTCAATTAATTCTCTAAAATCCTGCCTTTTAATTAGCATGGAGTTTAATCTCTATCTATACATTCTTGGAGGAATGTCCTCTAACTCTATTGTCAATATCAAGGGTGAATGGTCCGATAATATTCTAGCTTTATATTCTGTTTTTCTTACTCTATCTTGCATACGAGCTGATAACAGAAATAGATCTATTCTTGAGTATGTTTTATGTCTACCCGAATAATATGAATATTCCTTTTCCTTTGGGTGTTGTTTCCTCCATATATCCAAAAGTTGCATTTCTTGCATCGATTTAATTATAAATTTGGTTACTTTGTTCTGTCTGTTAATTTTTTTCCCAGTTTTATCCATATTTGAATCCAAATTAAGGTTGAAGTCCCCTCCTATTAATATGTTCCCTTGCGTGTCTGCTATCTTCAAAAAAATATCTTGCATAAACTTTTGATCTTCTTTGTTAGGTGAATATACATTGAGTAGATTCCAAAACTCCGAATATATCTGACATTTTATCATTACATATCTCCCTGCTGGATCTATTATTTCCTCTTCTATTTTAATTGGTACATTTTTACTGATTAATATAGCTACTCCTCTTGCTTTTGAATTATATGACATTGCTGTTACATGTCCTACCCAATCTCTCTTTAATTTCTTATGCTCCATTTCAGTTAAATGTGTTTCTTGCACGAATGCTATATCAATTTTTTCTTTTTTCAGTAAATTTAGCAGTTTCTTCCTTTTGATTTGGTTATGTATTCCGTTAATATTTAAAGTCATATAGTTCAATGTAGCCATTTCATACTTTGTTTATCTTTCCTTTCCGTTTCCTCATCATCACCTTTCCTTCTTATCCATTTCTGCTTTCTTGTTTTGAACACTTTATAAGACAACATTTCTAAAACATCAAACATTTTCCTTATTCTCCTATTTAAAACTTCTTTAACCCCATTCTCCCCTCCCCCTCCTGAGTTGCCCTTTATCCCTTGTCAGGCAACCACATCTCCCCTCTCCATTTTGATTTGCGAATTCACTCGCAAACGTCAACTGATTTTGCAATGACCGTAACTCCTCCCCACCCAGCCCCCCCCTCGGAAAAGATTTCAATTTTCATATTTTCATATATAACAAAGGTCACTCTTTTAATTCCCTCCTTATTTCCTCTCTTCCCTTTCATTCCCTTATTAATTCTTATCTATACTCTATATATTTTCCTCTAAATATGGATACACTCATGTAAACACATATATACATACACATCTATATATATGCACACATACATATAGTTCGTGATCATTTTTACTTTCATTACAAGTCTTCATGTCTCTGCTTGTTTTGTCGTTGTTCTGCAAATTTTCGTGCTTCCTCTGGATCCGAGAATAGTCTGTTTTGTTGCCCTGGAATAACTATTTTAAGTACCGCTGGGTACTTAAATTTATATCCTTTTTTCCATAGGATCGTTTTTGCTGTATTGAACTCCTTCCTCTTCTTTAGGAGTTCAAAACTTATGTCTGGATAGAAAAAAATTTTTTGACCTTTGTATTCCAGTGGATTTTTGTCTTCTCTTATTTTCTTCATTGCTTTCTCCAATATATTTTCTCATGTTGTATATCTTAGGAATTTTACTAAAATAGATCTTGTTTTTTGCTGCAGTTGTGGTTTCGGGGCCAGTGTTCTATGTGCCCTCTCTATTTCCATTTCTTCCTGTAATTCTGGTCTTCCTAGGACCCTGGGGATCCAATCTTTTATAAATTCTCTCATATTCTTGCCTTCTTCATCTTCCTTAAGGCCCACTATCTTTATATTATTTCTTCTATTATAGTTTTCCTTTATATCTATCTTCTGAGCTAACAGCTCATGTGCCTCTTTAACTTTTTTATTAGATTCTTCTAATTTCTCTTTTATGTCCTCTACTTCCATTTCTACGATTATTTCTTGTTCTTCCACATTATCCACTCTTTTTCCTATCTCTGATATGACCATTTCTATTTTATTCATTTTTTCTTCTGCACTCTTAATTCTTCTTTTTATCTCATTAAATTCTTGTAATTGCCATTCTTTCACTGATTCCATATATTCTTTAAAAAAATATATATCAATTGTCCTGCCTTTCCCTTCTTCTTCCATTTCTCTATGTTCTTCTTCTTCTTCTTCCTCTGGGTTGGCCATCTGTTGTTTCCTTGTTTTCTTCTTGCTCTCTTCTTTATTGTTCTCGTTATTTTCTATGTTCTCTTCCTGTTGCTGTGTTGCATCTGTCACTCTCAACTGTGGAGATCGATTCCTCAGCTGTTCCCCCCTCCTGTCAGTGTGGTTTTTTTCATGTGACTCCTCGCGCATGCGCGTTTGCGCACTTTTACTCAGCTCCGCGAGCCATTTTTGTAGTCCCGAACTCGGGATTTCCGCCGACCTTAGGGAGCGGGCTTCTCTCTCCGCGGCGGGCCTCCTCGGACAGGTTCCGACGTTCTTTCATCTTCTCTTCTTCCCGTTGCTTTCGACTTTTCTCTCTTCGCTACCATTTTCTTCTCACCTTTACTTTTACTTTGTTTTAATTTTTATTCTTGTACCTTCATGTTTTGTGCGTTTTTTTTCAACTTTTCCAGAGAGGGCTGGAATTCCCTGACAGGCCACTACTCCATCACGTGACTCCTCTCATTGCCAATACACTTGACGGAGAAATTCTTCAAGGAGTTAAAGAAAATAATAAGGAAATTTTTATGGAAAGGGGGGAAACCGAGGATAGCACTAGATAAATTAACAGAATGGTACAAACAAGGAGGCTTACAACTGCCAAACTTTAAAAATTATTATAGAGCCGCACAATTAAGATAACTATCAGATTTTTATCAAACAAGGGAAAAGCCAGATTGGACTAGATTAGAACTAGATAAAATAGGGGAGAAGATACCCGAACATATATTATATAAATGGGATGAAAAATTGGTACAACGTAGGAATTCTCCAGTATTACATCATCTGCTCAATATTTGGAAGAAGATTCATGTAGAAAGGAATAAAACAAATTACCAACTACCAAAACTAATACTGACGCAAAATCAGTTACTCCTTTTACAATAGATAACCTTTCCTTTAGAGAATGGGAGAAAAAAGGGATCAAAAGAATAGAAAATTGCTTTTCAGGAAATAAATTATTATCCTTTGAACAAATGAAGGATAAATATAATATAACTCACGATACAGTGTTGGCATACTACCAACTGAAATCCTACTTGAAGGACAAATTGGGAAGCAGTCTGAGGTTACCAGAGGGAAGTAATTTTGAATATGTGATTACAGACACAATGATAATCAAAAAATTTATAACAAATATGTATATTAAACTGCAAGAAAAGGAGAATGAGGAAACAAATGGTAAAACTAAACAAAAATGGGAACAAGATCTAAACATAAAGATAAAGAAGGAAACATGGGAGAAGTTATGCTCTGGAACTATGAGAAATACAATAAACACGAGGTTACGTATGATACAATATAACTGGATACACTGGCTATACATTACACCTCAAAAGTTAAATAAATGGGACCCAACAGTATCTGACAGATGTTTTTGCTGTAAAAAGGAAATGGGAACAACAATTCATGCAATCTGGACATGTGAGAAAGTGAAAAAATTTTGGGAAGATCTAAACCAGATATTAAATAAAATCACAAAAAGTAATATACCAAAAAACCCAGAGATCTTCCTCCTAAGTAACATAAAAAAACAAAGAATTTGGACTTGATTTGGATGGTGCACAAAAAAGATTTGTTAGGATAGCCCTAGCTGTAGCAAAAAAATGTATTATGTCAGCCTGGAAATTAGAAGATAACTTGAGAATACAACAATGGTATATAGAAATGAATAAATGTATTCCATTAGAAAAAATAACATATAATTTAAGAAATAATATTACAATATTTGAACAAATATGGGAGCCATACATGAAACACAATAGAGAAAACCTACCGGGGACATCTACCACCTAAAATGACAGAAGGAGAAGGGAATGAAAAGAATTGACTCAGTGGAATTTCTTGTTTATTTTTATTGAATGACAACATTGTTTGACGGGTTTAATGTATCTTAAATTCTGAACTTTAAATGAATGGGAGGGGAGGTAGGGAGGGTGAGATGGGAAGTGGGGGGGGGGGGGAGAAAACAACACTGTATATATTTGAAAAGGAAAATGTATGTATCTTGATCAATGTGGTTTATAGTGTGAAAAATAAAAAATTTAATGAAAAAAAAAACCCTGCTGCTATCTGATTGCATGCCTAAAATTCATTAGGTTCTCCCCTTGGCACACCAATTCAATCAATATAAATTTGGTTATTGAAAAACATCCCAAGGAACTTTTCTTTATCCCTGTTCAAATGCCAAGGTGAAGGGTATGGCCAATTGAATGATTGCACAAGTGCTTTTCCAGTTGGGAGGAAGAATTGGTCCAAGGATTCTGCCTCTGCAGAACCACCATAGATCCGCTCGAGGTACATTCAAGGCTGAGTGGTTCCCTCCCCTCTCCTCTGTCATGTCGTGTACCTTTGTGCATAGTTGTAGCTTTCCTAGGTCCTTTGTGAACTGTCTTCCTTGTCTTGAAATGCAGGCTGTGTGATTCCCTACACAGCCCAGAATGCCGACGGAATCCGGACATCCTTCCTCTTCAGAGGAGGGAACACCAAGGACAGAGATTTTCAGGACTGGTTACCCCAGGCCTCTCTATCCTGATACAAAGCCATCAGGCACCTCATTTCTTGTCTGTCTTTACCCCACCCCAATGGAGGTGGAACCACCTGTGCTATCGGATGTCCAGAAGTGCATGCATAGCAATTGCTCTTGTTTAAGCTCTTCACCATATATTTTACCCATTCTACCCAGGCATTTGTATCCCCATATCCTGTCTCAATCTCAATCTAAGGTCCTCTTCTTCTCTATCTGTACTATTTTCGGCTCATTGGGTGAAGTTTAGGGTTTCACCTTGGGCATTACTGTGAAGGTACTATCAGTTGGATTAGTCTTTGATCCTTCTACGATTATTCTAAAACAACACGACAACAGGTCCTTTCCACTGATGTTTATCTCCATTCCAAATTTTTCCCATTTACCTCTTTCGAGTAGGTTTTTCTGGGTAGCCCACCATACATCACTCCAATAGGGGCAGTAGCTAGTAAGTCACATATATTTCTCCTGAACACTATATCATCTCTGACTCTCAATCCTTGCACATTTTATTAAACTACAAGCATCAAACCATATCACCTGCAGTTTAGAACTCTCGGGAATGGTAATGGTGAAATTTACTGGCCCTGAGAACTTGACGATGGATTCCAATCCTCTCCTTACTGGGGTATTGTAATGTGCGTCAAAAGAACCAAAGACTTGTTGATCCAAACCATTGCTTTTATTAACTAAAAGACTGGAGCATATCACAAGTAGGTCGACCAGTCCAGAATGACCTGGTCTGGCTAGGAGCAATCCTTTAAGACCTGCCAGTAGGTGTGGCTACGCTCTCAGCCAATCACAGTCACCCTACACTACCATCTGTACATATACACATTGGTGATAGAATCTGTATTATCACATTCACTCCTTCTTTGAGAACCAACCCCAGGGTGGATGGAGGTTAGGGTTAGGGGTTAGGGGGTCTGACCATCCGGCATGACCTCAGTGGCACCGGGATTGGGATCACTGGAGTCGTGTCGCCGGCAGGCCCGTAGGGTGTGTCCACTGCTTCGCTCAACTCCCCAGTGGCGTTGTCGACAGTCTGCCCTGAGCTGGTGGGGTGGTGCTGGTCCCTCTGTTCAAGCACATGACTTGGAGGAGAAGGAATAGGGGGAGGTTGGGTTAAAGGCACTGGTGTGCCTGATCCAGCTTGGGCTAGGTCCCTTACTGAGATTGTGTCCTCCCGCCCATCCGGGTACTCAACAAAGGCATAATGCAGGTTCGTGTGGAGCAGAGTCACTCGATCAACCAAGGGGTCATTCTTAGAGTACCGGACGTGGTGTCATAAAAGGATTGGACCGGGAACCGGGAACCATGGTCATACCTGACTCAGATTTCCTCGGGAAAGAGAACATCCTTTCATGGGGGGTGGCATTGGTCGCGGTGCATAGGAGGTAGCAGATGGAGTGTAGAGCACTAGTGAACACATCCTGCCAGTGAGAGGTGGGGAGACCTTTGGACCAGAGGGCAAGCATAACCGTTTTCCAGACGGTGGCATTCTCTCTTTCAACTTGCCCATTACCACGTGGGTTATATCTTCACTGTATATTGCTTGAAGCAATACCATGCTCCAGGAGGTACTGCCGCAGCTCTGCGCTCATAAACAAGGACCCTCTGTCACTGTGGATGTAATTGGGGTACCCGAAGATAGCGAAAATGCTGTGCAGGGCCTCTATAACTGAGGAGGCAGTCATGTCCGAGCAGGGCACAGCGAACGGGAAGCGGGAGTACTCGTCGATGGCCGTAAGGATGTAGGTGTTATGGTTGGTCGGCGGTAGGGGCCCTTTGAAGTCTACACTAAGACACCCAAAGTGGCGAGTGGTTTTGATGACATGGGTGTTCTCCGGGTGGAAGAAGTGGGGCTTGCGCTCAGCGCACACTGGGCAGGCTCGGGTCATGGAGTGAAACACCTCGACAGTGTAGGGCAGGTTGCGAGCTTTGACAAAGTGCGCAAACCTAGTGACCCCTGGATGACAGAGCTCCTCGTGGAGTTTCTGCAGCCTGTCCAGTTGTATGTTGGTGCAACTCCCCCTGGAGAGCGCATCTGGCGGGTCGTTGAGTTTACCTGGCTGATACAGTATGTCATAATTAAACGTGGAGAGCTCGTTGGTCAGTCAGCAATATAAAGCGCTTGCCAGTGAGGTAGTGTCTCCGCTTCAACTACGGCCTGGGCCTCCTTCTCGACAGAGGAATGTCGGCTCTCAGGACCCTGGAGGGTTCTGGAGAAGAAGGCTACCGGCCGGCCGGCCGGCCTGGTTCAAACTGGCTGCCAGTGCAAAGTCAGACGCATTACTTACGACTTGGAACAGATTGGACTTGTCGATGGCGTGCAGCGTTGCAGCAGCAACGTCCGATTTGATGCAGTCGAAGGCCGCTCTGGCTTCGGCTGACAGGGGGAAGGAGGAGGTCTTGATGAGTGGCCGTGCATTTTCAACATAGTGTGGAACTCATTGGGCATAGTAGGAGAAAACACCCAGGCAACGTCTGAGTGCCTTCTGGATGTGGGGGGGGGGGAGGCGGGGGGAAAGTCCATGAGGGGACGCATGCAGTCAGGGTCCGGCATGACCACTTCATTCTCCACCACACAACCTAGAATTGTGAGCCGAGTGGTCCGGAAGACACACTTGTCGAAATTGTAGGTCAAGTTCAGCCGAGTTGCTGTCTGAAAAATTTCTCAAGGTTGGCATCATGATCCTCCATGTCGTGGCCGCAGATGGTGACATTCTCCAGATACGGGAAAGTAGCAGTCAGCCCGTTCTGGTCCACCATCCACTCCATTTCCCGCTGGAAGACCGCGACACCATTTGTGACCCCAAAGGGTACCCTGAGGAATAGATACTGCCGCCCATTCACTTTGAAGGCTGTGAAAGGTCGGTCTTCTCGGCAGATCGGGAGCTGATGATAGGCCGAACGTAAGTCAATGGTGGAGAATACGCGGTACTGGGCGATCTGATTCACCACATCCGTGATCCGTGGAAGGGGGTACGCCTCCAGGAGCGTGAAGTGGTTGATTGTCTGGCTATAGTCAACCACCATCCGCGGCATTTCCCCGTTTTTAACAATCACTACCTGGGCTCTCCATGAACTCGAGCTAGGTTCGATAATGCCCTCATCCAGCAGTCTGTGCACCTCACTTGTGATAAATTTCCGGTGTTTATAACTATATTGCCGGCTTTTGGTGGCCACAGCCTTCCAGTCAGGGGTGAGATTAGTGAAAAGTGCTGGCGGAGCAACTCGGAGGGAATAGAGACTACAGGTGATGCCCCAGGGTGCGGGGGCAGGTGGCTCGGGCTGCCGCTGGCAGGTGGTTTCTGGGGTGGAGTGGTTACAGACAGAAAGCGGAGCATGAGGCCCCCACAAAGTGTAGGGAAATGGTTTGAAACTGGCACTGAAAATCCAGTCCCAGCAGAGCAGGGGCACACAATTGGGGAAGGACTATTAATTTGAAGTCTGCGAACGTGATGCCCTGGACTTTCAGGCTCACCACGCAGTACCCCTTTACCCCAGTCAAGAGTGTTTTGATTGTCAATGAAATTCTCTGTGCAGTGGAAAAAATAGCTAGTCCGCAACGGTGGGCCAGGTCTGGGTGGATAAAACTGTCAACTGACCCCGAGTCAAATAAGCAACTGGTATTGTGTCCATGCACTTTAATCAGTTCCATTGCTTTTGTGAGGGGTTGGGGAAAGTTCTGGTCAAGGGTTATTGATGCAGAAACTTGTAATATAGACAGTGGAGTCCTGCGTGATGATGTCAAGCAATGTGTGCGTGATGACATCATGCAAACAGTTGGGCCCGAAAAAACAGTGTCGGGGAGTTTCGCTCCATGACCCGACCCGTGCGCTGAGCGCAAGCCCCACTTCTTCTGTCCAGAGCGCGCCCACGTCATCAAAGCCACCCGCCCCTTTGAGCGTCTCAGCGTAGACTTCAAAGGGCCCCTACTGTCAACCAACCGTAACACCTACATCCTTACGACCATTTGGTTTGGATCAACAAGTCTTTGGTTCTTTCGACGCGCACTACAATTTTATTAACTAAAAGACTGGAGCGTATCACAAGTAGGCCGACCAGTCCAGAATGACCTGGTCTGGCTAGGAGCAATCCTTTAAGACTGCCAGTAGGTGTGGCTACACTCTCAGCCAATCACAGTCATCCTACACGACCATCTGTACATATACACATTGGTGATAGAATCTGTACAATCACAGGTATGAATCCCATCAGCCCAACCCTGGTTCCCACTTACCAACTCTATTCAGCATATCCACCACCATCTCATGTTTCCTTCTACCGAAGGAGGAGGGTTGTACATAGATATTTAACATGTTTCACAAACTATTCAAAGTCCTGTTCTAATGACCATCAATGTCTTTTCAACTGGATCTTGAGTGGGTTTTCGGTGGGATGTATGTGCAAAGTTGGCGGCTCAGCAGGGGTCCTCACCGGTCCTTTCACTCTGGTGTGATGTGTCCACCTTTTTCTGCAGTTTTTATCACTGTCTCAGTGGTCAGGAGGGTTAGAAATGACCCCTCCCATCTTGGATGAAGCTTGGGGTCCTTCCACGTCTTAACCAGAACCCAATCACCTGGTTGTATTTTGTGAATGGCAAATTCAAGTGGAGGTGTCTGGGCCCACAGACCCTTTTTCCTAAGAACAAATAAAGAAGAAGCAAGTGCCAGTTCCTTAAAAGTTTGTCAGTGAGTTCTACAGTAGGCAATTCCCCTTGTCTTCTCAAAAATGGCAGTCTCAATAGAATCTCATAAGGGGACAATCCGACATTCCTTTGAGGTGTTATTCGGATTCGCAGGCATTTAGTCCAGGGTAACTTTGTTTCTAGCACCAATTTGGGCAATGTCTGATTCATTCGTTCTACCCATCCTGAGGAAGGCGGATGCATGGGGTATGAAAATCCCATATTATTTCTAACTTTTGCATTGTTTCTTGAAGTATCCTAGAGGTAAAGTATAAATTTCTAGTCTTTTGTGCATATGAATCTATCCACAGTCGACAATAACCCATCAGTTCCACAAACTTCCTTAGTTCCTTCTTTGTTTTCAGGAGAACCAGTTCCAATATCCACTTAATCCTTTCGGGACTCATTTTCATATTTCCCTTACTTATTAAGTGTCCCAGATATTTTACCCCCTTTTCTAACCCCAGTTGTAACCCAGGAGGTTACTCCCAATATCTTTTTCTTGTGCTAACAGGCGCCACTATCCAATTACCTCTGTAATTAATTCATCATCTCAAGTACCTGTGAGAGATGAATAAAACTAATATGAAAATATGAAAGATTATATCCATTAGTATGGATATATGTGTAATGAGTAAAGCCAGTATGAATAGGATAAGGATAGATAATAGAATGTAGGAAGTAAAGTTAGTCTGAATAAGGTAAGGGTCTTCTAGCCTTTTAGACAGAATTAGCAAGTTCTGCATGTAAGAAGTTAGTAAGCCCTGAGAGTCAGGAAAGTGTGAATAAGGACAATGACATGATGGGACACCGACAGGATACCCCCTGGTCCTCCAAGTTCACAGAAACAGCACGTAGGCAGACAGGATTGCCTAATGCCAAACTCATCCAGGAGGCTGAAGAATGTAAGGGGGAGGGTACTTCTATACTGAAATAAACTGTATAAAAGTTGGGTGAGCCCCAGTGTATGTGTGTATTCCCAGGGTAAGGGGAAGCACCCAACTTTGCATTGATGTATAATAAATGTTCTTTGTTCTCAATTTTTGTTTGGAGCAAATTCTGTGAAGGTACTTCTGTTTCTCACATACCCAACGGCCAGCCTTCTCTCTCTAGTCTTTTATTTAATGTCTCAGAAACTTTTTTAATTACATTTTCAACTTCCAGATAGTTTGTATCTACACAATTTCCCATTGTACCTCAGGTACCTCTGCAGGAAGATTGCGGGCGCTTACTCTTTTACTTGACGATTTTCAAAGGCTTGTTCGCTTCTCTAATCCTTTTTATTATCAGATCTCTCAAATCCCGCATGTTCCTTCTTCCCTCTTCCTGCTGCTTGTCCCAGTCTGGCTGAACGATGGGAAATTTAGTTTCTGTTGAAGATCCCTATTGGTCTCCAGTGGGATGCTCTCTTTCCCAAATCCTCATTCCTGTCTGCCATATCATTTGCCTTTCTTCCGCAGTGAATAAAGTCCACCCCAGGTGTAAATGTTAGGTCCCAGGAATTGATCAAACTGTTCGGCCAAGACTAGAGGGTCCTCCAGGAGATTTTTCATCTCCTTCTTGAAACTTCTTACTTCTGCACTGGTGAGCGGAACATTGACAAATCCCAAAGCCCCTTCTCCTATCGGAACCTCCCTCAAAGGGAACATTTGCATGTTGGCTTGGGCTTTTTGTTCCTTTCTTTCCAATGGAAAGGATTTTATATCGTCCTGTAATATCTCCACCTTGCCCCTTCTCTTTTTCTCATGTTTCTCCAGCCTGTCCGAGCTCTTCTGTCCTGCCTCCTCCAGCTCTGGGGCACAGGCCTGTACTCCTCCATCGGCCCCCTCACCTGTTGATGTTCCTCGGGAGGAATATCACTAGCATCCTGGTGATTCTCCCTTCCCCTCTGACTATTATACGGCGGGGGCAGGTACTTCAAAGGATGCCAGGGAGGTACGTCTGCCTCATTTTTTGTGGTAACCTTAAACAATTTGGTCACCAGGATCCAACATGCTGCATAATCTGACTCTTCCTGATTAAAACAGGTTCTTGTATTCACAAATACATTTAAATTGATTTATTTTTGGATAATTTAAATTTACCAATGTTGAATGAAGCAGAAGAATTTAGATATTTCATTTACTGAATTAGAATTGAAGGAAGCTTTACAATCAATGCCTAATGGGAAATCTCCTGGAGAAGATGGTTTTACGGTGGTTTTATGAAGAGTTTAATGATTTATTATTTCCATTATATATAGATATTTTGAAAGAAGCAACTGAAACAGGTGTATTTCCAGAATCTTTCTCAAGAGCATTGATTAGTTATACCAAAAAAATCCTTTAAAAGTATTATCATATCGACCAATATGATTATTAAATATTGACTATAAATTGGAAAAAGTCTTGGCCAATGGGTTAATGAATTATTTACCAAAACTGGTTCATATTTATCAGGTAAATTTTGTTAGAGGTAGGTATTCAGCAGACAATATAGTTTATTTCATTAATTAATGTGGCAAAACAACAAAATAACCAACCAATGGTTGTATCTTTAGATGCTGAGAAGACATTTAATCATGTTGAATGGAAACTTTTGTTTAAAGTATTGGGAAAATTTAATTTTGGCCCTTTTTAAAAAAAAAGTAGAGGTTGGGTTAAGGCTTTATATGCGGGACCTACAGCAAGGGTGTTAACAAATGGTCAGATTTCAAAATCCTTTAACTCGTGCTACAATGTTGCCCTCTTTCACCTACTTTATTTGCTTTAGTAATTGAACCTTTAGCTCAGGCAGTTCGACAAGATTTAGGTATTAGGGGAATTAGTGAAGGAAAATGAATATATAATTAGTTTATTTGCAGATGATGTTTTGATATACTTAACTGACCCAAAGGTTTCATTAAAGTCATTACAGGAAATAATTGACCAATCATTTGTTTTACTGTCGTAGACTATAGAAACAAAGATGGCAATTGCTCTTCTTTTGTATCTAACCACATTTTCCCCTTCCAGGTGTTAACTGGTGTGAGAAAAATGGGCAGGTAAATGGTGGATGTGAGCACCTGTGTCTTCCAGCACCACTCTTTCACCAAAGTACACCTGCGCTTGTCCCGATGGCATGCAATTGGGGCCAGACATGAAGCGCTGCATTAAAGGTTTGTTTTCTTTGTAGTCTTTATTGGGCGATCTGAGATATTGAAAATTATTTAAAATGGATATTCAGTTGGATCCAAGATTACGTTTATTGGGTATGATAAGGCTCCACTTATTGATTTAAGAATGCCTGAACCAGATTTAGCTTTATTAAAGTTAGCTTTAGCAGTAGCAAGAAAATGCATAGCTGTTACATGGAAGAATGATGCAAAACTAAATTTGCAAACATGACATAATGAATTACAGTCTTGTATTTAGAAAAGTTTACAATGTGAAAAATAATTTTTTATTGATACGTGGGGAGTATATTTGAAATGGATGACTAAAGAAATTAATTAACTGTAATAAGTTTGGCACACCAGTCAGAATATTGGTTTTTGTTGCAAGTTTTTTTTGGGGGGGAGGGGGGAATTGGGGAAAGTTTTTTTTAGGATTTTTAGTGGGTTTTTTTTTAAAATGTTAGAGGAGGGAGGGGGAGGGGTTAGAGTAATTTTATGTTTTTCTTTGTCCAATTTGAAAAATTAAGTAATTTTTTTTAAATCATGCCAACCTTGTTCAGTGCCATTCTATACTCTAAATGGGCTCTTTACATAACTAAATGAATGTTAGAGATAACCTTCAATGAAGGGACCATCTCACTGCATTAGGCAATATGCAATATCTTATTGCAGACGTTTTAATTGGAATGCAAATTATACCCACAAGAGCAACAGGTTTCAAAATGAATTTTATTGAGCTGATCGCTGGAAAAACAATGCAAGGAAAAAAATAGAGCAATTTATACAGTCACACCACTCAACATTCAAGACAATCCTTTAGTCAAAGTTGGATTCATTCACACCAATGTGATGTGAAGACAGACTACATTTAAGTTGAGCAGGGCAACTTTAATAGCAGCTCCTGATTTAAATGCCCATTATCAACTCATTTTAAAAATGGCAAGTTTCAAAAATAAGTTCACATTTACTGAAACACCAGTGATTATGGCACCAGAGGTAGCAAGGGGTTACACAGAACATTTAACAGAAGTTCAAAAGATTAACCAATACATCCTGTTATTGAACCACTTGTAGTTGAGCACAGCCAGAGAGGCACTTGGACGTGTTAGCATGTGCAGCAGTTCTGTAAATGTTACAAGTACCTAGCCACTGCCCTGCACCCTTCAGGTTTGGGAGAAGGGGACAAGGTAGTGAACCACATTCGCAACAGAATCACACCGATTAGTGCATGGAAGGGTGTCACAACTTGGCCAGTTTCAGCGGCATGCAGCATCCTAGAGCAGGAGCACGCACATGGCCAATTTTGCTGAAGTGGGCATGCTGTTAGCCAACACGATGGAAATGTTGTCTGGCAGTGTGGAGGCAACCCTGCAGTCCTTCAATGGTATAGATTCTGCTTTAGAATCTAATTTTTCAAAACCATTTTTATTTCTTAAATATGTTCTCTAGTTGTAACAAGAAAGACAGCTATTGTAAACATTTACATTTAAAAAAATAGGAAAGTAAGATAGTTTAGTTGGGCACAAATTTTAATTCAGTCCAGTGCATTATGAAATTCAGCACCCCCCCCCCCCCAAGTATTTCAGCTATTGGCACTCTCCATATTGCACTGTGAGAGTCAGCGGCTTTATAATTACTCCAGAAGACAAATAAATAAATTAAACATCAACATTGCAAATTATTAAACATTTCCTTCAAAAAAATGTACAATTTACAGTTATTTACAAGTTAAAGAGTGAGCTAGATACAAGCTTTTTTGTCTGGTACCAACCCTTGTAAAGAGGGATGGCCTTAGCTATGAAGGGGCACCAGTGACCATCTCACTGCTGCTGTGGAACAAGGTCTACTAGAATTAAGTGCTCGACAAACATTTCTTCAGGAGAAAACAATGCACTCCAGCATTACAACTATTGGAGTGAATTGTGAAGGAACCATAGGACATTGCAGTACAGAAACTGCCATCTTTGGCCTTCTAGTTTACAATGACCCGCACCCAATCCATAGCCATCCACATCCTCCCATTCACGTACCTTCCCAAATTCTTCAATGTTAAAATCGAGCCTCCATTCACACTCCCACCACACTGAAAAACCTTTAGGTTCAAGGTTGGACATAAATTTGCACTCGATCGAATAACATCCTTAAAGTCACTATTTCAACAGCAGTGGTATTGAAACAGCAGTGGTATTGAAACAGCAGTGGTATTGAAACAGCAAGTGCCCCTTATCCATAGGCCAGCCTCAAACCAATACATGAGGAAGCCAGTCAGGAAAAGAAAAATTCCAGCTCACTCATGTATTGACCTTGCTGTACACAAATATTTACAAAAACATACAAATTAAGACATACCCTGAACTGATATATATATATATATATATGTTTATATAAAATCAAATCTGCACTTTTATATTCAAATCTTATCCTTTTTACATTCAGTAGATTAACCCACACTTTATCAGTGTCCATTTTTGACCACATCAGATGCACATATCTTCAACAAGCATCTCAAATGAGTCCTGAAAGGTTCCTTGCATTCAGAGATCATAATATTTGAAGTTGGATTTCATTTTTAAGAAAAACCACAATATAAAATCCATGGCAAATGGCACTTCAATTAAAAAAAAACAACGGAGTGGCTCTGCCGAAGAAAGAAATGAAAGGAGTGGTGTGTTGGATGGGCTGAACAGTACATCTGACATTCCAGGTTGATTGACAGTGTTGCTTTCATGAGGCACTTTGCAGGCAGGTTCTTGGTGTCAAGCACTGTAGTCCTCCAAGCTTACAACTGCTCTCTGCAAAAATAAAAAAGATTTTGTTTAGCTTCATGCAACAAAAATTACAAATAGGTCAGGTCCTGACCCATTCAGAAGATTGCAAATTCAGAACCATAGTTCTGAGATTCAAATCCTGCTTAGGTTCAGTACAGTGAAGTTGTGGACCAGCAGCTCGATATTCAAGACTAAATGATCCAGAGATACCATTTTAAATCTCAAGACAACAATTCAAGCTCCATAATCTGGTAGCTTGTTGCAAAAACATATCCAATTCACAAAAAGCCTTCAGAGACAAATCAATCTTTGCCCGTTAAGACTCCAAATTCATGAATACAGTCAGCTCAGCCCAAAACCATGTCAACATTGGCATTTGTTTATGGTGAGGAGGTGCTTAGCACCTTAAAAAGGAATACTTGAGAAAATAGCTTGGTAACAAAAAAAGGTACACATAATAAGGTAGGCAATGCGGTACATGGGATAGATGGATCGAAGAGACAAAAATAAAATTAGTGCAGAAGGAATCTAACCTGTAGTCCAACATCAGTCTTGATGGAACAAGCCAATCAGAACCCACCAGTCTGTCACCTTCACTGAAGGTTCCAGGGTTTGGCTCTGACAATAGCTTGGAGAATTACATGACTAGTCTTTCACTTTTCACTCCAGGAGGGGCCAATGCAGCTTAATTTATTTCACTAGACAACTGGGTCCACTTCCACTTGATAGGAAACATTAAGTAGCAATTTCTCACCGTGGGGTACAAGTAGCCAACTTGGTTACGGCTGATGTGGACCTCATCCTCTTCAGTGGTCTTCTGGTAGACAGGGTTATCAAAGTTGATGCTGTTGGTGTTTTTCAGCCTCCAGTTTTTCCAGATGAAATATACAGCAGTACCGAGCAGTGCCAGGATCGCTGGAGAAGGTAGAAGAGCACTTCATTTATTACCTTCCTGGAGTCACATATTAAAGGGCAGCACATTCCAGTTTGGAGGACAGATTTCCTGATCCTCATTTCTATTGAGAAGCAGCAAACGCTGGCCATCTCACTGTCGCAACATAACTCTAGGTAACACCTTCCTGGGAGGAGAGGGCAGTGGCCGACTAGTTTGAAAACCAGAACCACATGAAAGTCTGCAAACACCGTGGTTGAAATAAAAACACAATGCTGGAGAAACTCAGCGTGTCAGTGTACCTTACCTTGATGAAGGGCTCAAGCCCTAATCATTAGTTCTTTTTTTTTTTTAATTTTAACAAAGGACACCGTTTGACCTGGTGAGTTTCTCCAACATTGTTTTTACTTTTGGGCTTGAGTTCATACCTTGAGCACATACCACTTGTATGTTGTTTTTGCACAAGGGACTGAAGAACACTGTTCCCGTCCAGTTGTACTTAGACAATTGGATTATAATAAACTTGAATAATCCCCAGGGTAATCAGTTGGAATCTACACAAATGTTAGGGCTGCAGTTTAATTTCCCCAATTAGTCTGGATTGAACGTACCTAACGGTAGAACAAACCACAGCGCGTTAGTTCCTTGATGGTTTGTAGCAGCTGCCTCAGCTGCTACCTCACTTCGCTCTCCTGAAAGGGAAAACAACAGTCAGAGACCCAAACGCAATTTGGAGAAAAGAAAAACCCTCACAATTGCTTCACAGAACTAGTTAAGAAATGCACCTTTATGGGAAATGGTGAGCAGTTCATGGACAGTGGGAAGTGTGGTGGGATCTGCACGAGGTGTTGCGACGTTGGCAGGTTTGGAGCTATGGGTGGTCACTTTCTTGGCTGTGGTGGGGTTGGCTGCCATGATGGTCTGACCACTATGACTCGATGTTTTTTTTCCTGTGGTTGACGTGACAGTAGGTTTGATGTCAGCTGGAAAAAATAAGACAAAATGGTCAGTAATGTGCACCATTTGGCAATCTGGTCTCTATTACCATTTAAGGCAGAGAATATGGGATTTTGAACAATTTCTTTCGATTACAAGAAAGAAATGCATATCCACCAAGCAGTATTCCTTTCAAAGGACTTCTTGGTTTCTCACTCCTACAATCAAACCACTTTCTTGCTCCACTGTGCCCTCCCCTTTATAATCCAGCCATGATACATTTAGATCACTCCACTGATGGGAAGATTTTGTTCTTCCTGCCACTTGTAATGGGACCATTCCCCCCCCCCCCACAAAAAAACTAAAAGCTGCTCTCCAAACACATGATGTTGCAGGACATGCTCCTCAATTAAAACAAAAATCTGCATCTCAGATCGCCCCACAATAGACCCAATAAAGACTACAAAGAAAACAAACCTTTAATGCAGCGCCTCATATCTGGCCCCAATTGCATGCCATCAGGACAAACGCAAGTGTACTTTGGTGAACGAGTGGTGATCTGTGGTGCTGGAAGACACAGGTGCTCACATCCACCATTAACTTGCCCATTTTTCTCACACCAGTTAACACCTGGAAGGGGAAGGGAAAAATGTGGTTAGATACAAAAGAGCAATTGCCATCTTTGTTTCTATAGTCTACGACAGTAAAACAAAATGTGCATCAAGAACATCGTCTCATGTATTCCATTAGAAAAAATAACATATAGTTTAAGAAATAATATTGAAATATTCGAACAAGTATGGGAGCCTTACATTAAATACAATAGCGAAAACCTACCGGGAACAAACATTACCTAAGTTGATGGAAGGAGAAGAGAAGAAAAGAATGGACTCAGTAGAATTTCTGGTGTATTTTTGTTGAATGACAACATTGTCTAACTGAATTAATGCAACCTAGATTGTATAACTAAAATGGATGAGAGGGGGGGGGGATGGGGGGGTGGCTTGGGAGGAGGGAGGGGGGAGGGAGAAAAAGTCACTGTAAATGTGTGGAAAAGAAAAAGTGTATATCATGGCTATTGTGATTTATGGTGTGAAAAATAAAAAATTAAAAAAAAAAAAAAAGAACATCGTCTCATGTCAACCACACAAGATTATGGTAACCAAATGATTGGTCAAAGAGCAGGAGGCTCTGACTATTCTCCCTCAGCCCAAGGACAAAACTGTTGAAAGCATATTCAATGCAACAGTAATTATAATAGGTGGGTTGTTTGTATGGTGTCTGTACACAAGAGTTCAATCTATTGGGGACAATCTGAAGAAAAGCATTGTCACGGACTACCAAGAATGCCAGACAGCAAGGGCATTGTGTCTATCTGCAGGTGCTTGCCTTTGGGTTACCTATGGCCAAAAGTAACTTGCAATCAAGAGCAAGTGGACCTCCAAAGAACTATGGCCTGGTGTAAAACACTAAAGTCTGCAGACACCATGAATGAAGTAAAACCACAATTGCTGGAGAAACTCAGCTGGCCAAACAGCGTGCTTTATATAGCAAGGATAAAGATATGTAACCAATGTTTCAGGCATGAGCCCTTCAAGATATGAGCAAAGTGTAGGCAGACAGCCAAACAAAATGGTGGGAGGGTGGGGGAAGGAGGGGATCCCAGCCCAACAGGCAGGAGGTAATAGGGAGGGGAGGGGGAGGGATGGTTCTGCTAATGGAGCTGGAGGAACAAAAACAAAGAAAGGGAAGGGGGAGAGAGAACAGAGAGTAGGCTACCAGAAACCTACAAGAAGTCAATGTTAATGCCATTCATTTTTAACTAGAGTCCTATTTAGTATTTTTTTTATAAAAAAAGGCAAATCTTAACTAGCAACCAACCTTTGGGCTGTCGAAGATGGTGATAGAGGACAATGTCTTGGGGAACATCCAGATTCTCAATGACTGTGAGAATGTCGCTCCCAGTGAGCCTGTTGGCACTGAAAATAGCCTCGTGATCCATATCAGTCCAGAAGACTTTATCCTAAAATCGGGAGGGAGGGGAGATAAGAAATATTAATAAAGCCAATCAGAGAGGTGTGTGTGTGGGTGGGTGGGTGGGTGGAGGAGGGGGGGTGGTTTTGAAAGTGTAATGAACATATTCAAGACTCCAGGCAATAAAGAACAAAACTGATATTTTCCAAATTTATAAACCTTTTAAATCATCGTAAATGCTGTCGTATAGGATCATACTCAAAACTTTAAAATTTCACCTTTAAAATGGGTCGTCCTATACAAAGGATCTACAATTCTTACACAGACAACTGTTGCAACACCACCGCTATCTTCCTGCTGGCTCCAGTGCAATCTCATGCATGCCCCACATCAGTTATTTGAAGTCTCAGCGCTCCTCAGCAGGGTCCACTCGCCCAGTCTGACTGCCATCGGCTTAGTACAGGCTGTAAACAGCCTGTACAGGAGCCGACAGTGGTTTATTTCAAAATATCCAAACCCTTATTGTGATTTGCTTTTAACAGCATCCACTAGTTAGTGGATTTTTGGGGGGGGAAGGAGTCATCTTGTACAAAACCACCAATTAGGTAGAAATTCCAGGGTTGTCCTATACAACGGCATGTACAGCATTTAAAAATCCTAGATTGTGGCTCAGAATTTATAACAAAAGGTTTCACTTGGAGATAACCAGCCACAAGCGAGCCAGGTTTTTCTAATCAACAGTTGTTTAATCTTACTGCATGTACCCACTCACCTCAAACAGAGCCAAAGAAAAAGGATGAGCTAGCTTGTCTTCAGAGATGATCAAGGTCTTCCTGTTGTCTCCAGTAACACCAATACTTGACAAAGTGTGAAGTTTAGAGTCCACCCAGTAGAGTCGCTGATTCACCAAATCTGGAACAAAAGCCCATCATGCACTGCCTCAATACGTTATTTAGGACCCGAAGTGAAATATTCTCATGCAATTTAAAATGACTTTTAAAGAATCATTAAAAATATTCCAGAAAATACTGCAGTGAAGGCCAATGGAAAAAAGTTCATGGTTAAGAGAAATATTTTAAAGTAGAGGAATTAAGAGATTTGGGGGAAAAAGCCAGGTAGGTGGAGACTAGTCTATCAACCATGATCACATTGAATAGCGGAGCAGGCTCAACGGGACTCCTGCTCCTATTCCTTATGTTCTTATACGGAGGGAGTCAAACTGATGGTCCATTTATGCTCAAAAAAAGTTACAAAATCAAGCTCTAAAGACTCACCCAAGGTGATTCCATTTGGCCACTTGATCCCTTCACTAACAAGGGTCATACGATCCACTCCATTCAAACCACCTTTCTCAATCTTAGCAGGTTCTCCCCAATCACTCCAATACAAAAAGCTAAGAGGGACAAAGAATCATTAAATCAGACCACTCTGTTGACTGGATAGCGATCCAAATCAAAATTTTAAAAAAAGTTATCCAAACACTTTGTTCTCAAAACACCAAATGGTCACCTGGAGGCTTTCTTGGCTGTCTAAATGCAGGACATGTGCAAAAATGCTTAGGTCTTGCATTTGTGAAAAAGAAAACTTTCAGCTTGAAAACTTGGGGAGAATTAGGGAGAGAGAAAAAGGTTTCCTTTCCCAGTCGCCTTCATGTTCACAGATGCTGCCCAATCTGCTGAGTGTTGCCAGCATCTGAAGTTTTTCAAATGTCCATTCTCACAGCTCCACACTTCTAACCACCAAGAGACATTACCAATTTTTGCAAAACTATTTTTTAAAAATTTTCCTCAGCTACAAATTAATGCTGCATGGTTAGCACAACACCGTCACAGCACCAACTACTTGGGTTCAAATCCCGCGCTGTCTGTAAGGAGTTTGTGCATCTCCCCATGCCTGTGTGGGTTTCCTCCCATTCTTCAAAGTGTACCAGGGTTGTAGGTCAATTGGGTGTAATTGGGCTCGTGGGCCAAAAGGGCCTGTTACTATGCTGTAGGTCTACATTTTAAAAAAAATGACTAATTTCTCCAAATTTGCCCAAGAAACAATGTCTTGGTTAATGTGCAAATTTAAAGGACCCCATATACAATCTTTCACATAGATGCTGCTGTTAAAATCTACGGTTGCTGTGAGACCTGCTGGGTTCCTCCAGCATTTTGGTGTTTCTATCACAATAACAGCGTCTGCAGACTATTGTGTTTCACTATAAACTAATCCTCAATTTGGTTTCAGGAGCTGTACTTACCCATGAACTGGATCCACCACAATGGCCCTGGGCTTTGATATGTTTTTTTTGAAGAGAATTTTTCTCTTTGTTCCAGCTGTATTCGCTACAGAGACTGTACTGGCAATGAAATCTGTCCAGTAAATATTCTGGTGAATCCAGTCTACAGCCAAACCTTCAGATGCCCCAATCTCTGTCTCAATCACTGTAGAATGATGGGAAGAGTTCTCAGCCTTGTCCATTAGAGCACTGGAGGAAGACAAAGATTTGCTGGCGGTTAGAGATTCAACTTCAATCCCCCAGAAATCGAGACACAACAAAAGATGCATTCACTCTAGCCATCAATTTTAACAATTTCCGAGTTGTGGGGGCCTAGAATGCCTTGCCAGGGTGGTGGTGGAGGCTGAAACATTAGGGGCACAGGCACATGGATGGAAGAAAAATAGAGGGTTACAGAGTAGGGTTGAGTGGGTGTTTTTTTTTTTAAAAAAAAACCCTGGGTCAACTCAACAACAAGGGCTGAAGGGCCTGTAATGTTCCATGTCCTACACTGAAATCCAAACCCAATCTCTCAATCAAGAGTCTTAAATCAATCAGGATCACGCAATCTAACCCCTATTCACTGGTGCCAATCGGCAGACAGAATCTCACCTGAAGATTTTCTTTTCATGTAGGTCAGCCCAATAGATTTTGTTTGTGGCTACCTCCATGTCTAGTGCCACAACGTGCTTCAGGCTGGGGATCAGCTGAGTGTACTCACTTCGGTCAAGAGTCAGTTTCCTGACTTCATGCCGGCTGGTGAAAAATAAATATGCTACAGCTCCTGAAAAGAATTCAAAGTGGTAAACATTATATTCAGCCAGTTCATACAAACACACCGATTAAAAAGCTCAGGTTAGGTCAACAAGACTACGTCACTAGTCTGTGCATTGCACCACAGGCGCCGACCTCCATGAAGGTTACATAACGACCGACAGTGCTGATCACCAATGAAGACGTGGACTTTCTAACCCCGTGCTCCCAAGTAAGTGTAGAGTGTCAGGCGTCTGACCTTGAGCGTTGGCAGTAAGCGATGAACTCCATGTCACCATTTACAAAGGAAGCCTATTCTGGCTTCACTAACACAATAATATGCATGGTGAAGGCATTGCTAATCAAGTAGCCAATCCAACCAGCAGTGCACTAAGAAATAAGTTCTATTTAACCCAACAGAAAGATGCAGCAATTAACAACACAACAACTTCAATCACAACCTCGGTGGTTCTCACCAATTGCTTTGCACTGCCTGGTCACTGGATCCATGTGATAGCCTTCATTACACTCGCACTTGAATCCACCATCCAAGTTAATACAAATCTGACTGCAGGCATCTGGGTTCTCACACTCATCAATATCTGAAAGATAGATGTCAAAATCATTTCGCTTTTGTTCTTGCTTTTCTTTTGTGCCATAGAATTGTGGTGCTGGAAAGGAGGCCATACACACCTTCACATTTATCATCAACCAGTCGGAATCCAGGTCGACAGAGACACTCATAGCCGATCTTCAGATCTTTACAGATGTGTGAACAACCTCCATTCTCAATCAGGCATTCATTCACACCTGGACCAGATGTTACAAGAATGTCATTAACTCCAGTTTAACCCATTAACATCAGCTTCTCCATTTTCTGCTAGCCTACTCGCCATTCTCCCTCCCTTCCCCCTGTCCATACCTTGATGACAAAGGCCTCAAGCCAAAAATGTTGGTTCTGTATCTTTCTTTGCTACATAAAGGACACTGTTTGACCTGCTGAGTTCCTCCAGCGTTGTGTTTTTACTTGAACTACAGTGTCTCAGACTTCAGTGTTTTACTTCTAACCCATTCTTCCTGTTTAGTTACACCCCAGTGAGCAGAGATTCCTTGATCCATCCTCCTGCTGCCATCAACATTCTAGCTCACCTATGGATGAAACTAGCCTATCCCTCTTCAAGAGAAAGCATTCAACCCAAAATACTGACTATCAATTTGGATATCTCCTAGATCAGTGGTTCTCAATCTTTTTCCCCCCACCCCCCCTCACTCACACACCACCTTAAGTAATGTTTGACTAGCCGCAGAGCACCTACAGCATCCTAAGCGAGTGGGGGAAAAAGGTTGATAATCACTTCCCTAGATGCTCAACCTCACGGACACTACTACAGTGAAACCTCAGCAGATTGGAGCAGTGACTCAAACTAAACACCTCAGTAAATCCATTTTCTTTCAAGTAGAAATTGGACAGTAGCAGAAGTTGCAGTTAAATCACCATTTACCAGACTATAAGCAGTCAAATGTTCACCTTCCAAGAAGGTGACTACAAAAAGAACCCCAAAAAGTAACAACCAACATACCACATTCTTTCAGGGGTTCATCTGACCAGTCGCGACAGTCGCGCTGCTTGTCACAAACTTTGTCCAGTAGGATACATTCGCCACTCCTACATTTGAACTTGTGGGGACCATCACACCGGGTTACTGTAAACAAACACTTAGGAAAGTTAAACAAGAATCAACTACTTTGCAACCATAGTTTGACCCAATGCACTAAAAGTGGCAAAAAGACACCAGTTGATTATAGAACAAATAGGACAGTTCTTTAATAATTTCATCAACATCCAGGTTAAGGGAGAGGGGTGGAGGGAGGGAACCCATCATATCTTTATCTCCCCACAGTCCAAACACCTAGATAGGAACAGAAATAGGCCATTCAGCCTTTAGAGTCTACCCTGCCATTTAATCATCTGATCCATTCTACCACTCAGCCCCACTGCCCAGCCTTCTTCCCACAACCTTTGATGCCTTGGCTAATCGAGAACCTAGCCACCTTTCCCTTTAATGCACATGGCCTCTATAACTGCCAGATTTACCACTCCCTGGTTAAAGAGATTTATCCACATCTGTTCTGAAATTGTGCCCTCCTGTCCTTGATGCTCCCACCATGGGCAACAACCTTTCTGCATTCAAAATGTTTCAATGAGATTCCCCCTTACATTTTTCTAAATTCCAATGAGTACAGGCCAAGGGCTGTCAAACATTCCTCAAATGATAACCCTTTCAATGCTGAAATCATCCTTGTAAACAACCTCTGAACCCTCTCCAACATCAGCACATCCTTTCTTAAATAAGGAACCCAAAACTGCTCACAATTCTGCAAGGGAGGTCTCACCAGTACCTTATAAAGCCTCAACATCACATCCCTGCTCTTGTATTCTGTTCCCTTGAAATGAACACCAACATTGCGTTTGCCTTCTTCACCACCAACTTAACCTGCAAGTTTACCTTCAGGATATCTGCACAAGGACTTTGCATCTGGGCATTTTCAATTTTCACCCCATTTAGAAATAGTTTGTTTCTTCTACCAAAAGACCACAACTGCACCCTTTCTGACATTGTTTTTCATTTGCCCCTTCTCTGCCCATTCTCCTAATCTGCCAGAGTCCTTCTGCAGCCTCCCTGCTCTTTCACCTACCTTAGTACCATCTACAAACCTGGACACAAAGCCACTCATTCTAAATCAATGATTGTCAACAGAAAAAGCAGCTGTCCCAACACCAGCCCCTGTGGAACCCCACTAGCAATTGGCAGCCAACTAGAATAGGATGTCTATATTCCAACTCTCCGCTTTCTGCCAATCAGCCAACACTCCAGCCATGCTAGTGTGTTTCCAGTTATACCATACAGAACGCAAAGTCAGCTCCCATTCTGAAAATCTGCTCAAGTTTGACAAATAGATGAAGCACAGTGGATAACATGCTGTTACAGAGTCAGCGATCAGGACCAGGGTTCAAATCCTGTGCTGTCTGCAAGGAGTTTGGTCATTCTCCCTGGGTTTCCTCTCACCTTTCAAAAATGAATCAGGTGATGTAGGCTAATTAGGCAGCACAGGCTTGTGGGCTAAAAGGCCTGTTACCATGCTGCATGTCTAAATAATCTATGTATAATGAAGTCTATCAATATTCTCATTGTAATAATGAGCATCTAGGACTCACTTAAGATGGGCAGAATCTTCCAAATACAGAAAAATTCTTACAGAAGGAAAAGAATCCTCATTGAAAATATCCCAAGAATGGGACAAGTTTCTTTGCTTCAATTCTAGCTCCATAGTTAGAGATGCCTAGACTACAGCAGGGTTTCCAACCAGACCAAACTGATGTCCAGAGGAGACCAGTAAAAGAGTGGGATCCCAAGCTTTGCAAGGAATCCATTAAGTGACAGCCAGCCGTCTGCAATAGAAAATTGCATCTGGTCACATTAGCATGCAGCAAAATTCAGGTCTACACAACTGCAAAAATCTAAAAATTTGCAATATACAATTTGTACCAATGAACTTACTATTTACACAGCCAACTTCATCACTGCCGTCATGACAGTCAAGCTCCTTATTGCATTGTCGGCTTCCATGAACGCACATTCCATTGTCACATTGAAATTCATCAGGTTGACAAGTTGTCATTGCTTAAAAGAAAGAAAATCTAGATGAATACATTTGCAAGTAACCAGTTTACAAACTCTCATACCAATGCTCACAACATTTAGTTTTACAGGGAGGCCACTCAGCTCGTGAAGCAGACTTGTTTCTTTGCTATCCCTCAACTCTGCCAACACACCAGAACCTCAAATTTCTGTGCAAGTGTGCCATCAGACAGTGTTTACACAGTACAGGTACATTTTTGGGGGCAGGAAATCCTACTCCTGGGACTGTTGTAGCTCGTGTTAATTCTTGGGGTACATTTGGAAAACATACTGCGAACACTCACCACAGCCTTCCTCATCCAATTTATCCCTGCAGTCTGTATTGCCATCACAGCGCCATTTCAGATGAATGCACTCGCCACTGGTCGGGCAGTGGAATTCTAGGTTAGAGCAAGGATTGGGCCGCTCAAGTGTGGCTGCTTTCCCACAATTCTTTTCATCAGACTCATCGGTGCAATCAGGGTCATCGTCACAAGCCCAGAGCCTTGGGATGCAAGTGGTGTCTGTACATTGGAACATCTCAGGCCCACAGGTCCGCTGTGGACATCCCACTTCGTCGCTACCATCGGCGCAGTCATAGTCTTCATCGCAGATAAACTTCTGCGAGATGCAGTTCCCATTACGGCACTGGAACTCGTCATCTTTGCAAATACGGGCAGCTGTCAGGACCAGGAAAGAAAGCCATTGTAAGACAGGCTTTGCACTCGAGTGGTTAGGAACAGTTGAGCAAGGAGAAAGAAAATTCAGGATCACTTACGGCAATCTTCCTCATCCGATTTGTTCTCACAATCGACTTCAGAGTCACAATGCCAAAATTCTGGGATACACTTGTTAACACGTCCACCACAGCTGAATTCATGGGAACCACAGGTTTTATTCTCTGGAAAATTAACAAATTTAATGATGCGCAAAATAAACCAAAGCAGCTACAGGAGCACATCAACCTTAAATTCCATATTCAAGCACGGCTTTACCCATTCAGGCTAACCAGCCAATTTATTTTCTTGGTTCAGAAGTATAGATAATCAGATTTAAATTTGGTCAAAGCACAAGTAACTATTCTTTCCAAATACCTTTATCCCTTTTCCAATCATCCCTACACCATCACAGGACTAGTTCAGGTAAGCACATGAAAATTTAGCACAACCAAATCCAGTCTCCTAAAGGGATCAGTGGACAGACACAAGTAGAGATTTTAAAAAACCATTGTACTGTAGGCAGTTAATACCCTGGATTGGCATGCGCGAGTCTTTGGTTGGTGCATGCGCACAGAAATCAAGATGGCCGTGCCCAGCCTATGGATCCCAGAATGCTAACTAACAAGGACATACATTTTGGTTCTTACTTGCCCTGTATCCCTGTTTATGTTGTAGTTTATGAAGTACAACCAACAGTGTAAATTATATAATTTTTCCTTAATATTTTTTTTAATTTTGGTCACGTGTGCAGATGGACACAAGTCGCATAGGTCGCAAGTTGGGGAGTACCTGTAGGCAGCATTATAAACAGTGCAGCTGCCACTGAAGAACAAAAATATTCACTTACTGCATGTTTCTACTGACTCATCTGAACCATCTTCACATTCAGACTGGCCATCACATAACCAGTGTGCCCGAATACATTTTCCATCACCACACTTGAAGTGGTTGTTATCACAGCGTCCAGTTGCTGGTATCATGGTGACACGGGAAAAAGAGAAAGAACTGGTTAAGTATCAGAAAGGAATGTCATCTTCCCAGACACGTTCCAAAACCTCTCCCATTTCCTGCATCATTATAGCAAGTTTCTATCCACTAGCTGATGGGTTTACAGCTGCTTCAGGAGGCTGTTTATGCCAATTAACTCTTCCCCCCTACATACTCTTTTCCATCCCTGCCCCCCTCATTTTCCCCAAAGACCACTTGGGCAGTAATACTTTTGCTGAAAGTTACCAATTCACGTTTCTCAGCTGGAACAAGGCAGGGTAGGAGGGGGTAAAATCTGCAGCAAGTGTACAGAACGAGGTGATCAAGGGTGGACCAGAACTGAATGAACCCATACGAAGAGCACTAAACCTTTGAATTTGCAGTTTGCCTTTTCCCTATAACTATTGGTTTCTCCTAATGGACCAATTCATTGCACAGAAGGAATTTTCAACCATGGTATGTTCCTGTGACAAGTTGCCCTTTTCCACTTTCCTATTAATTTGTAAAATGAAACTAACAAAGGAAATACTCTAAACAATATTCAGAAGTTTCAGTATTTGTCCATTCCATTCTTTTTAAATCAAATTCAAATACAAATCACTCTTTTCTGACTACCTATAAACCTCATTCATTGGCAATCTTTCCTACTAAACCCATAAAAAAACCAACTCTTCAGTTAAGTTTAGCTCGAAAGTTTTGGTGGTGAGACAAGTCAGTATTTTGATTTAAATGTGGGAAAGTTTTCCCCTTGAAGAAAACATAAGCAAAACTTCCAACTCTGGTAGTTTCTTCGGTAAAGGAAACTTTTACCGACAATGACTCACCCAGATGAGTACAGTCATCTCAAATTCACATTCACCCATTCGCTGTTGAAAGTGGGCTGACAGCCTCACATGTCTGGATTGGCTCGTTAGTTATTACACATTTCATGGCCCCACCCACACTGCTTTAGAAGTTACTACACATCGAAAGTTAAAACAGGACGTTGGAAGCACGATATGTAATCACAACTAACTATAATCAAACTCCGATTATCTGGCCATTCCCTTTCATGCACATGCAAGTTGGAAGTGTCAATTTATAAACTACAACCTTTCCCCTTGCACATCAAAGGCAGTCCAAATACAGATCACTCTGCATATACATATCACTTTGCTACCAACTGAGCTGCACCCTTGGAAATCTACTGCATTCTCCCCGAGTATCCGAGCTTTTAGCAGGAGTCAGGAAAGAAGAAAAAGGACTCAGAAGTGTAATGCTAATTCCATCATCAAAAGTTCAAGGAGAAATGCACCAGAGACTTAACAGGAAAGTTACTACACATCGAAAGTTAAAACAGGACGTTGGAAGCACGATATGTAATCACAACTAACTATAATCTACAACCTTTCCCCTTGCACATCAAAGGCAGTCCAAATACAGATCACTCTGCAATTATCATCTCCATTTTTCCTTCAAAAATCCTAACTAAGAAATTAAAACCGCTATTTAATAAATGATTTTGTTTGAACAGAGATCTAAGTAATGGAGAAAGAAAGCAGATTTCTGATATATTAAGGATATGTCCATTATCCCAATGTTTTAGAAGATCAAAACAAGATGGGAATCTGGAATTCATCTTTAGAAATGCAACATTTTTTTAAGGGGAGGAAATAAAGGCCATTGGAATAGGAAATATAATTAGGGGGTAGTGATGAAGGCACCTATTGTACACAAGAATGGTAAACATAGAGCAATGCAAACCTTAATAAATGAAGTTTCCGAAGTTGCACTACCACCTACCAAAGGCAAGCGATGCACACAGAACAACACACGACCATAAATGTCTTGCATATAATCTTGGATCAATCTACACTGCTTGATCAGTCAATGGAATTACTTCCTTGTCACTCTGTCCCAACTCTTGCTGGATCCTTAAAAAGTTAGAGATTTCAACCCATAAAGAATCTTCAGGACTTCTTCAACTGGGAGTTCCCATGTACTAGATGGGGAAAAATACCAGTCAGCATGGGAATTACCCTCATTTTGTAACTTGCTGAAGTGATACCCTCAAGTGAAACACACGCACGTCTCACACAAATGTTTGAATTCACTGAAATGGCAAAAATTCAACGACACTCATTAACCACAGACACTGGTTAGTAATTTCTCATAATGGCACCTATTCATTATATTATGAAGTTTTCTTAAAAACACGAGTTATTGCATCTGATCGCTGGTACGAAGCCATCAACTTCTTGCCCCACAGGAAGCAGTGGCTAAACATTTCTCTGTAGTTGGGATTAATACCAAAAAGATGGGCACTTTAAAAAAAATAGGTCGATAGCTGTTGGGTCAGACCTCGTTCAGTTATCTTTGGGTAGAAGTTTGAAGTTTAGCAGCAGTTTCACACTTGGCATGGACGGCTCCAGCACCTCAAAAGGGACCGTCTGAACTACTGTAAACATTTTTTTTAAAACCTCACACAATAGCAAATATGAACATTTACAATTTTAAAAAAAATTATCATCTCCATTTTTCCTTCAAAAATCTGTTTAGCTGCAGCAAGAATTTCAGTACATGTACGAAGAACATGTATTATACAACAACATGATCTGATGAGACATTTAATCAATATTTACAACTACAGCCACCCACTCCCCACCCCCCCCCCCACCAAGCCTAGCATGGAACATTTATTCTCTCAGTTCCAAATTGAGTTCTACTGACATCAGCAAAAGTCTTCCAATGGGGCAACAAAAGCCTCACAATTTGGTGCACTCTCCTGGAAGAGAACCACTTTCTGAACTCCACCCCGCAGCCACTCCCCATTATAAAAAGGCATTTAATGCAGGAACGGTTGTAATAAATAATCAAGAAAGTACTCGGCACTTTGCCACAAGAGAATCCCCAGGTTACATCTGCAAGCTCAAACAACACGCCAAGTCCAATTTAGTGTGATCTCAACAATGGTCTGAAGAAAAATCTCACAGCTGACACCTTTATTCGGCCAGTGACTAGTATGTTCTCTGTAGTGTAAGATTCAAATGCAACAACCCAAACGTCAGCACCAACAGAGGTGTAGCTGTAACTGCACCATTACTACAAACACTTGCCAAGTATTTAAAAGTACAACACAAAAGTCTGCAGACACCATAGTTGAAGTAAAGACAATGCTAGAGAAACTCAGCAGATCAGTGCCCTTTATATAACAAATATTAAAAACATACATAATTGGCGTTTCAGACTTGAGCCCTTCATCAAGGTACCTCAATGAAGGGTTCAAACCCAAAATGTCAGTTATGTATCCTTTATCTTTCACCAGCTGAATTTCTCCAGCATTGCATTTTTACACCAAGGATTTTTAAAGTCTTCTTGCAGAGAATTATTCTATTCTTTTTTTAAAAAAGCTAATTTCTCAAGGGATTTGTTACTGGTTTGTATGTGCTGGGGATAACAAAGTTTTGTTGCCATCTCATCAATACCCAAAAGGCAGCTGAGACCATCAATGGTAACTTAGTCAACAAGACAGTTTGATCATACCATGCCAGCCAGCCAATCAGAGGCCACTCTTTGAAAAAGCATATAACAGCTTGTGCAAAGGAGTGGTTTGATTGTTCAAACCCTTCAGTTGTAATTTGTATAACCAAGGCGTGTGCGCAATCCAACAATGCAAATATAACCCAAAAATGCATGGAGACAAAGAGGAGAAACAAATCTCAGAACACAGTGGCTTTAGTAGTAGTGCTACAATTTCAGTCTCAGAAACTACATTCAGTTTTGACCTCGGGTGCTGCCTGTGTAGTTTGCATATTTTACAAGTTTCTCCTAAGACATGCTGGCTGCCAAGTTAATTGGCCTCTAACTTGTTCGATATTGGGAGGGTCAGAGTGATACAAATGAACACGTGAAGAATGGGCTGCAGTGGGAAAAGGTTTAGGGCTGCTCTGAAAATTGGAATTGTTTTATGCTGGTGGGCTGTCATCAGCATTAAAAAAATGAAATAAGCCAACTATAACCTTCATCCTGTTCAACAGCAGAGTTGATTGACTGTTCACATTTATTTCCTGTCCTAACCCAATGCCGGATAGTCATCTCGATTTCTTAACTTGGCTATTACTTTGAAGGAATGTTCATTCATAAAAGTTGTAGATTAATCATTTCCTTTTAATTTCCAACAGAAAGAAATCCAATTAAGATAGTGCAATGGCTTGCGCCTCAACAGAACCAAGAAACCAGAGTGAGACTCCTCCATTAAGGAAATAGAACCTCAAGAGCCGTTCAGCATTTTGTCCAAAAGCCAATTAATCCTCATTGCAAGCCCCTCCACTTCCCAAAACTAAGAGTACAGACAATTCCAGAAGCAAACAATTCATTAATAAGAGTTTCAGTTGACGCATTATATACTCTTTAATCCTCGGTTTGTAGAAATTAGCCAAGATGGTAAATGCATTCCCCAAATAGTGCAACGAGGCATGGCAAAGCATTTTCCAAATCCCACAAACAACAGTGATCAAATAATTTGGTTCAGGAATAAGAACCCAGCAAAACTGCCCACTCTTCAAACTATTGAATTGACAGAGACAGAATAAACACCCCAAAGACCCCGACAACAGCAGGGACTGTTCAGCCCCGATGTCATCAAATAAGTTTACACACCTCCGCAACCTACTTAAAATATTCAAAGGACTTTGCTTCCTGCTCTCTTAAGTGACCTTTTAAATAAACAGTTTATTTAGATTACAAGGACAATTTTTATTTAAAAGTGGATTGTCCCACGAGGGAAAATCCACCACATTCCATCACATAAAAACTCTAAGATCTTTCGACCTAAACTACAGCACCAGCTTATCTGGAACTGAATCATTACTTCAATCAATTGCCAAGGATTTACAAGCCTCATCACCGTTTATTACATGCGATCAATGGAATCTTATTCCTGAGAATTATTCTAATCTGACTTTAAAAGACTAATTCTCAAGGGAAATGTTACTCAATTTGTATGTGATGGTTTTTCTAAAAGTTGCAGGGTGAAACTACGCGGGCGGGCTCCTAGAATGAAGGGAGACCATGGACGGCACAGTCTAGAGGAGCCAAATAGCCAGTACTACGGTGGGTTGAACTACAATTCCCAGAGTTCTCCGCGCGGACCGCACCCGCGTGGCTTCGGCCACAAGGGGTTGGCCGCCAGTGCGGCGCTCTAATTGGCCCGCAAGCGAACAGGAGATCGGCGGACCACGCCTCCCGACCAATGAGAGGCGCAGCTCGCCGTCCCATTGACCGGAGTGTTCGCTCGAGCCCCCCGCGCGGGAGCGGAGTGTAAGGTGGAGGGGGGGATTTTTGCCGCCAAGTGCGGTCGCCTGGGAGGCAAACGAGAGGTGAGGCCATGCCCGGTGGTGGGGTACCTCATGGACCCCGCCGTGCCCCAGCCCCGCCGCCCGTACTCACCCTGTCACCGTGGGCTAACGCCGACCCCAACTCAGTCCCCCTCCTGCCTGCCTGCCTCCTTCACGGAGCACCGTCAGCCCCTCTCCCCGCGGCCACTCACCGTCCATAGCAGCCGGCACCACGATCGAGGCGAAGAGCAGCAGAGCCAGCGATCTCCCCATGTCGGCAACCGGTGCTCGGAATGTGAGCCGGCTCCCGCCCATCCGGGTATTTCAAAACCGGCTGCCAAACAGCCGGTGGTGTGATCGGCTGGCCACGCCTCCATTTAAAGGGGCTGCCACCCTCCTGCCAACACCCCTTTTAAAGGGACATCCTACCCCATTTAAAGGGACAAGCTACCCCTTACCCCACCCTTCCCACCAACACCCCTTTTAAAGGGATAAACTACCCACTACACCCCCATTTAAAGGGGCAGCCCCACTCTTTACCACCCACACCCCCCATTTATGTGGACAGTCCACCTGCCTTCCCACCAAAACCCCATTTAAATGGGCAGCCCCCTCCTCCATCCCTCGTTTGGTCAGGAGACACTTCAAGGCTTCACAAGCAAGCTCTCCTCACAAACATCCCCTGTACCAATCACAGGCTGGTGGAAAACACCAATCACATACAAGTGAGTGGAATCCTCAATAATAAAGCCCTCCTGGAGTCTGAACTCAAAATTGGAGAAGAATATGCTGCCCTTTCTCCTTGTAATAATTTGTACATTAGAATTAGAATTTCTTGCCATTGTTTATTCAAGAATCTGATGGCAGAGGGGAAGAAACAGTCCTTGTATCACTGAGTGCTAATCTTCAGACTCCTGTACTTTTTTCCTGCAAAGTTAAGAGGGCACGGCCTGGGAGTGGGGAACTTTGAGACTACTTTCTTAAGACACCTCCTCTTGTTGATGTTCTTGATGAAGTGAAGACTGGACTCTGTGTTAGCCTTTCCTATCCTGTGCTATTGGCATCTCCATACCAGGCAGAATGCCCTGTACAGTACACCTGTAGAAATTTGCAAGAGTCCTAACAAATCTCTGTAAACTCCTCACAAAGCTTAACCACTGGTGAGCTTTCTTCATGGTTAACAAATTGAAGTTCTTAACCCTCTCCACTGCTGACCCCTTGAAGAGGACTGGTTTGTATTCTCCTGATTTCCCCCCCTCCTGGTCCACAATCAGCTCCTTGATTTTGCTTTGTGCCACCACTCAACTAGCTGATCTCTCTCTCCCTCCTGTACGCTGTCTCATTGGCCATCTGTGATTCTGCTGACAACCATGGTGTCATCGGCAAATTTCCCAACCAGTGGGATACTGAGAGAAATTTATAAGGTGTTATTGATAGTAGAAAGGCTGTTGTGGTACAGTAGTGAGAAACAAACATTGACCTGATGGGACGAATGGCTGAATTCTGCACTTTGTACTGATGTACATGACAATAAACTCTGACACTCTTGCAACTGATGTAATTTATCTGGAGTCCTGCAGATTGGCGTGGGATCCATCTTCCACAGAATTATCTGCTGAAATAACAGCATTTGACAAGAGGCTCTTAATGTTTATAAGTTATTTTTGAAATTGGTGTTAATACATTTCAAACTTATAGTTTCAAATTAATTCACTCTCACTTGCATCACACCAATATTCCAGATCAGACAAATTCTTGCTTTAATATTCCCATTGTAATGCCCCATAATGTTTTGTCACTCCCGCTGTGTGCCTCCTCTATTCTGTGGGAGGCAAAAGAGAGGGGGATGTACTGAATCTCCCTTGCTAATTGCTGCTGTAACGTTTTTGATTTAAGTTAAAACCGTGGCTGTTTGGAGAAATCAATGATGAGCTGAGAACCTGCCAATCTCACCCACAAAGAGACCTTGCAGGCACAGATTTAATCCCTCTAATAGAGAAATAAAATAGCACTGCAACACTTAGTCATATCTCAAAGCAGATCAAATTAAATTGAAGGTCTTTAATACACGATGTTTCTCTGTGGGAAAAGGGAATAACTATTTTGGCCTCAGCAAGATCTCTCAAACAGCTAGATGTGCAGATTTTCCTTCCAATGTTCTTCAAGCACCATTGTGTAGTTTTTTTTTAACATTGCAGGAAACACTGGAACAGACAAATGAATGTTGGGTTTAATGTGCAACGGAAGACAGGACTTGCAGATTAGATTCTGTAGTTTCCAGAGGAGAACTTCATGTTAGGTCTTTCTGACTTATAAAGACAAGAAAACCACTAAATGGTCAAACTGCCAGGTCTTTTATCGAATACATAACTCTGTTATTTCTGCATTAAAAGCCCTATATAAATGCAAGTACACAAGATCACCAGGTACAGTAAAGGAGCAGAAGTCAGCTCATTGAGTCCACTCCGCTATTCTAATCATGAGCTGATCCGTCCACCCACTTGGCCCCACTTCCCAGCTTTCTCCCCATAACCCTTGATGCTCTGACTAATCAAATACCTGCCAACCACTGCCTTAAATACACCCAACGACCTCACTTCCACAGTCACCTGTGGCAACAAGTTCTACAAACTCATGACTCTCTGACTAAAGGAATATTTCCATTCTCTGTTTTAAATTGATTCCCTTTTATCCTGATGTCATGCCCTCTTGTCATTGAATACCCTACTGCATTTGCTCTGTCCATTCGAAATAACTCTATGATTGTCACAGGTTGAGAAGGAAGAGCTTATGTTTCTCGCTTTTCTTAGATAAATATTTTTCATAAGTAAAAAACAAAAGCAGAATTGGACCTGCTGTTTATTTCTATGGGGGGGTCACATACTTGTTAGCAGTTAGCGCAACACAGTTACAGCACCAGTGGTTGGTCCCAGGATCAATCCCGTGCTCCCTGTGTCTGCGTGGGGGCTCCAGTTTCCTCCCGCCCTTCAATATTGGGCAGCACCTCCCAATTTCATGTCCATATCCTTTGAATGTCCAAAAATCTCAGCCTTGAATATACTCAGACCTGTCGGGCAGAGAATGGCAAAGATTCATAGTCCTCTGTGTTAAGCTCATTCTCTTCATCTCCAGTTTCTGGCAGATCCTTTAAAAAATTATTCTCCTAAGCACGGTTGCTGGAGGAAAGCGCCTCTGGTCGTCATCCCTGTCAAACCCTCTTGGAGGACTTACAAGCTTTATCGAAACCACCTCTCCTCAACTCATGTCAAGATCTGATAATCTGCTTCATTCTTTTCTGACCGGAGAATTCTCTCGAAGGATTGATATCTACACACTAAATTCATGAAAAGAAATTCATCTGTGAGTCTGGTTGGTGGTACTTGCAGTGTAAAGGTGAATGCAACTCTACAGAATATTTTAGATTTAAATTTTCCGATTTCCAATTTATTGTCAGAGTGCACACATGACATCACATACAGCCCTGAGATTCCTTTTCCTGCAGGCACAGGCAGAATTACCACTTATTGGTAGTGCAAAAAAAAACTACACAATGTACACATAAACAAATAAAGAAATGCAAGCATACAAGTGAGTGGAATCCTCAATAATAAAGCCCTCCCGGAGTCTGAACTCAAAATTGGAGAAGAATATGCTGCCCTTTCTCCTTATAATAATTTGTACATTAGAATTAGAATTTCTTGCCATTGTTTATTCAAGAATCTGATGGCAGAGGGGAAGAAACAGTCCTTGTATCAATGAGTGCTAATCTTCAGACTCCTGTACTTTTTTCCTGCAAGGTTAAGAGGGCACGGCCTGGGTGCCCAGAGAGAATTAAAAAATCAATAAAGTACAAAAGTAAGAGTCCCTGATTGAGTTTGTCATTGAGGAGTCTGATGGTGGAGGATATGGACATGTTCCTGAACCTGGGTGGTTGAAATTTATGGCACCTACACCTCTTTCCTGATGGCAGCAGAGAACATACGAGGTGGTATGGATCCTTGATGATTGCTGCTGCTCTCCAGCGGTAGTATTTCCTAATGTTCTCAGTGGTGGGGAGTGTTTTGCCTGTGATGTTCTGGGCTCTGTCCGCTACCTTTTGCAGGGGTATTGGTGGCAAGTACACAGACAATTTTAGCACGCTATGAGAAGGCAAGTTGTGTGCTCAGTTTTTTTTGCAAGGGTTTGGAAAACAAAATTATAAAGGACTTGCTAGGAATGTACAGGGCTGGGTTGATTCCACAATTGATCCCTCCCCACAATGGCACTTAACTCTGTGACTGCAGGAGGTGCTTCACTCGTGCCAACACCTACTCCCTCTCCACTATTTGGAGCCCCAAACAGTCCTTTCAAGTGAAGCAACACTTGTGAATTTGCAGAGGATCATCTACTCACTAAAGTGTGCACAAAGGAGGAGTAAGCACAGATGAGACAGGCACGATTCTGAGAGTAATGGACAGGGAGGGCGCTAACATACTGGTTCTTCTGTGCAGAAAGTCCAAAAACAGGGTTGGGGTCGAAGGATAAGGAACAGACTAAGACAAGAAATATGCTGACATAGTGAAGTGTAAATGTTTTAAATTCTCTTCCTCGGGGTGTGTAGATATTTCGTCAGTGGGTGTATTCAAAGCTGGAATTGATAGATTCTGAGAAAGCAAGGGAAATCAGAGGAATCAAGTCGTACATTTAAATTTAGGCCTACAGTACAGTAACAAGACCTTCCAGCCCACCAAAACACCAGGAAGAAACCCATGCAGGTCATGGGGAGAGCGTGCAAACTCCTAACAGATAGTGTTGGATTTGCACCTGGGTCACTGGCACTGTATTAGCGTCGGGGTAACCACTACAAGAACTGTAACTGGGATGTGATAAAAGATCAGGCATTGAATTAGAATGGCAGAACAGCATAAAATATGTGCAGCCTACTTTCCACTTTTCCCACTTCATGTCTTAAATAAACAGGTAGCATTCTGTAATTGGCTTGAATTCATTTCTAGTACCAGTCACTGAAGGTCAAGTGGGATTGCCACTGTATAACCTGTCCCTGGACTTTATCTTCAAATAATTTATGTGGACAATTCACTGTGACCAGTCTCTCATGTTATGGTCAAGTCCTGGAACAGTGTAGAGAGTCTCCTTCTCTCCCTGAACTCAGCATTGGTTAAATACTGTGAAACACACATGTCCACAGACGCTATGAATGTACCCAGATGTACTGAAGGAACCCAGCAGGTCTAGCAGTGTCCAGAGGAGAAGTTGAATTCTGAGGGTATTAGAATCAGGAAAAGGTCTTCATTCAAAGTTACACAATAAACAAACAGTTAAATAATGCCTTATTACTTTGTTACCACACCGACATTCATTCTCCATCCAGTGAGGCATTAGAGAGTGGTTGAATGACTGTCAAAACAACAAAGCAATTTGTTGATTGTGTTAAAAGCACTAATGTGCTTTCACTCTAATGAAAGAGATCAAAGCTCCATTACAAAAGTGCTTGCTTTTTTTCTGGTGAATATTCATTCAACTAATAGCTTTATGTTAGTTCTGATACAGATGAACATTACAGAATTGACACAGCTGCAGTCTCCACCATCCTATTGTCCTGACTGTCTTCCATATCCTTCCCGTCCACCAAGACTGCCACTCTCCCTTCATGAATTGATGGACTTTCTGCCTTTCACATTGGTAAAGATCAGGCAGGTTTCTGGTTACTGTTGTGCTGTTAGGCTCCTCCCTCTCTTGTTCAAAGAGGAAGGTTAAACTGAGCTGGCCACATGGACTCATCCAATAGGCTGTCAATGTTCAATGTGTAATCTCATATTCACAAGGCTATGTACTTGATGGTTTCTGTGACTACACAAATCATACGATATTTCCTGACCTTCCCACCATAAAGGACCTTGGACTCACACCAAGGATGTTTTAACCCTTGGCTGTCTTCTTGTTTATCTGCGTGCCTGTTGATCAACAGAAGCACTCGGGAAATCTTGTGCTTCTTTGGCTTGGCTTCGCGGACGAAGATTTATGGAGGGGGTAAAAGTCCACGTCAGCTGCAGGCTCGTTGGTGGCTGACAAGTCCGATGCGGGACAGGCAGACACGGTTGCAGCGGCTGCAGGGGAAAATTGGTGGGTTGGGGTTGGATGTTGGGTTTTTCCTCCTTTGCCTTTTGTCAGTGAGGTGGGCTCTGCGGTCTTCTTCAAAGGAGGTTGCTGCCCGCCTACTGCTGAAATGGACAAGGTTCTAAACAAATCCGATAACTGGAAAAAGGCACTTAGAGGTGGATTCATTTAGTCACATTGACCAGCATTCTGGTAGAGTTTCATAATATCTGCTGCATAACGCTGATTAACGCAGATGGAGGTGTACTAACAATAACCACACCAGCAGTGCGAGTATAATAAACTAATCTGTACTCTAAGAGGTCTTGTCTGCAAGACAAACCCGGAAGGCTAGACTGTTGCTCTGGGACTGCATGATATACAAGGTCACCGGGATGACCCCTGGTGAGCTAGTGGTGTAATTACATATCACCACAGGAGGGGTGGGACTGTTCTGGAATTAAGGTTGATGAAAGGTTCATGCACAACCCCCCCCCCTCCCCCAACCTCCTGCTGGATAGACTTGCTAATATGGATACCTGCATGTTTTGCAAATAAGGAGTGGTTAGACAGGATCAATCTGAGAAAGGTTATTCAAAGTTTCACAGATTTGTCAGTGGCCAGCAAGGTTTCAGCCTTGTTTCAGCTTGGATCAGTTCAAGGACATAGAAATCCAAATGGGGTGGGATCGAAGCCAAAGTTTGCACTTGGCAGTACATTTTTTTTTTAAATTTCAGGTTTGCCTTTGGATGCCTCTCCAGTCATGGCCACAGGAGAAACGAAGCTGAACCTAGAACCATAGAATATTACAGCACAGAAACAGGTCCTTTCAGTCTGTGCCGAACCATTTCTCTGCCTTGTCCCCACTGACCTGTTAAAATGTTAAAATTGAGTCCCCATTCACCTCTTCAGATGGCAGGATCCCCCTTATATTCCTTCTGAATTTTTCTCCTTTCACCCTTAACTCGTGTCCTCTGGTTTGTATCTCACTTACCCTCAGTAGAAAAAACCTACCAACGTTTACTCTTGTCTATATCTGCCGTAATTTTAAATACCTCTATCAAATCTGTGCTCCAGGGAAGTCATCCACAGCATAAACACTGAGAGTTTTTCATTAGCTCGGACTGACTGAAGGCTCAGATTTACAGGGGGCTGGGTGTGGTGTTAGCTGATTCAGAGGGGAATGATTGGCTTGATCTTATTTATGATTTAATACCATGAATGTCTTGTTTTGTTTCCAGTATTTTAAGCTCACATTCCAGACTTACAATGCCTATCAATTTAATTATTTTACATAGGTAGCTGCCAATTTGCTTTTGCATCTTCCTCCTGACTAGAATTTCACGGAGAGGAATGTGAATTTTTGGCATTCTTCAGCAACACAAGGGCTTGCACTATGAGTTAGCGGGCTTTGCAATATGGGCGTTCTGTTCTGAATAATTCCATCATCCCACTTCTGTAAGCTCAGCCCACTTCTCAAGATTAGCATGCTTTAAAAGTTGCTACTCAGGATGTTGAGCTAAGCAGGATGCTTTGCCTTGCTCCATTACTTTTATGCTGTTTCAACAAAGATAGTCAGGTTATCATGTGGGCTCAAGGATCTTGTCAAATTTTAAAGAACACACTTTCATACGTCATCTCCAACAAAATTTTTAAAAGCCAAAATGCATCACAGCCATCTATCAAATCAAAATGTCAGCATAAATGACTAATGGCATAAGCAGGTTGTAAAGAAATTTATAAAAAAGGAGAATCTGAAAGGGTTACAATAACTTCCATTAATGTAGCGACTATAATCTGGTAACAAAGATTTTTCTTCCTGAATACTTTGACGTGTATTTTATGAATTTAGGGCTGGTGATCATGAAAATCATGTTAAAAATTTTCTTATCACATACTAGTAGACTATGTTGTCCACAAAGCAAGCTATTTTGGTCAGTCCAAGCATACTTGGACATTCACTGAGTGTAGGTGCTATGCAAATGTTGCCTTAGGCCTGGGCATGCTTGGAAAGCATTTAAAGATGTTGTTGAGAATTTTCTTGGCAACTACAGAGCTCCAAACTACATCCAGCTAATTGACAACATGCTTCAAGAAGACAAAGTGCAACATGTTGTTGAAAATTCACTTTCTGCATTCGCACTTGGACTTCTTCCCCGCTGATCTTGGTGCAGTCAGTGACAAACACGGTGAAAGGTTTCACCAAGACATTCTGACCATGGAAAAGCGGTATCAGAGCAATTGGAATCCATCAATGCCGGCTGACTATTGTTGGACACTGACACGAGAGGCATCAGATGCCGTGTACAAATGAAAATCAGTGGCAGAACATTTTTAGGTCAGTTGAACTAATGCAATGTGTCAGCTTCACAATGCAATGAAATTCAATCAAAGTTAATTTAATGTTTCCCCAACTTCCAAAGTGATGCAGCGAATCTGAAATTATCTGTGTTCAGCCTGAAGTTGTCTTTTTTTTTAGACATACAGCATAGTAACAGGCCATTTTGGTCCATGATTTACATCCCATTAATACCAATTTTTTTTCCGGAAATAAACTTTTTGAAAAAATTTGTTCTGTGTTATTGGCAATTATTCCAGACAAATCAAAATAAAATGATAATTGAAACAGGTTGTTAAAGGGCATTTTAAACAAGAATGAGAGATGCAGAGGGAGTTTTACAGAGGGAGCTTTCAAGATTCAAGATTATTTTATTGTCATGTAATAAAACAGAAATGTGATATTACATGAAATTTCCTTTAGTCGACTGTAAGGCAGACAAAGATTGGCCATCAGCACAAATTGCTGTGCACCCCTTACAACCAGAGAAAGAGAAGCAAAAGAGATCCCCTAGGGTCACTGAGTGTCGTGGCTTCACTTCAAGTTCTCCTGCAACCTCCACAGCCTTCAGTCCAAACCATCAGCAACCCAAGCTCCAGATACACACCTCCAACATGATCAGGAAGCCCTTGGCATCCTCTCGCATCTCTGTTCTTATACCTGGTACCCCTATAGCCAGTCTTGAGCCAGTCTCCGTCAGTCCTCAGACTGGTGTGAGTCCTTTGACTGCTGCCATCAGTAGCCGGCATCCTATGTAGGTACCTTGCCTCGAGTCACCAACAACCCGTCGCCTGTGTGTTCTTCAGCCTCAGAGCCCCTCTCTGGTCCACCGCCGTGATCACTGTCCAGTGGGTCACTTCACAGTGTGAACAGCGAAAGGCATGAGAAATTAAACATGGAGATAGGCAAGGGACCAGAAATAATAGAATGTCAAGATCTTAGTGGGTCCGGTGGAGGCTTCTTAGATCAGGAAGGAAAGAGAATGAGAATTCCATGAAGCGGCATTAGTGAACCAGGAGTCAATATAGGTCAGTGAACATTGCATTTCAGGGATTCAAAAGGGTGCTGAGGGCAAGAAGGAGTACCGAAGGGCCTCAGGGGCTGAAGGGTTCCTGATCATGTCGGAGGTTTGGAGCTGGAGCTCAGGTGGTCAGTGGTTTGAACAGGAATCTGTGCGACTGCAGAGACTGGGGGAGGTGAATCCATGGACACTCAGTGTCTCTGAAGGGACCCTCTTTTTCTCCTATTAGGGACACAGGGCATTGCTCACGGCGACTCTTTGCCTTATGGCGGGCAAAAGTTGAAGTATATATATTACATTTTTAATATATTTTTATGTGACAATGAAAAGAACCTTTGAACCAGTGCTGGGATTAGGACACAGGAAACTGGTTTAGATGAGTTCACATTTACAGTGTAAAAGGATGAGAAGGAACCATGAAACACCAAGGAAGATGTACATATAAAAACAAAGAATCACTGGGATCTCCCCCCCACCCCCCCCCCCCCATCGATGTTATCTACCAAGATTGTAGATCTTCTGAAGAAGGCGCGTAAAATCATTGAGGACCCCTTCTACCCACCCACCCCCGGCACGCAGCATCTTTCAGCTGCTCCCGTCGGGGAAGAGATCCAGGAGGATCAGAGCCAGCACCACCAGGCTGACGAACAGAACAAACTGCTTATACAAACCCACTGAGACTTCTACTTATTAAACAAAATATTTATTTTATACATCAAGTCGAGTTTATTGCCATCAGATGGCGCAAGTACAATCCAACAAAACACCGTTCTCCGGTCCGTGGTGCAAGACACATAGTCACGCAACCAGACATAACACACGTATGGACAAACAATATTCATGCAGGACAAGTATTATTGATACAAATAAATAAATTTTATTTCGTGAACATGAGTGCACTGACAATAACCACATCAGCAGTGCAAGTATAAGACAGCTTTAATTAACTAATATGTACACTAGGAGGTCTTGTCTCTCTGCAAGATGAACCTGGAAGGCTCCCTGACTGTAGCTCTGGACTGCTTTATATACAAGGTCACCGGGGTGACCCCTGGTGACCTAGTGGTGTAATTACATCTCACCACAATGAGAATCTTGGATGGTTTATGTGGGAGTTCCTTTGGCCGTTCGGCATATTCACGGTTTTGTTGGGTTGTACTTGATGATGAAAGACCCCAACAATGAAGACGCTGTTTACATCCGGTACCGCACGGATGGCAGTCTCTTCAATCTGAGGCGCCTGCAAGCTCACACCAAGACACAAGAGAAACTTGTCCGTGAACAACTCTTTGCAGATGATGCCGCTTTAGTTGCCCATTCAGAGCCAGCTCTTCAGCGCTTGACGTCCTGCTTTGCGGAAACTGCCAAAATGTTTGGCCTGGAAGTCAGCCTGAAGAAAACTGAGGTCCTCCATCAGCCAGCTCCCCACCATGACTACCAGCCCCCCCACATCTCCATCGGGCACACAAAACTCAAAACGGTCAACCAGTTTACCTATCTCGGCTGCACCATTTCATCAGATGCAAGGATCGACAATGAGATAGACAACAGACTCGCCAAGGCAAATAGCGCCTTTGGAAGACTACACAAAAGAGTCTGGAAAAACAACCAACTGAAAAACCTCACAAAGATAAGCGTATACAGAGCCGTTGTCATACCCACACTCCTGTTCGGCTCCGAATCATGGGTCCTCTACCGGCACCACCTACGGCTCCTAGAACGCTTCCACCAGCGTTGTCTCCGCTCCATCCTCAACATCCATTGGAGCGCTCACACCCCTAACGTCGAGGTACTCGAGATGGCAGAGGTCGACAGCATCGAGTCCACGCTGCTGAAGATCCAGCTGCGCTGGATGGGTCACGTCTCCAGAATGGAGGACCATCGCCTTCCCAAGATCGTATTATATGGCGAGCTCTCCACTGGCCACCGTGACAGAGGTGCACCAAAGAAAAGGTACAAGGACTGCCTAAAGAAATCTCTTGGTGCCTGCCACATTGACCACCGCCAGTGGGCTGATAACGCCTCAAACCGTGCATCTTGGCGCCTCACAGTTTGGCGGGCAGCAGCCTCCTTTGAAGAAGACCGCAGAGCCCACCTCACTGACAAAAGGCAAAGGAGGAAAAACCCAACACCCAACCCCAACCAACCAATTTTCCCTTGCAACCGCTGCAATCGTGTCTGCCTGTCCCGCATCGGACTGGTCAGCCACAAACGAGCCTGCAGCTGACGTGGACTTTTTACCCCCTCCATAAATCTTCGTCCGCGAAGCCAAGCCAAAGAAGAAGACTTGATGATTAGATGATAATAAACTTGAACTTGAATTTGTCTGAAGCCGTGATGGTTAGGTAGGTCCAACATCCAGTATATTCCTTATGATTTTCACCTGCCTTGGTGCCCCAATCTCCCACCCCACACACCTTATACTGGCTATCTTCCCTCTCCACATTCAGCCTCGACCCGAAACCAACTTTACATTTTTTACACAGATGTTGCCTGACCTATGAATCTCTCCACCCTCTTTCCTCTCTATTCCCAGAGACACCCTCCCTTCCCCACCATTTGCTGGTGTTCCCTCCCTCCCTGAGCCACCAATAATGCCCCCTCCCCCTGTTCGCTGCTGTGCCCTTCCTTATCCACCTACTACCTCCTGCCCATGGGACTGTGGTCCTCTCCTACCCCTTAACCCCCATTATTTTGTTCGGGCACCTGCCCACACTTTGCTCAAACCTTGATGAAGGGCTCAAGCCCGAAACGTTGCTTCTGTACTGTTTGCGCTGTTTGACCTGCTGGCTTTCTCCAGCATTTTTCCCCAAATGTCTCCTTAATTTACAGCTACAAAAGATTAAATAGGTATAGCAAATCACCTGCTGCCTCTTTATATTTTCTCTTGATAAAGAAGGAAAGCAAAGATTCTGGAATAATTTATTGATGCTTGTTCTCTGTGACCTATTCATATAAATAGATCAGTTAAAGAGAGAATGTGATGAGTTCATTAGCAAGCTATCAGTTTTCAAACAATACAGTGAGTTCTGCAATATTATAATAGGTGAGAAATGTACAGGGAGGCTAGGTACAAAATAATGTTCTATCCTTTGATTGAGAGCAGCAGGTGAGAACACACATTCTTTCCAAAACTTCTTGTTCCATCTGTGGTCAACAGCTTTAAGTTCTTGGGTATCACTATCCTGGACCCACACTAATGGCATCATGAAGGATCATTGCCTCTACTTCCTCAGGAGTTTGCGGAGGTTTGACTTGACGTCAGAAATGTGATAGTACAGATTCTATCACCAATGTGTATATGTCCATATGTACAGATGGTAGTGTAGGATGACTGTGATTGGCTGAGAGTGTAGCCACACCTACTGGCAGGTCTTAAAGGATTGCTCCTAGCCAGACCAGGTCATTCTGGACTGGTCGACCTACTTGTGATATGCTCCAGTCTTTTAGTTAATAAAAGCCTTGGTTTGGATCAACAAGTCTTTGGTTCTTTCGACGCGCATTACAGGGGACACCAATGCCCCTGAGCATAAAGCCCTACAAAAGGTAATGGACATGGCCCAGGACATCACGGGCAAAACCCTCCCCACCTTCGAGAACATCTGCAGGGAACGCTGCTGTCGGAGAGCAGCAGCAATCATCAAGGATCCCCACCGCCCAGCACACGCTCTGTTCTCACTGCTGCCATTAGGAAAGAGGTATCGGTGCCACAAAACTCGCACCACCAGGTTCAGGAACAGCTGCTCCCCCTCCACCATCAGACCCCCTCAACAACAAGCTCAATCAGGGACTCATTTAAGGGCTCGTACTTGTTCACTTTGTCTTTTTCTCTCTGTATTGCACAGTCAGTTTGTTTACATGAGTAGTTTTTTTGCACTACCAATAAGTGGTAATTCCGCCTGGCCCGCAGGAAAAAGAATTCAGGGTTGTACGCGATGCCATGTGTGTTCTCTGACAATAAATCGGAAATCAGGTATTCCTTTTGAGAATGGTGCATCAATTCTGGACACCCAGATGCAGATGTCCAACCCAGGAGCGCACATTGCTTTTCCCTTCACCCCTGGTAGGAAATGAAAGGATGGTCAGCTCCTCCCTACTCCCATCTCTCCCACTCTACAGAAAGGAATAAGAATACATGTCTGTGGTTGGTGATCACATAATGTCAGAGAACCACATCATTCATCCGGAGCACTCCAATGTAAATTAAGCTTTTTACTCTTGCAAAATACAAAAAGCATTTGAATTACTAATGCATAAATGGCTACAAAGTAAATGTCGGTAAATTGAATTAAATTCTTCACTGTTGCATGTATTGAAATACGGTTATAAAAACGTTTAAGTGCTCTCCAGGCAAGACACAACTACTACAGCAGGGAGTGCAATAGTAACAAATAAATACAATTTATGCCGGTGTATAGGGCGACCCCCAGAATTTCCATTTACAATGCAGGTTTTGAGCTACATTCGCTCTGTAAAACTTCGCCAAGTCTGGCACTTACTGCTAATCAGTGCTGTCACAATATTTTAAAAGCAAACTATGCAGTAAAAGTTTACATTTTATCGGAATAGTTTAAAATAAACCACCTTTGGCTCCTTTAACAGGCCGCTTAAAGCCAATACAGAGCCGACAGCAGTGGGACTGGGTGGACGGACTCCCGCGGGGGAGCGCTGAGACTTTTCTGTTAAGGTTTCCATCGTGTGCTCGGCATGTAAAATGACCCCTGGTCTTGGGGTGACATTTTTAAAGTTTCAGCTCGTCTTACACGCCAGCACACAGGGTAGGGAGAGGGAAATGGGATTAGTGTGGGTGGGTACTTGTGGTCAGTTATGGATGTGTTGACCGAAGGGGCAGTCCTGAGCAATACACAGAAGTGCTGGTCCTTGGGTGTGGTGGGGGGAGGGGGGAGGGTGGTGTTGTGTGCATGCAAGTGAAGCAAACAGACCCAGGGAGTATGCATTCTATTCACTGATTTCAGATTTATTGTCAGAGAATGCACATGACATCACATACAACCCTGAGCTTCTCTTCCCTGTGGGCCAGGCAGAATTACCACTTATTGGTAGTGCAAAACACTTAGACATGTAAATAAATAAATAAATGTAAACAAACTGACTGTGCAATAGAGAGAATTTTTTTAAAAATCAATAAAGTACGAGCCCTTAAATGAGTCCCTGATTGAGTTTGTTGTTGAGGGGTCTGACAGTGGAGGGGGAGCAGCTGTTCCTGAACCTAGTGGTGTGAGTCTGGTGGCACCTGTACTTCTTTTCTAATGGTTGCCGTGTGCTGGGCGGTGTGGATCCTCGATGATTGCTGCTGCTCCCCGACGGCAGTGTTCCCCGTAGATGTTCTTGATGGTGGGAAGGATTTTGCCTGTGATGTCCTGGTCTCAGCCCCTCAAAGCCCAGTGACGGGAGGACTTTGGACTGTGGTCCTCCTCACAGCGCCCTCGCGTTGGCTGCACCAAGTCTCAGTGCGCCCCTCAACGTGTATTCCTATGACTCTTTTCCCAAGTCCTCACTCTTCCCAGCATCTGGAAGGGTTGACTTTGGCACTCTGCTGGGGGTCCCTTTGTATGTGTACAGCTGCAACATCCCAGAGAACGGCATCCACTACAGAACATTTCCCTTGACTGACACTCCCACTACTGGAAAATAGGCACCACTAGCTCGCCAAGCTGCACTGTCAGGACTCATCAAGGTTATGTTGACAGTACTTTATTCTCCTGCAATCCAATGTCTCACAGTATAAGAATGGGACAATTCAACTCCAGCTTCTTGCGCAGGCCACACACTCTATACACTTGGCGATAAATCCACAGAAGGAAAACATGGATGTTTGCAGACACATCCACAGAATCTTGGATAACTCTATAAATCAGTCCAATTTACATTCTTGCAGGACTTTACGAATTCTGGTATTGAAGGAGACACTTATTGTCATGAACATGTCACAAAATTTGTTATGTTGCAGCAGTGTCCACAGTGCAAATATTGCTATAAAATTACATTAAAAATTAGTGCAAAAATATGAGAAAGTGAGGTAGTGTCTGTGGTTCAATGATGGCAGAGGGGAAGAAGCTGTCCGTATGCCACTGGGTGCTTGTCTTCAGGCTCCTGTACCTCCTTCCTGATGGTAGCAGGACATGGCCTGGGTGGTTGGGGTCCTTGAGGATAGAGGCTGCTTTCTTAAGACATTGCCTCTTGTAGATGTCCTCGATGGAGTGAAGTCTGGTGTCCGTGATGGCGTTGGCCAAGTTCACAACTCTGTAGCCTTTCTGCACTGGCACCTCTGCACCAGACAGTCACCCCACCAGTCAGAATGCTCTCCACGGTACACCTGTAGAAATTTGCATGTCTTCTGTGACATCCCAAATCTTCTCAAACTCCTCACAGTGTATAGCCACTGGTGAGCCTTCTTCATGATTGCATCGACATGGAGACTCCAGGAGAGATCTTCAGAGATGTAGACATCCAGGAATTTGAAGTTGTTGACCCTCTCCATTGCTGACCCATCCATGTGGACTGCTTTATGTTCTCCTGATTTCCCCTTCCTAAAGTCTGCTATCGGCTCCTTGGTTTTGCTAATGTGAATGTGAGATTGCTGTTGTGGCACCACTCAACCAACTGATCATTGCCGCCTGATTCTGCCCACAACAGATCAGTAGACAGCATTTGATTTCTGCTTCAGTCCATTCCACACTTAGTCTCTCCTCTCCCAACTCCAGTTCTATTGTTTCCATGACAACAACAAATTAGTGTCTTCATTTCCTCTGATGCAGACAGACAAATGCATTTGGAGAAAAATTACAAACCAGAAGATCGAGGCAGAGATATTTCCTGCGAATAGCCTTGTCAGGAAATGTCCAGAACAATGCTCTTTCTGTCGCAAACACATCTGATAAACATCAGTAGTTAACGAACGTGCCTGAAATTCATCTGGTCACAACCTCTTCTCTCTGCTACAGAAGGTACAGAAGCCTTAGGTCTGGCACCTCTACGTTCAAGGAAAGTAGTATTTTCCCCAGCAGCTCTCAGCCTCTTGAACTTTGTCAAAGATTAACCAGAACTACTACCGGATCATCAAAGATCTGTCGGCACCATTGTAACATTATATTTTTCATTGTACAGTCTTAAACTGTGAATATTTATCTATCCTTCTAGCCTTGTCCATCCTGTCCCTCCACTCCATCCTGTTCCATCTGGAGAACAACGCCTCATACAGCAGGCTTCGTTGACTACAACAGTGTTTAACATGATCATTTCCCAGAGGCTGATGGAGAAGCTGTCCTCGCAGGGACTCAACACCCCTCTCCGTAACTGGCTTATGGACTTACTAACAGAAAGATCACAGTCTGCCTGGGTTGGAAGAGGAATGTCAAATAATGTCAAGGCTGTGAGTTCAGCCCACTCCTGTTCACTCTACTGACCCATGACTGCAACATCAGATCCAGCTCGAACAGAATCATCAAGTTTGTAGACAACACGACGGTCGTCGGCCTCATCAGCAACAACGATGAGTCGCACTCCAGAGAAAAGGTGGAAAATCTCGTGATGTGGTGTGCAAATAACAATCTGAGTGTCAACGTGGACAAGATGAAGGAGATGATTCTGTACTTCAGGAGAACCAGGGATGATCATCCTCCACTACACATTAATAGCTCTGTAATGGAGAGAGTAGAGAGCACCAAGTTCCTTGGAGTCCACTTAAGATGAGACCTATCCAGGACACACATCTCCTCACTTGTTAAGAAGGTGCAACAATGACTGCACATCCTGAGAAGACTTGAGGTGGGCAAGGCTACTGGTCACCATCATGTCAACCTTCTACAGGAACTTGATCAAGAGCGTCCTGGCCGGCTATATCAATGTGCGGCAGAGAAATGGATAATCCACAGGACCATAAAAGTGGCAGAGAAGATCACTGATGTGTCCCCCCCCCCCCCAACCATTGTCATAATTCACCAGGATCGTTGTCTAAAGAGGGCTCACAAAATCAGTGAGGACGCCTACCAAGCAGCATCTACCAGCTACTCCCATTGGGAAAGAGATCCAGGAGTATCAGAACCAGCATGACCAGGCTGAAGAACAGCTTCTTCCCACGGGCAGTGACAATGCTGAACGACTGATGAACTGCTCATAAAAACCCTCCGTGCCTCTACTATTTATTTTACAATACTATTTATTTAAAATTTGCATCTTTTGATTATATGTGTATTATGTCTGTATGTGTGTTAGCTGTGTTTAGTACCCAGGACCGGAGAATGCTGTTTCGTCAGGTTGTACTTGTACAACCAGATGATAAATGAACTTGAACTTTTTCTCTCGTGTCAAGTTACTTTGTACAAACCACTAGTAGGCCACAGAAAGGATGGCAAGATTACAGTTTGCCAAGTATTTAAAAGAGCCTGCAGAATTCTGGAAGAAGGTGTTGTGGACATATGAGACCAAGATTAACCTGTATCAGAGTGATGGGAAGAGCGAAGTGTGGAGGCAGAAATGAACTGCCCAAATCCAAAGCCATGGTTTGCAATTTGCGGTATAACCTCTGTATTTCTGTTCATGAAGTCTTCTGCAGACAGTAGTCATTGAAATATCCACGCCGGCCTCCTGAGGAGTGTTTCTGATCTGTCGGACTGGCATTTGGGGATTTTTCTTCATTATGATGAGAATTCTTTTGTATTCAGCAGCGAAGATCTTCCCTGGCTGACCAGTCCCTTTGCAATTACTGAGCTCTTCTTAATAATGGTCCAAACAGTAGATTTTGGTCATCCAAAGGTTTGGGCGGTATCTGTTTTATTCATGATTTTCAGCCTCAAAATGGCTTCTTTGACTTTCATTGGCACAATCTGGTTGAAAAATGTCAACGAGACTCCAAAAGCTTAGAATCAAGCCAAGTTCTCTTATACTTGAACCAATGGAGCAATTAAACATACATGAGTACTTGCAAACACCTGTGAGTCCCAAATATTATGGTTCCCTGAAATGTGGGGACTATATATAAAAAGAGCAGTAATTTCTACATGGTCAAACCAATATGTATACAAATAACCTTGAATAAAATCTGGAATCTGCACTTTAATGACATGTGACTAGTTTGACTACAAATTAAAAACTGTAGAGCAGGGGTGTCAAACTCAAATTCACAGAGGGCCAAAATTAAAAACTTGGACTAAGTCGTGGGCCAAACTAAATATTTATTGAAAATTTTCAACAACATCTGCATGTTTTCTCTTCTTTCAACATATGTAATAAACTTTTTCTTATTAAAATAAATGTTTAATAATAGTTTTGGCTAAACTCTTTCCAGAAGAAGCATTAACAAATGAGAAATAAAATATTCAATAAATAATATTTCTCTATAGCCTTTAAGCTCCTTTTAAATGTTTTTTTTTTCACAAGCCAACAAGTCAAAAAAATAACAACTTGCTTCAATGAAAATCTAATCTTTCAACTATGAACAGTCCAAAGTGAACCAAAGAAAATATTAATCCAAGCTTCACTTGCTACACTGTGATTTACTCTGATGCACCTGGGTCTAAACCAGATACTTGGGATCTCTTCTTAGATGCAAGTTCATCAAACTCTGGGGTCAGAGTTTGCCTCCCACCTGTCTTGAAAGGTCCAGTTTTCTGTCTTTCGTTTGGCCATTTTTCGTAAGGGGTTTATTACATGTGAGTTGGGCGACAGGTCACAGATGGTAATGAAAGTAAAGAGAGGAGGTGGGGGCAATTAGTGGGCTGACAGGCCGGCGCCAATGCATTTGCAAAGCATTCTGGGATTTGTAGTATTAGCTGTGGATGTGCTATACTGGTGTGGCGGCCAGCGGGCCAGCTCTAATACATATTTGATATGATCTTGCAGGCCAAACATAATTATATCACGGGCCAAATTTGGTCCGTGGGCCTGAGTTTGACATGTGTGCTGTAGAGCACAGGAGCAAATAAAGGGGAAAAAAATGTCTTTGTCCTAAACATTATCGAGGGCCCTGTATGTGTAGTAATAAAAGCAGAGTGCAGGGAGAGATCAGGCAGAGCAGAGCAAATTGCAACATTATTTTACTTGCGTGAGGTTCGTTCAGGAATGACGAGAATGGCAGGAAAGTAACTGTGCTTGCAACTGGAGGTGCGTGATCTCACACAGGTGAATTGGGAGCAGGGTGACCGTGCTGGGAGGAGTCTGTTGCTGTGAAATAATTTCTCTGTCCAGTACAAAAAAAACCCCAACTTCTGATCGAACTAAAGTGAAAGCCTGGAAGTGCCGGGAATGTATCATTAAAAGAGGATGCTGGAAATAGCGAGGCAGGCAGAGTCTGTGCAGAGAAGCAGAGTCATTGGACTGGATTGAGGCTCCTCGAGATTCCAAGAACAATCAGCAACTCCCTGCGTTCTGTTCTACTGGTCTTGGATGTGGACACGTCAGGTGAAACCCGAGGAGACCTCCTGTCCTGCTGCTGGCCACAGTGCTCAGCCTGCAAAGTGGAATGTCGGTGAGTGGCTGGATGCTGTCCACGAATGGCCTCTCATTGTTCTCAAAGGGATTCAAATCGTTCAAATGAAGTCACCAACCCTGATGAGGGAAAGACTTTGTGCAAGGCAACGTCAAATGTCCATCAAAATGTTCCATGGTCAGGGCCTGCTCACAGAATAGACCCCATAAACCAGGGTGGGGGGAGTGGGGGGGAGGGGCAAACCTGCTTAACACAAGAATCACATACTAACAAAAATTATAAACATTAAGGAATACGTCTACATAATAATATTTATTCATGTATATAGTTTTTAAACTTATTTGTTTAAGTTTCAGTAATCAAAAAGTACATCTACGGTATATTCTCATATAATAGTTGAATTTTGTGGACCAATTTTTAGGGTAAAATTTAGGGGTTTGACAATTACTCGCTACTATTTTGGTAAGTAATGTTCGGGGAATCGTGAACTCGGATGGGAGGGAAACCGGGGGTCAGAAGCTCAGAAGGGAGGGAGGCCGGGTGTCAGAAGCACGGATGGGAGGGTGGCCAGGTGTCAGAAGCTCGGATGGGAGGGAGGCCGGGAGTCAGAAGTTCGGATGGGAGGGTGGTCGGGTGTCAGAAACTCGGATGAGAGAGCAGCTGGGGTTCAGAAGCACAGATGGGAGGGAGGCCGGGTGTCAGAAGCTCAGATGGGAGGGAGGCCGGGTGGTAGAAGCTCGGATGGGAGGGAGGCCGGGGGTCAGAAGCTCAGATGGGAGGCCGGGGGTCAGGAGCTCAGATGGGAGGGAGGCCGGGTGTCAGAAGCTGGGATGGGAGGATGGCTGGGTGTCAGAAGCTGGGATGGGAGGGAGGCTGTGGTGTCAGGAGCTCGGATGGGTGAGTTGCCGGGTGTCAGAAGCTCGGATGAGAGGGTGGCCGGGGTGTCAGGAGCTCAGTTGGGAGGGAGGCCATGTGTCAGAAGCTCGGATGGGAGGGTGGCTAGGGCATCAGGAGCTTGGATCACCTTTACATTCCCACTAATTTCACTGCCCATATCACAGCCACAAGCCCCACAATCACGTGGTCACCAGCCATCCCCACTAACACTGTACAGCCAACGTACTTCCGTGAGCCACACATTCATGTCAGGCATGTGGCTCGCGAGCTGCAGTTTGGCCACCCCTGCCATAAATAGATGTGCCTCCAGTGCAGAACGCCAGCTCTGCCGCCCCTTCGAATAAAGCAGTCAGTCCAAGCAGGTGTGTGTTTGGGCAACGAGGACCAGAGTCAGACCAGTCTGCTGTGGGAACATTATCTGGTTCTCTCTCCCCTGATGGATCTCCTTTCATAACCTTAAAGGGCTCCATCGGTTTGATTGCGCTTCCAGGAAAGTTTCTCTGCCTCTCCAGCCTTTCTTGATATTTATAAACCTTTTCGTTATACTTGCAAGTTCTTTTTGCACCTTCTACCTGTCTCTGTAATCTTTTCTCAGATTGTCAAGGAGCACAGCACCTCGAGTGTTGTGAACATATGGCCAGATAAATATATATATATATAATATGTATAGATTGGCTACAGCTACACAAATAAGAGCAGGAGGCCTACGTGTGCACATTCAGCCAGTGAAATATTTTTGAAATGTAGGAATCACAGTGGCCACACAGTAAGACCCCGGAGCTAACAATAAATGAAACTGGTGTGCGCTTTTCAGAAGTTTTTGGTTTTATTTTTGACCTCCAACTGCTGCCCTGATACCACGTCTCATTTGACATGAGCACAAGATTAGCATTGAGCTAGGTGTAAATAGGGTGCTGCATTCATGCAGGAAGTGCTGATCTCTGTCTCAGAGGTTTTAGTTGTTAATCTGAGATGACTATTTCAAAGCTCTCCTGGCTGCCTTCCAAATCTCTTCTCTGTAAATGATCTTATGGTCTGCTCTGCTCCTTGAACCGGGCCCTGCCAAGTCTCCCGTTAACCCTGAGCTCACTGGCCTGCAGAGACATGATGGACAATCCTCATCCTCCACGTTCTCCTCATAACCTCCAGGACCCTTCATGTATCTCCAATTCCTCGCACCTTACTGATTGGAGTTGCTCCACCATGAAAAACCATACTTTTAAGGTGCCTGACCCCCACGAACTCTACAAAACCTTGCCTCTCCTGAGGAACAAAGTCTTTGGCCATTTATAACCATAATTGTCAATCTTGGTTTTATTCCCTCCTGAAAAGTGCATTGAAATATTCTGCTACATCAAAGAATTATGTTATTACACACACCCACATGCAGACACTCGTGTCAACGTCCCCAATTCAACTCATCTGGTTAATTTAATTAATGTGACAATTAACCAAATGGACTATATGTTACACGGAGCACGGCAAATGGGAAGGGGGAGTCACTAAGTTGATAATCCTACACGCGTTCACACGTGTGCACAAATGTACAGACCCATACATACACACACACACACGGATATATCAGACACAGTCAAGTATTTATTTTATTGTTGTCCAGTGATAATGACAGTACAGAATTCCCTTAGGTCTGCGTAAATGGGTGGTTTTGACCTGTTTAAAATACAGTACAGTGATGAGAATGAATTCCTACACGCATGCTTACACAAGTCACAGTTCAATGAGGCAAGGACTGCATGTGACTGACTGCGCTCGCACGGAGGGAGGAAACAAAATAAACGTCTAGAAAAATCAAGTATTCCCAACTTCGTGATTTTTTGTTCTTTTCCGGACCAGACTTTTCCATGTTGCCATTTTTTGTGCATCCATCAGGAAAGGGTTAACTTGTGAGTTAGTGTCAACGTCCCCAATTCAACCCCATTTGGTTAATTTAATTAATGTAACAATTAACCAAATGGTCTATATAGTACACGGAGCAGGGCAAATGGGAAGGGGAGAGATTTTGATGGCTGGAATTAGCAGCTATGTCTTGAGTTAACATTCCTTGCACAAGGAATGCCGACGTGGAAAAGACTGGTCCTTTAATGCCTTTGTGATCATGACCAGCTTCAACACAGCGAGTCACTAAGTCGATAATCCTACACGCCTTCTCCTCTGCTGCTATGAATATGCAAGATTACATCGTTTACTAAGAACGTACACTACACTGCTAGCTGGACACAAGTACGAGAAGATCGCACAGTCGCTTTCAGAAGGATGACAAGCCCAGTGTAGATCCCAACGTGGAATGTTATCCTGAGTTTAATCTTCATCTGTACCAGTTCCTGACCTTTCCTGAAAATGCAGATAAACAAACAAAATGAATAAATTCCATTCAAGATAATCCTGGTAGCTTTGCAATCTCTCACTTTCGCTCTTCGGCTGTCCTTTGTGAAACTCACAGATTTTCCACTTGTGATTACAAATGAAAGGCCAGCATGGTTAGCGCAACGCCATTACAGCGCCAGTGACTGGGGTTCGAATCCCGCACCGTCTGTAAGGAGTCTGTACGTCTCCCCTCGTCTGTCTGGGTTTCCTCTGGGGGCTCTGGTTTCTTCCCATCCTTCAAGTCAATTGGGTGCAATTGGGCGGAACGGGCTCATGGGTCAAAAGGGCCTGTTACCATGCTGTATATCTAAATTAAATTAATATCTTGATAAGTGATTTTGGTCACCCCTACGATGCCTGTACTTTGCTGCACCCTTTTACAAGTGGGTCGAGTTGACCATTAGCTTAACCATAGCTTATAATGACTCAGCTGAGTCAGGGAGATCCCACTTCAGACTTGGATCTCACTCAGAGCCCAAGAATCCAGGTTTATCAATGTAATACCCAGTGAGTTGGTGTCACCCAGTGCAGTACTTATGGTGTCACCACCCCTCCCCCCCACCCACCATTGGACTGAGTGCACGAGCCTACTGAGCACAGAAGAAACAGGTGTGTGTTCCTTGTATGTCCAGGGGCAGGGAATCTGACCAGAGCACATTAGAAGGTTCAAAAAGTTAATGAGTATCGAGTTAATGAGCCTTGTAGGTATATATAAGCTGGGTTGATGAAATGTTTTTGTTCCTTATAACTAATTACAGGGATATTTTTATTAAAAAAAATAAATTTCTGCTGAAACACTGCACGAAAATTTTATACACACTCATTTTGGTGTCATCCCCTCTGTTGGGGTCACCCAGTGTGGTTATAACCCCCCCCAGTGACGCTAATGGCAATGCTGAGGAAGTCCTTCACTGATGTGTAGCATTCCTTTTTGCATGAAATGTTAAGTTGCGATCTAAACTTTGAAAGATCCCATGACTCTACCTTGAAGATAAGAGGTGCAATTTGTGGACAAGCTAAAGATTTCCGAGGATGCAAACCAGGACCCGGGGAAGGGGTGGGGGGGGGGGGGGGGGCGTTGAGCTACAAGGAGAGGTTGAGCAGACGAGAGCTTCATTCCTTAGAGTGCAGGGGTGATCTCATAGAGGTGAATAAAATCATGAGCGGAATAGATTGCGAGAATACATAGTGTCTTTTGTCCAGAGCAGAGCAGGGGAATCGGTGACCAGAGATGAGGTGAGAGGGGAGAAATTTGACAGGAACCTGAGGGATAATTTTTTTTTTTTTTTTTTTTTTACACACAGCGGGTAGTACGTGTACGGAACGGGCTGCCGGAGGTGGTGGGTCCTATTGAATGTGGAAGAATCTAAAGGGCAGCGCGGTGAGCGCAACACTATTTCAGCACCAGTGACCCTGGTTCAAATACAGCACTGTCTGTAAGGAGTTTGAACAATCTCCCTGTGTCTACATGGTGCTCTAGTTTCCTCCCACCATTCAAAACGTACGGGGATTATAGATTAATTGGGCAGCATGGGGTTGTGGGCCCAAGGGGCCCGTTACTGTGCTGTGTGTCTAAATAAAATTGGATAGGAACATGTATAGGATGGATTTAGAGAGATATGGGTAGGGCATCTTGGTCAGCAGGGACAAGTTGGGCCAAAGGGTCTGTTTCCACACTGTGGGACTCATTTCCACATCTTTGCCAAAAAGCATCAATGTGACAAATTATCTGACCATGGTTTTTTTTCATCTCCAAGATGACTGGTTTTCACAAAGTCCATTGTTACACATTACAACAGAAAAGCTTAAGTCACATGTTAACCCTATTTGGTGATTCAAATTATACTATTCAAAGCTACAACCCTGAACACACAAGGTCAACATGGAGGAGGTTACTGACCACCCAATACTGGAGTTCCCGTATCATGGTCTTAAACTCAACTTTGTATAATGGCAACTCTGCAATAACGGGCTCAGGTACTGGGTCCCACCTCATCCACTTCCTCCTCCGTGTCATCATCGCTTACAATAGGTTTGGACTTGGAAGCACGGCTGGAGCGTTTCCGCCCTTTTCCTCGATCCTGACTCTTCTCCTTCCGGCCCAGCTTAATCTTCACTTTCACTGATCGAGCTGTGAGAGTGGGGGGGGGGGGGGAGAGAGAGAGAGAGAGAGAGAGAGAGAGAGAGAGAGGAAGAAACAGGATCACAAAGCAGTTTCCTAATCCAAATGAAACAAGAAAGTCTGCAAGACGCTGTGATTGTAGTTCAATGCTGGAGAATCTCAGCAGATCACACAGTGTCCTGTATGGCAAAGATATGTAACCAAGGTTTCAGGCCTGAGCCCTTCGTCAAGGTATTCAGAGGCGCCTACCTCCTTTTAACTCAGACCTTGATGAAGGGCTCAGGCCCAAAACGTGACAGAGGTACCGCATATATACCGTGTAAAAGTCGACTGCCCTATTTTTGGCCCCAAATTCTGGCACTTTCCATATGTTGCGTGTAAAGATCGACCCTCCTTATTTTTGGCGCTGGCCGCCCACCCACTAGAACTCCCTATGTCCTGAACGTGTACTTACCGCCCGTCCACCCACCCATTGGAAGTCCTGATGCTTCCATCGACGCAAATACTTACCGGGGTCAAAATGCATGTAACGGTCAAATTTTACCCTAAAAATTGGTCTACAAAATTCGACTATTACATGAGTATATACAAAATTATGAGGGGTATAGACAGGGTAAATGTAGGCAGGCTTTTTCCACTGAGGGTGGGTGAGATACAAACCAGAGGGGGATGGGTTAAGGGTGAAAGGGGAAAAGTTTAGGGGGAACTCCTTCACACAGAGAGTGGTGGGAGCGTGGAACGAGCTGAAGTGGTGAATACAGGCTCAATTTTAACAGTTAAGAAGAATTTGGTACACGGATGGGAGGGGTATGTCTGGGTACAAGTCAGTGGGACTAGGTAGAATAATAGTTCGGCACACACTAGAAGGGATGAAGGGCCTGTTTTCTGAGATGTTCTATTCTATGATTGATTATGTATCTTTGCCACAAAGCGCTTTGTGATCTGCTGAGTTTCGCCAGCACTTTAGTGTTTTCCTCATTCAAGTGCTCTCTTCAGAGCCAGGATAAATCTGTAACGATCAGAGAAATGAGAAAACGGTGGATGTTGGAGCCGGAGAGTTTTCCCTAAAGCTGGATATCTTGATCTTGTGACCCAGCTGGAATATACAAAGCATTCCTTAAGCCACGTGCATCTCCTCAACCTTGAACTTTCTCATTCCTTAACCTATCCAAGTCATTAATCCACCTCGTTTCCCCTTGTTCTCTTCAGCTAGGATATCCATTGTTCGCCAGACTCCCTCACACTGCGAGTGTTTTCTCAGTCTGACACTATCCTCATGACATTGGACCATTTTGTTTTTTTTTCCACAGAGAGTAGTGGGGGCCTGGAATGTCAGGTGTAGTGGTGGAGGCTGGAACAATAGGGGCATTTAAGAGACTCTTAGGCACACAGACAAAAGAAAAATAGAGGGTTACGGGGTAGGGAGGGTTTTGTATATTTTTGGTTTATATTTGTTTTAAAGTCGACCACCTATTTTTAGCTCCAAAATCTGGTACTTTCCATATATCTCGTGTACTAGTCAACCGTAGTCTCTCACCTCAGCCCTGGCCACCCCGCTCTCCTGAAGCCTTGAATGCGGACTCATTGCTCGGGCCCGGCCGTCCATCAGAACTCCCGACGATGCAGATATGGTTACTTACTGCAGTCCCGACTCCCACGAGGTAGGTTGTTTGTTTTGACGCACAAGGCTATATTATTACTTTGATTCACTGTGTTTTTGTTCCTTATTCGTTAAGAGATCATTTCGACTATGTTGTCTTTGGGATTTGCTCCAATAACCAAAAAAAAACAAAAAGAACAAAGTCTGGTCCCAAGCATTTCAGATATGGGGAAATGTACTGTATTCAGTATATATGGGTTGCACAACATCCTGGGCTAAAGGGCCTGTAACTGTGCTGTAATGTCCTGTTCTATTTCCTAACGGTGGTGAGCAGATCATTCCCGTGATATACTCCTGTCCTGTGAATTCCCAATAGTGACAGAGCAGAGGGCAGCAATCCCCCTGGTCCTGATCATCACCTCCATGTCAGCTTTCTGCGGGTGAAGCCATCCCACTTCATCTCACCGTTCCCGGTTACACTCCAGCTGATGGGATTGGTGTGGATGTGGACGGGACACGGTGCATGAACCGGGGGGCCAGAAAATCTAAGCAACAATTCCTTAGACAAGGTGGACACCAAGCTCTTCGCGGGTCTTACATTCTGACTCCGACCCTTCTTCCTCTTCCTCCTCTCCCTCCTCACTATCATCCTCACTGTCTTCTTCCTTCTCAATTTTCTGCCTTACGCTGGTAAACACGGATTGGAGCACAATGGAATCTTCGTAGATCTGAGAGGGGGGCAGAAAGGGGATACTATTAGCAGTGGAATAACTGGCAGCGGTCAAACAATTAGGATTGTACAACACAGGGAAGAGCGGTTACAGCTTCGGAAGCCATTTGTTCCATCCTGTCCATGTCGGCTCTCCACCAGAGCAACTCTCTGGTTCAGTTAAATAAGAAAACCTTTGGATGCTGGGGTCTAGTGCAATGCACATACATGCAGGAGAAACTCAGCAGGTCACGCAGCATCCATGGATTACATCAGTGGTTCTCAACCTTTTTTGTATCACTCACATACCACCTTAAGTAATCCCTTATCCATGATGCTCTGTGGTTAGTAAGGGATTACTTAAGATGGTATGTGAGTGGGGGAAAAAAAAGGTCGAGATGCCTTGCATTGCACAAAAGTGCTAATTCTAGATTGCTCTCTCAGTCTTGATGGGTTCTGACCCCAAACTTCCAACAGTTTTTTATTCCCCCCCCCCACCTCCTCCCCAACAGAGATTAAATAGAGGGCCTTAAAATTATGAGAATTTTGGAAATGGTGGATTGTTGGAAACCATTGGCAGTGGCAGGAGGATTACACTCGACAACAAGTTATTTTTCCAGAGGTTCGCTTCCTAAAAAGCCACTGGCGATTATGATAGAGAACTTCAAACTGAACACAAAGATAATTTCAGATTTTCTGCAACACATGGGAACTTGGAGAAACATCAAATAAACTTTTATTGAATTTAACAAGTTTAATCGCATACTGTACCTCTGAGCTAAACTCTCAGGTTGACTGCACATGTTGCACAACAGATGTGAGGAGCCCAGGGTTTGTGTTGGTCACCAATTTTACAACCGAAGTAGAGCTCATAAGTTTCCTTAATAAGTGCAGTCAAGCTGCATCTTTGGGGCTTAAGTTAGCACTTACCACAAATGTAACGTAACTGTTACAACATTGACGAGACATTTCTGCTGTATTGAATCTTCCTGACGAAAATAAATACTATTGTTAAGTACACTCACTGTTATTGCCTGAAGAACATGTGCAACAACATGCGTTCAATCTAGATCAATGTAATGCACAGCTTATGCATATGTGAGCTGCTTTTATAGCCTATTTGCATCTATCATGACTAAGCATGCCTAGGACTAAGGTATTTACATAGCAGGGGGTCACTGAGTGCTTCCCCAGGCATATTTGGACTGACCAAAACAGCTTGGTTTGTGGGCAATATACTAGTAGACTTACAATATGACAGGAAATCACAAAAAGAGGTTTTTTCTAAAAAACGGTTCATGACAGGAAATTTGAAGCGGATTTTTGTGATCAGCAGCCCAAAATCCATAAAATACACCCAAAAGTGTTCAGGAAGCAAAGACTTTGTTGTCCAGTGTTATTAACCAGAGGAGGGACTTTTAAGGGAATGAGCAGCAAAACCATTGAAGATGAGCTCCCCACTTTCTGCAGCGGGTTGTTGTAAGAAACATTAAAACCCGCAGATGCTGGAATGATGAGCCTCAACAGAGAGCCCCAACTCTGAGACGCTGACTGAACACTTTTTCCTATGGACGCTACCTCTCCTGCCGAGTTCCTCCAGCACCCTGTTGCTGGTTCAGCGAGCTGTCACGGTCTGGAATGCAACGCCCGTCAGCATTTTGTAAAAGGAGAATTTGATAAATATGCAAGAAGGAATCTTTTATGGGACTACGGGGAAAGAACGGAGAAGAAGTGGAATTAATTTGCTCAGTTCATTGAAAGCTGCAAGTAAAACATGAAAGTCTGCAGACACCATGGTTGAATCCTTGCTATAGATTATGTATCTGTATCTCTGCTATATAAGGTGCACTGTTTGATCTGCTAAGCTTCTCCAACATTGTGTTTTCATTGAAAGATGACACAGACACATGGAACGCCTATGATTACAAAAGGTTTTCTGCCACTCACCAGTGAACCCTCCAGGTTGTAGGTCTGTGCATTTTGGCACAACAGCATCACGTCTCTTTCGAGGTCATTGAGACTACGATACTTGTGGTTACGGATCCGCTCCTACTGAGAGAAAGGAGGCAGTCAGCTCGACCTCAGCACGTTCCACAGATTTACACCGCCCTTCCAGGGAAGTGCAGTGACCCTCTCACTATCCTGCACCCCAAGGCCGTACAGTTCCAAACAGTTTATAACCTCACTCAGAAACCAGGGCAAGGTTCACCGATTCTCTGCAGGGTGACACATGCACGCGCGCACACAGAGCACCACTTTGCAGAAACAAAGTCACCCAACTGAACCCAAAAGGAAGGAAGAAGTGCTTGGTCCAGCGCTGCTCCGCATTGTGCACACCCCATCCCCCAAGCGTCAAATAAAACTTAAAGTAGCAGGAGGTTTGGACCATGAACATAGCTGTGGAATGTTAAATGCCTAGTCGTGAAAGGACATGACGGGTGGCATGGTTAAGCACACCGCTGTTACAGTGCCAGCGACCCGGGTTCAAATCCCACGCTGTCTGCAAGGAGTTGGAACACTCTCCCCGTGACCTGTGTGGGTTTCCGCGGGTGCTCCAGTTTCTCCCACCCTTCAAAACGTAGAGGGGTTGTTGATTAATTGGGGTATTCGGGCTCTTGCTGTATGTCTAAATTGAAAAAAAAAAGAAAAAATTTAAATACGACACTGGGACAGGCAAATATCATCCTATTGGAGGGTCATGCATTATTCAATGGTCTGTGTCACATATCAAGAGACTAGGAAATATATTACCTGCTTGTGTAATATAACAATAAACTTTTGCACATACTGTAGACTTGAGACATGTACCAATAAACATTTGTCCATGCCATGTATTGATAAAATGGGGCATTTACCTCCACCTATGAACACAGTATGCAATGGATTTCTTTTCATCAGGGGGTGTATGCTGAGTTAATTAGCCATTCCTAATTGCTCCTACTGGCTATTGCTCGGCAAAAGGAGGTGTAAGGTGCTCCTCCTGTCCAACAGCCTACAGGTCATCATCCTTGGGCAAGGTGTCGTGAAGCCATGAATGCAGACGGTGGATGGTTTTTACAAGCAGATTCTACAAATCAGAATTTACAGTTGTAAAATTAAAAATGCTGGCCAGATGAATCTGCTGATCGATGCCAGGGTTATCCATTCAGTACGGACACTGCAACTGAAGAAGGCGACGGGGAAACCACTTCAGTATTTTTCCCTTGTGTAATCCTGACCTCAACATCGACTACGGTCTCAGCTCAAAGATGGAGCCTTCTCTGAAGGAGAACAAGGGAGGCAACAACTACAATTTGGAGGGTCAGAGATCGTGACAGATGGAGAGACATGATCACCCACGCCGAACAGCGAGGCATCTGAATGAATGAATTGCTCCTGAGAAAGTGATGGTGAGCTGCCTTTCTTGAACTACCGCAGTCCTTGGGGTGGGGAACATAGCCACAATACTGTGAGGGAGGGAGTTCGAGGGTTTTGACCCAGCAACGGTGAAGGAACAGTGAGATACTTCCAAGTCAGGACAGTGCATGGCTTGGAGGGTAACTTCCAGGAGGTGGTGTTCCCCTGCTTTTGCTGCCCTTGTCCTTCCAGATGGTGGAGATGGGCAGTATGGAAGGGACTGTCCCAGGAGTCTCAGTGAGTGGCCACAGTGCACCCTGTAGATTAGCCATTCACAATGGGTGCACTACACTACACACCACTCCCCCCCACCACCAGGGGCCACAGCACATTCAAACGCCTTTTTTTCTTTTCGCCTCACGTAAAATAAATATTGTTTTATTCAATTATTTTTAAAATTTAAATTTAGATATACATCACAGTAACAGGACCTTTCGGCCCACGAGCCCGAGTTTCCCGATTACACCCTATTGACCTACACCCCAGGTACGTTTTGAACCGTAGGAGGAAACTGGAGTGCTCGGAGAACACACAAACTCCTTACAGGCAGCACAGGATTCGAATCCCTGTCCTGGTCGCTGGAGCTGTAACAGCGTTTTGGTAACCGCTATGCCAATCGTGCTGTTATTACATGTTTTTTTAATGTAGTTGGGAGAAGTATGGAAGAGACCAAAACTTGACTGCTTCACAGGGAAGGGTCCCAGAAATTTTGAGCAGAGTTCAAAAAGGGCCATAAGCCAAAAAGGTTGAGAATGGCTGCTGCGTAATGATACAGATGGCAAATACTGGGTGGAGGGAGTGAACAAGTGTGGGCGGGGAGTATACATTGGGCACATACTGTTAGTAGCAGACTGGGCACACGATGTTAGCACCATCCCTGATTTGGACAGAAGCCAACCTTGTGCTCACTTCACCTTTGGGGAGGACAGATGAGAATGATGGTGGTTTTATTCTCATACGCACTGTACAATGTACATGTGCACCAACATTCTTACTTGGGGCAGCAGAACGGATACTTGTAAAGAAAAACTATAAAAATAACTTAATTGAATTAAAGTGAAGTGAAAAGAGACAATAATGACATTAGATACAAGTGTTCACAGTACCCAACGACAAAAGGGGGGGGCACGGTTAGTGTAAGGGGTACGGTTAGTGTAGAGGGGACACGGTTAGTGTAGGGGATATGGTTAGTGTAGAGGGGGCACGGTTAGTGTAAAGGGGGCACGGTTAGTGTAGAGGGGACACGGTTACTGTAGGGGGTACAGTTAGTGTAGGGGGTACAGTTAGTGTAGGTTGACACGGTTAGTGTGGGGGGATACGGTTAGTGTGGGGGGATACGGTTAGTGTAGGGGGTACGGTTAGTGTGGGTGAACACGGTTAGTGTGGGGGATACGGTTAGTGTGGAGGGTACGGTTAGTGTAGGGGGTACAGTTAGTGTAGAAGGGGCACAGTTAGTGTAGGGGGTATGGTTAGTGTAGAGGGGACACGGTTAATGTAGGGGACACGGTTAGTGTAGGGGGTACAGTTAGTGCAGAAGGGACACAGTTAGTGTAGGGGGTACAGTTAGTGTGGGGGGACACGGTTAGTGTGGGGGATACAGTTAGTGTAGGGGGTACAGTTAGTGTAGAAGGGGCACAGTTAGTGTAGGGGGTACGGTTAGTGTAGAGGGGACATGGTTAGTGCAGGGGATACGGTTAGTGTAGGGGGTACGGTTAGTGTAGGGGGTACAGTTAGTGTGGGTGGACACGGTTAGTGTGGGGGATACGGTTAGTGTAGAGGGGGCACGGTTAGTGTAGAGGGGGCACGGTTAGTGTAGAGGGGGCACGGTTAGTGTAGAGGGGGCACGGTTAGTGTAGAGGGGGCACGGTTAGTGTAGAGGGGGCACGGTTAGTGTAGAGGGGGCACGGTTAGTGTAGAGGGGGCACGGTTAGTGTAGAGGGGGCACGGTTAGTGTAGAGGGGGCACGGTTAGTGTAGAGGGGGCACGGTTAGTGTAGAGGGGTCATGGTTAGTGTAGGGGGTACAGTTAGTGTAGGGGCTACAGTTAGTGTAGGTTGACACGGTTAGTGTGGGGGGATACGGTTAGTGTGGGTGAACACGGTTAGTGTAGGGGGTACGGTTAGTGTGTGTGAACACGGTTAGTGTGGGGGATACGGTTAGTGTCGGGGGTACGGTTAGTGTAGGGGGTACAGTTAGTGTAGTAGGGGCACAGTTAGTGTAGGGGGTACGGTTAGTGTAGAGGGGACACGGTTAATGTAGGGGACATGGTTAGTGTAGGGGGTACGGTTAGTGTAGAGGGGACACGGTAAGTGTAGGGGGTACAGTTAGTGTGGGGGGACACGGTTAGTGTGGTGGATACGGTTAGTGTAGGGGGTACGGTTAGTGTAGGGGGTACGGTTAGTGTAGAAGGGGCACGGTTAGTATAGGGGGTACGGTTAGTTTTGAGGGGACATGGTTAGTGTAGGGGACACGGTTAGTGCAGGGGACACGGTTAGTGTAGGGGGTACGGTTAGTGTACAGGGGACACGGTTACTGTAGGGGGTACAGTTAGTGTACAGGGGACACTTAGTGTAGGAGGTACAGTTAGTGTGGGAAGACACAGTTAGTGTGGGGGATACGGTTAGTGTAGGGGGTACAGTTAGTGTAGGGGTTACGGTTAGTGTAGGGGATACGGTTAGATTAGAAGGGGCACAGTTAGTGTAGGGGGTACGGTTAGTGTAGAGGGGACACGGTCAGTGTAGGGGGACACGGTTAGTGTAGAGGGGACATGGTTAGTGTAGGGGGACACGGTTAGTGTGGGGGGACGGTTAGAGTAGGAGGGACACGGTCAGTGTGAAGGGGACACGGTTAGTGTAGGGGGACATGGTTAGTGTAGGGGACATGGTTAGTGTAGCGGGGACAATGTTAGTGTAGGGTGGGACATGGTTAGTGTAGGGGGGACATGGTTAGTGTAGGGGGACATGGTTAGTGTAGGGGGGACATGGTTAGTGTGGGGCGACAGTTAGAGTAGGAGGGACACGGTCAGTGTGAAGGGGACACGGTTTGTGTAGGGGGACATGGTTAGTGTAGGGGGGACATGGTTAGTGTAGGGGGGACACGGTTAGTGTGGGGGACGGTTAGAGTAGGAGGGACACAGTCAGTGTGGAGGGGACACGGTCAGTGTGGAGGGGACACGGTCAGTATAGGGGGACATAGTTAGTGTAGAGGGGACACGGTTAGTGTAGCGGGGACACGGTTAGTGTAGGGTGGGACATGGTTAGTGTAGGGGGGACATGTTAGTGTAGGGGGGACATGGTTAGTGTAGGGGGACACGGTTAGTGTGGGGGGACGGTTAGAGTAGGAGGGACACGGTCAGTGTGAAGGGGACACGGTTAGTGTAGGGGAACATGGTTAGTGTAGGGGACATGGTTAGTGTAGGGGGGACATGGTTAGTGTAGGGGGGACACGGTTAGTGTGGGGGATGGTTAGAGTAGGAGGGACACGGTCAGTGTGGAGGGGACACGGTTAGTGTAGGGGGACATAGTTAGTGTAGAGGGGACACGTTTAGTATAGTGGGGACACGGTTAGTGTAGGGGGGACACGGTTAGTGTAGGGGGACATGGTTAGTGTAGGGGACACGTTTAGTGTAGGAGACATGGTTAGTGTAGGGGGGACAGTTAGTTTAGGAGGGACATGGTTAGTATTGGGGGGAACATGATTAGTGTAGGGGAACATGTTTAGTGTAGGAGACATGGTTAGTGTAGGGTGGGACATGGTTAGTGTAGGGAGACACGGTTAGTGTACGGGGGACAGTTAGTATAGGGGGCACATGGTTAGTGTAGGGGGACGGTTAGTGTAGGGGGACGGTTAGTGTAGGGGACACGTTTAGTTTTGGAGACATGGTTAGTGTAGGGGGGACACGGTTAGTGTAGGGAGCCCCGTTAATGTAGAGGGGACACTGTTAGTGTAGGGGGGACACGGTTAGTGTAGGGGACGGTTAGAGTAGGAGGGACACGGTCAGTGTGGAGGGGACACGGTTAGTGTAGGGGGACATAGTTAGTGTAGAGGGGACACGTTTAGTATAGTGGGGACACGGTTAGTGTAGGGGGGACACGGTTAGTGTAGGGGGGACACGGTTAGTGTAGGGGGACATGGTTAGTGTAGGGGACACGTTTAGTGTAGGAGACATGGTTAGTGTAGGGGGGACAGTTAGTTTAGGAGGGACATGGTTAGTATTGGGGGGGAACATGGTTAGTGTAGGGGAACACGTTTAGTGTAGGAGACATGGTTAGTGTAGGGTGGGACATGGTTAGTGTAGGGAGACACGGTTAGTGTACGGGGGACAGTTAGTATAGGGGGCACATGGTTAGTGTAGGGGGACGGTTAGTGTAGGGGGACAGTTAGTGTAGGGGACACGTTTAGTTTTGGAGACATGGTTAGTGTAGGGGGGACACGGTTAGTGTAGGGAGCCCCGTTAATGTAGAGGGGACACTGTTAGTGTAGGGGGACACGGTTAGTGTAGGGGGGGACGGTTAGTGTAGGGGGGCACGGTTAGTGTAGGGGGGCACGGTTAGTGTAGGGGGGCACGGTTAGTGTAGAGGGGACACTGTTAGTGTAGAGGGGGCACAGTTAGTGTAGAGGGGGCACGGTTAGTGTAGGGGGTACAGTTAGTGTAGGGGGCACGGTTAGTGTAGAGGGGACACGGTTTTTGTCGGCGACGGTTAGTGTAGGGGTACAGTTAGTGTAGAGGGGACACGGTTAGTGCAGGATGGGCATGGTTAGTGTAGGAGGGACATGGTTAGTGTAGGGTGGGACATGGTTAGTGTAGGGGTGACACGGTTAGTGTAGGCCACGGTTATTGTAGGGGGGCACGGTTAGTGTAGAGGGGACATGGTTAGTGTAGGGGGACACGGTTAGCGTAGGGGGACACGGTTAGTGTAGGGGGGACACGGTTAGTGTAGGTGGGACACGTTAGTGTAGTGGGGACACGGTTAGTGTAGGGGGTGGCTTGTTTAGTATAGGGATTAGTGCCATGCTGTTACAGCGCCAGCGACCAGGTTTGAATCCGGCACCATCAGTAAGGAGTTTTTATGTTCTCCCTGTGTATGCATGGATTTCCTCCCATCCTTCAAAACATACTGGGGTTGTAGGTCGATTGGGTGGCACGGGCGAATGGGCGGGAAGGGCCTGTTAACATGCTGAATATCGGAATTTAATAAATTTCATTTGAACTGGAGGTTTACGTGGTGTATTCGGGGCTGTGGGTCATGGACTGAAACCCAGCACACTGCACACATTCAAATCGACAGGCAACAAACCAGACAACTGGACAGTGGCATGACGTGTACCTTGATTTTTCGGAAGTCAACAGGTTTGCGGATGAGCTCGTAATACTCGGGAAGCTCCTTGCGAGAGGGAAGTTGAATAAAAACTTCACTGAGCTGTCGGCCAGTACTACTTTAAAAAGAAGAAAAAAATTGAGTGTAATTATTAGCCAGTTGCTGCACAGGAGTCGGAGTTGGGCGAGGTGAAAAGATCTCTGTCTGCTGGCAGTGAATTATTAGAGTAGTTTAACAGGGCACTCTCACTAAGACCCCTACCACCCCACACATAGCATCTTTCAGCTGCTCCGGTCGGGGAAGAGATACAGGAGGATCAGAGCCAGCACCACCAGGCTGAGGAACAGCTTCTTCCCACGGGCAGTGAGAATGCTGAATGACCATAGGAACTGGCCACACTGATCCTCCGAGACTCTCATATTCACAAAACAATATGCATTTATTTATTAGTAGATATGAATACTTATCCCGCATAAGTGTTGCATGTCTATATTTGTGGTATATCTAGTTGTGTGTCTGTATATTTACATCGAGGACGGAGAACGGTCTTTCGTCAGGTTGTACTTGTGCAGTCAGATGACGATAAACTTGACAACACAACACACACTGATACCCCTTTTACACAGCGATCCCACTTAATAGGCATGTGAACGACCTGTGTTTAAAGCCAGGTTGGATCATTCACACTAAACCAAGAAAAGCTGGGTCAGTGCGACCTTTGTACACAGCAACTCTGCATCTCAGCTCTGATACAATCTACCTTGGTAGGTAATACAGGGGATGAAAATGAACCCCCGCCCCCCCCCCCATCCCACGTTCGTTGTGTTCACACAGGTAAGTGAAACAGTTAAAAGGCGGTTAATTCCCGTCTTTTAATGGCTGTGTAAAAGAGTCCTCAGCAAATTGCTGTAGCAAGAGTGAAGAAAAGATACGCTCCAATAAAGGCCCTTTGGCCATTTTTAGCTCTGAATGCCCTTTGCCACACAGCCCCCTTTTGAAACTGGGTACTAAATTTGCAATTCACTCTCCACTTATTGCATTGCAGATCCATTTCTTACAAACTCGACACATGGAAGGGGTTTGGTTTGAGCTGCATGGATCAGCATTTGTGCCTGACCTGCCCATCACATCCGAATCCAGTGCCAGCAAAACTGAAGCAAGGGAACGAGCTCTCAGAGTGAAACATCAAAGGTCTGTAGGCACTGTGTTGGAGTAAAAACACAGAAATGCTGGAGGAACTCAGCAGTGTCCACAGGTGGCAAAAATATACCAACCAATGATTCGGGCCTGAGCCCTTCCTCAAGGTGTGAGCAAAAAGCAGTCAGGTGCCGGAATTAAAAGGTTAAAGGAGAGGAGCACTGAGCAACAGACAAGAGGGGTAAACTGGATGTGGAGAGGAGAGGTGGGAACTGATCGAGGGAGGGGGTGCCTCTGTGGAGGAAGGGGCTAACAGAAACAGGAGAAGTTGACATTAATACCATCTGGTTGGAGGATACCCAGATTGAAGATGAGGTGTTGTTCCTCCAATTTGCGGGTGGTCTCAGTCTAGCAGTGCACGAGACCATGGTCAGACATGTCAGCAAGGGAATGGGATGGGGAATTAAAAACATAAGAAATAGGAGCAGAGTCAGCTGTCCGGCCCATCGAGCCTGCTTCACCATTCAATGAGATCACGGCTGATCTGACGAGGGGCTCATCTCCACCCACCTGCCTTTCCCCATATCCTTAATTCCCCAAGTATGTAAAAATCTATCCACCCTTATCTTAAATATATTTACTGAGGTCACCTCCAATGGGCAGCGAATTCCACAGATTTACCACCCTCTGTGAAAAGCAGTTCCTCCTCATCTCCGTCCTAAATCTACTCCCCTGGATCTTGAGGCTGTGTCCCTAGTTTCTGTCTCCCCCACTTATGGAAACAACTTGCCTATCTCTATCTTATGTCTTTCAGAATTTTATATGTTTCTATAAGATCCCCTAAATTCCAGCGAGTTCAGTCCCAGACAACTCAATCTCTCCTCGTAGGCCAACCCCCTCATCTCTGGAACCAACCTGGCGAACCTCCTCTGCACTGCCCCCAAAGCCAGTCCATCCCTCATCAAGAAAGGAGACAAGAACTGCATGTAGTGCTCCAGATGCAGTCTCATCAGTACCTTGTGCAGTTGCATCATAACCTCCCTGCTCCTAAATTCAATCTCCCCAGCAATAAACCAGAGCACATGGATTAAGGGTAAAAGATAAAAAAGTTTAGGGGGAGATTCTTCCCACAGAGAGTGGTGGGAATGTGGATCGAGCTTCCAGCTCAAGTGGTGAATGTGGGCTCAATTTTAACCTTTAAGAAGAATTTGGACAGGTACATGGATGGGAGAGGTATGGAGGGCCATGGACTGGGTATAGGTCAGTGGGACTAGGCAGAAAAGTGATTAGACACAGATAAGAAGGACCAAAAGGACCTTTATCTGTGCTGTAATGTTCCATAGTTCTATGTGGCAAGGATGTTTCCCACCGTAGGGGAGTTTAGGACAGGAGAGAATAATTTTGGGATAAAAGAGTGTCCATTCAAAACAGATGCAGAAAAAAATTCTTTAGCCAGAGGGTCATGAGTCTGTGGACTTGCTGACACAGGCAGCTGTGGAACTGAGGTTGTTGGGTGCATTTAAGACAGAGTGAAGGCATCAAGGGTTACAGGGAGAAAGCCGGGGAGTGAGGCTGAGAGGGACGAGGGATCACCTGGTCCTCGCCGAAGACTCGACGGGCTGATTGGCCTACTTCTGCACCCAATGTTTTTGTGATCTTCCCCCAAGACCCCAGGGAACCTCAAAAATTTACTCAGTGATGGTCTAATTGGAAGCTACAGTGATCCCCTTGCTCACCAGCAACGCGACTAATCATTAACCCCTCTACCTGAAGGATAAATCCCAGCCCCATTTTTCAGTCACCCCGGCTCCACCGAGCTCTCCCACCCAGGGGCTAAGTATCTGAAGCACCCCTGGATGTCCTGTGGCCCAACTGCTCCAGGTGACTCCTCCTTGTTTCCCTCCCACCACCCAGTCTCCGGGCCAGCCTGTGTCGCATCCCCCGTCACCAACCTGTCCTTGTATTTGATGACAGCCTCCACAGTCTTCTTCATTTTCTTGGTGAGGTTGGGGGGGTTCGGTGACAGTTTCTCAGCCGGTGGACGTCCTCGCTTCTTCTTCTTCTTCTCCTCGTCCTCCTTGTCCCGGCCACTGCGCGTGCTGGTGGTTGCCATGATCACCGGAGGGTCCACATCGCGCTTGCGCTTGCGGGCTTTCTTCTGCCGCACCTCCTCTTCTATCTCCTCCAGGTTGCCCTCTTCTATGGCCTGTGGGGAGAGAAGGAGAATACAATGAAACCCGTCCTTTTTGGTACCTTATTCAGCCAGTGGCCTCAGGAGGGAGTGTGTGTGTGTGTGTGTGTGTGTGTGTGTGTGTGTGTGTGTGTGTGTGTGTGTGTGTGTGTGTGTGTGTGTGTGTGTGTGTGTGTGTGTGTGTGTGTGTGTGTGTGTGTGTTTTTGTGTCTTTTGTAGGTGTACAATTGTGTGTGTGGTATTTGTATGTATGTGCGACTCATTCTTTCTTGTGCATGTGTGTTTTCGTGTGCACGCAGGCTTGTGTATTTCTGTTCAGCGCACATGACTTTCTGTGCTTCTATGTGTGAAAGTGTCTGTGCGTGTCATTCTTCTGTGTATGCATGTTTATGTATGTATTTTGTGTGTGTGTGTGTCTGTGTGTGTGCGCACACGCGTACACGTGCTGCACATGAACCTCTGTGTCTATGTGTGTAGTAGCCGCAGAGTCCTACCACAGATACAGCCGACACCTCATCGTCTGGCTGGCCTGGTTCACTCCATGCATGCTCTGCCACGAGAGGTCCGTGTGTGCCTGTGATGCCTGTGTGTAGGGAGGCCCGCTGAGCAGGCTGGGTCCCCACGCACCCACACTCCTACCTTGAGCCACTGTTTCTCAGTTAAAGAGTCGCTGTAGTCCACCTCCTTGCGCTGCCGTGATCCTCGGCCAAACATCTTCTCCTCCTCCTCTTCGCACGTCAGCCTCTCCACTTCAGCGTCATCCTTCAGGATCCAGTTCGGGAGCTCGTCTTCCTCCATCAGCCGTGGCCTCCGTTTTGGGTTCCTGGCTTCTTCCCGACGCCGGTCTAAATCCATCCGCTGCAAGAGGGAGAGAAAGTGAGAGATGGGGAGTGAGGGAGAGTGAGGGAGGAGGAGAGTGGGAGGGGAAGGGAAAGGAAAAGAGAGAGATGAAGAGGTAGAGAGTGGCAGAAAAAAACAGACAGGGTCAGAGAGAGACCACAAGGGTAAAAGGAGGATAAAACGATATGGAAAAAGCAAGAGGAAGAAAACAGTGAGTGAGAAAGGTAAAAAGAGAAAGAAAGCACTGATTGAATCACTCATTAACATCTGGCTTAGTTTCTGTGTCTGTACCTTCATGCAGCCAGCTATTGACCTTATCGTGATCAGTCCCCTGCCCCAGGACTGAGCACCCACTCTCACCCCATTTCCCATCCGAACCTTCCCTGTCTCCTGTTCTGAATCCGTGCAAGAGATGTGCATGTAAAGGCTGGAACTGTATCCCATGGAGAAAATAAAAGGAACTGCATTTATATAGCAGATTGACACAGAACATTTAAAGCACTTTTGCTGCTAATAAAATACTGTCCTAGTGTTGGAAACATTGCAGATTACACTGGACGATGAAGATTTTGCTTCCTGAACACTTTTGAGTGTATTTTATGCATTTTGGGCTGCTGACCACAAAAATCAGCTCAAAGTTTTCCTATCACATACTTTTTTTTAGATTTCCTGCCATATTTTATATTGTTCACAAAGCAAGCTGTTTTGGTCAGTCCAAGCACACCTGGGCCTGCACTTAGTGTAGGTGCTATGCAAATGTTGTTTTAGGCCTGGGCATGCTTGGGAGGCATTTAAAGGTGTTGTTGAGAATTTTCCTAGCAACTACAGAGCTCCACAGATTGACAACATGCTTCAAGCAGACAAAGTGCAACATGTCAGTTCCTGCATTCGCACTTGGACGTCTCCTGATCTTGGTGCCGTCAGTGACGAACACGGTGATAGGTTTCATCAGGATATTGCGACTGTAGAAAACAGGATCAGGGCAACTGGAATCCATCAATGCTGGCCGACTATTGCTGGACACTGACACGAGAGGCATCAGATGCCGAGTACAAACGAAAATCAACGGCAAAACATTTTTTGGTCAGTTGAGCTGACACAATGTGTCAGCATCATGAACCGATTAAACATGGTAAATTCAATCAAAGTTAATTTAATATTTATCCAACTTCCTACATGATGCAGCAAATCTAAAATTATCTTTGTGTTCAGCTTGAAGTTGTCTATCATAATCTCCAATTGTTTTTCTGTTGACCTTAATCTGCCTTAATGGCATATACTGAGAGATAAATTATCACCAGGGTTTTATCTGAAAGTTGCTTGTGCAATTTAGCATATTTTGTTGGGCTTGGTTGACAGCATTCTTGCTTCTAGACAGATCCTTGATGGGCAAGGTATGATTGAGGGAAGGGCAAAGGTGAATGGTTGTCTGGAGTTGGGCAGAACCCATATTCCAGGTTGCAATCTTATTGAGCCATAATCTTGTTGAATGGAGGGACAGCATGGAGCAAGTGGCCACCTCATGAAGCAGGCCCTTCAACCCATCAATTCAACCTTTCCCACTAATCCCATACTTTAATCTCCTCCACCCCACCCCCCCCCAATTCCCATCTACTCTCTCCAGACTCTCCCACTTACTTGCATGCCAGGGGCCATTTAGAGCGGCCAACTCACCCATCCTTGGGAGGTGAGATGAAAGCAGAGTCTCTGGGGGGAACCCATGCAGTCATAGGGAATACTAGACAGACAACGGGGATTGAAACGGAATTCTGGACCAGTGAGGCAGTGGCTCTACTCCACCACAGGGTTAAACAGCAAGGAAACAAGTGCTTCAGCCCAACTGGTCCACGTCAACCAAGCTGCCCACATCCCTTCCACCTTTCCACTCTTCACACCAGTCATCTTTTAAACTGTATCTAAACTGATCTGTCAACTCTTAATTATAACTCATTTTACAACCATTATTCGGTGGTTTATAATTAATCTGTCGGCTCTGTTTCCTGTTCTTCCTTTCAGTTCATCCCTGACCAAGCCTGGTCCACTGCTTCGCAGCCCACATTGCCCGCTCCTCCACCACCCGTTCCACTGGCACTTGCTGGGTTTCCCTGCACTGGGTCCAACCTGCTCCACTGGGCCATCAGCCTCTGGTTTCCCTTAAACCCACCCCCCCACCTTCTTCCCCCTTCCTCCTTTCCTCTAGCTCTGTCTCTCTTCCCTTTCCCCATCTCCTTTCACAGAGCCAAAATCAATTTTCGCCCTTCCTCTTAATGCAGTGGTTCTCAACCTTTTTCTTTCCACTCACATCCCACCTTAAGTAATCCCTATGCCATCAGTGCTCTGTGATTAGTAAGGGATTGTTTAAGGTAGGATGTGAGAGGGAAGGGAAGGTTGAGAATCACTGCTCTAGACCCAATTGTTACTGAAATATTTTACTTGAGAAAAATTGTCATTGGCCCATTTCCTTTTGGAGCTCAGAAACCGTGCACATAACAAGTCCATTAGGTACGATTAAAACAGTGGTTTTCAAATTTTATCTTTCCACCCACATCTTTCTTTGGTTTGGCTTCGCGGACGAAGATTTATGGAGGGGGTAAAAGTCCACGTCAGCTGCAGGCTCGATTGTGGCTGACAAGTCCGATGCGGGACAAGCAGACACGGTTGCAGCGGTTGCAGGGGAAAATTGGTTGGTTGGGATTGGGTGTTGGGTTTTTCCTCCTTTGTCTTTTGTCAGTGAGGTGGGCTCTGCGGTCTATACTACCTTAAGTAATCCCTTACTAATCACAGAGCACCTATATCATAAGGATTACTTAAGGTGGAATGTGAGTGGAAAGAAAAAGGTTGAAAACCACTGACTTAACATATCCAATTAACACCTTTTGTTCGTTAGTCTGTCCTCCTCCACCTCCCATTCTTCCCCGCTTTTCTCCCATTATTTAATTCCGGCTGCTCTTTCTCATACCTTGAAAGAGGGCTCAGGCCCGAAATGTCGGTAATACTGTGAGACCGGCTGAGTTCCTACCGTGTTTCTGTCTATTTTACCCTTTCAGGACCACCTCTCCCTATCTAGTCTGCGCTGCCAACAGGCTCCCGTACCCGTTTCAGGCCTGGTCCTGCTGCCTTCTCCATTTCCTGTCCATGCCAACCCAACCATGCTCTTCCTAGACACCCTACTCTCACTGCTCCACTGGTGGTCCATTCCTCCAGCCCTCATTTCCCCAGCGCCCGGTCCTCCTGTTCCTGATTCATCCCGTGTGGTCCACTGGCCAGCGCCCTTTCTGGTCTGCTTGAATGTGACTGCCTTGACCCTTTCAGGTCCACGCACCCATTCCCTTGCCAGAAATGAGCTGCCACTTTTTGTCTTTTGTCGTCCTGTTGACATCTCATCTCTCGCAGCCGTGACACTGCTGTCCTCCTCACTCACGTAAAACGGCTATTTTCCCTGAGGAGATGGGGTACCACATATGTCAGCGCCAGTAATCAGGACCCAGGTTCGAATCCCGCGCTGTCTGTGAGGAGTTTGTACGTTCTCCCCATGTCTGCGTGGGTTTCCTCCCACCCTTCAAAATGTACTGGGGGGAGGGTGTAGGCTAATTGGGTGTAATTGGGCAGCATGAACTCGTGGGCCGAAAGGCTGTATGTCTAAGTATTAAAAAATTAATTTAAATGTTTAAAAATTACAAATTTTCAGCTGTAAATGTGCTAAAGTGAAGCCCTGCCTGTCCTTAGGGTGGACAGTAGAGATCGAACAGCACGGTTCTGTAATCACCTGTCTGTGTTATGCCATATGTATTGTTCACCCAAGCTGTGCAAGGGACCCTCCTGTGCTCAAATGTCTCACAAACTTGAAAAGTACTACCCTTGTGAGCTGATTTGAGCAACGTGAAAGGCACAAAATAGTACAATTTCTTTTGTTTTTTTTTCTGAAACTGGGCACCTTCTTCTCTACAGTGCTCTGGGTTACGTGCTCGGACTTTCTGACTCAGGGTCAGAAACATACCCACAACACCAAGCTGTTGCCTCAGCTGGAGACAGAAACACTCTTCCAGTGAACCATGCAGGTCAGAAGATTGTAGGTGCAGTTCTTTGCTCTGGTCACAGTTAGTTAACAGCAAGGACAGTGCTAGAAAGATTTCTCCTCACTGAATGAGAGAAGGGAAGATCAGGGAGAATACAAATCAACCAGGGATCTTGACCACTACTACCCGATGTAGGGGAAACAGGGCAAATGAGCCTTCCAGCACTGGGAGGTGTCCGTCCAGGAATGCCTGCTACACAAAAGCTTGGTGCAGCCAAAGGCCCTGTGGAGGAAGAACGACCATCTGGGGTCCCTCTGTTGCTAGTTCGGAGGGGCTGAGACCATTGGGGAAGTCTCCCAATCAATGGAAGGCCACATCTCCCCAGGGGTCCACATGGTGCTGATTACAAAAATAACGTGTTCATACTTGTATGTACTGAACTGGAACATGAAGAGTGGGTAACACTCAGAATAGAAGGAGCTCTGCATTATGCTTTCTTTGTACATATACCGTGAAACCCCTGTTATCTGGAGTTCAAGCAACTGGCAAACAAATTGGAGAAAATAAATAGGTAAAAAATACAGACGTTTAAAATTAGGACACCCCGCTGTTAGTTTGCCAATCACACATCCAAAAAATACACTTTTTCAGCTAAAAACACAACGCTGGAAAAACTCAGCAGGTCAAACAGTGAACTTTATCTTCTTTGGCTTGGCTTCGCGGACGAAGATTTATGGAGGGGGTAAAAGTCCATGTCAGCTGCAGCCTCGTTTGTGGCTGACAAGTCCGATGCGGGACAGGCAGACACGGTTGCAGCGGCTGCAGGGGAAAATTGGTTGGTTGGGGTTGGGTGTTGGGTTTTTCCTCCTTTGCCTTTTGTCAGTGAGGTGGGCTCTGCGGTCTTCTTCAAAGGAGGTTGCTGCCCGCCAAATTGTGAGGCGCCAAGATGAGTGAAAAGCAAAGGTAAAGATACATAACCAATGTTTTGGGCCTGAGCCCTTCATCAAGGTGTGAGCAAAATGTCAGCAGACATCCAAACAAAATGGTGGGGGAGGGGGGCGGGGTGGAACACAGACCCAAAGGCAGGAGGTAATAGGTGGTTAAATTTTAAATTTAGACATACAGTAACAGGCCATTTCACCCAAAGAGCCCATGCCGCCCAATGACACCCAATTAACCTACAATCCCCGGTATGTTTTGAAAGGTGGGAGGAAATAGGAGCACCCAGAGGAAACGCACGCAGACATGGGGAGAACTCGCAGGATTCGAACCCTGGTTCCTGATCGCTGACACTGTAACAGCGTTGCGCTAGCCGCCACGCTAACCGTTCAACCCCAGGGAGGGCACACCAGCAAACAGGGGGGAGGGGGGATGGCTCTGTGAATAGAGAGGGAAGGGGTTGGAGAGCTGGAGGGAAAAGGGAAGGGAGGGAGAATGCACCAGTTGAGTTTCTCCAGCATTGTGTTTTTATCTCAACCTCGGTGTCTGCAGACTTTCGTGTTTTACTTCATACACTTAAGCAGCCTATTCCAAACCCATAGGTGCTGGATACCAGGGGGTTTACTGCTTTAATATGAATAAAGCTACTTTGAAAAAACATAGGATCTATTGTGATAATTTAAAAGTTTAACATGTGTCCAGCACCATCCAGATTCAGACAAGTAAGTGGGACCTTTGTTAAGGTACAAAAGTTACTGGAGGGATGCCTGCTTCTCCCAGTAACTGCTCACCATGAACAGATCAAACTCCTCTTCATGCCTGGCTATCATCTGGTTCACCGTCTCGTCGTCAGGGACCTCATCTTCTTCCTGCAAAAGAATGAGCGCAAGGTCAAAAGCAGCTGGGTGGTGAGAGGTGCGAAGGTTAAGTTGACTCTCTCTGCCACATCAATGCTCCCAACCGCCTCGCTGTGCCTGCAGCGGGGTGGGGGAGATCTCTGCATCCCTGTGACCCTGCAAAGGCTGCAGGAGTCCTGCAGGTGAATCGCTGCAACTGTTCCCAAACGATCTGGAAGGGACAGATTTTCATGTTGCTGATGACACTAAATCGAGTGGAAAAGTAAATTGCGCAGAGGCGATGGAGAGCTTGCAGAGAGATATAGATAGGTTAAGTGAGTGGGCGAGGATCTGGCAGATGGAGTACAATGTTGGCGAATGCGAGGTTATCCACTTTGGAAGGAAGAATGGAAGAATATTATTTAAATGTCAAGCGATTGCAGCGTGCTGTCGTACAGAAGGACCTGGGAGTGCTTCTGCATAAATTGCAAAAGGTTGGTTTGCAGGTTATCAAGAAGGCAAATGGAATGTTGGCCTTCATTGTTTGTGGGATCTAATTTAAGAGTAGGGAGGTTTGAATCCCGCTCTGTCTGTAAGGAGTTTGTATGTTGTCCCCATGTCTGCTTGGGTTTCCTCCGGGGCTCTGGTTTCATCCCACTGTTCAATACGTACTGGGGGTTGTAGGTTAATTGGGTGTAATTGGGCAGCATGGGCTCCTAGGCTGAAAGGGCCTGTTACCGTGCTGTATGGCTGAATTTAACTTAAAAAAAATTAAAACTTCACAAAACTGCATCTAGTGTCTCATCCCAGATAGTGTCTGATCTGGACCATACACGAGGCTACGGATTGAAGCGCAACTTTCCCCAGATGATCACTCATACACAGAAATGAGCAACGGAACACAGAGTAGGGGAGATATTTCGGCAAGTGCAGCTGTGACTGTCGCAGAGCTGGGATCATAAGGCATGCAGTCCACACAAGGCTAGCTTTCGTCTCTCATTTCCATCCTGACTTTGCATTGAACTATTGCAGGATTGGTAATTGCACAGAGAGCCCTGGAATTTCGCCGATGACCATTTTAAGGAATATGAGGAGATCCTTATAGGGCAGGGGTGTCAAACTCAAATTCACGGAGGGCCAAAATTAAAAACTTGGACTAAGTCAAGGGCCGAACTAAATATTTATTGAAAATTTTCAACATCTGCATGTTTTCTCTTCTTTCAACATATGTAATGTTAAACTTTAGGATATAACTTTAGGAGGATAATGTTACAGGTCAGGAGTAGGTAGCTCAAGTTCACCCTTTGCTTGACCTGAGGGAAACATATTTGGTCCCTGTGGAGATGTAGTCAGCATTCACAGGCTGTGCCCATTTTGGCCTGCATCAGGACTCAGCATTTCCTGCTCACTCCTCAGGCTCTAGGCCTCTATTCACCCTCGACCCACCATCCCTCTACCTGACCAGTCCTTTACCCAACCTCTACTCACCCCTCACTCCACTCGCTCTGCCTCTACCCACCCCATCCTATACACGCCCCTCTACTGCCTCTCCCCTCAACCTGTTCCTCCCTCTACCCGTCTCTCACCCTCTAATCACCCCTCCCCTACTCGCCCTGCCCTCTCCCCTTTTACCACTTCCCTATCTACCCCTCCTTCTACTCATCCATCCCTCTAACTGCCCCTTGCACCACCATAACTTCCCCTGCCCATTACTCCTCACCTACACCCTCTGCCCACCCCTGCTTACCCACCCACTCAGGCCCAGCGTGCTGCCGATCAGCCTTTGCGGAACAGCGGGGGCCGTGCGCAGCCTGCCATGTCCGTCGCGCCGACAGGAAATCACAGGCACTAGCCAATCCGCCGCACCGCTCAACAGGTGGGAGAAGTGACTGGTTGTGCGGGGAGCCTTCCAACTGGCTTGTCGGCTGATGACATCAACAGACTTCTCGTGTTACAATTTTGTTTTCCCCGTTCTCAAAGTTTGCACGGTCAACCGGCAACACTCTTGCTCCCTCCGCATCCCGTGGATCTGATGCCCGGGTGTTGTTAAGATTCCCAGCAGAAGGTTTGTGGAACTTTACCATTCTGGATTCCTTTTTGAGAATATTCTGGCCATCTTTTAAGGGGGGTGGTTTTAGGGGGGAGGGGATAGTTAGGGGGTGGGGAAGGATGTGCAATGAAGGGGGAGGATGGTGGGGGTGACATTACCAAAAAACAGCATCGGCTCTCGCTGCAGGGCGGGCCACCTCTAATACATTTTTGAAATGATCTTGCGGGCCAAATATAATTATATCGCGGGCCAAATTTGGCTCGTGGGCCAGAGTTTGACATGTGTGTTATAGGGGATTCTGAGTACACTGAGTAATCGGCAAATTTTTTGGACCACTTTTTCAGGTCAACAAAGGGAGGGGGAGGGTCGACTTTCGGGAGCTCGGATGGCTGGGAGCAGGTTGTAAGTCTGTGTTCGGAGCGTCGGGAGCTCGGATGGCTGGGACCGGGTGGTAAGTCTGCAATCAGAGTGTCAGGAGCTCGGATGAGTGGGTGGCTGAGGCAAGGATCCGCAATCGAGAGCTCTAGTATGCAGGCGGTAGGTAGGCAGGTGTTGGGAGCTTGAATGGGCGGGCTTCCGGAGTGAGGATCTGTGGTCAGATGGGCAGACGGCCAGGGCATCAGAAGGCCCAGTAGGCGGGTGGCCGGGGTGTTGGGAGCTTGGATCGGTGGGTGGCCAGGGCCAAAAATAGGGGGTCAACATTTTCATGGGTATAAAAAAAGACCCTATTTTTGGGTCATATAAAAGGGGAGGGGGTGTAGACTACTACATGGTATTAATGATTACATTACATACTTAACCAGGCACCCTTGATACAAATAGGTGTATCTGGGACATCATTCACAACTGGGAAACCAATGGTGAAGATTGGAATGGACAGATTGACAGAAGATGCTCTAGTCAAGCTCTGTGTGTATCAGAGAGTGTTACAGCTGAGCTACTGAGTGAGGGTGAAGAAAACGGAGTGCTGATTCGAGGTCTCTTTACACTGAGGGTGAAGTTGTTATGGAGGATGCTACATAGGAAGGTCTATGATAAAGATGGGGCGTTCTGTATGTCTTTACCTTCCAGTAAGACAGTGGGCATGCGAGTCACAGAGTTCATTCGAGAAACAAAACTGAGCACTTGTCACAGTTTCCCCCTGGCTAAAATGGGACTGGGGAAGCAGGGTAGAGGGAGGGAAGCCACGGCAGCGACCAGAATGAGGAAGTTCTACATCCACTGGATAAGCTCAACCTTAGTCCTGGAAATTCTCAGTCCAACTCTGGGTACTCAGGTGCTGCAGATGTGGAACTAGATTAATTTAACTTCTTTAGCCACTTAGCTGCCCCCTCTCTGCATTGATGCCCCTTCTCTGCACTGATGCCCCCTTTTGTATTGATGCCCCCTCTCTGCAGTGATGCCCCCTCTGCAGATGCTCCCTCTCTGTATTGATGCCTCCTCCCTATACTGATGCCTTCTCTCTGCATTGATGTCTCCTCTCTGCAGTGATGACCCCCTGTACTGAAGCCCCCTTCTCTGCATTAATGCCCCCTCTGCACTGATGCCTCCTCTCTGTATTTATGCCCCCTCTCTTCATTGATCCATTATCTCTGCACTGATGCCCCCCCTCTGCACTGATGCCCCTTCTCTGCATAGATGCCTCCTCTCTGCATTACATCATCTTTGAATTGCTGCCCCCTCCCCTCCATTCTGGCCTACTTTTGAAACACCATCTATTCCCGAGAGTGGACTGTTGAGCAATGAGATCATGGCTGATCTAATGGTGGGCTCATCTCCAGACTTTTCCCGCAACACTTCCTGGAGCTGGCGACAACTCCCCTTGCTGCTGGGGGGCGGGTGGGGGGATGTACGAGTCCTCCCGGACCTTCAGCCCCAATCTTGATGCAGATAATCCAGCATCCGCTTGGATACAAACACCCCGATATTCCGGCCTCTGGTTCACTGTCGAGACTGGAATCTAAGTCTGTGGTGGGGGGTGGTTTGGAGTATCTGTGGCCAGGGCTGAGGTTTCCAAGTCTGGACTGTGGCCCAGATGGACATTGGAAACCGGAAAACTGGAATGTGGGAGGGTCTGTAGTCAGACCCTGAGTTCATTGGAAAATTTGTGCAGAAAAAAAAGTGAAATGAGAGCACACTTGACTATGAATCGGAATCACATTCACTAGTCTGGAAAATCTGCTAGCTTGAAGCCCCAGGAGTTCCTGATTATCCACTTTTACTGCCACAGGAACCTACCATCTGGTGCTGTCAGTTTGACACCCTTGTGCAATCTTTCCTCTTCACCCATCGTACCCTTGGTACCTACCCCTGTGACCGCAGGAGAGGCTCCACTTGCACCCACACCTCCTCCCTCATCAACATTCGGGATGCAAAACAGTCCTTCCAAGGGAAGCAACACCTCACTTGTGAATCTGCAGGGGTCGTCTACTGCATCCAGTGCTGCCGCTATGGTCTCCTCTACGTCGGGAGAGACTGGACGCAGACTGGGAGGTTGGTTCGCTGAGCAATTCTGCTCTATCCACCGCAGTAGTGTGGATCTCCCAGTGGATACCCATTTCAATTCCCCCTCTCATTCCCTTGCCAACACATCTGCTCGCGATCTCATGCACAGCCGGACTGAGACCACCTGCAAATTGGAGGAACCACATCTCATCTTCCAATTGGGCACCCTCCAACCAGAAGGCATTAACATCGACCTCTCTGGCTTGTGTTAAATCCCCAGCTCATTCTCCATCCCTGTCTCCTTTTACACAGACAAAATCAATTGTCACCTCTCACCTTATCATATACAATTAACTCAGCCCCAGCCATCACTGTCCTGATTTTTTGTAGGTCTCAGGCCCAATATATCCATGTCTCCTATGGATGCAGAAAGACCAGCTGAGCCCCTCCAGCATTTCCGTGTGTTTTTTACTACAATCACAGCGCCTGCTGTTTGAAAGAAGACCTCAGTACCGTTTGGAATGACTGCTTTAGAGAGAGGTCCTTCAGCATTTGGACCATCAATCCCACCAGCTCCCCCCCCTTCATCTTGAGACTACCCAAGCCCCTTTTGAAAGACGCTGCAGAATTTGCTTCCACCTGCATTTCAACCAGCGCCGATTACAAGAAGTTCCTCTCCTCATCTCACCCTCATGGAAGACATGAGCGGTGCGACTCTTGCCAAGAATGGGACGTGCAGAATTCCCCCCAACTTGGATCCAAAAATGAATGCAATAAATATGCCCCGCTTGTGGCAGGGTCTTTCAACCAACACTTGTGAAGAATCTTTTGGCAAAGGTTCACATCGACATAGTACTGAGGATTCCTGCTCATTCTGTCATGAGCTCCAACCTCAAAGGGATCAGTGAGATATTGCCAAAGATGTGCACAAATGAACAGAGACATCTGATACAGTCCGACAACGAGAGGATGCGTGTATGCAAGTCGGACTACAAACTAGTCTACTTACAGCATGTCCTTCCGATCCTTTCACCTCCGCTGCCACAACCTCAGACTATGTTTATTCGGGGCGGGGAGAAAAAAAACAACAAACAAATATCCCATTACTTCATTTTTTTAGTCACCAATGATTACATGGAACACTTGAAACAAAACTGCATTAATCAGAAGTCATCCCAGCTCTAGCCGAGGCCAGTGGGACCTGATGGTAATCTGTGGTGAACTTGTGGTCAAATCTGAGGTGACCTGGTTAAGTTTGGGGGGGGGGGGGAGGAGGGAGGGTAACAGTTTGTTTAGTGGGGTAAGTATTGTTAAAGTCAGCAAATAGCATAACCAATTAAGCATACAACAGTTTCTTTATTCAGCTATGATCGCGCTAGCGGGGGTGAGGGGTACAAAGAAAGAGTTCAGAAACTCGTTCTCTACACTGAGCCCCACTCAAAGGATACAGAGTGTTCATCCCACTTTTATACACCTTTGGACAGGGGTCTGCATGAGACCCTACAAGTTTCACACATGTTTCAAACAGCTGGCAATTCTTGTTTTTACACATGTTCCCTTGTGGTGTCTGCGGACGGCTAGGAAACGCCAGGGTGTTCTTACTCTCGGGATATCTACATTACTATATTCTTTGTGGTGTTATTTACAACCGTGTCTGCCTGTCCCGCATCGGACTTGTCAGCCACAAACGAGCCTGCAGCTGATGTGGACAGTTACCCCCTCCATAAATCTTCGTCCGCGAAGCCAAGCCAAAGAAAAGAACAGCATAGGGAAGATTATGTTAGAAGGCAGTCACATTCCCACCATGTTACAAGGCAATTCATTAACCCTTTGTTAAGCATATTCGTTACATTTATTCTTTCACTTTATCATTTTGCTGTGTCTTTGGGAACAAAGATCAAAATTTCAAATGCTGAAAATACTCATCTAGTCAGCCAGCATCTGTGGAGGGTGAACCATAACTATTTGTTCCAGGACACTGACCTATCAGAGGAAGGGGGTGATTTTATTTTTAAGCAAATAAAAGGGATGTGAGAGTGTGGAAGAGAGATGACAGCAAGAGAAAAGACAGGATGAGTAAAGAAATATAAAATGGGTCTGGAGGAGGGATGAATGACAACAGCTCCCTTCCAAAAAGATTTGAGGCAGAGGTTACGAACCGAAGAACGAGCCCCAAAGGGTGTTATGTGCCAGTTTAATAACTGAGATTGCCGAAGCTTGGTTCCATGAAAGTAGTGGAGGTGATTCAAGGCCCAGAGTTCATACAGGTTGTCCCTCTTTAATCCAGCAACATCTGGTTCTGGCCATTGTCGGACCACAGAAAATGCCAGAAAACAGAAAGTGACATCAATGGGAACCTCCTGTGTAAACATAACAAAGCTTAAAACAGGAAGTAATACTGTGGGGAATCACAGTTAGGGTAGTGGTTAGTGCAACGTCTCCTTACAGCCAACGATTGGGACGTTAGTACAAACTCCTTACAGACAGCGCGGGGCTCAAACCCCAGTCCCGAACACAGCGATCGGGACCGGAGTTCAAGTCCCACACTGTCTGTAAGGAGTTTGTACTAACAGCGGCAGATTTAAACACGCTGGACCTTGGGAGCTGTAGAACCACATAGAACGGGATGGGAAGGTCTACAGCATACAGTGGAGGAGGTCACATCAGGAATAGTAAGTGCAATTGGGCTTAAACTGACCACAATGCATGAGCAATCATTGTTTTATCTGGAAAGAGTTTGGAGAGGAAGGAGGAAATGGAACTCATGACCTTTTCCAATATAAAGATCTCTGGAGAGGAGTGGGTGGGATGATTGAGGAGCAGGTTGTGGTCCCTGGAGAGGGATGGAAGGATTGAGGAGCAGATCATGGTTGAGCAAATCAAGATCTCTGGAAAGGGTGGAGATTGAGGAGCAGGTCCAAGTCTAAGGAAAGGAGCAAAAGGTGGGGGGGAGTTGAGGAGCAGTTCTAGCTCTCTGGGATGGAGATGGAGGGGAGGGGACAAGGTCTCTGGGAAGCCCTAAGGTGGTGGTGGGAATGGTAGCATGGAGATGAAGGATGAGGAGGGGGTGGGTTTACAGTTGGGGTGGCTTTACAGTGGGGTGAGTTTAAAGTAGGGAGGGGTGTTTACAGTAGGAAATGTGTGAGTTTATAGTGGGGGGGTGGGTTTATAGTGGGGGGTCCCATCAGTGAGTTTACAGTGGGGAGTGTGTGGGTTTACAGTGGGGAGGGGGTGGGTTTATATTGGGGGGTCCCGTCAGTTAGTTTACAGTGGGGAGTGTGATTCTGAGCTTGTGAGGGATTGATTTGGAGCAGTGCAGTCAGTGGGCTTATGTCACTTCATTTCGTACTGCACCAGTCTGACACAACATGGTCTCGATGTCGGTGGGGCAGGGCACCAACATGAGATTAATTTTTAAATTTAGACATACAGCACGGTTACAGCCAATTTCTGCCCACCAGTCCATGCTGCCCAATTAACCTACACCCCCAGTACATTTTTTGAAGAGTGGGAGGAAATCGGAGCCCCTGGGGAAAACCCACGCAGACACGGAGAGAATGTACGAACTCCCTACAGACATCGCGGGATTTGAACCAAAGTCCAGATCACTGACACTGTAAAGACATTGCACCCCAATAGACTGATTCCCCTCACTACCCACTGACTCCTCCAAGCTGGGCTTGGAGAGGGACCTCAGATTCCAGCCTTTTGGGAACAACGTTGGTTCTAGGACTTTTAGATCAAGACCTCTTTCTCGGCTTTTTTGGAAAACAGCTGTTGGTAAATTATTTTGGTGTTTATACCTTCTACAGATGCACCTTTTGTTTCTTTACTTCTTCCAAGCCCAGTGCTCCCTGGACAATGCTCTCTGTGTGGAGTCTGTCCTCCCTATCCATCATTAATCTTCCATTTGTTCTTTCCTTACCTCCCCACACTCCCTGCCTCTGCATCGTGTTCTAAACCCATGACATCTCCAAATATTTCCAGTTCTGACAAAGATCAGAATCATTATTGCTCTCTCTCCCTCATCTCTCTATCTCCTTCTCACCACCTCTCTGTCCCCCTCCCTCTACTGCTGTCACTCTCTCCCTCCCCACCTCCCTCTCCTTGCTCTCTTCCTCTCCTATCTCTCTCCCTCTTGCCCACCCTCCTCCCTCTCTCTTCCCACCCCCTTTCTCTCTCTCTCTCACACACACACACACACACTCCACACATGCACACACACACACCCCACACATGCACACACACCCCACACATGCACACACACACACCCCACACATGCACACACACACCTCACACACACACACCCCCACACATACACACACCCCACACATGCACACACACACAGTTTCTCTCTCTCCCCTCCCTACATGTGACCTAAACCATGGAATATTTCCAGCAATTTTGTTTCCTTGAGATTTCCAGCATTTATGATTTTGCTTTGGCCTTTGTAATAGTTTTATGTCGGAGACTTACTGTAAAGAAAGATGATTATGAGGAGAGGTCTTGCTGTAATTGAGAGTGAAGAATTATTTGAGAATGAAATGGGCCATTATTTAGCGAATGAAATAAAAAAGAAAACGCTTCAAACCAGCAGAACTAAAGGACATGAACTTTGACCAGGCTTTTAATCACCTGTCCGTGGATATCCTCGGCTTGCTGTCAGTTGTTCTCAGTCTGATTGCATTTATATAGTGCCTTTCACGTCTCTGCGACACGTTTCTGTTGTTTTATTTACTGTTGACGGAAGTAAAGCAGCCAATCTGCACGCAACAAATTCCCAGGTGAAAACACTATGGTAACTATGCAGAATGATAAATTGTTTAATAATGTGGAATCTATTATTCAACATTAATAAACAATAATTTGTTGATAGATAATGTATAACTTCACTGTGCTTCTTTGAAATCACCTCACGCATCCATCTAAGGGAATTTCAGCTCCATCTGATACTCTATTCACTGGAGAAGGCCTGACAAAAGCCACAACTCATGTCTTGGGACATTTTATTTGGTTAAAAGGCACAATATAAAAGCAAGTTGGATTGCTTTTGTTAAGAATTCGTCCATAATCATGATTCTGCTCGAATCCTGGACTCTTTGTGGATCAGTTAGATTTCCAGAGTTATCGATGCGGTGAGCTGAGCTTGGGTCAAGGAGGGAGCCCATTGCCGACAGGTGAATAGTACTGGTCAGCGTAGCGGATGGCGCCATGCAGCGACCCGGGATTGAATCCTGCGCTGTCTGTAAAAAGTTTGTATGTCCTCCCCCGTGTCTGCGTGGGTATTCTCCAGGTGCTCTGGTTTCCTCCCACCGTTCGAAACCTATGGAGGTTGTAGATCAATTGGGTGGCACAGACTCGTGGGCTGGAATGGTGTTTTACCGGGCTGCATGTCTAGATTTAAATTCTAAAAAAAAAATTAATTATTTAAAAAATGTTTTTGACATACAGCCTGGTTACAGGCCATTTTGGCCTGTGTCATCCAATTACACCTCCCAGTATATTTTGAAGGGAGGGAGGAAAATGGAGCTCCCGGGGAAAACCCACACAGACACAGGGAGAATGTATAAACTCCTTCCAGACAGCATGGGATTTGAACTCCGGTGCCGATCGCCGGCATTGTAACCACTTCATAGATTATACCATAAAGAGTTCTAATCGGGGCTCATGAGGAAGGTGGAGGTTATAGCTCATCTATTTTACCGCAATATTTTCCTGCTACGTTCTGGGGAGTTGAGCTTCCTGACCTTCTGCAAGGAAGCAAATGAAACAGCCATGATTTCCCACCGACCACGGCTACTGAGCGATCGGATCTCAAAGAACACCCAAGCTCCTGGGGTCCAGAACAACCCATGGCCCTGCGCTCCATTTTAGACCCACTCCGATAGCCCAGTGGCCTCACCATGATTGAAGGCAGAAGATCAAAGGATTGCTCACACTGAAGTTTTTTAAATCTTGAACATCGACCGGGGAATGAGTTATCCCTGTGGTTGGCTGAAGGAGAGAGCGCAGAATTCGGAGCAAAAAAAGGAAAAGCGATCTGCTGTGGGAACTCAGCAGACCGAGCAACGTCAGTGGAAAGAAAAGAATGTTCGACATTTCAGGTCAGAACCCTTCATCAAGACTCGTTCTGCTCCACTCACTGAATTCCTCCAGCAGATTATTTTTATTATTTGCACCAAATTCCAGGATCTGTAGACCCCTTGTGTCTACCACATATAATTAGTTTTATTCTGAACACAATCGTGCTGTAGAAACTCAGCAGGTCACGCAGCATCAGGCCCGAGACGTCGGTTACCCTTTGCTTCCTATGGATGCTGTGTGATCTGCTGAGTTTCTCCAGCACAAGCGTGTACTGTGCTTGACCCCAGCGTCTGCAGACTTTTTGCTGAACTTATTCTGGTCTGATGTCTCGAAGCATTTCTTCACATTAAACCTCCCACTCACCCCACAGGCTTAAGTCTCACTCCCCCGAAAATCCGCAAAGGCAATTGAAAATGATAAAACCTCTGTGTTATATTGGGTTAAGGACTGAGGTGGATAGACGGAGATTGACAATAACCTCAGGGCTTTAAGATCTCCTTCTACTACTTGGCTTCATCAGATAATACAGCACAGAAACAGGCCCTTTGGCCCTTCTAGTCTGTGCCAAATTATTATTTTGCCAAGTTCCAGTGACCATGGCCCTCCGTCCCCTGACATTTCTGTCTGCCAACTGCGGCTGATCCCTGTGATCAGCTTGCACAGTGTGTCATAGGTTTGCACAGAGGGGCTTGATCCTCATTAAGATCCACTTACTCTGTCTTGCACTCACTGACTCACACACAATCAAACAATAACAACATGGACAGAGCACCTGTCACGTAGCCCAGAGGTACTGCGTAGCCGTGTAATCAGGCGCAAATTGACTCCAAGCCACAAAAGTAGACAGGTGATCTAGAGGTTGGTCAAAGCTGTTGTGGGGTGAGAGGGTGAAAGGGTGACTGGTTTATGCGAGGGGGTTCCAGAGCACAGAGTCTATGCATCCAAAGGTGTGGCTAACAATCGTGGAGTGATTGACATCAGGAATGCAGGAGAGGCCATAGCTGGGGAGGCGTAGACATCTCAAGGACATTGTTGGGCCGGAGAAACAAACAGCGATAGGGAGATAAATCTATGGAGCGATCTGAACATGAGAATGAAGCCACACTTAGACACGCGTGCGTGCACACACACACACACACACACACACACACACACACACACACACACACAAAGGCGTGCGTGCACACTCACCCACAGACAAACACAGACACACACACCCACAGACAAACAAAGGCACATGCGTACGCGCACACACGCACACACCCATAGGCAAACACATAGACGAAGACACACACACAAACACGCATCCCCCCCCCTGTAAAATTTGCATTAAATTAAATGTTCAGGAAGAGGAAGCCATGCAAATTTGGCTCAGAGAGGATTAACCCTTTCAGGACCCGCAGTTGAAGTATCTGGAAACTATTTCCTTTATTTTGCCAATCGAGAAATTACCTGGATCAACACCAACCCTAACCCATTTATTACTTGGTGAATAATCCTTGCCTGAGAAAATCTCAAAAAAGACAATATTTAGTTCCCCTTTATGATGGTGCTACATGCTAAGATGAGGTACAAGACTTACCTTCTAGCCAGGCTGTGCCAGCCCTGTGTGGCAGACTAGACTAGGACATTTGTGAATACTCAGTCAGCATTTACTACACAGAATTATATTTCTGAGATCCATGAGATGAAGTAGCATAAAAGGGAAGTTGCGACTCATGGACACATAAAAGTGTCAGAGCAGGTTAGTAAGGTGGTTGAACAGCGTACACGTTCCCTAGGTTTATAAACAGAGATGCAGAATGTAACAGCAGAGACCATGCCGAACTCTGGAACAGCCTCAGCAATGCAGATTGGAAAGGCAGCAGAAGAGATTTATCATGACTTTACCAGCAGTGAGGGACCTCACTTAGGAGAGGTTGGAAAAGATTTCCATCTCCTTGGAGCGGTGAACAGGAATCCTGATCGGGGTTTCCAAGTACAGGGAGCAGGCACACTTTACTGGAATATCAGCACAGAACGCGTCTTTGTTACATTGACATCAACAACCAGAGGCCTGAGATTGAAGAGTGAGAGGAAAGAGCAGGAGTGCCTGCACCCAGAAGGTTGCCAGATCTGCAACTCCCAAAGGACAAAGAGAAGGCCGATTCACTACATTATTGGCATGAGGAAGAAAATCTTACAGGGGGATATGGATTAAAGGGCTTTTAGACCAAGCATTCCTTCTGTTTACACAGGCTACATGACAAAGGTTTCTTTCTGTGCTGCAAGTCTCGGTGTTGCTTCTGCTCTTAAATGCTGTCCAAGGATATTCACTCACTCAAACGGCTGCTCACATTTCAACTGGATGAACCACACAGGGTTTATGAGAGGAAGGGTTGCCATGCTAAGATTGCCGATGCGCACGTGCCCCAAGTCCCTCATGCCCATCTGAATCTTCATTTCCCTACCCCCCCCCTCCCCCCGTCCCCCGGGCACAGCGCGAGAACCCTCTTTCACCCGCACCAGCTACTCCTGAGTCAGGTACGGCCCCCACCCCCAGCACCTCGCCTGCGGCACCTACTCCTGCACCCCACTGGCATGTCCCCAGTGTGACCTGAGTGCCTGGGAGCAGGTAAGGCTCCACATTGATCATTCACACACCGTATAGATCATTCGCACCACTATATGGAATATTTGAACAAGAGATGGAATACTTGAATGATAGATGGAAAATTCACACGTTATATGAAATATTTACACAGTACATGGAGTATGCACATTGTATGGAATATTTGCAGATCTACACGATGTCAAAGAATATTTCTTTATAGTCACTTTCTATGGAATATTTACATGCATGGAATATATCTTTGATGTATGGATGTCTGCATGCTTGGAGTAATGGCATCTCTTTTGGTATATCTGCAGATTGGGTAGAATATTTTTACATTTTTTAAGATATTGAGAGTGTCATAATTGAATAATATGCAAGTAAAACAATAATGAATTATGAAATAATTGCATTTTGCACAAAAGGTTTGCAAACAGTGACCACACATATTTGTATAATACATTTAACAAAGCAAAACATCCCAAACATCTTCATGAGGCATTACCAAACAAAAGCTGTTATATTTTGAGGAGATGCGGGGAGGTCGAGGGAACTCATTTCAGGCACACGGCTGCTGAAGGCATGAGAGGGCAACTAAACTCAGCAAAAACAAGACCAGAAATTTGAAGGGTGCAGAGATCTCCGGAGGGTTGCAGAGAGAGGGAAATTGAAAACAAAAAGCAACATTTTTAAAGTTGTATTACTAATCAGGGAGCTAATACAAGTCAGTGAGTACAGGGGTGGTGGGTACCGGACACTCGGAATGAGGAGAGAGTGAATCGGCTGCTATTTTGCGTGGAACGTTTTAACATTAAATGGATCATGGCATGAGATACGGCGTGCAGTAGAAGACCAAATATCCAGACTGCTTGGCCCAGATTTGGATTTTTCAGATTCTTGGGCAGTACCTTTAAAATTCATATTCAAGGTGGAATAAAGAAGAGATGAACAGGTAACTTCTGAGAGTTTATTCATCAGCAAATACGAAAACGAGCAGTTTTAAAGAAAAATAAAGTCAACAAGCGTGATTGTTTGTTTCCGCTGTGCATCTCATGCTCGTGCACCAAAGCCCGCTAAATTTAAAAAGTTTGTGAGTTTTCGATAAATCCTGATTCTCGGATGGTCCGAATTTCTGGACTTCTACTGTACTTGCGCTTGGTGTAATGTTCTGGGTTGGTAAGGAATATTTTCACGTTGCATATTGTGTGGAACATTTCCCCATTGAACTTTGATGGAGGACATTTTAAAAACCACAGCTCAGTTTGCGCACTGTTTGCCGAAACACTCACTTCATCCTGCTCCTCGTGTTCCAGTATGGCCTGGAGAAAGGCTCGCCTCTCGTGGCTCGAGGACTTCTGGTCGAACATCCCAGCCTGGATGACCTTCTGGTCAACGTTGAGCTTGTACTTGGCCGCAGCCAGGATCTTCTCTTCCACGCTGTTCACCGTGCAAAGTCGCAGCACGCGCACTTCGTTCTGCTGCCCGATGCGGTGAGCCCGATCCTGAGCTTGTAAATCCTGAAATGAGTCCAAGTTATGACCAGGTTAGAGTGATAGGATTGTCCCTCTCCTTTTTCCTCTCTGGGAAAGATTTGAAGGAAGGAAACGATTCATCCATCAGTATCGAGAACTGGAGTTGGGATGTTATGGTGAAGTTGTATAAGGATAGGCTACAGGGATTGTTGCTTCAAAAATCCTGCACACAGCATCTTTCAGCTGCTCCCGGTGGGAAAGAGATACAGGAGGATCAGAGCCAGCACCACCAGACTGAGGAACAGCTTCTTCCCACAGGCAGTGAGAATGCTGAATGACCAAAGGATCTGCTCACACTGACCCTCTGAGACTCTTTTTACCGTATATGCCACTGCATTGGATGACTCTATATAGGACGACCCCGGAATTTCCACCTAAAATGTTGATACCCTTTATATAAGATGACCACCCCTTCCAAATCTGGCACTTCCCACTGACCAATGGATGCTGTGAAAAGCAAATCACAATATTTTAACAACAAATGATCATTTAAAGGTTTAAATTTTATTCAAGTATTTTAAAATAAACCACTGTCAGCTCCTGCAATGGGCCGTTTAAAGCCTGTACAGGGCTGGCAGAGGTCGGGCTTGGCGGATGGACCCCACGAAGGAGCGCTGAGGCTTCATTGATAATTAACGGGGCATGCGCAGGACTGCGTGGGAGCTGTCAGGAAGATAGTGCGGGGTTGAGACTTTGTCGTCGATGGTCAGATTTTAGACCCTTTGTATAGGAAGGCCCGATTTTGAAGTGAAAATTTTAAGTTTCGAGGATTGACCTACATAACGGCATGTCCAGCATTAATTTAACAATATTTATTTATTTTCATTGATGTATATAAGTTCTCCACATGTATGTGTGTTACATCTGGATGTGTGTATGCGTGGCTTTGCACCAAGGGCCAGGGAATGCTGTTTCGTCGGGTTGTACTTGTACAATCAGATGACAATAAACATGAACTTGATATTGGTAAGACCAAATTGGAGTATTGTGTGCAGTTTTGTTCACCAAACTACAGGAACTATATCAATGAGATTGAAAAGATTGTTGCCAAGACTTGAGGAACTGAGTTACAGGGAAAGGTTGAACAGGTTAGGACTTTATTCACAGGAATGTAGGAGAAGGGAAGATGTGATCGAGGCATACAAAATTAAGATGGGTAAAGACAGAGTAAATGCAAGTCGGCTTTTTCCACTGAGTTTAGGTGAAACAAGAACTAGAGGACATGGGTTAAGGATGAAAGATGAAATGTTTAAATGAACATCAGGGGAACTTCACACAAAGAGGGAGGAACGAGCTGAGGTGGTGAATGCTGCTCAATTTTCACATTTAAGAAAAAAATTGGATAACTATGTGAATGGGAGGGGATATGGAGGGCTATGGTCAGTGGGATTAGGCAGAATAATAGTCTGGTGCAGGCTAGATGGGCCGAAGGGCCTGTTTTTTGCTTGGTACACATACAGACAATTAATACATATGCAGTACATAATTATGGCAAATGCCCTGGTATCTGGGACCTCTGGGGGTTGGCAGAGCCTGCACAAATGAATTTTCCAGTTGCTTGAGATTGCATGCGGCGTGGATTGGCGAAGTAACGGCGAGGCGTGCCAATTCTAAACTTCTGGATTTTTTTGCCTATTTATTTTCCACGATTTTGTTTTGCTGGTTGCTTGAATTCCAGATAACAGGGATTTTACTGTATATATATTAAAAATAAATAAATCTTGGTAAATAAATATTCAGAGGGTTTGTCTGGGCAGTTCACCATTCGTTTAGCAGTCTCACTGCTCGTGTTCTGTGGTTCTATGGCTCTTCTTACAGCACTGGACAGCAACCTACTACCAGTCAAAGTTTCAGATCCCTAGAGTTGTACAGCATAGAATCAGGCTTTTCGGCCCAATGTCCATGCTGTTCAAGCTGTCTACCTAAGATAGTCCTTTGTGCCTGCGGTTGAGCCACATCCCTCTAACCCTTTCCTATCCATGTACCTGACTCAATGTCTGGGCTCTCCCTTTCCTCTACTGGTGACCTGCGCCAGGAGAAACCTTGCTTAAATAGGTCTCGGGATTTGAGAGGGCGCCGAGGGCCAGAAGAGCTCCCAAAGGGCCTCGGGCACCGAAGGCATCCCGATCGTGTCAGAGGTTTGGATCTGGCTGATGGATTGAACAGGAGTCTGTGCGGCTGCAGAGGCTGCGGGAGGGCTGGAGGTGAATCCATGGACACTCAGTGTCTCTGAAGGCACTCTCTTTTACTTCTCTTTCTCCCAATTGTTACGGGCTCCCGGCTCATGAAAACTCTTTGTCTGCTTTACGACAGACAAAAGTTAAAATATATCATGTATGACAATAAAAGGAAACAAACAAAATAATTATTAAGGACCTTTTCCATCCAGCGCACATGATCTTTGACCTTCTACCATCAGGAAGGAGGTACAAGATCATTAAAATCAGGAGTGCCAGGCTGGGGAACAGTTTCTTCCCGCAGGCTGTGAGATTTAAGAAGAATATTGTGTAACCGAGTAAATCATCCTAAAATACTTAGAAATTTTTATTGATATTATATCCTAATGTAAATATGAGATTATTATGTGCTGTGTATGTGACAAAAGTCTGGTTGTATAAGTGCAATTAGATGATAATAAACTTGAACTAGGCCAATCATCTGGACACGAGTTAAAATCCCATAACAGCAGTTGGTGAATTTAAACCTGGAACAAAAGAACTAATGTGAAAATGTCAGGTTTCATCTGGGCTTATTACAGCCAAAGCAAACCAAGTAAAAACCCGACGCCGGAGAACTCAGCAGGTCAAATAGCATCCTTTATACAGCAAAGATAAAGATACAGAAACAAAATTTTGGGCTTGAGCCTTTCATCAAGGTATGGACAAAATGTAGGTAGGTGCCTGTACAAAATGGTGGGGGGAGGGGCAGGGTGTAGGAGCACGGACCCACAGGCAGGAGGTAATAGGTGGATAAGGGAGGGAGGGCACAGCAGCAAGTGGGGGGGTGGGGGGAAAGAAGAGCTAAGGAAAAAAAAGAAAGGGGGTGCAATGGGAAGGGAGGGAAGACGGAGAGTGGGCCAGCAGAAATCAGAGATGTCAATGTTAATGCCGTCCGGTTGGAGAACGCCCAGATGGAAAATCTTGTTCCTCAAATTTACGGGGGATCCCACTTACCACTCATCTCCCCCTCTCCGCCTTCCCTCTGTGACTCCCTCGTGCACACATCGCCCCCCGCCCCCCCCAGTACCTTACCCTGGTTTTGATGATGAAGGGCTCAATATCAAAACGTTGGTTATCTTTCTTTATCATTACTGCATAAAAAATCCTGTTTTACCAGTTTTTACTCCAGCATTGTGATTTTACTTGAACCATGGTGACATTTGCATTTTACTCTGTTCCTCAAGTCCATATGATCCCAGATCCAATATCCTTGTCTTAGTTATACTAGAACAACCATGGCGCCAACAGGGCCTACTACTGGTGGACAAGATTCAACAAAACTGAAATGGGGAACAGGCCTTTGGTGTTGAAGAATCCTTTCTTGCTGTGGAGACCACCCACTCTCCCCACAGAGGGAGGTGGTTCCGGCAGAGCTCACCTGGTGGGGGTTCCAGTCACTGTCAAAGATGACAACTGTGTCCGCAGCCTGGAGGTTCAGGCCCAGGCCTCCTGCCCGCGTGCTAAGCAGGAAGATGAAGTAATGGGAGTTGGGCTCATTAAACGTCTTCAGCAGCATGCCTCGGTCCTCTGACTTGGTGGTCCCTGGAAGAGGCCAAGAAGAGTTTATTAGATTGGTGGTGTGGGGGGTGGGAGAGATGATTCGCCATTTTGGATAGCTCAGAGTCCCCTCCTAGCTGAACAACAAGGTACAATCTAACCATATCACAGCACTTCCACCTATCACAGTGGGGAGTTAGCCTGACTGAGGGCCCAGGCTCAAAACATAGGCTGCAGACACTGTGATTGGAGTTAAAACTGATGTGTTGGAGGAACTCAGCCGGTCTTTTCAGCATCCAGAGGAGACAAAGATATATTGCTGACATTTTGGGCCTGAGCCCTTCTTCCAGAAAAAAGGGTTCAGGCTTGAAACGTCGGCGATATATCTTTGTCTCCTATGATGCTGAAAAGACCGGCCGAGATCCTCCAGCACGTCGATGTTTCTACTCACTACACTGGTTATCTTTTACTTCCTATGAATGCTGCGTGACCTGCTGAGGTCCTCCAGCACATTTCTGTACTGCAACCCCAGCATCCGCAGACTTTCTCATGAAACTAGATTCGGAATACTTCCGTTCAAATCCCACCGGTGCAGGAGCGGGGTATCAAATCCTGGCCGAACATGGAAAGTTTATAACAGCTTAAAAATTACTTTAATCTAAACCCCAACTGTTCATCCTCAGGGGAAGGAGTCCCGTCACGCTGAGGCAGAAAGAAAACGAACCGCTGGAGGAACTTGGGAGGGATATGGGGAGTTGATGTTTCAGCTCGAGTCCCTTCCCCTGAACTGACTATCTCCACGACTTCTATCCTTGCCCAGCTTGGTCTCTTAGCATCTCAGAATCTGATGACGGAGAGATTCCCTCAAAGAGCCACAGGAGCTGAGAAGTTTAGCCCAACAGATCCTAGATCTCGAAAATCAGAGGGGTTGGAAAAAGCTTTCTTTGGTGGGTGGGAGGCCTGACCAAAATTTACAAACTTGCGAGGTGTATTGATAGGGGAGACAGTCACAATCTTAATCCCAGGGTAAAAATGGGGACCTTACTGGGGACATAAGTTGGGGAGGGGGAGATGAAAGGAGACGTGGCAAGCAATTTCTTTCACACAGAGGGAGGTGGCTGCAACAGGCTGCCAGAGGTAACAGTGGAGAAAGGTATAACAGAAGTGCAGAGAGGGGTTGATTGACATATGATGCAACATGAGGGATGGAAACAGCAGAGATTTGGTGTAAATGGTCACAATTTCAGCATAGACATTATGGGCCAAATGGCCTGTTCCTGTGCTGTACTCCTCAAAGTTCAGATTTATTGTTGGAGTACATATGACATCACATACAACCCTGAGATTCTTCTTCCTGTGGGCACAGCAGAATTACTACTTATTGGTAGAAAAAAAATTGTACTCAAGAAAAGTTACATCTACAAGTGTAAAAAACGTAACAAATTGTGTCACACAGAAAATAAATATTCAATAATAAATAATGTGCACAAGTAAGAGTCCCTGATTGTGTTTGCTGTTGAGGTGTCTGATGGTGGAGGGAGAGCAGCTGTTCCTGAACCTGGTGGTGCGAGTCTTGTGGCACCGATACCTCTTTCCTGATGGCAGCAGCGAGAACAGAGCGTGTGCTGGGTGGTGTGGATCCTTGATGATCGCTGCTGCTCTCCGACGGTAGCGTTCCCTGTAGATGTTCTTGACGGTGGGGAGGGTTTTGCCTGTGATGTCCTGGGCTGTGTCCACTACCTTTTGCAGGACTTTATGCTCAGGGGTATTGGTGTCCCCAGACCAGACCGTGACGCAGCCGGTCAGCACGCTTTCCACCACAACTCTGTAGAAATTTGCCAGGGTTTCCAATGTCAAACCAAAACTCCGCAAACTCCTGAGGAAGGAGAGGAGCAGGATCAAAATTGAAGTGGTTCAATTTCAGAAGCAGGGCAGGCAGCACCACCCAGTGGCGAGTTGGTTCTATGACTGGTGCAGAGGAAAGAACAATGTCATGGAACCAACCTACCTGACATAGGTCCCAGGCCCAAAACTGTAATTACCCTTTACTTCCTGTGAACACCTTGTGACCTGCTGAGTTTCTCCAGCACGCTTGGGTATTGCACTCAACTCTAGCATCTGCAAATTTCCTTGCTTAACTCGACGTGGCAGAGCCGAACCATTCAGTTTCTTGACGGTTGTGCTGTGAAGGGCCATCCACCCTCCTACACTCATTGCCCTCTACGGACAGATCATCACTCCAATCAATGCACACTACAGACAGAACATCTCGCCAATCAATGCCCACTACTGACAGAACATCTCACCAATCAATGCACTCTATGGACAGAACATCTCTCCAATCAATGTCCACTAGTTATTAGTAGTCAGAATGTGCAAAAATCTTATGTGGTGCAAATTTGTTTCCTGTGTGTGTGTGTGTGGGGGGGGGGGGGGGGGTGGGTGGGTGTTTTGTGTGTGTGTGTGTGTGTGCACTGAATGCTTGTGCAAATGTAAAATTTAAATTGTTTTAAGTTCATTTTAGCACAGCCTATCGCTCGTGGCTATTGAAACAGTATTGGCATGTTTTAATATAATACATGTATGATTGTATTCTACAAAGAAACATATTGAGTTAAGATTTTATTCTATACTTTGAACTAGGTACTAACCTTTGTGCACTGGTCGCAAACGGACAGCTTAGAGGGGATAGTGACCCCCAAGGTGTTGATGCAGCATTGAACTGCCAGGCTGCTTGGACTCACACAGAGCTGGTGAATCTCTCCATCCTGATGTTTAAAGAGGTTTCAGATAAAGCATGGAAATATTGTGAATTAAGACGGCTATGTTGAAATGGGGCACATCAAGCATGATCATATTGAATGATAGGACAGACTTGAGGGGCTGAATGGTCTATTCCTGCTCCATTATCTCGGTCCTTGCATGATTGCTGACTTCAGAAAGGGAAAACCAGAGATCAATGGGGGAATCAGAGGTGGAGAGGGCAAGCAAATTTGAGTTATTGGGAGTCACAATTTCTGAATATCTTTCCTGGACACAATACACTAATGGCATCATGAAAAAAGCACGTCAGTGCTTCTACTTCCTCAGGTGTTTGCTCAGGTTTGGCATGACATTGGAAACCCTGGAAAATTTCTACAGAAGTGTGGTGGAAAGTGTTCTGATCAGCTGCATCATGGTCTGGTAAGGGGACAACAATACCTTTGAGCATAAAGCCCTGCAAAAGGTAGTGGACACAACCCAGGATGTCACAGGAAAAACCCTCCCCACCTTTGAGAACACCTACAGGGAACGCTGCCTTCAAGGATCCACACCACTCAACACACATTCTGTTTTCGCTGCTACCATCAGGAGAGAGGCATACGGGCCACAAGACTCACTCCAGCAGGTTCAGGAACAGCTGCTACCCCTTCACCATCAGACTCCTCAACAACAAATTCAATCAGGGTCTTTTACTTTTGCACTTTATTGATTTTTTTCTCTTTCTGTATTGCACAGTCAGTTTATTTACATTTCTTTATTTGTTTACATGTGCACATTGAGCACCACTTTTTTTCACTACAAATAAGTGGTAATTCTACCTGGCATATAGGAAAAGGAATCTCAAGGTTGTACGTGATGTCATGTATGCCTTCTGACAATAAATCTGAAATCTGATTGGGAGGTTCCTGCTGCAGGACTGCGTGGTAATTCTAATTAAACAGGAAAGGCTGCGGACAGTGGGATTGGAGAACAATACCCAAAAGTGCTGGAGAAATTCAGCCGTTCACTCAGAATCCACAAGACCATAAGAGTGGCAGAGAGGATCCCCCCCCCCCACCCCAACCCAATCGACGTGATCTACCGGGATCATTGTCTGAAGAGGGCGTGCAAAATCATTGAGGACCCCTTCCACCCCGTACACAGTATCTTTCAGCTGCTCCCGTCGGGGAAGAGATCCAGGAGGATCAGAGCCAGCACCACCAGGCTGAGGAACAGCTTCTACCCACGGGCAGTGAGAATGCTGAACAACCAAAGGAACTGCTCACACTCACCCTCTGAGACCCTCATAGTCACAAAACAATATTTACTTCTTTGTATATATGAATACTTGTCCTGCATATGTATTGTATGTCTGTATGTGTGTCTGTGTGTTTTGCACGGAGAACACTGCTTCAGTGTAATCAGACGACAATAAACTTGACTTTCCACTCTGGCCGTGCTGAAGGCTTTTTATTAATGTGGGTGGCTGAGAGAAGTGGGGAGATCTGTGGTTGAGTGGGAAGGATGATGGGGTAGGCAGGAGTGGAGAGGGGTTGGGTACCTTCCACCTCATCACCTTCTCCTGCGGCATCACCATTCAAACCTGTTCTCTGCTGTCTGGCACCCTCCCTCACCAACTGGGCACGTGTAAACAGCGCGAAGACCATGAAATATAAGGGGGCAGAATTAGGCTGTTCAGAATCAGTCTGCTCCACCATTCAATGATGGCCAATATATTTTCCCATCTCGACTCCATTGATCCTTGATGGGAACCCCACGCACTGCTGCAGAGTGGGATGTTGCAGTCTCGATGTGGGGGGGGGGGGGTCCCCCCATCCCCTGTGGAACCCAGTATCTCTTGTCCATGAACTCAGCGGTACGAGCAGCAACAGTGGGAGGGAAAGAACGGTCAATGTTTCGAGTTGGAGCCCTCCATCAAGACTCAAGACCTGAAAGGTTGACCGTTATTCTTCCCCCACAGATGCTGATCGACCAGCTGGGTATCTCCAGCAGGTTGTGATTTGCTCCAGTTTCCAACACCTGCAATCTCCCGTGTGTTGACCTGTGCAAGTCAGCTCGGTATAATCCAAATATTCCATGATTTCCCTCCCCTCCCCCTCCCCCTCCCTTTGGGGGCAGAGAGAACAGAACCCACCCTGTCGAGCCCTGGAACTGAAACAAGGTGTCAGGAATGCCTCAGCTCCCTTCCTAAGGGAAGATTCAGATTGTTATTGATCAGGTGTATATAGGCTAGCACAATATCATGAGCTGAAGGGCCTGTACTGTGCTGTAATATACTATGTTCTAATGTAAGTGTATGCGCCCATGATACAAGCACACCATCACACTGAGAGTATGAAGACATAAAGCTAGCATATAGAATCACAGAGAAACAGGCTCTTCAGCCCATTATATTCATGCTAGCCATTCTGTCACCATCTATACCAATCCTGATGCTGCAGGGCTATGGTACATTCTTTCATGTGAGCTGTCACATCAAGGCTCAATCTACTCTGTCAGCTCAGAGGAACTGATCCAGTGGTGCTGCTGTCGGACAGAATGGTGCAGAGGGGAATCAATTCTGGCCCCAGCCCTTTACATCCACCATAAGCCAGTGAAGCATGGTCAGGAGCTCCAAGATTTGGGAGGAAAAGGGACTTTGTCTGGAATGCAGGAGGATGATTTCAAACTGACCAAATCTCCCAGGGAACAACTTATACCACTGTTCCGGTTGCCCAACTACAGGAAGGGCATCATCAAGTTAGAGGGAGGAGATTCCCTAGCATGTTTCTGGGATGTGAGGGATTGAGATGTGGGTCTTTATTCCCTGCAGTGAAGGAGAGAGGGATTTATAAAATCACAGAGACAGTGAATACCCACAGTCTTTTCCCTGGCGTGGATGATTCCAGAACTAGAGGTCTTAGGTTTATGGTGAGAGGGCAGAGGGGCTTCCTTTTCACTTGGAGGGTGGTCCGTGTCTGGAATGAGCTGTTGGAGGAAGCTGTAGATGTTGGCACAGTTACATCGTACAAAAGATTGGACAGATACAAAGAAAGTCCAAAATTCCAGGTGCCAGAAATCCGGACCAGCCGAGAATCCGGATTTCTCGAAAACGCTCAAACTTTTAGAATTTAGCGGGGTTTTTATGTGTGTGCATGAGCGCCACAGACGAACAGAAGTCAGAGAAATTAATGAAAATTCTTTTTGTACTTTGCATTTTATGTGAAAAGATGTTTCGTTAATAAAATATAAAAATTTATTCGTTCATCTCTTCTTTATTCTCCTTAAATTTGAGTTTTAGACGTACTGTCTGAGAATCTGGAAAATTCAAATTGACCCAATCCCTGAGCAGTCCAAGGTTTAGAACTTTTACTGTATATGGATAGGAATGGCTGAGAAGGGTACGGACCAAATGCAGGCAAATGGAAGGTGCCCAGATTGCCAACTTGGCCAGCACAGACCAGATGGGCTGAAAGGCCTGTTCTGCAGTGTAAGACTGATTCTGGAGGGGAGAATGGTCCTATCAGGTGTTGATCCCCTTATCTGCCACTTGGATGAGGGGGAGAGTGAGGGAGGGATAGATGGTTTCTCCCTGCTCGCTAGCAGGTGGGGAAATTGGTCAGGATGGAAAAACTGCTCACCATCCAGTCGGAGATACTTGAAGCTGCGGTAGGCAAAGTAGTCTTCCATGATGGTCATCAGCGAGGTCATCTGGCAGAAGAGGAGCACCCTGTGATTGGTTGCCCGCAGCTTGGGGAGAATCCTGTCCAGCAGTTCGAACTTGCCTGAAGCTCGGTATAGGTCTGCTCTGTCAGTGAACAACAAGACCCTTGCTCAATACCAGGCTGCCACACATGACCACATTGACCCTCCAAACAAATAAACAGGGCTTCCCAAATACAAACAGAACATATAGGAAACACTCTGCAAGTAGAGCATCCTCTGTGGGGAGGGAAGTCTGATAGTCCTCTATCAAACGCCCTGATTAAGGATCTTAGATTTGATGCACTTGCTGCCTTGTTTTCCACTAACCTGCTGAGTGTTCCCAGCATTTGGATTTTCAGCACCCAGTTTTTTAAAACTTGCTTTTACTATTTGTTTCTCCTTGTTGAACAACATCTTGGTTAGAAAATTTTCATCAGTGCATTCAAGCTGCTTCCCTTTGGAATTCACAGGCTGCGGGCAACTTGCGGTTGGGGAATCCGCACGGGGTGTTGGGACGGGCTCATGGGAACCTGGTACTAGAACTGGGATTCAAGAGGGCGCTGAGGGCGGGAGGGGCTTGCGAAGGACCTCGGGCGCTGAAAGGTTTCTTGATCATGTCGGAGATTTGGATCAGGTTACCGATGGTTTGAACTGCTATGCAGCTTCGGGGGTGCTGGAGGCGAATCCACGGACATTCAGGGACTCCTTTATTTCCTGATCTCCTATTGTTTGGGGCATTGAGCAATATTCCAATTGCACCGAAGACCAGAAAAAGCTGTTTCACCGGGTTGCACTTGTCCATTCAGGACGGTTGGCGCAGCAGCGAGCGCAACATTTTTATAGCACCAGAGATTGGGAACGGGGTTCGAATCCTGCGCTGTTTGTTATGTTCTCCCCATGTCTGCATGGGTTTTCCCAGGGGGGGGGGGCTCTGGTTTCTTCCCACCGTTCGTGAAAATTGGATGGTACGGGCTCATGGTCCAAAATGTTACGGTGCTGTATGTCTAATTTAAAAATTTTAAATCTTGACTTGAATACTAATAGTGACTCTATGACCGCCTTATGGCAGACAAAAGCTAAATCAGGTCATGTCGGTTACATTTTTAATGTATCATGTGACAATAAAAGGATCCTTGCTCCCTCCAGCCTTACAATACAGTAAGGTATCTCCAGTTCCTGGCTCTTAAACATCTCTTACAGGTTCACCGACACCTGTTTCTACCCTGTCCTCATTCTGGTTCCTGTACTAACATTTCCCAGTCTTGATAAAGATGTTTGGCTGGACACTTTGACCAGTCCTTTTTTTTTACCTCCTACTAATCCTACTTTCATGCTGTGTTCCTCCAGCAGAATATGTTGAGTGAAACCCCTCTGCTGTTTGAAACACTAATCAGTCAAGTAACAGCAGCTCTCAAATCAGAGCAGAAGCTTGTCTTCTATGGATGAGATTTTTGCTCTAAGAGCCACAGGGACCACAAGCCTTCCAATCAGGGCAGCGCAGCATCTTCACAATTCGAATCAGCCTTTAACTAGAAACTGCTAACACGTCACCAAACTCACAAAACCCGAACTTACGGGCTCAGCAGTTGAAATTCAGCACAAGTTCATGGTGCAAAACTTGAAGGGGAAACAGTTCCATTCAACGGGTGACCGAGTCATTACATTCACTCAACTCATTCCAGGTAGTCAGGAATGCAAAGACTGGTCTGACTTACCCTTGTACAATGCCCCCTGTGAATCCCAAGTGCTCCGAGAAAGATTCCTAGTCAAAAAAGATTGAGTGTCAAGAAATCAAGTGGAAGATCAAGTTGAAAAGCCCCAGAATCCATTTAACTATGCAACCAACATCACCTTCAACCAATCACGCATGGCAATTTCCACCAACTGATACATGATTTTGATTTAAATTGCCAATCACACTGGAGATCTTCCACATTCCAAATCCAGTGGATTGTACATCATTGCTGGACATTCTAACCATTGAATCACTGATGGCCCTTTTTGGTAAAGAAGCTGCGTGTAACCTAGGTTCATGCCCCCACTGTCACGGAACCTGATAGAGCGGCCTACCTCGATGTGCTGGAACATGTAAGGATGGTTGCAGATCTTCCTCAGCTGCATTATGGTGTTCATCAAGGTCTTGGTGCCACCTTTTCCCTGCGGAAACATTGGCAAAGAGTTCACGGTTAAGTGCTGGAAGGCGGCCTCGCGAGAAAGGGTTTCATCAGAGAGCAATACAGCACAGAAACAGGCCCAACTTGACCATGCACACCCAAGCTGACCCCATATCCCTCCAAACCATTCCAATCCATGTGCACGTCCAAAGGAGATTTAGACATTGTAACTCCCCCTGGCTCTCACACTTCCTCTGACAGCCCCAACATCCGCTGTATGAAAAGCTTCCCAACCTCAGGATCTTTCCCCCTCCAGCTTTAAAACTACCCACCCTGGGGAAACCATTGTGGGCACTCACCTTGTCCATGCTCTCATTATTTGACATAAACTATACACCTATCAGCCTTCTACACTCCTGGAGTGGGGTGGGGGGGGGGGTGGAAACGTCATAATCTGACAGGTCTCCCCTTATAATTCAAGCCTTCCAGTCCTGGTGACATTCCCATGTAGGTGTGTGACACAAAACAAGTCCAAGGGAAGGTACTCCTCATTGAGGCCATGCTCTCTATCTGCTTAGAGCCCAGAATTAAACCTCCACCTGTCATGAATTGTTGTAAATTTGCAAACTGTAAGAGCACTTAACCTTCACCATGACCAGACCCCACATGGAAACGATTTCGTCAACAGAGGGAAATGCCACATTCAGCTCATCTAGTTTGTCCTCTCTACTCACCGTCTCCTCACTCCTCCTGCCTTTTTCTAATTTCCTTCACCCTCTTTGCTTGTCTCAGTTGGTTTACCTCTGTGTTTGTGACTTTCCCAAATAACACATGCCCTGATTTTAAATTATTATTTTCTTTTCAAAACCTCCCCCCACAATGGCCTCATCTCCCACCTTTCCTTTATGACCTTCTCCAGCCTATCAAATTCTCACACCACACCGGGCCACCTTCCCTTCTGTTATCCCTCCCTCGATCTCCCTGGCATTTTCCTTCCCCTTTTCCTTTAACCCTTTGGACTTCAATAAGCACATAAACTCTGTGTCCGTTTTCTGGGGCTGGTTTTATACACGACCACCAGTTTGTAATGTGGTTTACCCACAAATCCAGTATATATTATGAAAAGTTAAAAATGGCCAGAGTCCAAAGGGTTAAGCCTTCATAAACTTTAACTAACAATTCATTCAGCTGCCCCAATGTACCTCATTAATGCTGTCAAATCACAAAATCACAAGATAAAGGAACAGAAGCAGCCCACTAGGCCCATCGGATCTGTTCCATAAATCTGCACTAAGCTACTCTACATTAGTTCCAATTTCCGGCCTTTTCCTCATATCCCTTGATGCCCTCACTAATGAGGTACTTGTCTATTTCTTATTTAAATACTCCCAGTGATCTCACTTCCAATGCTGTATGCGGCAGTGAGTTCCACAGATCCACGACCCTCTGGCTAAAGAAGTTCTTCCTAATCTCTGTTTTTTATGAATAGCCTCTAATTTTCAGACTATGATCCCTTGTCCTCGATTCATACACCAAGGGAAACATCTTACCCGCATCCACCCGATCTAAACCTTTCAAAAATCAAAGTTCTCCCTGTCGTTATGGTTGGTTCATGACTTTGACCTTCCTAGTCACACGGTCGATTTAAAACTGTTAACCACCCTCTCCCATAAATATCTGACCCTTATTAACTGGCACGGTTAGTGAAGCGATTAGCACAAAGCTATTACAACTCCAGCAACCCGGGTTCGCATCCCACGCTGTTAGGAGTCTGTACATTCTCCCTGCGCCTGCGTAGGATTCCTCCTGCTGCTACGGTTTAACTTGGGTATTTGGGCAGCATGGGCTCGGCGGGAGGGGGGGGGAGGCGGAAGAGGGGAAGAGGGCCTGTTACCGTGCTGTTTCTCTAAAAACAGACTCCCTCAGTCGTGGGAGAAATCAACCGAATGCCCCAATGTAAGAGAATGTCACACGTCACATGCCGACCAAAGCCACAGAGAGCCAGGGCTAACCCTCTCCCGATGGAGGTGACTCAGGACAAATGAGAGTTTGCCAGACACAGCCGAGACACACAAGGAGGCCACGCTGGGAGGCGAACGAATGTTATCACACAAAAGAGTAAAAACAATGAATAACTACCAGTCACTGAACCCTGGGGAGGGGGTCAGTGTCAGCAGACAACAGGATTGTTTCCAAACCTTCTTGTCCTTCTCCGAACCGTCGGTCAGCAGTACTCCCTTGGCCTGCATGTGACGGTACAGCACCCTCTGCAAGGCTGACATGTCGCATTTAATGACGTACTCCACCTGCAAGGGAACAAAGCCACACTTCAACGGGTGCTGTAGTATCCCCCACCCCAGTACTTGCTCACCTACCACCATTCCAATGACTACCTTGCCTTTCACCTCTCCAGGGAAAGCTTTTCCCTGGGGCAAGAGTAGCAAACACCGGAGCACATCTGTACAAGGTGACAGGAGGAAAGTTTCACTGAGATGCCAGGGAGAGGTTCTTTTTAAAAGGAGTAGTGGGTGCTGGGGATGATGGTGGAAACTACAGGAACATTTAAAAGAGTCTTAGACATGTGGATTCAAGAAAAGTAGTGTTCCAGGTGTGAGGCAGAGAAGGTTTATAACATAACATAACAATTACAGCACGGAAACAGGCCATTAGGCCCTTCTAGTCCGCACCGAACCAAACACCCCTTTCTAATCCCACCTCCCTGCACAATGCCCATAACCCTCCAACTTCTTCTCATCCATATACCTGTCCAACCTTTTCTTAAATAATACAATTGACTCCGCCGCCACTATTTCTCCCGGAAGATCATTCCACACAGCTACCACTCTCTGAGTAAAGAAGTTCCCCCTCATGTTACCTCTAAACCTCTGCCCCTAATTCTTAACTCATGTCCTCTTGTTTTAAATTTTCCTCCTCTTAACGGAAATAGTCTATCCACATCCATTCTGTCTATCCCTTTCATAATCTTAAATACTTCTATCAAATCCCCTCTCAACCTTCTACGCTCCAAAGAATAAAGACCCAATCTGTCCAATCTCTCCCCATACTCCAGATGCTTAAACCCAGGCAACATTCTGGTAAACCTTCTCTGCACTCTCTCCACTCTGTTTATATCCTTCCTATAATTAGGCGACCAGAACTGCACACAGAACCCCAAATTAGGCCGCACCAACGTCTTATACAATCTCAACATCACCTCCCAACTCCTATATTCCATGCAATGATTGATAAAGGCCAGCATACTAAAAGCCTTCTTCACCACCCTATTCACGTGAGTTTCTATCTTCAGGGAACGATGTACCGTCACTCCTAAATCTTTCTGCTCTTCTGTATTTCTCAATGCTCTCCCATTTACTACGTATGTCCTATTCTGATTCTTCTTACCAAAATGAAGCACCTCACACTTATCAGCATTAAATTCCATCTGCCATTTTTCAGCCCACTTTTCTAAGCAGCCCAAATCCCTCTGCAATCCTTGAAAACCTTCTTCATTATCCACTATTCCACCTATCTTAGTATCGTCTGCATATTTACTAATCCAATTCACCACCCCATCATCTAGATCATTAATATATATAACGAACAACAATGGGCCCAATACAGATCCTTGAGGCACACCACTGGTCACCGGCCTCCAACCTGACAGACAATTATCCACTACCACTCTCTGGCCTCTCCCTTTCAGCCAATGTTCAATCCATTTGACTATCTCAAAATTTATACCTAAAGACTGCACCTTCCTAACTAACCTTCCATGTGGTACCTTATCGAAGGCCTTACTGAAGTCCATATAGACAACATCCACTGCGCTACCCTCATCCACATTCCTAGTCACCTCTTCAAAAAATTCAATCAGATTGGTCAAACATGACCTTCCTCCCACAAATCCATGTTGAGTGCTCCTGATCAGACCCTGTCTATCCAGATGTTTATAAGTACTATCTCTAAGAATTTTCTCCATTAATTTACCTACCACAGACGTCAAACTTACAGGCCGATAGTTGCCAGGCTTCCTCCTTGAACCCTTTTTAAATAACGGAACCACATGCGCAATGCGCCAATCCTCCGGCACTGTTAGGTCTGCTTTGTTCATGAATGAGTGAGACAAACACCAGACTGAGTCGAAATCAGGGTTCTTTGTTCTTTATTACCGGATTGTAACATTTGCAACTAACCATGTTAGTCGGAGAATGCATTCTGCCGTTATCAGCAAAATGGTGATTTTTTATACCCTTGGATACGTGCTTAGAACATCATCATATCATTACTTGTCCAATGACTAAAACTGTTGCTATCCTTTCCCTGCTAGCTTCCTGCCTCTCAATCCATCAATGTCTCTCTTATCTTGTAAGTACAAGGATGCATTCACATCTTGTTACAGCCCTGTACAGGGTAACTCCTTACACATTCCCATCTCATGATGTTTTACCTTACACTCCTTGAACCCTTTTTAAATAACGGAACCACATGCGCAATGCGCCAATCCTCCGGCACTATCCCCATATCTAATGACATTTGAAAAATTACCGCCAGAGCCTCTGCTATTTCCTCCTTCACTTCTCTCAATGTCCTGGGGAAGATCCTGTCTGGTCCCGGAGACTTATCCACCTTTATATTCTTCAAAAGCCTTAAAACTACACCTTTTGTAATCTCTATATTCCCCATATTTACCCAATTTGCTTTTTTTATCCCACATCTCCCAATATCCTTCTCCTTAGTGAATACCGAAGAAAAGAAACTGTTCAATATCTCCCCCATTTCTCTAGGTTCCACACACAGTTTTCCACTCTGATTTTCTAAGGGACCAATTTTGTCTCTAGCTTTCCTCTTACCATTAACATATTTGTAGAACTCTTTTGGATTAGTTTTCACTCTGCTTGCCATAGTTTTCTCGTACCTTCTTTTAGCTTTCCTAATTCCTCTCTTAAGATTCCTCTTACATTCAATGTATCTTTCAAACATCTCCTTAACTCCATGCTTCTTATATCTAATGTACGCCTCCCTTTTTCTTTGAACCAAGTTTCCAATATTCCTTGAAAACCACGGCTCTCTCAAACCTTTTGCCCCTCCTTTTAACCTAACAGGAACATAAAGCTTTTGCACTCTCAAAATCTGATCTTTAAAAGACTTCCATCTCTCTACTACATCCTGCCCATAAAACAAATTGTCCCAATGCACACCCTGCAAGTCCTTTCGCATCTCCTCAAATCTAGCTTTTCCCCAATCAAAAACCTCAATCCTTGGCCCTGATTTCTCTCTTTCCATAATGACATTGAAGCTGATGGCATTATGATCACTGGACCCGAAGTGCTCGCCAACACTAACCTCCGTCACTTGACCCATCCCATTTGCCAACAGTAGATCTAACGCTGCTCCTTCTCTGGTCGGCACCTCTACATATTGTTGTAAAAAACTATCTTGCACACATTTCACAAACTCTAACCCATCCATTCCTTTCACAGAATGTGTTTCCCAATCTATATGTGGAAAATTAAAATCTCCCATAATTACAAATATCTACTATCTCCCTACAGATTTGCTCCTCTAGGTCTCGGTCCCCTCCGGGTGGTCTATAATACACCCCTACAAGTGTAACCTCTCCTTTCCTACTCCTCAGTTCCACTCAAATAGCCTCCGTGGATGTGCCCTCTAATCTATCCTTCCTAGGCACCGCTGTAATATTTTCCCTGACAAGCAATGCAACCCCACCTCCTCTTGCCCCTCCGACTCTATCACACCTAAAACAACGAAACCCAGGGATATTCAGTTGCCAATCACATCCCTCCTGCAACCATGTCTCACTAATCGCTACCACATCATACTTCCAAGTATCAATCCACACCTTCAGCTCATCCACCTTTTTTACAATACTCCTGGCATTAAAATATATGAATTTCAGGGATTTCCCATTTTTTAATCCCTGTTTTCCCTCATCTTTAAGAACAACATTATTTACTTTTCCTGACAATTGCCCTTCATCTTCTTCCAGAGCATTTCCCTTCTCTATCACCTGCCCATCCATATTCAAATACTTACTACAAACTTTCATTGTTTGCATTCTAACCTTCTCCTTACTGCTCTGTACTATTTTGTTCCCTCCCCCAACCATTCTAGTTTAAAGGATCCTGAGTAGCCCTAGCAAATACCTCTGCCAGGATTCTGGTCCCCCTGGGATTTAAGTGTAACCCGTCCTTACTGTACAGGTCACATCTTCCCCAAAAAAGGTCCCAGTTATCCAGAAACTTAAAACCCTGCCCCTTACTCCACCCCTTCAGCCACGTGTTAATCCTCCACCTCATTCTATTTCTATTCACACTTATTTACAAACTTTTTCTTTCCACTCAAGTAATCCGTATGCCATAGGTGCTCTGTGATTAGTAAGGGATTTCTTGTACATTCTCTCCGTGTCTGCATGGGATTCCTCCCACCATTGGAAATGTATTGGGGGTTGCAGGTCAATTGGGTGTTATTGGGCAGAAAGTGTCTATATGTCTAAAATTTAATGCTGTGGACTGAAGGGCCTGGACTGTGCTCTGATATTTGATGTTTGAAATCAAGTGTACGCACACATGGTACCAGCATGCCATCACACTGGGAGTAAGAAAATGCATGAATACAGAATCATGGAGCATGGAAACAGAGTCTTCTGCCCATCATGTTCTATTCCAATCCCTAAGCAGCAGGGCTGAAGTGCATGCTTTCGCGAGCTGCAAGGGCCAGTCTACCCTCTCAGCCAACAGGAAATGATCTAGTTGCACTTAAAGAACAAGGGACCTTTCCTGACCTCCCGGCAACCCTGTTACACAGCGCCAGCGACCCAGGTTCGAAACCCGCTCTGACTGTAAGGAGTTTGTACATACTCCCCGTGTCTGCATGGGTTTCCTCCAAAATGTATGAGGTTTGTAGATTAATTGGGGTATTTGGGTGGCATTGGCTTGTGGGCCGGAAGGGCCTGTTGCTCCGCTGTATGTCTAAATGAATTAAAAAAAATAAATTAAATGAAACTAACCGGATCTTTCTGTCTGTACGAGTTCCTTCACTCATTACTGGGATATCAACATACAATGCAAGCAATGTCACCACACCCTGCAAACACGAGAGTTTATCTCAGTATGGGCTGGTATTCTGACTCATCAGAGATCAGCCCATGATCAGGTGGGATCACATATTGGTCTTCCGCAAAGCTCAGATGGTGGCCCAGCCCCAACCAGCTCTCTCCTGGACCACTCTGCCCCCTTGGTTTTCTCATGGGACACATCCTCTGGGAGAGGGCAGGTGAGGCCCAGTCTTGCAGTCACCTCACTGCCTCAGCAACCTGGTACCTTTGTGGAGACTGCAAGTTCTCCCAGCGGCCACTTGGTTTCCACCGGCTGCTCTCGCATGGGAGGTAAACTGGCCCAGTCAGCAAACAAAACTAAATCCTCTGCTGGAGGAACTCAGCAGGTGGGGCAGGGAGGGCGGGAAGAATTGTCATTGTTTTGGGTTGAAACCCTGCATCATGGTTAGTGGAGGTTAGCATGACACCATTACCACACCAGCAATCTGGGTCTGAATCCAGTGCTGTCTGTACAGAGTTTGCATGTTCTCCCTGTGTCCTGCGTGGGTTTCCTCCAGGTGCTCTGGTTACCACCCACCCTCCAAAAAATTTACTGTGGTTATAGGTTAATTGGTATGGGCTCATGGGCTGGAAGGCCTGTTACCGTTCTGTACATTTAATTTAAATTTATTCAGTCCTGCTGGGGAATTACAGTCCAGTTAATGATCTAGAATTTGAAAAGACGTGATCATTAGTAATGATGTCAAACACGAAAGATTTCAGACGCTGTAATTGTCGCAAGAACACAGAAATGCTGGAGAAATTTAGGGAAGCACAGTTAGCGTAGCGGTTTGCGCAACGCCTTTATAGTGCCAGCGATTGAGACTGGAGTTTGTTCTTTCTTCCCATGTCTGCATGGGTTTCCCCGGGGGCGTAGGTTAATGGGGTGTCAGTTGGGCAGCGTGAACTCGTGGGCTGAAATATCCTGTACGGTGCTGTATGTTTAAATTATATATTTAAAAAAATTAAACCCCTTGTCTCACAAGCATCCATCGGAGGTAAAGATATAAACCTGACATTTTGGGCTTTAAGGTATGAGGGTTATTTGAAGAAGGGCTCAGGCTCAAAACGTCGGTGATATATCTTTACCTCCTATGGCTGCTGCAAGACTGGCTGAGTTCCTCCTGCACCTTCATTCATAATGATTACCAGATTATTATAGAAGCCCATCTTCAAAAAAATCTGTCAGCCTTATTTAGTCCAGCCTGTATGTGACTCCAGACCAACTAGTGGTCAATTCAAGGGCGAAACATGATAGGCTGCAGATGCTGTGATTGTAGTAAACACACCGAACTGCTGGAGGAACTCAGCTGGTCTATAGGAGACAAAGATACGTTGCCGAAGGGCCTGAGCCCTTCTTCAAGGTTAAATCAGAAAAGATAGAAGCAGAAAGTCTCAGAATTCAAACCATGGGGGAGGAATCCAGACCAACAAAAGGTGTTGATTGGGAGGGGGGGGGGTGGGTGGTGGTTTAATGAAAGCAGCAGAAGTCAATAGTAATGCTATCTGGTTGAAAGGTACCCACAGACGGAAGATGAGGTGTTGTTCCTCCAATTTACAGGTGGTCTCAGAATGGCAGTGCATGAGGCCATGGACAGATGTATCAGCAAGGGAATGGGATGAAGAATTGAAATGGGAGGCCACTGGGAGATCCACGCCATTGTGATGGACAGAGCCGAGGGCAAACGGATGGGCAGTAAATGCTGGACTTGTCAATGATGCTCACATCTCGAAAAATTAACAAGTAAAAGAAACACTGATGGATGTTTTGTCGTGGCCCAATTCTTGCGCGAGTAGGGCTGGTCGCCGTGGGTGACGCGTCCATGGCGATGCTCGGGAAATGCGGGGGCCGGAATGGGCGGAGCAGGAAGAGTAGTGGTTCACACGCATGCGTGGGTCTTGGAGGGAGGAGAGAAACTGTGCATCATGGTCACTTGCTGGTCTAGAGCGAATTAAAGGTGGGGGTGGTGGGGAAGACTTCTGGGAAGAAGGTTGGTTGATGCTGATAAATAAAATGTGGACAGATTTTGTACTGAAGGCAGCTGCATGTGTCCTCGCCATTGTTTGTGTGGTTTGCATCCAGCAGTCACTACAGGAACACGAGTCCACTCTCCCTTCCCTCTCACCAAGGCACCAAGAAGCACAATCTCATCAGTCCTTCCAACCCACTGCTCCAGCACTGCAGAAGAGCTCGTTACCTTCTCAGGAAGCTGTGCCTCCACTTCCTTCTTCAATCGACGCAAAAGGAAGGGGCGGAGGACCTTGTGCAATCGTCGGATGATCAGAATGGTCTCCTCTTCGTTCAGATCCACCTGCGTTGTATCGACAGACAGAGAGACCTTTGACACAGTGAAGGAAGCCCAACTCGCATTCGAAAAGGGACGCAGAGGAGACGGCAGGACGGAGCAAAAACAATCTGCTTAAGGAACAGCATCAGCGGGAGGGAAAGAACGTTTGGGGCCTGAACTCCTTGTTAAGTCTTGACAAAGAGCTCCAGCCAGAAATGGTGACAGCGTTTTCTTTCCCACTGTCCCTGCTCGATCAATCAAGCAGAGTGCATTCAGAGAAGGAGCACTATTTTTTAAATACACCTGCCTCATTCAAAAACATTTGGTGCATTTCCAACAGAATGCTTCAATGCACCTTTCAGCCAATGTCATGCTTTTGAAATGTAATCAGTGCATAAGACCAATAATCTGTTCGGACAGGGGGACGTTTGATTGAAGGATCAATATTGGTTTGTACGCTGGAGACAGGGACAGACTTTGCCTGTCCACATGAGAGGGAAATTCTGGCCTTTCTCTCCAAGAGTGCAGCACTCTCTCTGAAACTGAAAGTTATGTTCAAGTGCGCCCAGAAAGGGGCATGAAGCCACAGCAATGTTGCTTGGATTTCAGAATCTCATCTACTGAGCCAAGGAGCGATGACTCAGACACCAGCCGACAGTGGAGAAGTGAACTCTGCTCCAAAAGCTAAACCAGGAAAGGACTACCTGCATCCAGAGGAAGGGGAACAAACGTTCGGATATTGTATCCATGTTTAGAAATCCTTAAACAGCAAGTTTCCCCTCTCTGTCCAGCCGTTAAAGGATTAAGGGGGGGGGGGAAAACAAAGTTCAGGTGCTGGGACAGGAGCTGCTCTCCTCATCAACAGTACAGCAACACATTCTACGTCTAAGGTGTCTGATTCCCTTCCTCAACCACCGTCTGTTGCTTCCACTATCCCCACAAGTTCTCAATCATCAATACTGTCTGAATAAAAGTTTTCCTCAAATCTGTTGCCCAGAATTGGCACTTGAACCATCCAATCAGGGAGCGGCTTCTTTCCTCTGTTTCCCCCTCTCTTAGCCATGGCCTTTCCCACCTTCATCAGATCTCCCCTCAACCTTCTTTGCTTCAAGGGGAACAACCCCAGCTCCCCATTCTAATGCTGATTTTGAAATCCCTCATCCCTGGAACTTTTAGCAAATCCCTTCTGAGAGAGGTCCTTGGGATCCAAATCCATAGATCCCTCAAGGTTGTAGGGCAGGTTGATAGGATAGTTAAGAAGGCCCATTATTCAAGGAATTGAGTTCAGGAGTTGAGAGGTCATGTTGGAACTCTACAAATCTCTGTGGAGACCATTATGGGAAGATGCGCAAGCTGTGGAGAGGGTCCAGAGGGGATTTATCAGGATATGGCCTGGACTGGGAAATAAGTCTTATGAAGCAAGGTTAGCAGAGCTGGGACTTTTCTCTTTGGAGCAAAAAGGATGAGAGGAGACCCGATAGAGGTTGACAAGAATCTGAGAGGCTTAGGTCAAGTAGACAGCAGCAGCTTTTCCCCAGGATGGGAACAGCAAACACTGAGAGCAGTGGGTGCCTGGAATGCATTGCAAGGATGGTGGAGGATGAACATTAGGGATTCTGAGAAAGGCATGTGGATGAAAGAAAGAGGCAGGGAAGGCTTTTTGGAGGACTATACAAGTTGGCACGATATCAAGGGCCGAAAGGCCTGTACTTTGCTGTGATATTCTATTTTTTTTAAAACTTAGAAATTATGGTTTTCCAACCTTCCAGTGTAGCCGTTCACACACGAGCGACCAAGACTCGAAATATCTGGTCCTTAACGTGATTTTACATTGAATACCGGAAGTGCGGTAAGTAAAGAGGCGAGACTTGTAACTACGTGGGCTATTCATTAACCTAATGTGGCAGGCTGCCTGCAGTTCAGTTTAGACTGCAGGCAACCTGCAAAATTGTCTAGGGCTGCCACAGGAAAAATTTTGGAATGGGAATGACTCACTCAATTCCGTTCCGATCTTTTTACTCAGCAAAAATTTCCCATTATGCTGCGGCTGTGTTAAAACCACACATCCTTCTTAAAGTGTGACGACCAGAAGCAGATGCAAATGAAATGAAAATCTGAATCAACCAGGTCCAGATAGGAGAACACCTTTGAGGGATGCTAACTCTGAGACTGTCTCCCACACAACACCCCTTCCTGCGCTCCCCTCCCACACCCCCCCCCACCCCCCATGACCCACCTTCTCCCCCGTCATGGCGAACGGGGCATTGAACCACTGTTCAAATGTGTTGCAGCTTTTGAAAATGGTGGGCAGCAGGAAGTTGAGGAGCGCCCACAGCTCGGGCAGCTTGTTCTGCAGGGGAGTGCCGGTCAGCAGGAGGCGGCGTGGAGCCACGTAATGGGTGTTCAGGACCTGTGTCAGTTTACAGTGATGGTTCTTCATCCGGTGACCCTCGTCCACAATCATGTACTTCCAACGGATCTGAGAGGAGGAAAAAACACTCCTCTAAAATATACTCCAACTCTGATAATCCACAGGCTCGGGGCTGCACTGGCAGATATTCTAAACCAGCAGATATTATGGCTGTTACTACCCCATTCCACTTTTAATTAATTTAATTACAGGTATGCGCCACTTAACGTCCACAATGAGTTCTATGAAATTGGACATTATGCGATGTGGACGTTGTGCAAACACCACATTATATACTTAGTAAAGCTATATGGCATACTGTAGTGTACCTGTAAACTTTTTATTTGTAAGTAGGGATCAGTGTGGGGACCGACTCGGGGCCTTGGGGAGAGAGCAGGGCAGTGGGATCAGTGTGGGAACCAATATGGGGCTGTGGACAGAGAGCAAGGCAGTGGGATCAGTGTGGGGACCGACATGGGCCTGTGGGAGAGAGCGGACAGTGGGATCATTGTGGGGACTGACATGGGGCTATGGGAGAGAGCGTGACAGTGGAATCAGTGTAGGGACTGACCCAGGGCTGTGTGGAGAGCTCTGGGCAATGGGATCAGTGTGGGGACTGACCCAGGGCTGTGGGGAGAGCGCAGGACAGTGGGATTAATCCATGGCTGTGGGGAGAGAGCAGGGCAGTGGGGACTGACATAGGGCTGTGGAAGAGAGCGGGGCAGTGGGATCAGCATGGGGACTGCGGACTGACACATGGCTGGGGGGGAGAGAGGAAGACAGTGGAATCAGTATGAGGACTGATCCAGGGCTGTGGGGAGAGCGCGGGACAGTGGGAATAGTTGGGATTGATCCAGGGCTGTGGGGGAGAGAGTGGGGCAGTGGGATCAGTGTGGGGATTGACACGGGGCTGTGGGGAGAGAATGGGGCAGTGGAATCAGAGTGGGGACTGAGACTGGGCTGTGGGGAGGGAACGGGGCAGTGGGATCAGTATGGGGACTGACCCAGGGCTGTGGGGAGAGCACGGGGCAGTGGGTTCAGAGTGGGCATAGAGTATACAATTTCCTCTAGCTAGCGATTGCTATTTCTAAATTGCTGCGGACTTGCTCGCGGTAACTGAATAATTATGGGTGCTGTCCGATTGGACATTAAGCGGCACACACTGTATCTTGTTATGCACTTGTAATAATATGTTTGGCAGTGTTTTAATACCTTGCTGAGGGTAAAGGGAGGGTGGAAAATAACATTTCCAGGCTGCAGGGACACACTGAGGCTTGGTGAGGGTGCTGTGGGGAAGGACCACAATCCAGGGAATAGAGGGCTAACATATGGCAGCAGAAAGCAGGGGAACACTCCCATTTGAGAAGAAGAAGCAGAGGTGACAACATGTGGTGTCACAGTGGCAGACCCGTGAGGGGCTCTGCGTCTGAAGAACACACAGGTGGCGGCGGGCTATTGGCAACTCAAGGCAAGGAACCTGCACAGGCTGCGGGCAACTGTGGTCGAGGGACTCACACTAGACTGGAGACGGGCTGAAAGGGTATCCGAACCGGGAATGCGAGAGGATGCCAAAAGCACTGAATGCTTCCTTATTGAATCAGGGAAAAGCTCACACATTAACGGATAAAGTGGAGGATGTGAATGGAGACATGCACCATGATACCCAGCATGAGTCCTGGTCACCAACAGGAGGTTGAGGGGAATAACAAACTCTTCCAAGAAAAAACACTTACCTTGGCGAGAACGTGCTTGTCCTTGATTATGTATTCGTAGGTGGTGAGTAAGACATTGAACTTCCCACTTCTGAGCAATGGAACGAAGGCCCTTCGGGCGGCAGGTGAGCCCTGGCCAAGGGAAGGAAAGAGGACAAAGTCATCTCCACCTCCCCAAACAAAGACCAGCTCAGAACACCGGCACGCAGAGAGGCGAAGCAGAAGGTGGATTACCTTGTAAGAGATGCGTGATACAGATGGTGCCCACTTATCGAACTCATAGGCCCAGTTTGAGAGAGTTCTGTAAAAATAACCAGGGTCATGATTGGAGGTTTACATCACAGTACAGGACTCACTGCCTTCTAAATGGGTGGCACGGTTAGCACGACACGACTGCAGCGCCCTGTCTTCAACAGAGGCACAGAAAGGGTAGAGACCTTCCATCAGTGGGCATTGAGAGGCTGAGAGTGAGGGGAAGCCTCCAGACCAGAGGTTGGGGGGGGGGAGGGGTGTAACGATAAGGTGCCACAGTGGTGGTAATGGTGTAAATGGAGAAAGTATGTAAAAATATACAATGTTGGGAATGTATGGACTGACACTAAGGGTGTGAAGAATCTCTGAACCAATCATTTGTGAATAAAGTCTATTTTTGGTTAAAAAGAATTTCTTTGGAAGGAATGGCAATGGGAAATGGGTGGATAAGAGGGAGGGGGTTTTCCAGAAATTCTTGTCACGATTCCTGCCTCACGCTCCAGGACGTAGAGAGGTGTGCAGAGAATTCCTTACGAAAGGGGCACAATGATGAGGAAGGGCCCATTGATGCGCTTGTGTTCCATGAGGTATGTGATGAGGGCGATGGTCTGGATGGTCTTCCCCAGACCCATTTCATCAGCGAGGATTCCATTCAGGTTGTTGTTGTACAGCGAGACGAGCCACTCCAGACCTTTCACCTGCGAGGCACACAGAATGGACATCGTGGTAAAAGGCTAATCAGCCCATTCCCACCGTACTAGCTCTTGCTCATTTACTGGGTTGTGATCGCCACCAAGGTGGAAATTTATCGTCCATCCCCATTTCCCTTTGGGATGTATGCATTGGGCTGCTTCCATGAACCTCTGAACTTCTGCTCCCTTTCTGGAGATGATATTTTCCCAAGTTAGGATGGCATATGTTCCTGTTCTTCACTCCCTTTCTTTCCCCTCCTGACATTTACCCATCTTCATCTCAATGCCATCCGTGCTAACTGTCCCAACTGCTTGCCAATACAAGGTCCCAGGTTCCTTCCATGTAATAATACAGTAAAGCTCTTGGTGTGCGGAATTTTTGGGGTGCGTGAGGAGATTCGGAATGTCACCAAAGACTTTGGAAAAATTCCACAGGTGTAGTGCAGAGAGCATTCTGGCTGGTTGCGTCACTGCCTGGTGCGGAGGCGACAACACCGGAGGTTGTTAACTCAGCCTGTGGCATCACGGGCACCATACTTCACTCAAGATGAAGAGCTGGCTGATGCTGCTTGCCGTCGGGGTAACTCTTTTAAAGTGTCTCCTTATCCCTGCTCAGTGAGAGTCACTCCAGTTAGAGGCTTTATCTGTAAACTATGGGGAGGAGGGGGTTAATTATCGATAATGTTATTGTTCATCTTTCGGCTAGCTCCGTGAAGGGGAGGAACCTGCAGATGCAGCGACGGTTAAATGATTTCAAAGAATGTGACTGAAAATAAAGTAAAACGCTTTAAGCTTTATACATTCATACAAGTGAAGTTTTTCCAGTATAAGTACAGCATTTTTGTCTTTTCAACTATTTATTCTTAATGCAGGTGTATTAGTTAAGCATGGTAAGAGTGAGTCTCAAGCAACCAGAAAATACACTGATCTGGCATCTACCAATCCCCATAGGTGCTGGATACAAAGTCTGTAGATGCTCTAATTGTAGCAAAAACACAGAAATGCTGGAGGAACTCAGCCAGTCTCACAGTGTCCTTAGCAGGTAAAGAGAAATAACCGACATTTCAGGCCTGCTTTTTCATACCGTGAAGGTGGTCTGTCCCTAAATGTCAGTTATTTCTCTTTTCCTCCTTTGGACGCTGCAAGACTGGCTGAGTTCCTCCAGCATTTCTGTTTTCTTTACCTCACACAGGATTGCTGGGCTGATCAGTGGGTCCACACTCTGAAGGGGAGATGCTCATGACACGTAATCCAACTGAGGATCTGCCTTCCTGTGCAGCAGAAGCACCCTGGGATTGAGGACTGTAACTGGTTGGTAAGCAGCTGAGGGTGACCTGTCTACTGTGGTGCAGTGCACACTTGGTGGCCAGTTGGCGAGTGAAGAGCTGGGCTGTCGGTAACGCACCTTCACCCACACCCTACTTTACCTGGTATTGCTTCAGTAAACCGTTCACCAGCAGAGTGGATTGGATGTCCACCCTCTCGGTCACCGCATGCGCTACTGCATAATAGGACTGCAGGCCGCGTATACTGGAGAGTGGCGCACTGTACTCATCATCCACGTCCTGCTTGGCATTCCTGCAACAGGCAAGTAGTCCTCGTCACACAAAGGAAAATCTTTAGCCACAGTGCATTAGATTTCCTCTTCCATTCCGTCCCGGATCCGTCCCCACACACTCCGTCCCGGATCCATCCCCACACACTCTGTCCTGACTCATTCCATCCCAGATCCGTCCCCACTCATTCTGTCCTGGATCCGTCCCCACTCATTCCGTCCCGGAGTTGTGACACTCACTCTATAATCTGCCTGGCATCCAGCTCAGACACCTCTTCGCTGTCCGGATCCTGAATTTTCTTCTTCTCCTCGGGAGCAGAAGGCAATGCTGATGGTGCTGCCGGCTCCTCCTCCTCCTCCTCCTGAATACAAAACAGAGCCATCCCCAGATCAGCGCACTGACGGCACACAGGTACCTGACTACCAGAGGCAATGACACTCACATTCCCCATGGGAGCAGACAGTGAATCATCATACCTTGACGGTCAGGATTTGGCAACGCCTGTGATTGTTGCCCATCCTTATCTCCCCTTGAGAAAGTGGTGACGAATCAGCCTCTTTCTTTAATGGCCTCAATACGGGGATGACTCTGCTGCCCCACTGGGAGAAGAGGGGACCCCAAAACCATACCCTGATGCTGAAGAGTTGGTCAGGGCGGCACATCACGTGGAAAATGCAGCCAAGCCAGGTGTGAAATTGGCTTTGTTTGGGACAGAGTGGGTAGGAATGAAAAATTTAAGGCAAAGAATGGGTGGGAACTGTCAAGAACATAATTATTGAATCATGTGTGGGGGTTATCCTGGAGCTGAATAGGTGGGATTCATTCTGGGTCAGAATGAGGGGGGGGGGGTCTAGAGAAGAGGTGAATTGTAACAGAATTGGGGGTGGGGGGGTCTAAAGCAGAGGTGAATGGGAACAGAATGGGGGGGTCAAGCAGAGGTGAATGGGAACAGAATGGGGGGTCTAGAGCAGAGGTGAAATGAGAACAGAATGGGGGGTCTAGAGCAGAGGTGAAATGAGAACAGAATGGGGGGTCTAGAGCAGAGGTGAAATGAGAACAGAATGGGAAGCTGGCTCTAAGGTGAATGGGAACTCAGAATGGGGGGGGGGGGGGTCTAGATCAGAGGTGCATGGGAACAGTTCTAGGAGTCATTCTGTGGCAGAATTGGTGTGTGTGTGTGTGTGTGTGTGTGTGTGTGTGTGTGTGTGTGTGTGTGTTCGTGTTCTAGACCAGAAATGCATCAACTGTTCTAGTACAGAAATGATTGAGAACAGTTCTAGATCAGTGGCTTTCAAACCATTTTTCCACACACATACCACCGTAAGTAATCCCTTACTAATCACAGATCACCTATAGCCAGTCTCTTGCTCTTCAGATGGGCAATTCCAAGTCGTAACAGCTCAATGAACCAACGGGTAAACAGTGCCTGTGTCTCCCCATTTTTGACGTATCAGCCAAGGCACAGATGGGTTCAGACCAGATGGGGGCTTTGGAGGAGATGGTGGAAACTCAGTCCACCAAGGAACATGTTCTTAGATGCAGTAAAACCTCTGGTATCCGGCACCTGTGGGGATTGGTAGATGCTGGAGAAGTGCATTTTCCAGTTGCTTGAGGTTGTATGATTGGCGAATTAACAGCGGAGTGTGCTAACTTTAAACCTGTATTTTTTGCTTATCTATTTTCTGCAAATTTTTGTTGGCTGCTTGAATTCCGGACAACAGGGATTTTACTGTATTTGACTTGTTCCTTTTATACATTTAAAACCACAAAAATACTGGAGGAACTCAGTTGGTCTCGTGGTGTCCAAAGGAGGTAAAGATACATTCCTGATGTTTCGGGCCTAATCCCTTCTTCAAGGGCAAGGGGAAGAGTACAGACCAACAGACAAAGGTGTCAATTGGCTATGGAGAGGACAGGAGAGAGGGAAGGTGAGAATTGATGGGGAGGTTTGGCTCTGGGGAAACAGAGGGACTAGAGGAAAGGAGACATTGGGATAGGTGAGGGGAGGGGGCTAACAGAAACCAGAGAGTCAACGTTAATGCCATTAGGATGGAGGTCAACAAGGGAATGGGATGGGGAATTGAAATGGGTATTATATACTTATTCCTGTTCTCAAGAAGGTGGGTAAGAGCGGCAAGACCTCTGTTTATTTCCCAATACTGAACCAAGGAAGTCGTTAGTCAACCGCACTGTGCCCAGACAGCAGATACCCTCCCTGCGTGATATGAGGGAGCTAGCCATTTATCTCACAGTCAGCATCGCAGAGACTGGTTTCCTGCTTACCGAATTCAAGGCACTTGCATTTAAAATCCCTGCGGTCAGATTCAAACATGCACTTCTGAATTGATGCTGCCTGTCATTGGATGTTAGTCTAGTTGGTCAACAATGACGCTAAATCCACGTTTGAAACTTTCCTCAAATGCTTTTTGCGTTGGAAACATTACTGAGTTGAGTACTTTGAGTGGTTGCTAGATAACGATGGACAGTAACAAATTGCTGTATGCTGACTTCCTTCACTGGGACCTCTCCTTCCCTATACTTCTGGAGGACCCCAGAGTTATAAGAGCAGGGATGTGATGTTGAGGCTTGATAAGGCACTGGGGTTCTAGGACAAGAGGGCATAAATTCAAGATTCAAGGGCGCCCATTTAAAACAGAAATGGGGAGGAATTTCTTTAGCCAGAGAGCAATGGATCTCTGGAATTTGCTACCATGGGCAGTTGTGGAGCCAGAGTGTTGGGTGTATGTGAGGCAGAGATTGATAGGTATTTGAATAGTCAGCTTATGGAGAGAAGGTAGGGAATGGGACTGAGTTGGAGAATGTATCAGCTCATGACGGAGCAGACTCGAAGGGCCGAATGGCCTGCTTCTGCTCATATACCTTGTGGTCTGATAAGTTAGCAGCACGGCTCTGATTAGACAAGGGGAGATCATTAAGCGACCAGTCCACACGTCACTGCAATGTGTCAGTAATTTACAAGCACGTCACTGTTAAGGAATCAATAGGTGATTAATTAGATAAGACACAAAATTAAGTCTCTATTGGCAGATCAATTCTCCATCCTGAGTCATCATGTTTCAGTGGACGTCTCCAGGATGTTCATGACTAGGTGGGGAACGCACTGAATAAAACATCAGCTTTTCCAACTCCCCTGATCAATCTCCCTGGATAACTTTGAGACGTTACACCAGCAGTAAATTTAGCCAGCACCACATTCAGAAAGAGAAGTGCTCCAGGTCAAACACTTGTCAGGAGGGTCTCTGATCAGAGACCTTAATACTGTTTCTCTTTCCGCAGCTGCTGCCTGACTTGTTGAGTGTTTCCACCACTTGCTGGGGTTTTATTTTGAGACCTGGGCAGCGTGATTAGAGCAGCACTGTTACAGCGCCAATGACTGCCCGTGCTACAAGGAGTTTGTAAGTTCTCCCCGTCTGCGTGGGTTTCCTCCGGGTGCTCCAGTCCTCCCATTTTTCAAAAGGATTAAATTTTAAATTTAAATGTAGACATAAAGCATGGTAACAGGCCCTTTCAGCCCACAAGCCCGCCCCACCCAATTTACCTACAACTATTGGTACATTTTGAATAGTGGGAGGAAACCGGAGCCTCCAGGGAAAACCTGCAGACAGAGGGAGAATGTACAAACCTCTTACAGTCAGTGCGGGATTCGAACTCCAGTCCCGATCGCTGGTGCTGTATCCACCTTGCTTACTGTGCCACCCTGGGAGGTTAATTGGTCAGAGGGGTGTGTGTATTTGTGCAGCGCGGTCTTATGGGCCAGAAGGGTCTGTAACCGCGCTGCGACTCTAAATTTTAAATAGAATTCCAGCCATCTGCAGTTTTATCATTTTAACAATTCTGGAGGGTTGAATTTCAGCCACTTCTCCCCATTACATTAGTGCTGGAGTAGAGTCTGGCATGAAACTTGCCCACCCTGGGTGAGAATGGGTAACATGATGACGAGAATAGCATAATTAATCGTAAGTTTCATTATGTCGTATACAACTGGCACAGACTCTTACATGTGGCAAGCACCTCACACAATTAAGAGAAGATTCTGCCCTGTTAATTGAGCCATCCTGATAAGACACCAGAGGCCTGGCCAAACAGCAGAGTAAGTTACGGGCTGAGACGAGCTTGGCATCCCAAACCTGGTGCAGAACCAGCCCGCTCTGCTCACAAAGCAACGTGAAGACTCGCGGAACCCTTACGCTTGTTCTAATGTGCTTACCAGCAGTCCCGAGCGAGACCTGTCCTCCGACATGATTAGCGGCCTCCAGTCTGTCGTATCCTGACGTGATTTTAAAGACAGTTCATGAAAAAAAATAAAAGCACTGCATCCAAAAATCAACAGTTTGCAGTTGCTGGTCTCCAGCCAACGGCATGCTCTGTCCACTCCTGCAGCATGTTAAAGCTACAAGTTGTAAAAACTTTAAAATGCTACTGATGGACACTGCATTGATACGATGCGATATTATGACCACTGCTTTTATTACTGAGCAGCTTCAAAACAATTGAGGATATATTTTTTAAAAATAAACTTCAAAAAAACTGGAAGGTACGCTGGGCTTTGTGGGGGGGAACAGCTCCCGTTTCGACGCACCCTGTGCTCTGTCTGTCCAGCTTCTCGATGCATGTTGTAACGAGAGCTCCTGCTCACCTGAGTTTAGACTCTTTGCCTCCCCTTCTGCTTTGCACTCACCTCTTCCTCTTCCTCAGAGCCGGTGTCTTCACTGTCAGAGCGTGGGGCCACCTCATACCTGCTCGCAAGAAATGAGGGCGGTCACAGACGGAGAAGCGATTTGGAGAGGGGTGGGTGAGGGCTGCTGAGGGGAGCATAGGTAACAATGTGGCATGTGTGATGGTGGGGCAGGGGGAGATGTTTCCCTCAATTTTTCCCTTGTTCCGTATTTGACGCCACAGGTTGTCACGGTTAGTGTACCACCGGTTAGCACAACGCTGTTATAGTCCCAGGAAGCCACTGTGCTCTATTCCTTGAATTTAGAATTAAGAGGAATGAACTCAAACATACAGGATCTCAAACATACAGGATCCTATGTACTATCCCACCAAGACCACCCGAAATTGGACGAGCAACACGATTTTCCATCTGGGCACCCTCCAGCCAGGTGGCAATTACATTGTCTTCTCTGGTCTCTGCTAACCGACTCTTCATTCTCCCTCCCATCCCTTTCCCCCCACCGTCTTCTTTCCCTTAGCTCTCCTCCCTCTCCATTCCGAGCCGTCCCCCCCTCCGCCCTGTTCACTGGTGTGCCTTCCCTCCCTTATCCACCTATTACCTCCTGCCTGTGGGACCGTGCCCCTCCCCCAATCCTTTCAGATCGGACGCCAGCCGACATTTCTCCACACCTTGATGAAGGGCTCAAGCCCAAAATGTTGATTATGTAACTTTATCTTAGCTGTATAGTTCAGGCATCCGCCTACATTTTACTTTTACCTTTGATCCCGAAACATTGGTTACGTTCCTTTAAATTTACTATATAAAGGACACCGCTTGACCTTCTGAGTTTCTCCAGCATTGTGTTTCAACTTTAATACAGAATCCTAAGGCGCTTGATAGGTGGATATTGAGATGCCTTCACAAGTGGGAGAGTCACGAACAAGCGGACGTCACTGCCCGATAAGGGCTGTCATTTAAAACTGGGCTACGTTGAAATTCAAGTGTCAGTGCATGGAAACAGGCCTCTCAGCCTATCTTGGCCATGATGACCAAGGCTCTCCTATTGCTCTAAACCTTTTCCAATCTACGAACCTGTCTAAAATGTCTTTTGAACATAACAATTCCCCCACCCTTTACCTCTCCCCCGGCAGCTCGTTCCATCAACCCACCACCCTCTGGGTGAAGCAAGTTCTTCTTCTCTGAGGACGGTGAACTTCTGGAATTTTCAGCCCCAAGAGTAGCAGAGGCCAGATCATTGGTGAAGGCAGTTTCAGGAATAGAGGGCTATTAGAATCAGAATGATTGTCATGAGAGTCACGTGTTGTTTTGCAGCAGCGTCACTCATTAGTGCAAACATAGGAGAAACTGAGGGGGTGTCTGTGATTCATTGTCCATTCAGAAATCTGACGGTGGAGGGGAAGAAGCTGTCCTTGTGCTGCTGGTCTTGATCATTCATCAACACCATCCACAAACTCGCTGACGATACCACGGAAGTGGGATGTATATAATGAGCAAACAGGAAGGAAAATGAAAACTTGGCTGAACGATGCACCAACAACTACCTCACATGCAATGTCACCAAAACCAAGGAGCTGACTGTTGACTTCAGGAAGGGAAAACCAGAGGTTTTATTGATCTGTGATCATCGGTGGAGGTGGAGAGGGCGAGCAAATTTATGTTCTTGGGAGCCACTATCTGGGAGGTCATTTCCTGGACCCAAAGCACTAACAGCACCGTGAAAAGGTGCCTCTACTTCCTCAGGAGTTGGCGGGGGTTTGGTATGACATCGTAAACCCTGGCAAATTTCTACAGGAAAGTGCAATGACCGGCTACATTAAGGTCTGGTGTGGGGACACCAATACCCCTGAGTGGAAATCCCTGCAAAAGGTAGTGGACATAGCCCAGTGCATCACACGCAAAACACTCCCCACCATCGAAAACATCTATGGAAAACGCTGCCGTCAGAGAGCAGCAGCAATCAACAAGGATCCACACCACCCAGTGCACGCTCTGTTCTCGCTGCTGCCATCAGGAAAGACATCTAGGGGCCACAAGTCTCGCACCACCAGGTTCAGGAACAGCTGCTCCTCCTCCACCATCAGACTCCTCAACAACAATCTCAAGCAGAGACTCAGTTAAGGACTCTCACTTGTGCACTTTATTGATTTTCTTTGCTCTCCCTGTATTGCACGGTCAGTTGGTTTACATTTCTTTATATGTGTACGTTGAGTACAGTTTTTTTTCACTACCATAAGAGGCCATTCTGCCTGGCCCACAGGGAAGGAATCTCAGGGTTGTATGTGATGTCATGTATGTTCTCTGACAATAAATTTGAAATCTGAATCTGAGATCAGCCAGCATCATATTGAAGGGTGAGGCAGAATAGACTGCCTTCTCCTGGTTCTCGTGCACTCACCCGGGGTTCATTTCCAACCAAGCGTCCAGCTGTCCGGTCTTCGGTGCCTCAGCTCCGGACAGGATCCGGCCACTCTCCACGTGAATCACTTTCACCGGCAGGTCACTCATCTGGCTCGTCTCGTCCAAGAGCTGAAGCCGAGAAATGTTTCCCAGTAAGGTAAGGCTCCGCCGCCTCCCTGCACCCCCCGCCACGCCAGTCCACGTCTCCTCCCCCACCGATCTTGTCCCCCTTTCCCTTGGAGGGACAGACATTCCACGGAGGGGAGCAAAGATTCGCTTGACTTGCTCCAGGTAATCAGAGATTGATCAATTAAAGATGGGCTAGAGATGGGAGAATGGAGATTGGGAATGATAGATAGACTTTTTCTGACTACGATGAAGAGGTGGAGAAATATTTGGAATTCTCTGCACTGGAGAGCTGTCATTCAAAATATTGACTGACACCTACTGACTGCAAGACGGTTAGATGGGGCTGAATTCGTCAGGTGCGTCCTAGAAGGATTTCTGACACAGTATGTGGACCGGCCGCTGAGAGGAGGCCCCATTCTGCATCTAATTCTGGGGAATGAACCTGGTCAGGTGGAGGACCTCTCAGTGGGGGAGCATTTCGGTGCGAGTGACCACAACTCCCTGAGCTTTAGCGTAGCTATGGAAAAGGATAAAACTAGACAAAATGGGAAAGTACTTAATTGGAGAAGGGCTACTTACGATGGGATGAGGCAGGAACTAGCGAGAGTAAATTGAAAACAGATGTTCAAGGATGAAAGCCCAGAAGTAACATGGAGAAAGTTTAGGGGTCACGCGCTTCCCTGAATTGCGGAAGCAGAGACTACATTAGGAGCAAGTGCTGGCCCATCACAGCGAGGCTGCAGGGTCATGGACGCCAACCCACCCACAGGGTTAAGGACGCCAAACCTCCCACAGTGTCACGGACACCAACCCTCCCACAGGGTTCTCGCCCCAGAGGAACGGTGGGCACTGACAGCTGACTCAGGTCCCACATTAAAAAGGGTCAAGAGGCAGCAGTTTGTGGATATCGGTCGGAGTCATGGGCTGGGGTCCAGGGCATCATCAGCACTTCCCCAAACACTCACCTCACTGTCAGAACCAACAGTGGAGCCCAGGCCATCCACGTTTTCCTGCTTCTGTTTGAAAACAAAGGGGGAACTTTAGAAAGGGAAGAAGGCGTATAGTGTGTTGTCTCCCCGTGGCTCCTGGATCATGAGAATGTAGGAATGTTATCCCACCACACCATGGAGCTTCGGGGTGGTGGCTCTGTCCACTGGGGTCCAGACCATCTCATCCAGAGGAACCCAAATCCCCCAACTCCAACTGAAAAGAATATGGAGGAGAGGAATGGAAAGGAGAGGAGTGTAGGGTTGGAAAGGAGAGAAGTGGAGGGGTGGAGAGGAGAGGAGTGGAGGGGTGGAGAGGAGAGGAGTGGAAAGGAGAGGAATGGAGGGGTGGAGAGGGGAGGAGTGGATGGGTGGAAAGGTGAGAAGTGGAAAGGTGAAAAGGAGAGGGGTGGAGGGGTGGAAAGGAGAGGGGTGGAAAGGAGAGGGGTGGAAAGGAGAGGGGTGGAGGGGTGGAGAAGAGTGGAGGGGTGGAAAGGAGAGGAATGGAGGGGTGGAGAGGAGAGGAGTGGAGGGGTGGAGAGGAGAGGAGTGGAGGGGTGGAGGAAGAGGAGTGGAAAGGAAAGGAGTGGAGGGGTGGGGATTGAGTGGAGGGAGAGGAGTTGAGGGGTGGAAAGGAGAGGAGTGGAGGGGTGGAAAGGAGAGGAATGGAGGGGTGGACAGGAGAGGAGTGGAGGGGTGGAAAGGAGAGGTGGAGGGGTGGAAAGGAAGGGCGCTGGAAGACTGCAAGGACAAAACGCACATGAAATTCACATTTGAGACTGCCCCACCATTGAAAAAGCGTGCAGTCTTCTCAAACTTAGTGGGGACCTGGTCCTTGGTGGTCAGGGTTTTGCTTCACACTTGTGACTGGTCAACTAAATGGCTGTGGACAGCATAACCCAAGGGGCAGAGCTGGGAACCTGGGTAGATCTATCTCTCAGTTGTGATTGGAAGGAGTCAAAAGGCTGTGAGTCTGCACCCCGATCGTGGAGGGTGTGGAATGATCTGCCAGAGGGTGTGGTATACGTGGCACAATAAAAACATTTAAAAGACAATCAGACAGGTACGTGGACAGGATCAGGGCATCACAAAAACCAACCTCCGCTCCATCTACACCGTTTACTGTCTCAGCACACTTCCCACAGATTAAAGGGCTGCCCACCATTATATTTTAATAGCTCGTTACTGGAGACCAAGATCCTTGGAGTTCTCTGAAGAAGAGACCAATTCCCTCACGTCAGGAAGGCCCAGCAGCTGACCTGAGAAGACTTGAGGCAGACAAGGCTACCGGCCACCATCCTGCCAACTTTCTACAGGAGCATGGTTGCTGCAGAGCATTGGATTGGAGGTCCACAGGACCAGAGAGAATTCGATCCAATTTACTGGAATAAGCTACTCCCATCAGGAAAGAGATACCGGAGTAGCAAAACCAGCATCTCTAGGTGAGGGGACTGCACTTCCTGCTCTGGCTGAGACCTCCGCTTCCCTCACCTTCTTCTTCTTTTTCTTCTTTTTCTCTTTCGCTGCCTGCGCTGCTTTGTGCTGTCGGACCAGCTCGGTCAGGTTGGCCACGTACTCATCTGTCTGTTGCAGCAGGTAAGCCAATCGCCGGTCTTTCTTCTGGTCGATCAGTTTCCGATAGCCTTCCTCATCTTCTGCCTATGGGGGGGAAGGGAAGAAGGGAGCAGAGAGAGAGAGAGAGAGAGTGTGTGTGTGTAGGAGAGGGAGAAAAAATAATGTATGGGAAGATGATGGAAAGAGGATGGGGAAAAGGGTGTGTGTGAGAAGAAAGAGGGGATGAAGGAGAGTGTGAAAGGATGAGGGAGATGGAGGGGAAGAGTGGTATGAGAGAAATAAAGGAGGGGGAAGATAAAGAGACAGTGGGGAGAGGATTTAAAAGAAAGAAATAGAGGGATGACAGAGAGAAAATAAACAAAAGAAAGACAGCAAGGTAGTGATGGAGAATGGGGAGAAAGAGAGTGAGAGAGAGAGAAAGAAGTGGTAGAGGCAAATGAGAAAGATCAACAGGAGACAGACAAGGTGGAGAGAGAGAGAGAGATAGAGGATAGCAAGGGAGTGAGAGACAGACAGAGGGAGCAACACTTTAATAAATCACTCGCACTCTCATGAGCCATATTGCTGCCCCAATCGTTCCCCATCTATCCCCAAGTATCGCTGTACAGTTGATTTATGCACAGGATTGGATGGAGTGCTGCCCCATCCCATGGTTGAACATCATGCACGATTTAACATCTGGGTGGGACATCCCAGAGGGCCAATGGAGGCACAGAGTTGGCAGAACCAAGCAAAGGGAATGGTCGGGTGGAGAAAGGTGCAACTCACCATAAGCCTCCTCATCCTCTCCTTCTCGATCCGTTCATTCTCCTTCTTCTGCTCTCGCTCGGTGTTGGCATGATAGGTGGCCACAGCCTTGGTCAGTTTCTGTATCTTTCCCGTGACGGACCGGTGATACTCCTTAAAGTCCTTCGCATGCTGCAGGATGCTGTTGAGGTATTCCTGTTGAGTGCAAGAACGAGCCACAGGGTCAGTGGTCCAATTTGTGTCTTGACAAAAGCAAATGGAAGGCAGTGAGAAGGGATGAACAATGCTTGATCGCTCACCATCACCAGCCAGAGGGTGAAACCTCCCATATTCACATCTGTCCATGTCCCACCAGACCACTTGCAAATTGGAGGAACAACACTTGATTCCATCTGGGCCCTCTCCAGCTGGATGACATTAACGTCGACTTCTCTGGTTTCTGCTAGACACTCCCCGTTTTCCCTCCCATCCCCATCTCCCTTTCCTCCAGCTCTCCACCCCTCTCTCCATTCACCGACCCATCCCCCTATTTGTTGGTGTGCCCTCTCTCCCTTATTCATCTGCCTGTGGGACTGTGCTCCTTCCTGCCTCTCCCTCCCCACCATTTTGTTCGGGGTCAAGCCCAAAATGTTGGTTATGTATCTTTATCTTTGCTATTTGACCTGTTAAGTTTACTTAAACTACCCTATTGGAACCACAGCCCTACAGCACAGGAACAGGCCCTTCAGCCCATCTAGTCTGTGCCAAACTATTCTTCTGCCTTGTCCCACTGACCTGCACCCAGACCAGATCCATCCAAACAGCACGGTTGGCATAGCAGTTAGCGCAACACCTTTACAGCACCAGCGATCGGGATTGTCTGTAAGGAGTTTGTACATTCTTCCCGTATCTGCATGGGTTTTCCCCGGGGCTCCGGTTTCTTCCCACCATTTGAAATGTATGGTTAATTTGGTGTAAAGTGGGCAGCATGGACTCATGGGCCGAAATGTCTAAATTTTAAAAAATGTTTTAAATAAATTTCCCATCCACACACCCATCTAATCTGTTAAATGTCAAAATTGAGCCCATTGGATCCACACTCTCACCACTCTCTGTGTGAAGAAGTTCCCCCCTCTTCCCACAAATGTTCCCTTTAAACCTTCCTCCCTTAATACAGGTCCTCTAGTTCTTGTCTCTCCAAACCTCAGCGGGGAAAACCTGCCTGCATTTACTCCGTCTCTCTCCCTCAAAATGTGATCATCCAAACTCAAGTCGCTCTTATCGGAGACGTCGCCTGCACTTAATGATATCACAATTCAATCGAGTCAATCGCCATTTGACGTTTCTCGAAAGTCCACAGTTGCATCGTTAGTTTGTCCATGCTTTCAAATAATCCTAGCACTTCTCGATGTTCTGAATCACCCTGCAGCGTATTGTGACCTCGGCTTCTATAATCCTTTACAGTGCTGTTTATAGAGTACAGCAGTTTGCGTAACAGAATTTGCAAATCAATGCCAAAAAAAATTGTGAGATATGCAATAAAAATTCACTCTTAGAACATCACAGCACAGTCTAGGCCCTTCAGCCCTCAGGGTTGTATTGACCTATGTATTCCTACCAAAGGAAAAGTATTAAACCCCTCCCTACCTCATAACCCTCTATTTTTCTTTCATCCATGTGCCTAAGACACTCCATTCCCCTCCTAAGGGATGTTTTCGATGCAGCCGGTCCAGGCATCCTCTTTATTACTAACAGTTCCTTAGCCACTGGGACAGTTCCAATGTGCTTTAAGCGTTGCTGTGGTCCAGCCCCTCCTTTAAAAACCCAACCTAGACCCCTATTTCTAAAGTCAAAGGTCCTCAGAAAAAGTTGACCTTAGCCAATTGTTGGCCTACCTACATCAAAAAAACATATCCGAAAGATTCCAGTCAGGTTACAAGGCCCACCACAGCACAGAGTCGGCCTTGCAATGAGCTGGTCCTCACCACTGACTCAGGAAGCTTTGCCATTCTAATCCTCTCCAACTTTAGCGCAGCGTTCAATATGGTGGATCACGCTATTTTAATAGATCACCTCTGGCAGAGGGTCAGGGTCGACGGCCCGGTCCTGAACTGGTTTAAATCTCATCTCAGTGATTGGACTTTCTCAGTCAATGTGGGCAAATTTTCATCTTCGTCTGCTGTCCTTTCCTGCGGGGTCCCATGAGGGTCAACTTTGGCTATGTCATCCAAAAACACAGCATCTCCTTCCACTGCTATGCTGATGACACCCACTTCTATCGCACCTTGAAGCCCGATGATCTAGCAAAGATAACCAGCCTCATCGACTGTCTGGAGGACAAAGTGTTGGGTGGATCAAAACAAAGGCAAATCAGAGATCATCCTCAGATTTGGCCCCCAACTTCACCAAAATTATCTCCAATACCCTTGGCAACATCCACCCTCATTAAACCACATGCCAAATCCCTTAATGTGATATTCGATTCCACCTTCAAGTTTGACAAACAAGTCAAAGTAGCAGTAAAATCTGGCTTTTAGACGACTCTCTCTTTACATGGGAAATAGTCAATCATTATCCTGTCTGCATCTGGTTCAGAATGCTGCAGCCAGGCGCCTGATAGGAGCCCTATCACCCTTATTCTCGCCTCCCTCCACTGGCTGTCAGTTCGGCCCAGGATAGATTTTAAAGTTCTCCAGTTTAGTTTACAAAGCCATCAATGGACCAACCCCCTCCTACATCCCCAATCGACTAACGCCCTACTCCACTTCAAGACCCCTCAGGTCGGCCGATTTTGGGCTCTTGGTTGTTCTGCACTCAAATCACAAATTCAGGGGAGATTGCGCCCTCGCAATAGCGGCCCCCAAACTGTAGGACAACAATCCTCCCTCCAGCAAATCAGCCCCTTCCTTTAACTTCTTTAAATCCATGTTGTATGTACAATTCTAAACTGACACCGTGCGGTGACGCGTTCGATTGGAGAGTCACCTGGTGTTTCTGCCTGCGCTTCCGCTCCTGCTCAATCTTCTGCTGCTTCTCCAGTTTCTCGGTGATGCGAGCCTCGCGGAGGGACTGCCTCTTGCTGCGCTTGTAGGCCTTGGCGTTCAGCGCCGTCTCCAGGGCCGTGTCCCGCCGCATGCACACCACCACCTCTTGACGGAGCTGAGGACCAAAGAGAGAAGTGGCACATCACCCTCCGGCTCAGAAAGTCAACATTCAACATTACACCTGGGTGGCGCTGGGCCGTGTCTTAAATTCGCAGGCAAAATCATATTCTTACCTCACATTTACTAACGGTGAATGAAGGGCCAAGGCAACTGCCCCAATGGGTCATGGAAATGGCGATGCCTGGTGCCCCACTGGCTGCTGAGTAATGCACCGTTGGATAAAGGCTCTGCCTAATAGCTGGTAGTCTTGGAGACATGGCACAGAAACAGGCCCTTCGGCCTACAAAGTAAATGTTGACCATTAACCACCCACTTACACTCATCCCCACATTTTGGTTTATTCACATCACGTTAGAAGCCAATTCCAGCCATTTAAATCCATGCCGCCCAATTACACCCAAATTAACCTTCAATCCCCCCCACGTTTTGCAGGATAGAGGAAACTGGAACACCTGGAGGAAACCCCTGCAAGACACGGGGAGAACGTAAAAACTCCTTACAGACAACGATGGGATTCGAACCTAGATCACTGGCGCTGTAGTAGCATCACTCTAACTGCTATGCTAACTGTTCCGTATCTCAACTCCCCATGGATTCTACCACTGACCTATACACTAACAAGGAGCCAATTGCCACTGTCAGTGATGGATACTGGGATGGACCAGTGGGGGGGCAGTGTAATGGATCCTCAGGATCAAGGCAGGCACAATTAGCTTGAGTGCCGTCAGGGTGGGGAGGAGAGCAAGATCCACGCCTCTGTAGCCTGACAGCCCCCTGCAGCTGGGCTCAAAACATGAAGCGAGTGGGAAGAATGGCGAGGGGTTAGCCTACAAGGAGCGATTGCATCTCCTGGGACTAAACCCGCTGGAATTTAGAAGAACAAGAGAGAATCTTGTAGGGAAAATAGAGGGTTAAGAGTGTGTGGTCAGGAAAAAAAGATTGTTGTAGAGTTGGTCAGCACAACATTGTGGGCCGAAGGGTCTGTTCCGTGCTGTATTGTAGAAACATATAAAAGGTTCCATTATTGTCATGCAATACAACATTTAGAATGTAACGTACATGAAATTTTTTGACTTTTGGCAAACAGAGAGTCGCCACTTTGTCCAACGTACCTCACAATATGAAAGGAATAGATAAGATAGAAGCAGGGAGATTGTTTCTAGTGGCAGACGAGACTCAAACGAGGGACAGGGCCTCAGGATTTGGAAGAGTAGGTTTAAGACGGAGATGAGGAGGAACTGCTTCTCCCCAAAGAGCAGTGAATCTGTGGAATTGTCTGCCCAAAGGAAGCAGTGGAGGCTTCCTCACAAAGTGTATTAAGTCACAGAGAGATTTCTTTGCATAGTAGGGCTATGGGCAAAAGGCGGTTGTGGAATGGGAGTCCACGCCAGATTATCTATGACCTTACTGAATGGTGGAGCAGGCTCGATGGGCCGGGACAGCCAACACCTGCTCCCGTTTCTTTTGGTCTCACGAAGGGGGCTAGCAGCTCTCGGACGGTCACAGGCCCGAAGGTCATTACGTGCAGGTGGCTGTGGAGAGGCAGAACATCCAGTCCACAACAGCCGAGTAACCAGAACCCATTCAAGCAACTTATAAAAAGACGTAGAACTGGGACCATCTGACCTAGACTGGCTTGCTTGGGACTGGTGCAGGGGACTGACTTGTTGCCCTGACTTCAAGAGATAACAGCCTCAGGAAAAAGGGAAAATGACAAAAGGACAGGAGGTTGAAGTTCCAACTTCGGTTTTTGGAGTTAGAGTTCAGATTCATTGTCAGGATACATACATAGCATCACATTCCTGCAGACCAGGAAGAATATATACTTATCGGTAATGCAAAAAAACTTTTCTCAAGAAGATACATATACAAAAGTGAGAAACGAAAACAAACTGACCAAGCAATATGTAAAATAAATATTCAATAATAAATAATGTGCGAAGTATGGGTCCTTAAATGAGTCCCTGATTGAGTTGGTGGTTGAGGAGTCCTGAAACTGGTGGGTGCGAGTCTTCTGGCCCCTACACCTCTTTCCTGATGGTAGCAGCCAGTGTGTGCTGCGGGGTGGGGATCCTCGATGATCGCTGCTGCTCATCGACGGCAGCGTTCCCTGTAGATGCTCTGGATGGTGGGGAGAGCTTTGCCTGTGATTTACTGGGCTGCATCTGCTACCTTTTGCAGGGGCTTTACGCTCAAAGGTATCGGTCTACCCGCACCAGAGCGTGATGCAGCCGGTCAGCACACTTTCCATGTCTGTAGAAATTTGCCATGGTTTTCGATGTCACCCCAAAGGAAGCAGAAGTGCTGAGGTGCTTTCTTCACCAAATCATTCGCGTGTTGTGTCCAGGAAAGATTCTCTGAAACAGTGAATCCCAGGAATTGTTCACCCTCTCCACCTCTGATCCCCCAAAGATTACTGGATCGGACACCTCTGGGTTGCCCATCCTAAATTTGGAAGGCAGGGTTCGCGGAACAGAGCAAGCGGCCCAGGTTTGAATCTGGCACTGTCTGTAAGGAGTTTTGTACTTTCCCCCTGTGTCTCCATGGGTTTCCTCCGTTCAAAACCTACTAGGGGTTGTATGTCATTGGGGTATTTGGGTGGCAGGTGGGCTGGAAGGGCCTTTTACCGTTCTGCATGTCCAAATTAATAAATTGAAACTGCTCTGAATTTTAATCTGCCAAACATGCATTCTGCAAAATTATTGTATATACAGGAACAGCAGATGCTGGAATATTGAACAAAGAGGACCTGGGTCGGGGCAGAGAGCTGGACAGTCAATGTTTGGGGTCGGGATCCTATTGAACGCTGCCAGAATCTCCACACTCTTCACCAGGGGCGCAGTGCTGCCAGAGGTCACCAGAGTGCCGCTCCGGCACCTCAGGGGGAAGCTCCGGCACCTCCTTGTCGCCGTTTTTGGTGAGCTCCGGCACCTAAAAAATTAGCCCCTGCACCCCTGCTCTTCACTGAGCTTGCTCCAGCTTTGCTTTGTTTGATCTTCATTAGTTTCACCCACTGATGAGGTTGCACTGCCCAAACGTACCTGCGGGTGGTGCTGCTGAGACCAGGAGCTACCCGAAGCTCAATGGCGACACCGTTTGGCGAGTGCACGTACTGCAACTGCCCGCATCTTGTGCTATTGTTATATAAAAAAAAACTTTAAAAAGACACTCAAACAAATTTTGAGGAAGATTCTGCACTGATGGTCCAATGTAGAGGTCCTTGGAATTATCAATTATTAAAAAAAGTTAAAAAAACAGGGACTATCTAAGCAGTTCAGGCAGCATTCGTTGAGATGAAGTTAACTGGTTCAGATCAGACAGCTGAACCTCTTAGTTCTGTTGCCTCGCAACACAAGTGGTCCAGGTTCTATCCTGATCTCCTACGTGGCCTGCGTGGGATTAGCGTTCCCCCCACCCTGTGGCCACGAAGGTTTCTCGGTGCAGAACTCTTAGGAAGAGTAATATGCGGGCAAAATGAGCGCGGGCATGGAGTTGAGTGAAACACGAAAGTCTGCAGACGCTGAGATTGTAGTAAGAGCACACCGAAACACTGAAGGAACTCAACCGGCCTTTTCAGCGTCCGTAGGAGGCAAAGATACATACATTGCCAATGTTTCGGACTGAGCCAGAAGCAGGAAATCTCAGAATCCAGACCAATGAAAGGTGTTAAGGGAGGAGGTGAGAATTTATGTCTGTGCGAAAGGAGACAGGGAAGGGGACAGAGCTGGGGGAAGGTGACTTGGGAAGAAGTGGGGGGGGGGTGGTGGTTTACCCAGAGAAATTGATATTAATGCCATCTGGTTGGAGGGTGCCCAGTTGGAAGATGAGCTGTTCCTCCAATTTGCGGGCGGGTAAAATGAATCGGGCTGAATGTCATGCTTAGTCCACTGCTGTTCCCTCTGTTGACCCACAGTTGTGCAGCTAAACACAGCTTAGTTCGCTGACGATATAACTGTGGTGGGCCCTATTAGTAAAAATGAGAATTCAGTGTACAGAGGTGCAGTCGCTCACGGACTGGTGCAGAGCTAACAACCTGTAACTGGACATTAATAAAACCAAAGAGATGGTTGTCAGAGGGCCTGGGGGAACCACACTCCGTTGACCATTGATGACTCCACTGTTGAGGTCATTAAGAGTATCCTTGGAGTGTACTTGGCGGAGAATCTCACCTGGTCCCTTAATACCCACTGCATAGCCAAGAAAGTCCAGCAGCTCCTCTATTCCTCAGCAAAGGCTGAGGAAAGTTCATCTCCCTCCTTCCATCCTCACTACATTCTACAGAGGATGTATCGAGAGCATCCTGTGCAACTGCATCACCACTTGTTTGGAAGCTGTACCTCCTCAGACCACAAGACCCAGCAGAGGATAGTGAAGTCAGCAGAAAAGATCGCTGGGGGCTCACTTCCTAGCATGAAGGACGTCTACAACACTCGATGCTCATGGAAAGCAATAAACCATATAACCATATAACCTTTTACAGCACGGAAACAGGCCATGTCGGCCCTTCAAGTTCGTACCGGTTCACTTGAACAACTAGAGCTGCCTTCTTTCGCCATCAGCAAGCATCTCAACAGCACAAAACACTACATTGTGAATGACTCCACACACCCCTTGTGTAAACCATTCTCCCTTCTGCCATCTGGTAGGAGGTACCGTGCACTCGGGCCAGATTGGGCAACAGGTTTTCCCCCCCAAGCCATCAGACTCCTGAATTCCCAGAACATTTGTGGATAGGGCACTGTGGACTTTTATTGAATACGTCTTAATATTTTAATGCGTTTAACTTCTATTCTAATTTATATTTATGTAAATTTGCTCCGTGTCCCTGGAGAAACACTGTCTCGTCTTTACCGAGCAAGCATGGGATAAACGATAAATAAAGGTGACTTGACTTGATGTAGCAAAGATAAAGAATCATAACCAATGTTTCAGGTTTGAGGCCTTCATCAGAGTACTTTGAGCTCCACACGTCAATGAAAGGCTCAAGCCCAAAATGCTGGTTCTGTACCTTTATCTGTGCTTTATGAAGTTCACTGTTTGACCTGCTCTGTTCTCCAGCTTTGTGTTTTTACTTGGCTTCATCCAGTTTCTTTGTTCTCACAGGGTGCATTCCCAGGATCTGCAGAGTGCAAAGGGGAACATTGTTCTGGTGAGGGGGGAGGGGGGGGGGGAAAGAGAGTACAGCAGCAGGGCTGAAGAATGAGGGCAGGAAACGAACAGAAACTCTGTGTGTGCACTCACAGTAAAGAGCCCGTTGCCATGGCAAGTGCTGCTGGGCATAGCTGTGAGTGGCAGGGCAGGTTTAGCCCACAGCGGGGAGCTGACAGCACGACCTCCAAATGCAACTGGCTGGAGGGATTCCACATTCAGAGAGGACGCAGTTGCCTTCGACTTTGTGGCGGAGACAGCGGGGACTCAAACCTCGGAGCAAAGCCAGCTGCGGAGGCGGAATTCCCTGCTCCAATACACACCTGCCTCTGAAAGTTAAGGAGTCGCAAGGCCTTGAGTTCAATGGTGGCTTTGGTGCGTAGGTCCCCTGCCAGTGAGCCGGGAAGGTTTTCCAATTCCTGGATCCGATGAGAAATCCTTGCTTGTAGCCTGCCGGACAGAACTGGACGTTAGCACTGTGAACCTAGCTATCACACGAAAGTCCTAGGAGTCAGGCTCCGATCAAGACTTTTAAAGGAAGTAACACAGAATTCTTCATGGTAGTGTCTTAATGGGAGGGGATGGGAGACAACAGTGGAGTGGAGTCAAAGCCAGGATAGATCGACCGCGATCTATGGCGGCACAGGCACGAGGCCACCATTTTCTTGCACCTCCTTTCACTTTACTTCGTCACAGAGCAGAGATATCCTACTGCAATTTTAATCAAACTCGATCATCTCCAGATGCGCTGTGACTATAGCAAAAACCCAAAAATTCTGGAGGAACTCAGCTGATCTCGCAGTGTCCCTGGGAGGTAACGGTGAATAATCGGCGTTTCGGGCCTGAGGCCTTCGTCCAGGGGTAAGCAAAAAGCAGGCAGGTGTCTGAATTAAACGGATGGGGAGCAGGGAGGAGTGGGCAGAGGAGGAGTTAATTGGATATGGATGGGAGTCCGATGAAGGGGGGGGGAATTCAGCTCTGAATGCAGAGGGAAAAGGTGAGAGAGAGAGAGAGAGAGAGAGAAAGAGAGAGAGAGAGAGAGAGAGCTAGAGAAAAAGAGACATGAGGGGGGAGGGGGTGGGAGCAGAAACCAAAGAAATCAATATTAATGCCATCCAGTTGGAGGGAGCCCAGATGGAAAATGAAGTGCTGTTTCTCCAATTTGCGGGTGGTCTCAGTCTGGCTGTGCACAAGACCACGGACAGACATGTCAGCGAGGGAAAGCGATGGGGATTTGAAATGGGTGGCCACTGGGAGATCCACGCTATTGCGGCAGACGGAGCCGAGGTGCTTGACGAAGCAATCTCCCCGTCTCCCCCGATGTAGAGGAGACCACAACAGGATGCAGTAGAAGCCCCTGCAGATTCACACTGAAGTGTTGCTTCACTTTGAATTACTACTTGGGGTCCCGAATCATGGTGAGGGAGGAGATGTGGGTGCAGTTGGAGCATGTCCTACGAACACGGGGAAGTGCAAAGGGGACAATTGGTGGGAAGGTAAAGAGTGGACACAAAGGTCTCGAAGGGAGTGGTCCCTGCGGAAGGCGGAGGAGAGGGGACCTGCCTGCATTTTACTTATACCTCAGGCCCGAAACATCAGTGATATGTCTTTACCTGCGAGACCTGCTGAGTTCCTCCAGCATTTCTGTGCGTTTGCTGCGATTTTAGACCTGGATACGCTGTGGTGTTTCATTCTGCCAACAAATTGATCTCTCTGGTAACTCATCAACAGTGCAGAATATGTTTAACATCTCAGTTGGTCTTCAGAGAAGCCTAATTAATGAAATGTCATCCTATAAAAAAATTGGCATCAAATTTAAGCTGATAATTCTCCAATATCCTGGCCAGAAAAGACCCGGGAAATCGTCAAGAGCTTACTCAGGAAGGTAGGCTTTTTTAAGGAGCTATCGGAAATGGAGTTTAATTTAGACATACAGCACGGTAGCAGGCAATTTCCGGCCTCAAGCCCGTGCTACCCAATCACACCCAATTAACTTACAGCCTTTTGAAGGGTGCGGAAGCCCCCGGGGAAATCCATGCAGACACGGGGGAGAACATAGAAACTCCTTACAGACAGCGCGGGGTTTGAACCCCGGTCCCAATTGCTGGTGCTGTAACAGCTTTGTGCCAACCGCTACTCTAACCGTGCCTTTGCAAAGAGAAATGGGAGGCGCATGAGTGAGGAGGGAAGGAGAGATCTCAGGGGGAGGAGGAAGGAGAACCAGGCAACGGAGGGATGTGGAAGGAAGCAACACAGCCCCGTATCAAACACCTGGGGATCTGATGGCCCATGAGCAGCTCACGAACGGGCGCAGCCCCGAACCCACCCCTCCTTACCGGTACTCACGCTCCTGCAGCAGCTCAACTGGGTCGAGCCCTCGCGGTTTCTGGATGGGGGTGATTCGGTTCTGCTTCTGATGGTGCTGCACCATGGGAGGCGGATGGGCTGGTTGCCCTGGCGACTGCGTCTGGGGGGGCATCACTGGGGATGCAGCGGGGGGCACGGCCGGCGGTGCAGGGGAGGGCCGGCCAGTGGGCTGAGGAGCGGCCAGCTTCTGAGGGGCAGTGGTCGGGGCTGTGGCATTGGCCATTGGAGCTGGAAGAGATGAACAGAAAGGCGGCAGTTAGCACTGTCTGGGTCAGTTGAAGGATGGTTGCTACAGCACAGTAACAGGCCCTTCCGGCCCAACGAGCCAGTGCTGCCCAATTAAACTACAACCCCTGGTACATTTCGAACAGTGGGATGAAACCAGAGCTTCCGGGGAAAACACGTAGACACGGGGAGAACGTGCAAACTCCTCACAGACAGCGTGGAATTCAAACCCCATTACACCATCCACCTCGGTAACCTTTGTTATCTCATGATCTCTCAATGTAACAAGAAACCTACCAGTCCTGAAACCTCCAGGGGCCCCCACTCCTTCAGCTTCCACTCCCTTGACTCTGTCAGACAAATTTTTACGCTAAATCTCTCTTTCACAGCTCTCGGTATCACTCGTAAAGCTCGTACTTATTGGGCCTCCCTGTTGCCTGCGATCTAGATGACCCATAGCAGAGATATTAGGAGTCTACCACCTGTCACATAGAGGTCAGATGGGATACAGTCAGATTCCCCTCATTGGAGGTCATCATTAAACCAAGCAAGATTTAACCCTTTGGACTCTGGGTAAACTACAGTACAAACAGTAGTACTGGTGGTTGGGTATAAAACCAGTCCCAGAAAACCGGGACACGGAGTCCAAAGTGTTAAATATCCATTTGTAACTTTACGGAACCCATTTCTGAATTTATTTACTTAATTTAATTTAAATTTTCCAGCACATGTGTTGTTTGAACATGTGAGACATCAGAGCTGATTCCCTTAGTACAGGAGACAGTCCCACTTTATCTGTGGAATCAAATCTTTTTACCATTCTAAACTCATTGATCAGATACCATTCAGCCTTCAAAGCTCAGCTTCGTGAAACTCCCTCCTTCCAAAGAGACCCTGGAACTTAATTTAATTCAGACATACAGCGCGGTAACAGGCCCTTCTGCCCACGAGTCTGTGCCACCCAATTAACCTACACCCACCCCCCCCAGTACGTTTTGAACGGTGGGAGGAAACTGGAGCCCCCAGGGAAAACCCACACAGACATGGGGACAAAATACAAACTCCTTACAGACAGTGCGGGATTTGAACCCAGATCGCTGGCTCTGTAACAGTGTTGCGCACCCCCCCAAAGCTTTGACCCCCCCCTCACAGCGATGAGATCAAACACATCACACCTTCTCCACCTCACCCCTCATCAGAGGATGCAGTCAGTAGACCTGCTGCCTCACAACGCCAGGGTCCTACTGCTGAGTTTCTCCACCATCGTGATTTTATCAGAATAGGTGCAATGATATCACAGAGAAAGAAAACAAGAGGATATTCTAGGGCAGGAACGCAGGCTTAGGAAGTGTTGGCGAACCCATTCAAATAGTTCTCCTTTTACCGGGGCGGGGGACGGGGGGGGGGAGGTGGTGGCAGCTAGTTCTAGACAGCCACTGAATTGACTGTATCCCATCTGACCTCTATGTGACAGGATTTAGTCCTACTGTCTATATGGAGTTTGCAGGTTTAACCTGGGTATTCCCTCTTCCCAAACGCGTGTGGGTGAGTGGCTGTGGTGTGTGATTCAGTGGTTGAACCATGATGGAATGGATGAAAAAAAAATAGAGGAGAATAAAATGAGGTTAATGTGGGTGGTTAAAGGCTGGCACAGCCTAAATGGGCCAAAGGGCCTGTTTCCGTGCTGTACGACCATCTCAAACCTGGAGCTCCCCAGAGCCCTTTATCCTAAATCCACCATAATACACTTGTGAATATTTTCGCTGTCCTATCACTTTCATCATCTGCCCTGTGATCCTTGAACTTTCAACTGCGTTTTCCGGATCATTCCAAGGGCCTTACCTTCTGGCCAGGGCTTGGATGGACCAGGAGGCTGGCACTGCACTCCCTGATTGACTCCAGCGGATCCAGGGGGCATCATGTTGGATCCCACCATGCCTGTATCAAAGGAATGAGCAGGGAAAAGAGCAAGGAGAACGTCAATGTCAGAACGGGTAAAACAAGAATGTCTGCAGATGCCATGGTGGAAGTAAAATCACGACGCTTGAGAAACTCAGCAGGTCAAACCGTGGACTTTGTATAGCAACGATAAAGATACAGAACAAACGTTTCGGGCTTGAGCCCTTCATCAAGGTAAAATGGAGACAGGCACCCGAACAAAATGGTGGGGAGGGAGGGGCAGGGGGGAACACGGTCCCACAGGTAGGAAGTCATAGGTGGATAAGGAAGGGAGGGCACATCGGCAAACAGGGGAAGGGGTCACACCAGAAAATGGGGGGGGGGGGGGGGGGGGGGAGGGCTCTGTGAATGGAGAGGGCAGGGGGTGGAGAGCTGGAGGAAAGGAGACAGAGGGATGGGGGAGGGAGGAAGAACGGGGAGTGGGCTAACAGAAACCGGAGAAGTTGGTGTTAGTGCCATCCGGTTGAAAAATGGCCCAGACAGAATATTAGATGTTGCTCCTCCAATTTATGGGTGGTCTTGGTTTGGCTGTGCACGAGGCCTTGTACAGACACGTTGGCGCAGGAGTGGGGCTCCAGTCTGAAACGTTGATTCTGCATCTTTATCCTTCTCTATAAAGGAGACTTTGACCTGCTGAGTTTCTCCACCATCGTGATTTTATCAGAATAGGTGCAATGATATCACAGAGAAAGAAAACAAGAGGAGTTTCTAGGGCAGGAACGCAGGCTTAGTAAGTGTTGGCGAACCCATTCAAATAGTTCTCCTTTTACCGGGGCGGGGGACGGGGGGGGGGAGGTGGTGGCAGCTAGTTCTAGACAGCCACTGAATTGAGCTCCACAGATCTATGCTCTGCCAAACCTCCAGTGCCTTCACCCCTGCACGGGGAGATGACATCGCAGGGCAGTACGGTTGCTGCAGGATAAAGGTTCAGAGGTCAATCCACAGGAGCATAAGAGTGGCAGAGAGGATCATGGGGTCTCCCTCTCCCCCCCCACCCCCCCCCCACTGTCGATGTGATCTACTGGGATCGTTCTCTGAAGAGGGCACACAAAATGCATTGAGGACTCCTTCCACCCTGCATATCTTCCAGCTGCTCCCATCAGGGAAGAAATCCAGGAGGATCAGGGCCAGAACCACCAGGCTGAGGAACAGCTCCTTCCCAGGGCAGGGAGAACACTGAACGACCAAAGGAACTGCTCACACTGACCCTCCGAGACTCTCGTATTCACAAAACAATATTTATTCATTTGTATCTATGAATACTCGTCCTGCGTATGTATCATTTGTCCATATGTGTGATGTCTGGTTGTGGCTCTGAGGATCTTGTACTTGTGCAATTGGATGGCAATAAACTTGACTTGAGACGTGAGGGAGTTCGTCAGCAAGTCCAGTGGAATGGAGATCTGGTGGTGAAACAGCGTTGTAGTGTAACCACAGTGGCCTCCCCAATCCCTTGGTGCTCCTGGACAGAGTAGATGTAGAAAGGTTGTTTTCCATGATGGGAGAGTCTAGGACAAGTGGACACAACTTCAGGATTGAAGGTCATCCGCTTAAAACAGTGCTATCTACCCTACAGCACTGATAGCTGCTGCTCCATACAAGGTGATCAAGAACCTATTACCCACACTGGCACCCAGTACTCCCTCATCAATGGCTATCTGTTATCAATGGCACAAGGCAGCAGCAAGAGAGAGATCAAAGAAGGGGGAAAAAAAACACAGAAACACTGGAGAGTCAGAGAAGGTTGACTAGGAAGGTTAGGACTTTATTCCCTGCAGTGTAGAAGAATTAGGGGAGATTTGATAGAGGTATCTAAAATTATGTGGGGTGTAGACAGAGTGAATGTAGGTAGGCTGTGTCCCATGGTGAGAGAGTCCAGGACAAGAGGGCACAATTTCAGGACTGAAGGGCGTCCACTTAAAACGGCAATGTGGAGGACTTTCTTCAGTCAGAGGGAGGTGAATCTGTGGAATTTGTTGCGAAGGCTAGGTCATTGGATGTATTTAAGGCAGGGATTGATGGGGCCTTGATTAGCCAGGGTTTGGGTAGAAGGCCGGGCAGTGGGGCTGAGTGGAAAATGGGTCGGCTCATGATTGAATGGTGGGACAGACTCGATGGGCTGAATGGCCCATTCCTGCTCTTGTACCTTGTGGTCAGTAAATGGGAAATGCTCTCTATCTATTGAACAGGACGCCAGTCAGCCCTCTGAACCTGAGCTCCCCAATTCGTCCCACTACTCTGCTTGATCCAATCTAGCAAACATCCGAGATTCATCCAATCCTTTCATGGAAGTTATAAATGGATTTGCTTCCACGGCTCGAAATGAATTTTGGACAATTTCTGAGCTCAGCTCCCTCTGCTTACTTCACCACCTCCCTTAAATCTGTACCCTCCAGCTAGTTACCCTGCCTGTTTTAAGAATTTCTCTTTCCTCGCATCAGAACCCTTCATTATTTTCTGCTTCAGCACATCTGTCTGTCGATTGTTAGATTTGCAGCTATTCTGATGATAAAGGATTTCGAGCCATATGTTATATACGTATTGCATGCAGTGCCAAATATTGTAGATCATTAAGTATTGAGCTGAGAGAGGTCCTGGCGAGTTCACGAGACACAAACACATTTGTCAACCTGCGCAGTTGCAGGCAGGAGGTTTGCCTGCTTTTCACTGGAGCTTGGCTGATATTCAACTGCTGGCAACTACTGCAAACTAAGAACGTGACCCCTCGAGAAGGTGGCACGGTTAGGGTGGCATGGTTACAGCACCACCGATCGGGACCGGGGTTCGAATCCCGTGCTGTCCGCAAGGAGTTTGTACGTTCTCCCCGCGTCTGCGTGGGGTTTCCCCGGGGTGTGGGGGGAGGGAGCCATGGTTTCCTCTCACTGTTCAAAACGTACTGGGGGTGTAGGTTAATGGGGTGTAACTGGCCGGTATGGACTCATGGGCCGGAAGAGGTTGTTACTGTGCTGTATGTCTAAATTTTAAATTAAAATAAAAATAGACAGGTACCGAGTGGCCTGTTGTAGTTGCCTGGGGCTGGGACGGAGACGGCTCCAGTGGCAGGGGAAGAGGGTGGAGGTAGCGACGACATCTGCTGCTGCATTCCGGGTGGGGGCCTCTTCCCTTGGACCGCCAGCTGCAGATGGTCCGGGATGGGCTGTCCTCTCGCCAACATCTTGTATGCCATGATCTGTGCTCGCAGTTGGTGCAGCTGCCCCTGATTAAACGGCGATGGTCCTCGGCTTTGCTGACCTACAGGCTGGGACTCTCCACCATCCATGGGTAGGCCACCTGCTCCAGGAGGCATGGGTGGCCCTGTAGGTGGGCCATTGGCAGGCACGGGGCTTGGGGCATGTTCAGGACCTCCCAGAGGTGAAGGATAACCTGAAATTGAAGACGTGGCATATTACATTTATACCTTTAGAGTTAGACGTGAAAGTCTGCAGGCACCGTGATTGTAGCTTAATACTCAAAAGTGCTGGAGAAACTCAGCAGATCATAAAGTGTTCTGCATGGCAAAGATACAGAACGTTTTGGGCCTGAGCCCTTTGGCAAGTCTGCCTACATTTTGCTCATACCTTGATGATAGGCTCAGGCCTGAAACATTGGCTATTGATCTTAGCCATAAAGAATGCTAAGCATTTCTCCAGCACTTTTGTGCATACAGGTATCCCCTGCTACCCAAAAATAGAGCATTTCTATGAAACCTTTTGTAAGCCCAAATGGTGTTAATTGAATAAGCAATTACCATTCATTTATATGAGAACATTTTTTAAGCGTTCCCAGACTCACTACCCCGCGCTGTCTGACAGCCCACTATCAGTGCCCACACTGATCCCACTGTCCCACAATCTCCTGACAGCCCATCCCTGCAATGATCCCATTGTCCCACACTATCCCAACAGCCTGTTATCAGTCCCCACACTGATCCCACTGCCCTGCCCGCTCCCCATAGCCCTGTGTTGTTCCCCACATCGATCCCACTGTCCCACACTCTCCCAACAGCCCACTATCAGTCCCCACACCAATCCCACTGCCCTGCGCTCTCCCCACAGCCCTGTGTTGGTCCCCACACCGATCCCACTGCCCTGCACTCTCCCCATAGCCCTGTGTCAGTCCCCACATTGATCCCACTGCCCCACTCTCCCCATAGCCCTGTGTTGGACCCCACACCGATCCCACTGTCCCACACTCTCCCAACAGCCCGCTATCAGTCCCTGCACTGATCGCACTGTCCCACACTCTCATGACAGCCCACTGTCAGTCCCCACACTGATCCTACTGCCCTGCGCTCTCCCCATAGCCCTGTGTTGGTCCCCACACTGATCCCACTGACCTGAACTCTCCCCATAGCCCTGTGTACTGATCCCACTGCCCTGCCCTCTCCCCATAGCCCTGTGTACTGATCCCATTGACCTGCCCTCTCCCCATAGCCCTGTGTCGGTCCCCACACTGATCCCACTAACCTGTGCTCTCCCCATAGCCCACTGATCACTATTTTCACTTTTTTCCATTTTTTGTAAAAGCAAAAATCCTCTTCTGAATTCTTTCAGTTAGTGACAAAAGGTACTAATGTAGATCTTTCGTAACAGCGAAGTGGCGTAAAGCGAACTTTCGAAAATACCTGGAAATACCTTCCACTCTTTACACTGCAGAAATACATTCATGAGGCAGGACAGTTGGCATAGTGGTTAGTGCAACACTCTTAAAGCGCCAGTGATCGTGACCGGGGTTCAAATCCCACGTGGTCTGTAGGGTGTCTGTGTAGGTTTTCCCCGGGGGCTCTGGTTTCCTCCCACCATTCTAAACGTACCTGGGGTTGTCAGTTAATTGGGTGTAATGGGGTGGCCTGAACTCGTGGTCCAAAATGGCTGTGCTGCATGTCTAAATTTTAAATCATTTTGCCAAGGCACTTTATGGAAAGGATTGTAAAAGGAGACTTCAAACAACATGAGGCGATATTAGGAGACTGGCAATCAATAGTTTGGTCAAAGTGATAGCTTTTAAAGAGGGCACATTGAGACAGAATGTCTGAATTGTAAAGATTAGGATCCAGGCACATTAAGATGTGTGCCTTTGCAAGAGTTGACTGATGTTGGGAATAGGACCGAAGGATAATTGAGGATTAGGAGGGAAGAGGGAGGTTACAGAGATGGGAGGGGCAGGCAAGGAGATGGAGGTGTTTGAGAAACATACCTTTTGGGATTGAGGAACTGGGAATTGGGCAGTTCAGTGAACACAGCGCAACGGTGGATATTTGGATCTGGGTGCATTTATAAAAGGGCATCAGTGTCCAGGAAACAAATGGCATCTAATTAGATGGAATCCAACCCCAACAGCGGCAGATAGAACCTAGGATCAGATGTGAAGTTGGAGCTGAAAGTATGAGAGGCTTCCTGATCGCATCGGAGGTTTGGATTTGGGGCTTGGGCGGTCGAGGGATCGAACAGGAGTCTGTTTGAGAGGGCTGGAGGCGAATCCAAGGACACTCAGTGACTCTGAAGGGGCTCCCTTTTGCTTTTCTTTCTCTCATACTGTAAGGGGCACTGGGCGATATCAATGGTGACTCAAAGTCTGTCCTGCGGCCAGGCAAAAGTTACAGTACGTCAGGTATGTGACATTTTTTTAAAATTGTATTACGTGATATTGAAAGGAAACGAACCTTGCTCTAAGTATGAAACGAATGAGAATTGTCCTGGTGCACTACACTAAATGCTGTACCTTGAGAATGCTGGTCCATGGGGCTAGGTGGAGGTCCCATCCCACTGTGTCCACTTGACCTCATGCCAATGGTTTTTATCTGATTGTAGCGTGGGTCATCGGGCATCACCTTCTCGTGCATTGATTCCATAGCCTGCGAAGAAACGGGAGATTGGAAGCAGCTACAACCAGCAGAGAGCTGCAGCTACACAGACCCTTTCCAGCGACGGTGCAATCCATTAATGTCACGGTGTTCTGTGGAGCTGGGCTTTCAAGTAAATCGATGCAGTGGGTGAGAGGGGTAGGGTGGGGGGGGGGGGTGTTGAAGAGAGGGATGGGTGGGTAAAAACGAGCTTTAGCTGTTGTTAACTCAACTGAAAAAAGCCGAGCTACATCCTCAGATGTCTCAGCGTATGTCAGCGGCCGCGAACTAGAGGGAACACAAAGAGAGCCATGGAAATGGGGTGAGGAGCGGCTGACAGGCCTCCAACTGGAGCAGCCTCCACCAGTCTGCAGACGCTGATTAGCACAATGATTTCTGCTTCGTGCACGTGTGCAGCAATAATGTCAAAGTCACCCTTTCAGCCAGCAGTAGCACTGAGTGATAAGGGGAGGAATACAACCAGAACTTAACTGTTTAACATCAATAAAATAACGAGAAATGCTCGCAATGTGCTTTAAACAGACGTTAGAAGCCAGGCCCAAACAAATAAGCTGGTGTATAAGAAGGGAAACATGTAAGGGAGAAGAAAGAGAGCTGTGGTATCTCAAAGTGCTGGAAGCAGAACTGTAGTGTGACACAGAGACAGTGATATAACAGGGCAACAAACAATACACTGGAGTAACTCAGCAGGCCAAACAGCGTCAGCGGAAGAGAGAGGCAGCATTCTCTTACTCCCAGTGCCACCTCTCGACCCGTTCAGTCCCTCCAGCCAATTTTGTTTAATGTTGCTGCAGATTCCAGCCCCTGTGTCTCCATGATACAGGTACACAATCCTTTATCCAGACATCTAAAATCCGGAGAGCTCCAAAAACTGGCAAGTAGGGAGAGATACTGGCACCGCGAGTTGGTCGGGCGAGGGGGAGGGGGAGACCGGCAGCACGTCGGGCGGGCAAGAGACCAGCAGGCGGGGAGGAGGGGGGGAGAGATGGCAGCGCGACTGGAAGGGGGTGGGGGTGGATAAAGCAGCACAATTCGGGTGGTCTTAAATCTGGCTTACCGAAATCCGGAAAAATCCAAAATCGGAACACGATGTACCTTTATACAGGACTTTTTCAAAATCAAAGATAGTTGATAGCACTGAACAGGGACACAGGATGTCAGGGGGTTCGACCGAAGGTAATAGCTTGATCAAGGTGCTAAGGAGAGAAGTATGATAGGCAAGCAGTTTAACGAAGGGTGGGGTGGAGGGGGAATTGTAGATGAGGGTAAAATACAGAAAGGTAATGCGAGAGGGTGCCGAGGGCTTCATGATCGTGTCAGAGGTTTGGATTTGGAGCTTGGGTTGCCCAAAGCCATGTGGCTGCAGGATTGCTGGAAGCGAGTCCAAGGACACTCAGTAGAGGCTTTCAAATTGCAGCACTCGGGTAGCCCTCCTGGGACCCAGGTGAGATGATTGGGTCACGTGGGCCTCCTGCACCTTTCAAATAGCAGCCTAACCTACCTGTTAAATCGCCCACCTGGCGATTTAAGGGGGAATCCCGCCCCTGTGGTGAGAGACGCGTTAAGCAGCTGCAGGCAATCAATCCCCTGTTCCTTGTGTTCTTTCTGTTCCCTTATTGATTAAAAATCCAGAGTAACTGGGTGAGCTATTTCCCCTTTCAAATAGGTGGAGGAGGACGCCTGGGTATGTTTTACTGGCTTCCCTGACCATCTCCGAGGTAGGTCTTGGACCCGGGTGGATTTTGACTGGACTTGCCCGGTTCGGCACTTTCAGAGAGGCTTGTACCTAGGTCTTCAACCTAGTAAATTGCCCAGTTAACCTTATTTTACAAGGCAATTTGAAAGGGTCAGTTCCTCTGGGGGACTTCCTTTTGCTTCTGTTTCTGACTGTATGGGGGGGCACCGGGAAATTTGTGCTGATGGTGAATATTGTCTACCTTATGACAGACTAAAGGAAATATTGTGGAATATAACACCTGTTTTATTACTTGACAATAAAAGAATCTGGAACCAATATTTATAGGGAAGAATGAAGCATTAAGGTTATGGTGCACAGGAATATCATGCAAACAAATTATACAGGTCGAAAGACACATGTGAAGGGTTATGAAGAACAGAAACATAAACAGGAATAATTTTAAGCATAAAGAGATATTGCATTTAATTATACCCCAATCCCCTGTACCAGATGTTTCTAATAGCAAATAAATTAATGCAGAGCATTGTTTACAATTTCAAAAAATTGCGTATTTAATTCATAGAACCTTACAGGTATGAAGGGAACAGCCCCATCAAGTTCATACTAGTTGGAAGAGCTATCCAATTAATCATATCCTCCTGATCTATCCCCCCCTGCCTGAATTGTTTGCCTTTTTGAGAATTTATTCAATATTCCCGACTGAATTCTCCCTCAGTTCATTCCAAATCGGAACAGTAGGGAGCTTAGAACACACAAAAGAAGACATCTCCCCTCTCTGTGTTTACAGCCATTAGGGCCCAGTCATATCTGGATTCTGAGCGGCAGCTAAAAATGCCCTGTGAAACCAAGGCCATCTATAACTTGGAGGAACAACACCTAATTTTCCACCTGGGGCTCTCTCCAGATGGGTGGCATGAATACCGACTTCTCCAGTTTATGACAGACCACTCCCCGTTGTCCCTTGCTTCCCTATCCCTCTCTCTCCTTTCCTCCAGCTCTCCAACCCCTTCCCTCTCCACCCCCTTCTGCCCTCTCTCCCTTATTCCCCTCATTACCTCTTGCCTGTGGGCCTGTGCTCCTCCCCCCCCACCATTTTGTTCAGGCACCTGCCTACATTGTGCTCGTCGCTTGATGAAGGGCATCAAGCCCGAAACGTTGGTTCTGTATCTTCACCTTTGCTGTATAATGTTCACTGTGTGACCTGGTGAATTTCTCCAGCGTTATGTTTTTAATGGCCTGGAGTAGTGACGGTGTTACCCTAGTCTTCAAAGTTCCTTCCCTTCACCAGAAGTGTTTGTAAAGCCATGTGAAGGAAGTTCAAAGTGAAGCACGAAAGTCTACATAAGCTGTGATTGTAGTAAAAACACAGAATTGCTGGAGGAGCTCAGCCGGTCTCGCATTGTCCAGAGGAGGTAAAGATGTACTACTGATCTTTCAGGCCTAAGTCCTTCTTTAAAGTATACCTTTACCACCCCTCCCTACGTCCTCCACCCATGGACGCTGCGGGACTGGCTGAGTTCCTCCAGCATTTGTGTTTTTAAGAAAATTTGGGCTCTGGTGTTCATGCGGTGGGAACACATCTGGTTACGAGGCAAAAATGTTTTCTGGAGATACAGTAGAACCAGGAGAGCAACTCTTCCGCATCTTTGGAAGAGAATCAGATTACTTATAAGGGTGGTTGTTAGATATAGCCGTAGATTGAGGGAGTTGCACCTATTTGCCCCCCCCCCCCCCACCAAAAGAGGATATCGCGAGGTTAGGACACAGGGAGAACTCCAAGAGTCCTGATGGGATGGATGTGGAGAGGATGCTTCTTTTTGTGGAAGAATCTGTTTAAAAATAAGGGTTTCCTTCAATGAAATTTTCAATCTCAGAATGTCCCGAGTCCGTGGCAACTCCCTTCTCAAAAGGCGAAGTTTTCAAATGTGTGGAGGTAGATTGACAACTGATAAGCGAAGAGGTGAAAGTTCAGCATGGGGGAAAGACAAGATTGATCAGATCAACTACAGCCTTATTCAGGGATAAAGCAGATTTGAGGGGCTGAATGCCTGGATGACAGTAGAGCCGACGAACGTTCAGGAACGACAAGGGGAGCAATCACTGTGATGATTAAAGAGAAGGTTCAGGGAACTACATCTAACAGGCGGTAGGGAGTTAGTGTGGCTAACGAGTTTTCAAAGAGCTGGAGCAGGTACTATGGAGCTGAATGGCCTCCTGTCCTGTGACTCCATGGATATCTAATGGCATAGTTATTGTAGCAGTTAGCGCAACGCTGTTACAGTGTCATTGACCAGGATTCAAATCCGGCACTGACTATAAGGAGTTTGTATGTTCTCCCTGTGTCTGCGTGGGTTTCCTCTTGGTGTTGCCCACCCTTCAAAAACGAACTGGGCACTGTAGGGAGTAATTGGGTAACATGGGCTAGTGGGCCGAAAGGGTTGGTTATGTTGAAATTTAAAAATTTGAATTTAAACAGGAATGAAAGCGTTAACAATCAGCTTCCAAACACTGAGATGACACTTTTATAACCATTAAAGATTTCCATACAAACTTCCTCCTGATTACCTTATGAAGTTGATGTATGCTCTCCGTTGGGTATCCTCCAGGCCCCTGCGGAGTCATGGAATGACCTGCAGAAGGGGGCCCCGGACTTGGTCCCATCATACTGTGCGCTGATCCAGGTGAGGGGCCGGGACTGGGTCCCAGCATGGATCCAGGCGAGGGTCCTGGTCCCGGGGAGGGTCCCGGCCGTGGTGTACCCCCCATCGGAGGATCGGGCGTTGACATCTTTCAGCGGGCCTCTTCAACAAACTGCCACCTGCCTTCAGAGAGAAAGGTATGGTTTACCCACAGTGCCCCGTGTCAGCTGGGCTATGACACGAGTAACGGAGTGCTCAAAGACCGTGATTGCCAATCTTCTTTGGAACAACAAAACGAAGAGATTGGCAGCAGAACATAAAATTGGGAGGGATTTAGACATAGTAAAGAAAATTTGTTTTAAATAGCTCAAAGTTCGATTAAAAAACTCACAGATAAACAAAAATTAAATGCTTTATACATGCATAATTAAGATTTAAAATGCACTGCTACATACAGAATAGATAGTAAACTTGCAAAGGGAATTAGATGAAGCTTTAATGATTTTTACACAGCCTCTGCCTTCTAGGAAATGATTCCCATTTTCCCAGAATGCATGCTGTGTAAAAAGCTCGGAATGGGATTGAGGGTGCCATTCCCGTTCCGACATTTTACCTCCTAGACACCTAGTCTTTGTCCCTTTGCAGTCTAAACTGAGCTTCAGGCATTCTGTGAACAAGGGGCTAATGAATATGACGTCGTGATGACACACTGCCGGGACGCTGTCTGAACTTATGGACAGAAATGGATGTTTGCAGTCTTGGTCGCTCCTGTGTGAATGAACATTGCCGAGATGTTGGGAGACTCTTCTTAACAGTAAAATTCCTCGAAGTCTATGTAAAATACACTATAGACTAACAATCTTGCTATGATATTCAACTGCATGGCAAACAACAGATCCCAGCCCAGTAGCTGCTACCCAGTAACACTCAGACCTATAGAGATTAAATGCTTTGACAGGTTGGTCATGGTTGGAATTAACCTGTACCTAAGTAAAGACCCAGACCCACAGCAATTCGTCTATCGCCACAATCGTTCCACAGCAGATGCAATCTGCACTCAGCCCTGCATCACCAAGTCAACAGCAACACATACATCAGGCTACTCTTCATCATCTACAGCTCCGCTTTTAACACCATCATACCCTCAGTAAGCTCCAAATCCTGGCCATCTGCACTGAATTGTTGATTTTCTCATCAGAAGACCACAGGAAACAACATCTCCTCCTCACTGACAATCAACACAGGCACACCTCAAAATGTGTACATAGCTCACTGCTCTACTCACTCTACACCCATGACTGGGTGACTAAGCACAATACAAATGCCATCCTTCACATCCGTCGGCAGAATCACAGACGGCAACGAGGAAGCGTACAGGAGGGAGGTAGATCAGCTGGTTGAGTGGCATCACACCAGCAACAATGCCAGCAAAACTAAGGAACTGATTGTGGACTTCAGGAGGGGGAAATCAGGAGATTGCGAGCCAGTCCTTTTTAAGGGGTCAGCAGTGGAAAGAGTTAAGAACTTCAAATTCCTGGATGTCAACATCTCTGAAGGTCTATCCTGGGGCCTAAATGTTGATGCAATCATGAAAAAGGCTCACCAGTAGCTCTACTTCATGGGAAGTTTGAGGAGATTCGGTAAGTCACGAAAGATTCTTGCAAATTTCTACAGGTGTAATATGGAGAAATTCTGACTGTCTGGTACGGAGGTGCCAATGCACAGGGCAGGAAAAAAACTCCAGAGAGTTGTAATTTTGGCCAGCGCCATCACAGTCATTAGCTTTCTCTCTATTGAGGACATCAACATGAGGGGGTGTCTTAAGAAAGCAGCCTCTATCCTCAAGGACCCCACCACCAAGACCATGCCCTCTTCACTTTGCTACCATCAAGAAAGAGGTACAGGAGCCTGAAGACATACACCCGATGGTACAGAGACAGCTTCTTCCCCTCCGCCATCAGATTTCTGAACGGACAATGAATGACGGACACTACCTTGCTCTCTCTTCTTTTGCACCAATTTATTTTTAAATGTAATTTACAGCAATATTTACACCGCGATGCTACCTCAAAAGAATAAATTTTGTGATATGTTCATGACAATAAATTCTGATTCTGACAACCATTAGCAATCAACGAAGACCAGAATCTGAACTGGATAAGCCACGCAAATGTGTGGCTACAAGGACACATCAGAGGCTGGGTTCCTTTGGAAAGTATCTCACTGACTGACACCCAAAGTCTTCTGGTAAAAACACTACAATGGAGAAACTCAGCAGGTGAGCTTTATGGAGCAAAGATAAAGATGCATAACCCACGTTTCGGGCTTGATCCCTTCATCAACGCATGAGCCAAATGTAGTCAGGCTCCCGAAGGTCAAACAGTGACTGTTATCTAGGAAAGATAAAGATGCATAACCAACGTTTCAGGCTTGACCCCTTCATCAAGGTTTGAGCAAAATGTAGGCAGGTGCTTGAACCCAAAGGAGCACTTCTTCGGGGTAGGCATCCCCCAAAGAGATTTCACAGAGTTTTGCAGTAGACGGTAGCTTCAAACCCGAAATGTTGGCTATGTAGCCTCATGCATCCTGCCATGTAGCTTTATCTTTGTTATCTGAAGTGTTTGCCCTGATGAGTTTCTCCGGCATTGTGCTTTGTGGAAGGGGATTGTTCTTCCAACCCTGCATAGTCTTGCTGGGTTAAAATCTTGCATCCTGTGCTGTACCGGGAGTGAAGAGTCTCTCCTGAGATCCCCACCACAGCAGAATCCTGCCAATTCTCTCCATTTCAACAAGAAGTTGGTTGATGAAATTGGATACATCAATTCTGCAGCCAGACAACATCCCAGCTGTGGTAGTGAAGACAGGCACTATAAAAATATTCATGATTCTAGCCAAGTTGTTCTGTACAATTATTACACTGGCTTCCACCCAACAATGTGGACAATTGCCCAGGTATCTCCATTCACAAAAAGCAGAACAAATCCAAACTGCCCAAAGAGAATTCCCTCAACCCTCAGCAAAGGATGGACATTCCCAGCATTACCATACTACACTTCCTCACCAATAACTGGCTCACCAATGCCCAAGTTAGGTTTGGTCAGATCTCATCACAGCCTATGTACAAATCAAGACCCCACTGCAGGTGGGAGAGGCTGCCCTATCTAACCAGGCAGTATTGGACACACAAAATGCAGATGTTGGAATATTGAGCAAACAAATAGACATTTGGATAAAAGAAAAATAGAGGGTTATGAGGTAGGGAGGTTTTTTTTTGTGTAGGTTAGTACAACATTGTGGGCCAAAGGGCCTGTACTGTGTTGTATCGTTCTATGCTACTGGTCTCCTTACTTAAGGAACGATATCAGTAAGAGTGAAGGAGTACAGAGAACAGAGAAGATTTACTAGGAGGTTGAAGGGTCTTCAGGAGTTGAGTTCCTTGGACTTTATTCCTTGGAGCGTAGAAGAATGAGGGGAGATTTGATAGACAAGAGGATGAGAGGTATAGACAGAGTGGATGCGAGTAGACTCTTCCCACTTAGATTAGGGGAGATAAATACGAGAGGTCATAGTTTTAAGCTGAAAGGGAAAAGCTTTAGGGAGAACATTAGAGGGAACTTCTTCACTCAGAGAGCGGTGGGAGGGTGGAACAAGAGGCCATCTGACGTGGCAAATGCGGGCTCAAGTTTTAAGAATAAATTGGATAGATGCATGGATGGGAGAAGCCTGGAGGGTTATGGAATGGGTACAGGTCAGTGGGGCTAGCGGACTAGAAGGGCCAATTGGCCTGTTTTCAGAGCTGTAGTGTTCAATGGATGGCTTTGGAGGCGGTGCGGAGATTCCACAGGTTGATTCTAGAGATGAGGGGGTTCACCTGGGACCATACTCACTGTAACTTAGAAGGAGAGGGAATCTTACAGAAATGTATAAAATTATGAAAGGCATAGAGGTAGGTGAGCTGTTTCACTTATCCAGCATCTACCAATCCCCATAGGTGCCAGATACCAGGGGCTCTACTCCTCAGCCCAAAACGTTACTGTGAAAAACTGCATTCTGTTTTGTGATTATTGGGAGAGGTTAGACAGGCAACTGATTATAATGCACTGAAAATAATTCAAGAGGTACATTGTTCAGGAATCAGGATGTGTGATAGTGTCCGGTTGAAAATGATTTATTATGCTAGAATTCTACATAATGAGAGAGAATGGGAAGTGATTTAATAGATTGGAATTTGGTGATTAGATTAGGTGTGCACTGATGTGGAGCCAACTGCACACAGCTCAGCTTGGATTGGAACTGACACACAGGCTATCAGACAAATACACTCAAGGCAGTATTTGACAGAGAGTGCTCATGGTGGGGGGAGGGGGGGGGAGCGGGGACGGACACAGACAATCACTGGCACTATCTCACCCTCTGTTTAAGCTTTGAAGTGTATTCCCTCTCCTCTATGGACTCCACCTACATCTCCCCCTGCCTCAGAAAGGCAGTGAACATGCTGAAAGGTCCATCACACCCTGGACACCCTCTCTTCTCCCTCCTGCCATCAGGGGGAAGTCCAGTTCATTATCATCCGATTACACAAATACAACCCTACGAAACAGCGTTCTCCAGTCCTAAGTGCAAACACACAGTCGTACAACCAGATGTAACACACATACAGACAGACAATACACATGGAGGACAAGTATTCATCGATACAAATAAATAAAAGTAATTGTTTCATGAATGAGAGTCTCAGGGTCAGTGTGAACAGTTCCTTTGGTCGTTCAGCATTCTCACGTGGGAAGAAGCCGTTCCTCAGACTGGTGGTGCTGGCTCTTATCCTCCCCAACAGGAGCAGCTGAAAGATGTGTGCGGGGTGGAAGGGGTCCTCAATGATTCTGTACGCCCTCTTCAGACAACGATCCCAGTAGATCATGTGCAACAATAGAATTAAAGACAGTTTCTTCCCTAGAGCCAGGAGGCTCCTGAATGAACCCCATAACAGTGCTAACATGCTTCCCTTGCTTGATGCTCATTGACCTTTCTTTTCACTGTAACCCTCTACCCTGTAAATGGTGCTCTTCTCATGGTATGAGGTATCTTTTGACAAATAAGCTTCAAACTTAGGGGCAATTTACAACAGCTAATTAACTAACAGCATAGGGAGCGGCAGAGTTAGCGCAATGCAAATTCAGTGCCAGCAATGCAGGTTCACATCCGGAGCTGAATGGAAGGAGTCCATCCCAGCTCTCCCAGCATCTGCATGGGTTTCCTCTGGACGCTCCAGTTTTCTCCCACCCTCCAAAAATGGAGGCTAATTGGGGTATTTGGGGCAGCACAGGTTCATGGGCTGGAGGAGCCTGTTACCATGTTGTATGTCTAAATTTCTAAAAATAATTGCAGGCTTGTATCCCCACAGGTAGCAGTAGGGAGTCAGGGTGGAACCTAGGTCTTCAGTGGAGTGAGGCAGCAGCTGTAACCGAGCCACTGGGCCACACGTAGAGCAAATCTTTCCAGCGCTCTACTTCCATTAGCACAGGTGACACAGGGATTCAGACAGAACGGCTACTGCCTCACTGTGTCAGGGACTCTGGTTCAACTTAGGAAAAAAGAACAGAGAAAGGCAATAAACCCGGCTCTTTTAAGGGCAAAAAGTGGTGATTCCGCTGACTCGACTAAACCTAAACACACGAGAGATGTGATGGAGGTTTTCTGCGGTTGCTTTCTCACGAGAAACTTTGATCAGTTCAGTTTCAGTGTGGGGTCTTTCCTGTAGCAGGAATCCTGGCAGCTGGTTGCTTCACTGTCTGGTACGGAGGAACCAACAGTCAGGACAGGAAAAAAACACCAGAGGGCTGTTATCTTGGCCAGTGACATCAGATTACTCCAGATTACTCCATAGAGGGCCTCTTCTTGAGGCGGTGTCTTAAAAAATGCAGCCTCTTTCCTCAAAGACCCCCAACCACCCTCTTCACTCTGCTACCATCAGGAAAAAGGTACAGGAGAACTCAGCAGCACAAAGGACGGCTTCTTTCTCACCGCCATCAGATTCGTGAATGAACAATGAACCACAGACACTGCCTCACTGACTTTTTTTGCACTTTAAAAAATATTTTTGCACAGCAGGCTGTGTAAATGTTTGAACTTTGATGCTGCCACAAAACAACAAATTTCATGACAGAAATGGTCTGTTGAAGCCATTTTTTATTTAAGGGCTTACCTTGACATGCATCTTATACAAAGCCATTTGCTTGCGCCAGCAGGTTACTAATCCCAGCTTATTATATTCTTCTGTGGGAAAGTAACACACACTGAGTAAAGTGGAACTGTGTTAAATGCACTGCTGAAGGAACTCAGTGGGACAAACAGCATCAGTGGGAGAAAAAGAATGGTTGGTGTTTCAAGCCAAAACCCTTTATCAAGTCTAGTGTAAAGGAGACAAGACACTGAGTTAGTAACACTGCTGCCTTGGAATTTGGAGGCTGCGGGTTCAAATCCCACTTTGGAGCCTGCAGGACGTAATCCATGCTGGCAGAATTGCAAGAAATGAAACTGTGAACGCTGTGATTGCAGTAAAAACGCACAGAAATGCTGGAGGAACTCCGCCGGACTCGCAGCGTCCATAGAAGGTAAAGATATATCACTGACGTTTCAGGCCTGAGCCCTTCTTCAAGAGAGCAGGCAGGCGTCTGAATTAAAAGGCTGGATAGAAGGGCAGGGGAGGAGTAGAGACCAACAGACAAAAGGTATTAATTGGATAAGGATGGGACACCGACTTCTCCAGGTTTCATTCACCCAACCCTCTATCTTTCCCAGTCTTTCTTATAGCTCTGTCTCTTGCTCTCCCTTTCCCCTCTGCCTCCTTTCCTCCAACTCTGCTTCCACAGAGCCAAAAAGAACCCCACCCTCAGTCAATTCTGACTTTTCCTCTAGTGTGTCTCTAATCCATATCCAATTAACACCTTTTGTCTATTCTCCTCCCCCTGCCCTTTCTTCCCTCCCCAGCCATTTTAACACAAGCCCCTTTCGCACTTGCCAGTGATCCCCAGGAATCCAACATCAATCGGCCTTAAACTGGCAAGTGTGAAAGCAAAATCTGCTCAACGCTGGTGTCAGATGACGCCACCTCACGCCGGGTTACCGGGGATTGCCGGCTCCGACCCCTTGTACAATCCCCGGTGTCTGCAGACGTCGGCGTTGAGATCAGGCAAGTGTGAAACGGGCAAATGTATTGTAGGCACTTCCTATTAAAGGTAAAATAGACCTAACACCGGGGATAAAACCCTTGCCAACCAATCTACGCCATCATGCCACGCCCCCCCCGCCCCCCCCCCCCCCCACCCTGGGATAAACTCTTGCATGTGTGAAAGCATTCAGTGTCCCAGTTAGGAGTGGTCTAGTATGAAAGGCCAAACATCCATTCCTATCCCAGGACACTGAATGGCCGATTTACTGGGATGGAAGTGTGAAAGGGGCTACAGATGCTGGCCTGCTTTTCACTCATACCTTGAAGAAGAACACAGGTCCGAAACATCGATAATATATCTTTATGCGAGACATGCTGAGTTCCTCCAGCATTCCTGTGTTTTTACTGTTTTGCAAAAAGTTTCCACTGTTGAAGAAAAGTGTCTTTTAGATGAAATATTAATCTGGGCCCTGGCCTGTTCATTGACTCTGTCAAGACTTACTTACAAAGAAGAAGCTCAGATCTCTGTCCAACTATTTCCAACCTTGTCATCCAGCGGGTTATGGGAAATGCCACCTTGTGGGATCATAAAATCATATGTGGCTTCTGATATTGGGTGGCCTTTTCATATCATTTGTTGTACTCAAAGCCCTTCAGGATTCCTTTATTGTCATGTAATAGTTTCAAACAATGGTTTTCAAACTTTTTCTTTCCACTCACATACCACCTGAAGTTATCCCTACACCACTGGTACTCTGTGATTAGTAAGAGATTACTAATCGTACCTAATTGACTCGTTATGTGCACGGTTTCATAACTCCAAAGGAAATGGGCCAATGACAATTTTTCTCAAGCAAAATATTTCAGAAACAATTGGGTCGAGAGCAGTGGTTCTCAACCTTTTTTCCCCACTCACGGTGTGAAGGTAGAGTGGTGGATGTAGTGTTTTAGAAAAGGTTCCCCATGCAAGGCCCATTCAGAAAGTAAGGCATGAAATCCATGGAGGCCTTGCTTTGTGGACACAGATTGGCTTGCCCAGAAGGCAGAGGGTGGTTGTATGGATGAGAGGTGGGTGATCTGATAGATCAGAGCCATTGATCATGTGGATGGCCAAAGGCTTTTCCCCAGGGCTGAAATGGCTCACAGAGAGGGCTTAGAAGTACATATGAGTGAGGGGGGGGGGGGGGGGGGGTTGAGTAAGGGGTGTTTTTTTTTACATAGAGAGTGGTGGGTGCATGGAATGTGCTGCCTGCGACAATGGTTGAGGTAGGATCTTTTAAGTTAGGTACGTAGAACTGAGGGAAAAATGGAGGGTTTTGCAGTAGGGAAATTCTAGGAAGGGGCGGCACGGTTGGCTTAGCAGTTAGCACAACGCCTTTTACAGCGCCAGCGATTGGGACCAGGGTTTGAATCCTGCGCTGTCTGTAAGGAGTTTTTACGTTTTCCCCGTGTCTGCATGGGTTTTTCCCGGGGGCTCCGGTTTCCTCCCACCATTTGAAACATACCAGGGGTGTAGGTTAATTGGGTGTAAGTGGGGCGGCATGGACTTGTGGGCTGAAATGGCTTGCTACCATTCTGTACGTCTAAATTTTAAAAATTTGTTAGAGTAGGTTAGGTCACAACACTGTGGGCCGAAGGGCCTGTAGATTTCCATGACCTTCAGATGTTTCAGAAGGTATTTTCAAAGCCAGTTTATATAGTTACAAAGAGCTAGGATTTTTAGAGTACACAGGTCCTTTAGCCTAACTTGACCATATCAACTAAGTAGTCTACCCAAATTTGGAGCAATCAAGATCTCTTCTCAACTATCTCAAGCCTCTACTATGGAATAGCAGGGCTCAGGGACTTTCTGCAGCCACCTGTCCTGAGCCACCAAAGTAGAGTCATAAAACACTACTGCACAGTAAACAGGCCATTCGGCCCTTCTAGTCTGTGCCAAAACATCATTCCGCTAGTCCTACTGACCTGTACCCATTCCATTACCCTCTAGACCTCTCCCATCCATGTATCTATCCAATTTAATCTTAAAACAAGAGTGAGCCTGCATTCACTACATCAGATGGCAGCTTGTTCCACACTCCCACCACTCTCTGAGTGAAGGTTCCCCCTAATGTTTCCCTAAACCTTTCCCCTTTCATCTGAAAGCCATGTCCTCTCGTATTTATCTCTCCTAATCTAAGGGCCTACATTTACTCTGTTTCTACCTCTCATAATCTTGTAAACCTCTATCAAATTCCCCCTCATTCTTCTTTGCTCCAAGGAATAAAGTCCTAATTGTTTCATCTTTCCCTGTAACTCAACTCCTGAAGACCTGACAGCATCCTAGTAAATCTTCTTTGCCCTCTTTCCTGCAGTTTGATGAACAGAACTGCACAAGTTTGGCCTTATACAACCTCACCATAACATCCCAACTCCTGGACTCAATACTTTGATTTATGAAGGCCAAGTTGCCAAAAACTTTCTTTACAACCCTGTCTACCTGTGATGCTACTTTCAGGGAACAATGCCCCTGTATTCTCAAATCCCTTTGTTCCTCCGCACTCCTCAGTGCCCTACCATTTACTGTGTACATTCCACCTTGGTTTGTAATAGAGAGCTAGAATGTGGAATCAAGCCCTTCAGCTCACCAAGTTTATGCTGACAATTAATCACCTATTTTACACTAATTCTACCATTTTATCCTTGAGGAAAATCCATCAAATCTTACCCCCCAAAATTCTACCACATACTTAGACACTAGGGGAAACTAATAATGGCCAACTAATCTACCAATCCCTACATTTTGGGACACAGGAGGAAACCAGAGAAGCCAGGGGTCAAAGCAGGTAGTGGGGTAGCAGTTAGCATTGCGCTATTAGAATGCCAGAGGCCTGGGTTCGAATCTGGCACTGTCTGCTTGGGTTTCCCCTTTGGCGCTCCGATTTCCTCCCACCGTTCAAAACATATGGGGGGGTCATAGGCTAATTGGGTGTGATTGAGCAGTGCAGGCTAGTGGTCCAGAGGGGCCTGTTACTGAGCTGTATACAGGTAAACCCTGCTTTATGAATACTCACTTTATGAAAATTTGCTTATGCAAAGAAGCCCATGTTTGCTTTTTTTGAAGAAATTACAATGGGTTTATTTATAGTGGGTCTTCGCTTTTACGAAAATGGCCTCCAATAGTCGTCAATGGGTCTTCACTTTTACGAAAATCGCCTCCAACAGTAGTCAATGGGTCTTCGCTTTACAAATTTTCGGTTACGAACAGTTTTGCAGGAACGCTCTACCTTCGTAAAGCGAGGTAAACCTCTATTTAAATTTAAATGTAAAAGGCGAACGTCACAAATTCGACTGACAGCACCCAAGGTCACTGGAACCGTCCCAAAGAAAGACCTCAAAGTGTTCTGCAAACACCCTCCCCCTGGGCCAATTCCCACCAAGCATGATGCAAGAGCTTGGGAGATAGAAGCAGCAGGCCATTTGGCCCCTCGTGCTTGCTCCAGCATTGAACAAGGTCGAGGCAGATCGCTCCCCCAGCACCACATTCCTGCGCTAAATCCCACACCCCTTGATTCCCTCAGTATCCAAAACTCTTATCGGTTTCTGCCTCGAGTGACTGAATGCCCGCAGGCCACTTAAGTAGAGAATCCAAAGGCTCGCTGGCATCTGGTTGAAGACACTCATCTCAGTTCCTGAATGGCCAACTCCTAATTTTGAGATGGTGACCACCACCCCCCAGTTCCGGATGCCTCCGGCAGGGCTCTCTTCTTGCACTGTTGAGTATGTCCAACCCCTTATTTTGACATTGTTGTCCCCTCATTCTCGATGGCACAACAAAGTAATACACCAACACTGCATCACCTACCCTCTCATGTAAGAACTGTGACCCTTTCCATAAGACAGCAGGGCTGACCTCTCCCTCCCTACTTCACCACATGTATTGACCAGCAGTATGTCAGCATAGTAAAGACTCCTCCTCGTCACACCCCACCCTCCCCTCCTTTCTGTGTCTCTGCAGACAACGGTTCACCCTCTCCCACCTCTGCTGCTCAATAAATGAATTCATCTCATCCATTTATTAAGTTTTTGCAGCCGAAACGTTCCCTTCTTTGCGCCTTCTCTCAGAATATTCTTAGCTGTATTCCTGTCTGCAGATAACTAATTTCAAAAAGGGCGCAGTGTCACAGCAACCGCACCAGATCGATTCTAAAGATAATTAAGCCCTTTCTTCCCTTGGAAGAAAAAAAGGGCGCTGATGTGAGAACCGTAGCTGGCGGGGAGTTAGTTAACCAGTTTTCTCTCTCTTTTTAAAAAAAACTAATTGTTTCACCAATCCAATCACGCAGCAAACATCTCCAGCTGTCACAGGAAGTGTGGGCTGAGTGGAGTTTAGCTCGTGTGGGCTGACCGAGCTTTGCACTTTCCCAACCGTGCTAAAAATAACCAGATTATTTCACTGGCTGTGCTTTGTAACAAGCTGCAGACATGCAAGAGAATAAATGGGATCCAGCAAGAGGAGAGTTTGCCCGTTGAACACAAATTGGTGGCTGTGTGGATGGAACTTTTTAATTAAGCAAACCCCAGGTTCCACATCGGTGGGACTGTTTGCCCCCTTGCCAACCAATTTCTATTTTTACATTGCTAATTAAAAGTTTTCCTTGCCCATCTTTACGCCATTTCTAACAAAATTGGTGAGGGCCGGGGAGGAACGAGACCAGGTTTCAGCTCCCCAAGAAAGCATGCTGTAAGCTCATCATTTCACAACAAGAGTTGGGTCATGTTGGTTCCATTGAAGAAGGCTCCAGGCTGAAATCCAATGGAGTACCAACGTGGGAGGCACTTTGTTTCAGTTCATTCAGATTCTTGGGCACCAATCCGAAGAATAATCCTGGATGTCCACGGTCAATGAGTCCAGCTCAATTTCACCGCAAAGGTCTTCAAGTTATTTGGGTGGCACGGTTAACGCAACACTATTAAAGCGCCAGTGAACTGGGTTCGAATCCCACATTGCCTGTAAGGAGATTCTCCCCATGTTTCCTGGCGCTCTGGATTCCTCCCACCCTCCAAAACCGTAAGGGGTTTGCAGGTTAGTTGGTGTATTTGCGGCACAGGCTCATAGGGCATCTTTCTTAGCCAACAGCGATTATTCTCCAAAAATACCAGGTTTTAAAAAAAAATTAATTTAGACATACGGCACAGTAACAGGCCCTTTTCCACCCATGAGGCTGTGCCACCCAAATACATTAAACTAACCTACAACCCAGTATCTTTTTTGAAGCACCCGGAGGAAACCCACGCAAACGCGGGGAGAACGTACAAACTCCATATGGACAGCGTTGGATTCAAACCGTGTAACTGTGTTCTGGTCACAAAGGGGATAAGTGAAATGCAAGTTCTTTTTATTGTCTCCAATCTGTAACAAAATGATCTCAAGTTTGTTGGGATTGAAAAGATGAGACAAGATGTTCGAACCAGTGTTTAATTCCTCAGACACTAGGTTCTGGTTGGATCACACCATTCAGTAAGATCCAGACCAGCCATTCTCCACCTCTTTTTGGCGATGGCCCCCTTGGGACTCTGCTCGAAGTTTATGAGCCCTCTTCCCCGTGAAGCGGCCAAGTTTGGTTGACTTCCATACTTCTATCGATGACATTAAAAATAATTTATGATTTCAGTCTGTGCTCCCCCCACCCCCAACTGTGCCTCGGCCCCTATGGGAGCCAAACAGTCTTGCGGAAAATGGCTGATCTAGGAAATACGGTTAGATCTCACTCCAGGATCTAACTATATCCCCTCGGCTATCACAGAGGAAAAGTGAGGGATGACACCACAGTCCCTGAAACAAAGTGGGGCAGCACAGTTAGTGCATCACTGTCATACCACCAGCGACCAGGATTCAAATCCAGCGCTGTCTGTAAGGAGTTTGTACACTCTCCCTGTGTCTGCATTGGTTTCATTCGGGTGCTCTGGTTTCCTCCCACCATTCAAAATGTACCAGGGGTGCAGGTTAATTGGCTGTAACTGGGCGGCACGGGCTCATGGGCTGGAATGGTCTGTAATCATGCAGGATGTTTAAAATTTTTAAATGCTCGAATGTAGCCTACTTCGTGAGACTTTGAAAATCCCATGATGAGGTTTGCAACCTCCACCAAAGAGCAGATTAGTTGTCATTTGCTTTAATAACTATGTGATCTTGTCCATAACGTAGATGTTGCAATTGCCAACATGATATCAGAACTTCCACTAACTTCTAATTAATTCATTGACCGTGAAGTATTGAAAGACTCCATTTGGCATTGGCTCAACACAAGCCTGACCCTTCTAAGTGGACAAAAGGGAAGAGAGGAAAGTTTCCGCAATTATTGTCTTGATAGTCTGGGAGAACTGGTAGTGAGTGAGAAATAATGGGCTCAAGAGTGGGTGGGCGACGTGGTGCTACGACACCAGACCACTGCACTCTGACTCATGCTGTCAACAAGAGGGAATCCACCCATGTATTTGAAGCTGCTACAGGTGACCCACTGGACAATGATGAATGGAAAAATGTGCCAATAAGATTGAAAGAGTGCAGAGAAGATTGACTAGCATGTTACCCAGATTTCAGGAACTGAGTTACAGGGAAAGGTTAAACAAGTTAGGACTTTATTCCCTGGAGCGTAGAAGAATGAGGGAAAATTTGATGGAGGTATTTAAAATTACGAGGAGTAAATGTAGGTCGGCTTTTCCCACTGGAGGGTAGGTGAGATACAAACCAGAGGTCATGGGTTAAGGGTGAAAGGAGAAATGTTTAGGGGGAATGTGGAATGAGCTGCCACCTGGCTTAGTTTTGACCCTGAAGAAGAATTTGGACAGGTACATGGATGGGAGAAGTATGGAGGGCTAAGGGCTGGGTGCAGGTCAGTGGGACTGGGCAGAAAAATAGTTCACCATAGACTAGAAGGGCCAAAGGTCCTGTTTCTGTGCTGCAATGTTCTATGGATAGAGGAGATGCTGAAATCTGCTGGTTCAACTCAGCAGGTGGAGTAGTGTCCGTGGGAGACAAGAATGGTCATTCCGAGCTCCCGGTTGCATGACATTTCAACACCCCCTCCGACACTGACCTGTCCGTCCTTGGCCCCTGACTAACCCTTCCATTCTGACATCATCCTCCCCTGCACTCTCTCAGTCCTGATGAAGGGTTCTGACCCAAACCACCAACCATTCTTGCAAACGTGTTCTCCTTGCAAACGTGTTCTCAGCCTGAAACACCATCTTTACAGATCCCCTCTGACCTGGGTTCTTCTAGCCGTTATTGCCTCTTTGTTCCAGATTCCCACATCTGCAGTCTCTTATGTGTCCATTTCCACCAGACTCCCACCAGTCCTCCAGTGGTTACAGCAGGAGTTTGAGAAACACCCCTTCCCTCCCCCTCTATCCAAAGATTCTTCCCACGGTCTCCACCACTGGAGACAAATTTATGAATAGATAGTTTGACTAACATCTGCTGTGTGGAAAAGGTGGGGACGTTTCAACTTTTATTTCCAAAATTAAATACTACAGTCAGTAATATTTTCAGGATTACTTAAATGTGATCTCTGCAGAGAAGATACAATTGATGGCAACTTACATGAATCTTGTGGCCCCTACACCTCTTTCCTGATGGCAGCAATGGGAAGAGAACGTTTGCTGGGTGGTGCGGATCTTTGATGATCGCTGCTGCTCTCCAATGGCAGGGTTCCCTGAACAAGTTCTCAATGGTGGGGAGGGTTTTGCCTGTGGTGTCCTGGCTGTGTCCACTAACGTTTGCAGGCCCCACTTCTCCCCCCCCCCCCGCCCAGAATTCTAACACTCACCTATTCACGAGGGGCCATTCCTAGCAGTCAATGAACATCCAAACCTGCACATCGTTGACACCCGAGGTCAGGATTGAACCCAGGGATCTGGCAATTTGAGCAGCCACTCTGCTTACCCTCTCCTGTCAGCAGTGCCCAAATTCTGAACTGAAATCCAGGCTAAATGGACAGGTAATAAACTGAACTAGGGTGCTGTAAGTAGGCAGTGAACTCTTTCTTGCAGTTGAGTTATTTGCCATAGACCACATTGCTTTGTGGTTCCAATGCCCTTAACAAACAATACAACGCGGGCCCTAAATTAAATGCATTCTTATACCTTAAAATCTATGTCTTGCTCCTAAAACACAACCCGTCTTCCTCCCCGCCATCGGCATGATCTACCGCGATCGTTGACTGAAGATCATTGAGGACCCCTTCCACCCCTCACACAGCATCTTTCAGCTCCTTCCGTCGGGGAAGAGATCCAGGAGGATCAGAGCCAGCACCACCAGGCTGAGGAACAGTTTCTTCCCACGGGCAGTGAGAATGTAAACGACCAAAGGAACCGCTCACACTGACTATTGGAGACTCATATCCACGAAACAATATTTATTTAGTAATTTGTATATATGAATACTGCATACGTATTTTGTGTCTGTATGTATGTTATGACTGGCTCTCTGCCTGTGAGTTTTGCACTGAGGACCGGAGAACGCTGTTTCATCAGGTTGTATTTATGCAATCGGATGATAATAAACTTGACAATCGAGTTGGAAAGGTGCGACCATTTACATCCTCTGGACCTCTCAAGCTTCCAATAGCAAGAGATTACTTTCAAATTATAGTCATTGCTTTTAATTGCACTTGGCAGGCCAAGGGCCAAACATCTCCAATGACTTGTCCTGGTCCACCCATGTCAACAAATTGGCACCAGCGCCTCTCCTTCTTCAGAAGCCTGAGGGAATCTGGCATGTCACCTGCGTCCCTCAACGACTTCCACATCCTGTCAGGGAGCATCACTGCGTGGGATGGGATCTACTCCTCCCAAAATCGCAAGAAACTACAGAGGGGCACGAGCTGGGCTCAGGCTATCAAATATACCCCCGCCTCTCCCCCGCTGACTCCACCGATACCTCCCAATGTCGTGGACATCCCACCCCAGCCACACCCTTGAAGAAAATTCACAAGTGCAAGATCACACACAACCATATGCAAGGACAGTTTCTTTCCTGCTGTTCAAAATGCACAGAAATGCTGGAGGAACTCAGCCGGTCTCGCAGCGTCCATAGGAGGTAAAGATATATCACCAGCGTTTCAGGCCTGAGCCCTTTTTAGAACCAAAGAACCATACACATTACACCACAGAAACAGGCCCTTTAGCCCTTTTAGTCTGTGCTGAACTATTATCTGCCTAGCCCTACTGACCTGCACCCAGTCAATAGCCCTCCTTACCATCCATGTACCTGTTCAAATTCTTCTTAAATGAGCCCACATTCACCACTTCAGCTGGCAGCTCGTTCCACATTCCCACCACTCTCTGTGTGAAGAGGTTCTCCTAAACTTTTCCCTTTTCACCCTTAACTCATGTCCTCTGGTTTGTATCTCACCTACCCTCAGTGGAAAAAGCCAACCTACATTTACTCTGTCTATAGACCCATTATAATTTTGCATATATCAATCAAATCTCCCCTCATTCTTCTGCGCTCCAGGGAATAAAGTCCTAACTTGTTTAACCTTTCCCTGTTACTTAGTTCCTGAAGTGAGGGCCACATCCTAGTAAATCTTCTCTGCACTCTTTCAATCTTATTGACATCTTTCCTGTAGTTAGAGGCTTCTTCAAGGAAGCTTTCCTGTTTTCTTCAGCAGCTTTTGAACCTCAACAGCAAGATCATGATGCCTTTGGTCTGCACCAACCGATGCCTCTAATTCTGCCCCTCTCCGCAACGTGTGGGATGTCTAACTGTACTTCTTGCAAAACAAGCCATCCTGGTACACTTGGCAATGAACCGAGGACCAACAGTCTCTGATCAAGGCTGTATTACATCTCGTGATAGACACCTTCAGCGTTCCTAGGATAGTTTTAAAGATTCATTTGCAAAACCAAAGCATTGCTGATGGCGACAACATCCCTACTTACTCCCGATGACACTGATGAAGGACCTTGCAGCACTGCAGCTCATATGGCTTACTGCATCATTTCAGAGGGCCGTTAACCACATTGGAACACACCTGAAGGTAATACCAGGTCAGGACAACAAAGCTCCGTCCCTGTATTTGGGGACCAGATGAGCGTTTAATGACAATCAGTCATTAATGTAGGTTTTGAACCTATGTCTCTATATCAGTGGTTCTCAACCTTTTTTTCCCAACACTCACACACCACCTTAAGTTATCCCTTACAAACTGCAGAGCACCTATGCCGTAGGATGCCACAGATGGTATGTGAGTAGAAAACAAAAGGCTGAGCACCAGTTCTCCAGATCATCAAAAATCAATCTGCTTGAGGAACTCAGCGGGATAACCAGAATGTGGGGATGGAAAAGGATTTATCATGGCTTCATGTTTATATCATCCAAATGTACGGGAACAACCCGACGAAACAGCGTTCTCCAGTCCTTGGTGCAAAAACATGCAGACACACACCCAGACACAACACACATGTAGACAAATTACACTACGAAGTACGTATCTACACATATTAAAAATAAATAAATATTGTTAAAGAAATAGTAGAGTCTCATAGGGTTTGTAACAGCGTTCTCATTGCCCGTAGGAAGAAGCTGTTCCTCAGCCTGGTGGTGCTGGCTCTAATGCATATCTCTTCCCCGACAGGAGCAGCTGAAAGATGCTGTGTGCTGGGTGGAAGGGGTTCTCGATGATTTTGCACACTCTCTTCAGACAACGGTCCTGGTAGATCACGTCAATGAAGGTTGGAGGGAGACTGCAGTGATCCTCTCTGCTGTTCAGTGGATTAACCTCCAATGAGGGCCTTGACATGATACATCGACAGTTCCTTCCCCACCCCCCCACCCCCACTACAGATGCTGCTCAATCCAGAGTCCCTCCGGCAGACTGTTCCATGCTCCAGTTCTAGCCTCTGCAGTCTCTTGTATATCCATATTATCACGCTGTGAATCTGAATGTTAGTGCAGAAACTGTTAAAGCATGGCATTCAATATTTGCTCACGTCTCAGGGATTAGCCTTCAGCTCACCACCATCTGATTGGAGGCAAACAGGCTGGTGTGTATTCGGAGAATTCATTTCAGCCTGCCTTTATCCAGGTTCCAGCTTTCCAGCTCCTGTACTGCTGGGATCTCACGGCAGGCGTGAGGTAAATGCGCCAGATTCACTGAGGCTCTCCCGCACCCTGTCCCAATAGGAAATGCCAGGATTACACTGACCCAGATATCACACAGTGTGAACAGCAGGTTCTGGAAGATGTAGAAATACGGTTCTCAACCTTGTTCTTTCCACTCACATCCCACTTTTAAGCAATCCCTGTGCCATAAGTGCTCTGTGATTAGTAAGGGATTGCTTAAGGTGGGATGTGAGTGGGAAGAACAAGGTTGAGAACCACTGAAGAAATATGGTTCAGACATCACGAATAAACGATTGAGCTCAAACTATAGAAGAACGTGCGTAAAAGGGAGCAGCAATTTAAACTACTGGTGCTCAATTGCATGAAGGTATTTTCTGGGCGAGGTGCTTACATTTATTTTACACGTACAAGCTCTGTCAGAACAAACATTTCCCCAGGTCACTTTTGCTTTTGTGGCTGTTCCCTCATCCTTGATACCTCTGCCATTGGCAGTGGTTCTCAACCATTCTCTCTCCACTCACATACCACCTTAAGGAATCCATTCCGAAGTATCTCCCTAACTTCTGGGAGTGGCCTTTCTCACAGGAATGGCCAAAACTCCAAATATCCGTAATCACACCGCGGGTTTAGACAGAATACCGGAAATGCGGTATTAAAAGAGGCCAGACGTCCTATTCATTAGCCCGCTGTTCATGGATCGGCTGCAGCTCAGTTTAGACCACATGCGATCCATGAAAATAACTAGGAGTCGAGGAGGCAAAATGTCAGAACAGGAAAGCGTCCTTATTCCCATTCCGATCTTTTTACACAGCCTGTGATCCGGTAAATTGGGAATAATTTCCTCGAACCCGATGGATGTGTAAAAAACATACCTTACTAACCCAGAGAACCTATGACGTCCTATGCCATAGATTCTTTGTGATTAGTAAGGGATTACTTACGGTGGTTCATGAGTGGAAAAACCACTGTTCTAAATCTTCATGTCTTTTAGGAAGGGTGGCACCTAGATTCCAGTTGTAGCTGAACCAGTGAGACTTCCTTTAAATTTTAAATGTTTATTTTTAAAAAAAAATTAGACATACAGCAAGGTAACAAGTCCTTCCGGCCCAAGAGCCCTTGCTACCCAATTAACCTACATTGCTACCAACACCCAGTTACCTTGAACCCCTGTACGGTTTTGGAGAGGGTTAGGAAACTTGGGAAAAAACCCTCAGAATGTTTCTCCCGAGCTGTCCTGCCATTTTCAATGAACTATGTGCTCACAATCCCAGATCTCTCTCCGGTGATGCACCTCTTGCTCTCTGAATGTAATATGAGAACACAAGAAACAGGAGCAGGAGTTACCATCTGGCCTGTTGAGTTGCTCCATCATTCAAAGATCATGACTGATCTGGCCCTGTACTCAGCTCTGCTTAGCTGCCTGTTCCCATAACTCTCTTATTATTAAAAATCCATCTGTGTGTTAAGTACAGTAAAACCCTGGTATCGGCACTTATGGGGATTGACAGATGTCGGATAAGTGTATTTTCTGGTTGCTTGAGACTTACAATGCCTAACTAATGCACCTGCCCTCAGAATAAACTGCTTAAAAGACAAAAATACTACACTGTACTTACACTGAACAAACTTCACTTGCATGAATATATAAATCTTAAAACATTTTACTTGATCTTCAGACACATTCTTTGAAAACATTTAACTGTTTCTGTATCTGCAGGTTCCTCCCCCTCCACGGAGCCACCTGAAAGATGAGCAATAAGGTTTCAGATAATTACACCCCCCTCCCCCAAGATAAAGCCTCTGACCAGGGGCGACTCTGACTAAGCAGGGGTAAGGAGACACTTTAATAGAGTCGGCCCAACGGCGAGTGGCATCAACCAGCTCTTCATCCCAGACGACCCCATTGCTGTTTCACACAACTTTATTCAAACAGCTTCTACAAACAAAGCTGAATATTTGCTCCAATCTTCACCAAAGTATGTGTTAGTTCAGAGAACATTTATAATTTTAAATGTGTATTTTTTTCATTTATTTATTTTAATTTTAAAATTCTATTTTTTTGCCGGTTGCTTGAAGTCCAGATACCAGGGGTTTTATTGTACTTTTAATCAGGCATCTCTACCTTCTTCAACGTAACATCACATTTCTATGCATTAGGTTTCACTTTTCACTTTTACTACCCGTCTCTGTCTATTTGAAATCTATTATGATCCTCCTCGCAGCTGAGAGAAGGTTGGAGGTTCATTTGGCCACTGGCGCCTGTTTCACAATTAATTCTTATCTTTGCCCAAATACCATCTCTATCTGCTTTGTCCATGTCCTTTAGTAAATGCTCAACCAGCAGAAACTGTTAAACCTTGTCTCTCAATGTCAGGCAGAAACTCTCTTGAGGTGGAGATGGTAGTCAGCTTTAAGTTCCTAGGGGCAAAGATCTACAGTGACCTATGTCAATGCAATGGCCAAAACAAGTGCCCCAGGGCCTCTCCTTCCCCAGAAGCTTGAGTAAATTTGGCATGTCACCAGCATCCCTTAAAATCTGCTACAGCTGCACCACTGGAAGTATCCTGTCAGGGTGCATCATTGCCTGGTTCGGGACTGCAAGGAACTGCGGAATTGTGATCATAGCCCACACCACCACACAAACCCCACCCCCTCCACTCCATCAACTCTCTGCGTAACTCCGGTTGCCTTGGGAAAGCAGCCAACGTAGCAGTTAGCGTGACGCTGTGACAGAACCAGTGACGCGGGTTCGAATCCAACACTGACTTTAAGGAGTTTGAATGTTCTCCCCATGTCTGTGTGGGTTTCCTATAGGGGTTCGCTTTCCTCCCATGGTCGGGGTGGGGGGGTGGGGGAAGGAGGTTGTAGGTTAATTGGGGTATTTGTGCACCACGGGCTCATGGGCCAGAAGGGCCTGTTACTGTGCTGTATCTCTAAATTGAATTTAAGTTTAACATTGATCCAGAGGAACAATCCTATTTGCCTTCTCCTTATCTATTCAGGGCAGTGGCTGCACCAGATGGATCTCCATCAGTGCTGGTCTCCATATTAAGAAAGTGCAAAGAACAATGGCTGCAGCCACCAGGAGCTCGTTACTCTCAGAAAACAAATTATGAAAGTATTTACCAAGATCCGTACGTTTCCCCGCATCCAAAATGCTTGGGACCAGACAGTTATCGGAGCAATGGCTCGTCAGCCGAATACTTGTATCAGCAGTTAAACAACAGCAAGTTTTTCGAGCATGAAGTAATGTTTAATACGTACCAAAAACCAACTTGCCTACAAAAATAAGATACATGAAGCACCACACACTAGAAATTCTCCCCGATGGCTTATTCAAAAATGTTTCCTCCAGTGTAACACCGCGAAGAAGTCCAGTTTTTGGTCAGAACTTCGGATACAGGGAAAAACATTTTACCAAGGGAGTTATGAAGATGTGTGGCTCAAATGCATTTCAGTGAAGGCCTGTAAATACAGTAGAGTCCCCATTATCTGGAATTCAATCAACTGGAAACTCAAACAACCAGCAAAAAAACAAGATTTGAGGAAATAAATATATACGTTCAAAATAAATATGATTTCAAATAGAAGTTTAATTAAGAGTTTAAAATTGTAAAAGTAAGTGTTCTCCGAAGCAGCACCCAAACCCTAGGGAACAAACATTCAGCCAGCGAAGCGCCCTGGCTTTGCCCCGCCCACGGCAGCTGTTTGAATAAAGTTGTGCTTGAATAAAATGGACGAAGAGCCGGCCGATGCCGCTCTCCACTGGGGGCGACTCTCCCAAACCGTCTCCCTGTCCCTGCCTGGTAAGAGTCTTTATCTTTATTAGTATATTAGTCAACCTTTATCCGTAAACTTGGGGGGGGGGGTTAATTACGCAGAGGCACGATTAGCACAGTGGTTACAGCGCCAGTGTCCCGGGTTTAAATTTAAATTTTGTAAATTACAGGAATTGCCTGATTAAGGACGACTTTACATAATTAAAGGCTACGGTGCTGATGTTTTTCCCCCAAATTGCTTTAAATTTTGCACTGACTTTTGTCTTTTAAATGGGGTATTCTTAATGCGGGTATATTAGTTGCAAGAGTGAGTCTCAGTCAACCAGAAAATTTGCATATCTGGCATCCAAAATCCCCATAGGTGCCAGATAATGGGGATTCTACTGTATCTCAGAATGATGTGCCGAAGGCTTTAGAATAAGCCTTCTCAATCTACTTTCCAAAGTAGGACTCCACTGAGCTCGGGGTTCTAGATGGGCTGTATCCTCTCCGTCCATCAGAGCGTTTTCAACAGGATGCCCTGGTCGGCTTCAGTGAGCCACACTCGGACGGCTTGTAGTTTCCAAACCACTTGCTCAGATGAAGAAGGGTGAGAGCATAATGACAGAGACTGGCCTGCTTTTAAACTCTGAACACTTGGCAGTTAATCTAAATGTACATCCTTGAATGCTCCAGCAAGCATACCCAGCAGCACTCTAATGTACTGATCAATCGAACAGCTTTGATTTCAGAATGCATCCAGCTTATTAGAAGTATTCTAATTCATTTTTCTATTCCTGAGGATTTTTACTGCCGCCGCACACTTAAGAAAAAGACATACACTTGGAGGTTTACAACTAAGGCAGCAGTCTCCAGAGGTGCAGCCTTCTCAGTGGTTAAACAAATTGGATACGCTGCGCAAGTGGGATTCTGCCCCGGAGCTGTAATCATCCACCAAACCCTTCCCTTACACGGAGCTGGTTCTGCCTCTTCTCAAATTATTAGTTCATTCACATTATCTTTTATCAGCGTTATGGATGGTTTTAAATTATTAGCAGATTCCACTCTGGATGAGACCGCTGACTGATGTATGTGGGGAATGAAAGTCTTTATCTCCAACCAAATATAGGGCTTGAAACTTCATATATTATTTGCACCGCAAAAGGATGGTTAATTATCCTGGCATCAAAATGAAACAGGTTCATTCAGCTTGAGCTGAGAAACAATGATCCACAACTCTTCATCAGAGAGAAAAGGAGGGAGGGAGAAAGAGAGGGGTAGAGAGAGAGAGAGAGAGAGAGAGAGAGAGAGAGGGGAAAGAGAGAGTGAGAAGGGGAGAGAGAGAGAAAAGTGGAGAGAAAGGGAGAGAGAGGAGATGGGGAGAGAGGAGATAAGGGGGAGAGAGAGAGGGGGGAGAGAAGGGGAGAAAGAAGGTGAAGAGAGAGAGTGAGAGGGGAAGAGAACATGAAAAGGGAGCGGGGAAAGAGATGGGAGAGAGGGGGAGGGGGAAGGGGAGAGCGGGGAGAGGTGGAGGGGAGAGGGAGGGGGAGGGGGAGTGAAGGGGAAGCTGAGAGAGAGGAATTGGCTGTCCGTAGAGTGGGATAAAGAGGGAGAAGACAGGATGCTGAGTGATGAAGAGGAGGTTGAAGTGAGAGGGGAAGGAGAGGGAGAGGTACAGGGTATGAGAAAATAGGAGGCCAGGGAGAGGACAAAGAGTAAGGTGAGACGTCTGGGTAAAGCTTGGGTATGTGGGAGGGCCAGGATAGGGAGTCATAGTCATAAAGGCACTGTACAGAAACAGGCTCTTGGGCCCATCAGATGAATGCTGACTATCAAAGCACACATTTGCACTAATCCCTTCCAACACCTTCCCACACATGTGGCAATTTCCAAAGGCCAATAAGCCTATCCCAGTTTGCCCACCTTTGGGACGTGGGAGGAACCCAGGTATTTGAGGGGAGACCATGCAAACTCTTTGCAGATAGCGCCTGAGCTCAGGTTAGCACCCAGATTGTTGGAAGTGTCCCCGTTTTGCCCTTATTTTTCTCTCCAAGAGGTGGACGGAGAGATGGTATGGAGGAAGAATGAAGATGAAACTGAGGGGTAGGTTTGGAGATAAAGAAAGGATGGTGAGCATGGGTAAAGGAGGGGCGATGTGAGGGGGAGGAATGAGTGGGGAGGGTCAACAGTTTGTTTCCTGCATGTCAACATCTCGGAGGATCTGTCCTGGAGCCACCACATAGTAGCCTCATCAGCGGCCATACTTTCTGATAAATCTGAGCAGATGTCACTGAAGACCCTGAGAAACTTCTACAGGTGTACCGCAGAGAGCACTCTGGCTGGTTGCATCACTGTCTGGTACGGAGGTGCCAATGCATTGGACAAGAAAAAACCCCAGAGGGTTGTTAACTCGGCCTGCGACATCACGGAAACCAGACTTCATTCCACTGAAGACATCTAAATGGGGGGGGGTCTTAAAAAAGCAGCCCCTATCGTCAAGAACCTCCACCACCCAGGCCATGCCCTCTTCACTCTGCCACCACCGGGGAAAAGGTGGTTTATAGAAATCATTGCCCTGTGATGCTGCCGCCAAATATTCGGGACTTCATCGTGACAATAAAATCTGATTTTGAACAATTGAGAGAAGAGTTGATAGAGACTTAGGAGAGACTGCGATATGGTCTGTGAGTGCGTGAGGGGAATTATAGGGAGGAATGTGTTAAAGGCTTGGGTAGAGGTGAGGGGCAACCCACACTGCGTAGCAGGATTAATTGGATGAGGGAGGGGAGAGTGAGGAAGGGGAGTAGGAAGAGGCCAAGAATATCGTGAGGTAAGTAGGAAATATGTGAAGTCAGAGGGAAGGTGGGTGGAGGAAAATGGCGGCACGGTTGGCACAATGCAATGGGGTTTGAATCCTGTAAGGAGTTTGCATGTTCTCCCCGTGTCTGCGCGGGTTTCCTCCGGGTACTCTGCTTTCCTCCCAGCCTTCAAAATGACCTGGGGGTGCTGAAGGTCAATTGGATGTAACTGGGCTCGTGGGACGAAAGGGCCTGTTACCAAGCTGACTTTTTTTTTAAAAATTACAATTTAGATTTACATGAGGAAAAGTGGGTAGAGATACATAAGGTGAGGAGGGCCATAAGAAAAGGGGAGAGGGCATCGCACAGATAAGTAGAAGGTTGTAGAGGAATGGCAAGAAAACAGGGAGATGCAATGGGGAGTATTGAACTGGGAGTGAGGGGATGGGAAAAGGATATTTTTTCTCTCTATATTGCCCAGTCAGTTGTTTACTTGTGTACGCGTTTTTTTTGGGCACTGCCAGTAAGTGGTCATTCTGCATCGCCCGCAGGAAAAAGAATCTCAGAGTTGTATGTGATGTCATGTATGTACTCTGACATTAAATCAATTTGATCAGATTTACTAATTCAGCCCTCTACATTAGTCAGGTCTAGTTTTATTGTCATCTGATTGTATAAGTACAACCCGATGAAACAGCGTTCTCCGGTCCTCGATGCAAAACACGCAGACACACAACCAGATACAACACACACACAGACCAACAATACATACGCAAGACAAGTACTTCATCTATAGACGTAACTAAATAACTATTGTTTCATGACTATGAGCTTCTCAGATGGTTAGTGTGCACAGTTCCTTTGGTCGTTCACTGCCCGTGGGAAGAAACTGTTCCTCAGCCCGGTGGTGCTGAAACACATGCGGACAGACACGGTCCAATAATGTTTCTTCATGTGTAAACCCAGTGGCTAAAAACTCAAATGCAAAATCCTACAGAAACTAGCGTGCTATTCCTCTACACAAGTTGGCCACGAAGCAAGGCATAACCTTCTGGAAAGGGTGAACAAGGAGGCAGCAGCACAAGGCACCATCACAGCCTCCCATCCCCGAGGGCTACCGTCATGGGAAGGGGCTAAACCAGGGGTCTCCAAAGTGGTCGATGGGTCAATCTAAGGAATCGATAAATGACTGGGGGGAGGGGGGTGTCCTTTAACAGCGGAGGGGGTCAATTGAACTTTTGTGGTGGAAATGCAGGGGCGAGTCTACGGAAAATGGCAGGGCAGCCAACCTCTTGCGAGACTGGGCCTTGGTGGCCGCCATGTTGTATTTGGCTTCGGCCTCTTAATAAGTAGAGAGCGAAAGAGTTATGCTGCCACTGCCACACCCCCTCGCCTGGTCCAGCAGCACCATCCCCCCAGTACAGTTCCCCAACCCCCCCAAGGATTCCATTCCTTGAGGTCTGTGAGAGATCAAGGATATCATGAAGGTTTTGGGGACCCCTGGGCTAAGCCAAGGTCACCGCGAGCACGAAGGAGGGTTGCAGACCAGCTCAATGATGCAGGGTGGGTCAGGTTGAATGGAAAAAAGGATGAGAAGCACGGCCAGGGTAGGGTGGGAGAGGGAAGAGAGGTGCAGATTGACTGTGGTCCCTTTGCGAAGTGGCAAGCTGAATAATTCAGCAAGGTCTGCTCCCTCTGTAATTAATGGTCCATCTGCCAACAAGATAAAGCTCGCGCAAAGAGACAGGCTGATCTGAGAGCTCTGAAAATTGACCTGCGTGACCTCTGCTCCGTGCTGTTCCCAGCATGTAATCAGGCTGGCCCAAGCCAAGCTGAGCATTGAAAGAAAGAAGAGAAACACAAAAGTCTGGAGACGCTGTGATTGTAGTATGAACACACAGAAATGCTGGTAGAACTCAGCCAGTCTCGCAGAGTCCATAGGAGGCAAAGATATATCTTTACCTCTTAGTAAAAAACACAATGCTGGAGACCCTCAGCAGGTCAAACAGAGGACTTTATAGAGCAAAGATACATAACCGACGTTTCGGGCTTGAGCCCTTCGGGGCTCAGATTTATCAGAAAGTATGGCAGCAAACATTGGGAGGGGGGATGGCTCTGTGAATGGAGAGAGAAGGTGGAGGAAAGGAGATAGAAGGATGGGGAAGGGAGGGAGAGCGGGGAGTGGTCCAGCAGAAACCGGAGAAGTCGATGTTAATGCCGTCCACCTGGAGAGTGCCCAGACGGAAAATCAAGAGCTTTCTCTGGTACAATGAGGCCATGGACATGCATGCAAATTGAAATGGTTGGACATTGAGAGATCCTATGGATGCTGTGAGACCGGCTGGGTTCCCCAGCATTTCTGTTATTACAGTGAAAGAAGAATGCTGGCAACAACTTCCTCTGCTGTAGAACAATTCGCTATAGAAGTGGTCGCTTTTTAAAACCTCTGCCTGGACTTCATTCTCAGAACTGAAAATCGCATTAGCTGTTTGCAACATCAACTCTGAACCACACTGCATTTTTAAAATGCTGCCTGGATGATCTAAGATCACATCTAATCCAGATGTATCAGAGCAGGAAGAACAATATTGCTGCAGGCTCTGTCCATTTTAGACTAAGTTTGCACGTAAAAAGAATCTGCATGTATTGTGAACTTGTGTGGACAAATGGGCCGTGAGCTACCATTGAATCACAGCAGGGAAGTCAGTAGTTGAATGTGATCGGTGCAGAGCTGGCAGACGGCAGGAAGACCATTAAAGGGAGTAAAACACGAAAGTCTGCAGACACTGGGGATGAATAAAAACACAACGCTGGGGAAACGCAGTGGACTTTAAAGAGCAAAGGGCTTGAGCCCTTCATCAAGGTATTAGCAAAATGTAGGCAGCCACCCAAACAAAATGGTGGGTGAGTGGGGAGAGGCAGGGGGTAACAGGTGGATCAGGGTGGGTGGGCACACGAGCAAACGGGGGATGGCTCCGTGAATGGAGAGGGAAGGGGGCGGAGAGCTGGAGGAAGACAGAGGAAGTGGGAAGGGAGGGGGAATGGAGAGGGGACTAAAAGAAACCAGAGAAGTCGACGTAAATGCCATATGGTTGGAGAGTGGCCCAGACAGAAAATCAAGTGTTGTTCTTCCATTTTAGGGTTGGTTATATAGTACATGGACAGACACATCAGCGCGGGAGGGGGCTTGGCCCCTGGGAGGTCTCTGCTACTGTAAAGGTGCTCGACGAAGCAATCTCCCAGTCTGCGTCCAGTCTCTCTGATGTAGAGAAGGCCACAATGGAAGCACCAGAATCAGTAGATAACTCCAGCGGACACACAAGTGTAACAAGAAAGTTGGTACCCCATTCCTGACCCTTATCCCCTCTTCTTTTGTTCCATCTCTGGCAAGGATCATGCTTATTCTAAGCCCTGTCTCACACTCCAACGGAGTGTCTTTGATGAAAAATGTTATCCAGGTTTCCCCTCCATCAAGTCTGTAGTCAAAACATGCTGAAGGAGGAACTCTCTCCAGATGCTGACTGACATGTTGAGCAGACCCAGCTTCTCACTTTCCTTTAGCTCAGTGGTTCTCAACCATTCCCCCACTCATACCACTTTAAGTAATCCCTGTGCCATAGCCTGAGCTCACCAAAAATGGCAACAAGGAGGTACTGGACCCACCCCATGAGGTGCCTTGAGAAGGGCTCTGGTGATCTCTGGCAGCACTACAACCCTGGGTATGTGAATGGAACAAAAAGGTTTGAAAAGCACTGTTTTAATCATCCCTAATGGACTGGTTATGTGCACGGTTTCCAAAGGAAATGGACCTATGACAATTTTTCTCAAGCAAAATATTTCAGTAACAATTGGGTCTAGAGCAGTGGTTCTCAACCTTCCCTTCCCACCTTCACCAATCCCTTACTAATCACAGAGCACCGATTACTTAAAAGTGGGTTGGGAAAAAAGGATGCGAACCACTGGATTAGCTCGTTAGGGAACGGTATTGGCTCAATGCTGATCCCCAACCGGCAGTCAACCATCACCTTTCACGGAAGGGATATCTGCACCCCATGCAAAATTGTTCACAACTTGGGGCGAACAACAAAAAAAAGATTCCTGACTTTCTCCTCACACATAACCAACGTTACAGGCTTGAGTCCTTCATCAAGATATGGAAAAATGCAGATGGGCGAATGGGCGCCTGCCTGCATTTTCCTCATACCTTGATGAAGGGCTCATACATAAGAAATTGGAGCATTCATGGAGATGCAAAGGAAGTTTGCAAGGATCTGGGCAGGACTGGAGAAACACGAGAACATAAGATATAGGATCAGGAGTCGGCCCGTCGAGCCTCCTCTGCCCATTCAACGGCTGATCTGACGACAGGCTCGCCTCCAGCACTCTGCCTTTTCCCCATATCCCTTTATTCCCCTACTATGCTTCAATGGGCAGCAAATTCCCGATTCACCGGCCTCTGCGAAAAAGCAATTCCTCCTCATCTCCGTCCTAAATCTACTCCCCTGGATCCTGAGGCTCTGTCCTATAGACTCCCCCATCAATGGAAATGAGTTACCGATCTTATATGATTCAGTAAGATGCCCTCTCATTCTTCTAAATTCTGACAAGTCCAAACTCAAGCCTATAATGTTGATTATGTATCTTTATCTTGACTGTAAGAGGTACAAGGACTGCCTAAAGAAAGCTCTTGGTGCCTGCCACATTGACCATCGCCAGTGGGCTGATCTCGCCTCCAACCATGCATCTTGGCGCCTCACAGTTCGGCGGGCAGGAACCTCCTTTGAAGAAGATCGCAGAGCCCACCTCACTGACAAAAGGCAAAGGAGGAAAAACCCAACACCCAACCCCAAGCAACCAATTTTCCCCTGCAACCGCTGCAATCGTGTCTGCCTGTCCCGCATCAGACATGTCAGCCACAAACGAGCCTGCAGCTGACGTGGACTTTTTACCCCCTCCATAAATCTTCGTCCGCAAAGCCAAGCCAAAGAAAAAGAGGAAGAGGTGCTTCGGCAATTCAGTCTGTCTTGCAGCAGGCAAAGAGGAATTTCATGTCATACGACTCTGGTTTATCACTACGGTAATACATTGAATCTTGAAGTGCACCGTTTGGACCTGCTGAGCTTCTCCCGCAACTTCAATCACTGCGTCCCGTGTTTGACCCCCCCCCTCCCTCCATATCTGTCAACAGCAACCAACTGGGAGCCAATCAGCCCTCCAATACCCCTCCTTCCCCTGGTCAGAGGATGGGGGAACAGGAGGAATATTTCAGTGAGGAGTTAAAAACTCTCACCGGTGGCAATAGGCTGGTTCTTGTTTGCTTCAAAGGGGATCAAGACTTGGATTCAAGATGACCTGCACCCCTATTTCATAGGAAACCTTTGTCCACCCGTTCCCCCCGCCACCCCTCCCCATGCAATAAATCGCAGCCTCACCAGCTGGGAATCAGAAAGTCCGAGTGGAAGATGCGAAGAGAGGGTTTGGAGCCATCTGCCCTGCAAACCGAGGAAGGAAACTTCTAAATAACTATTTGTATTTCGCGTCCAGAAACAGAGGAGGAGGTTCGCGGAGCTGACAGGCGCGGATCCATCTCCGGCTGGATCGAAGGTGCATTGGGGTTTGATTTTAAAACTCTTCCCCCCCCCCTGTTCTTTTTAATTGCAGGGTGCCCCCCACTTGTGTGCGGGGAGCCGGGTGCACGGCTTTGTTCAGCGGAGAGGCGGAGCGGGGATGCGGCCGCGACCACCCCCGCCGCCCGACCCGGGCGGAACAATATATTTCGAATTAATCGCAATATAGAAACTAATTAATTTTAGCCCGAACGCGCCACCATATCGGGCGGCGGGGAGGGGGGGAGCCCTGCGGCGCGCACACACACACACACACACAATGGAGCCGAGCCGGATCGGCGCCCGGGCACCGCGGAGCGCGGTACCGGCTCCCTCCCTACCCCACCTCCCTCTCCCATCACTCCTCTCCTCCCCACCCGGACCCCGCGAGGGGCACGCGATTACCTGGGCAACGGGAGGCGGACGCCGCTCCGCCGGTGAGTGGAACAAAGAGCCGCCGGTAAAGTGTGGAGGGGGGGGGGGGGGGGAGAGAAGAGAGAGAGAAAGAGAGGACGGCAGGGCGCATGCGCGGGCCCGGGACTGCGGGAGTTGTGGGGGGAGGGGCAGGGGGGATGGACGAGGGATGGGGTGGGGTGGGGGAAGGTAATGGGGGAGGGGAGGGTGAAGAGGGGGAGGGGAGGGTGAAGAGGGGGAGGGGAGGGTGAAGAGGGGGAGGGGAGGGTGAAGAGGGGGAGGGGAGGGTGAAGAGGGGGAGGGGAGGGGGTGAGGGAGGGGTTGGTGGGTTAAGGAGTTGGGAGAGGAGGAGGAGAGAGGTGGGGTGAGGGAGGGGTTGGTGGGTTAAGGAGTTGGGAGAGGAGGAGGAGAGAGGTGGGGTGAGGGAGGGATTGGTGGGTTAGGGAGTTGGGAGAGAGGAGGAGGAGAGAGGGGGAGGGGAGAGGGAGGAGGTGGGGGTGAGGGAGTTGGGAGTGAGGGAGTTGGGAGAGAGGAGGAGAAGAGAGAGGTGGGGGAGAGGGAATGAGGGGTGGCATAAGGCAGAACAGAGAGGAAGTTACATATCATGGACCATGAGGGCTTGGTGGGGAATAGGGAGGGTGGGGGTTGGAGTTGGAGGAGGGGAGGGGTGGGATTAAGGGGAATGAGGGAAAGTGGAGAGGGAGGGGAAGCATAGACAAGAGGCCAGGAAGGGGTTGAGGAGGGGTAGGGGAGGAAGGGGAGGGGTGAGGTGGGAGTAGAGGGGATACTGAAGAGAGGAGGGGTGTTGAGAAGGGAGGGTGGGGAGTGTAGGGAGAAGTATAAGCAGTAGGAAATAAGAGATGGAAAAGAAGGAATGCAGGAAGAAGGATGGTGCAGATGGGAACGAAGAGGGAAGTAAAGTGTAAGGGGAGGGAGAATTGAGATGGTGGAGGGTGGGTAAGAGTTGGGGCTGGAGGTAGGATGGAATTGAATGGAAAGGTGATGAGAGAGAGGTGGGTATGGATGGAATGGGGAGGAGTATGTGGGGAAGTGAGGTGGGTGATAGGTGATGAGAGGGAGAGGTGGGTAGGAATGAGAGGAGATGGAGGTGCAGGGGGATGTGTAAGAGAGGGGAGGCATTGTCAAGTAGATGTAGGGGGCACGGAGGGAGAGGAGATTGAATAGGAGAAGTGGGTGGAGAGCAGGATAGGAGATGGTGAGGATGAGGAGATTGGGTGTTGGAGAGTCAGGATGGGATGGAATGGGATAATAGTGGGGAGCTGAAATGGCAGAGGGGATAGGAGAAAGGATGGGAGGGGTGAACAGGTAGCTGTTTGAGCAGGAAGGAGAAGAGTGAAGGGGAGGGCCAATGGGTTTTGGGGCTTCTGGATGGCAAGAAGAGGAACTTTAAGAGTGAATATTTGGGGTTTTGTTGGGAGTCATTTTCTCCTAAAGATCATACAAACTACATGAAATTTCTGACTCCATGGAAATGTTTTGGTCTATAATCTGCCTCATAGTTCTTTGATTTCTGTTCTAAATCTGTATATTTCTATAAGATCATTTGTTTTGTTTATTTAGCAATTAATCCCTCTTTAAGTCTTTGTTTCTTTATCCTTAATAAACAAATGGGTACTATTTCTTGCTTAAATACCATTCTTTGTCTCTGAACATAAGATACCGAAGCAAGAGTGGTCCATGCAGCAATCTTACTCAATGATGTTTTCATGTCCCATCTTTTGTTTTTTTATATATATATCGTGAAAGTTATCAATCTGGGGTGTAGCCACTGGACTTGCCTTCACAGTGTGCATGGAAATTCAAAGATCTCCTATCCAAGGGAGTCTAACTGGCCTATCTCTTATTTAAAGACTATAATTCTTGGCTTGACACTCCCCAGCTGGGGGGAAATAACTTTCTTGGGTCCCTAGAATGACAAGGATCCCAACTCACTTAAAGGAAAATTTGGAGGGACTGTTGCAATATACAGTCCTGAGAGAGCTTCAAATTCCTGGATGTCAACATCTTCGAGGATCTGTCATGGAGCCTCCATATGGATACAATCACAAAGAAGGCTCGCCAGAGGCTATACTTTGTAAGAAGTTTGAGGAGATTCGGTATGTCACTGAAGATTCTCGGAAACTTCTACAGGTGTACTGTGGGGAACATTCTGACTGGTTACATCACTGTCAGGTGTGGAGGTGTCAATGTACAGGACAGGAAAAAAAAAACAGAAGGTTGTTGACTCGGCCTGCAACATCATGGGCGCCAGACGTCACTGCATTGAGGACATCTACATGAGGCAGTGTCTTAAGAAAGCAGTCTCTATCCTCAAGGACTCCCACCACCCAGGCCATGCCCTCTTCACTCTGCTGCCATTGGGGGGAAGGTACAGGAGCCTGAAGACAAACACCCAGTGGCACAAGGACGGCTTCTTGCCTTCTGCCATCATTTCCTGATTGATCAATGAACCAGACACTGCCTCACTTGGACTTTTTATTGCACTAGTTTTATTTATTTTATAAGGTAGTTGCTGCAAAGCAACTCATTTTGTGACATGTTCATGATAAATTCTGATTCTGAAGATCTTGAATTGGAAACCATAACCTCACCATGTCTGTCATTGAGTGGTTAGAGGAACTCTACGTTGCACTTTTATTGGTACTCTCCCCGACCTCTTTCCTTCAATTCACATTTTGGAACTAGCCATTGCCCATCTTTGTTTTGCATGTTGGAGAATGAAAGGATATACGCTTGGTGCAGGAAAATGGCTCGATGGTCGAAGATTAATCATGATGTTGTGAACAGCCTTCTCCTGTTGGATTGTTGATGCTTTCTTGGAACAGCTTGTCTGCTTTTGGAGCGCAGGTCTTGAGTACGATAGCTGGAATGTTGTCCAAACCTTTGCTGTTTCAGCTGTAGAATGATATTATGTGGTGTGAATCAAATTGGCTAATGATTGTAAAATTTGGAGAGGCATTGGTAGGGTAGACAGAATCTCTTTCTCAGGATGTGTCATGTACTAGACAATGTGCTCAATATGGAGGGGGGGGGGGTGGGGTTAAGGTTTAATGGAATTGTATGGGAAAAATACAGTGAGACAGTGGTGGGTGTCTGAAACGTGGAAGCAGGTATAAGAGGAGGGTTTAAATTTTACAATTTGAATGGTGGGAGGAAACCAGAGCATCCTCGGAAAGTCCATGCAGACACTGGAAGAACGACAGACAATTCAAACCTGGGTCGCTGGTGCTGTAATGGTGTACTAACTACTATGCTACTCAGTACAAAGGGGTTAGAGCACACATGTCAAACTCAGGCCCGCGGGCCAAATTTGGCCCTTGATATAATTATATTTGGCCCGCAAGATCATATCAAATATGTATTAGAGCTGGCCCGCTGGCCGCTGCGCCAGTATAACGCATGCACAGCTAATACTACAAATCCCAGAATGCTTTGCAAATGCATTGGCACCGGCCCATCAGCCCACTAATCGCCCCCACCTCCTCTCTTTACTTTCATTACCATCTGTGACCTGTCGCCTAACTCACATGTAATAAATCCCTTACGAAAAATGGCCAAACGAAAGACAGAAAACACGACCTTTCAAGACAGGTGGGAGGCAGACTATATGTTCATCATTTTAAAAGACAAACCTGTTTGTCATTGAAGCAAGTTGTTATTTTTTTGACTTGTTGGCTTGTGAAAAAAATACATTTAAAAGGAGCTTAAAGGCTATAGAGAAATACTATTTATTTCTCATTTGTTAATGCTTCTTCTGGAAAGAGTTTAACCAAAACTATTATTAAACATTTATTTTAATAAGTAAAAGTTTAACATTACATATGTTGAAAGAAGAGAAAACATGCAGATGTTGAAAATTTTCAGTAAATATTTAGTTTGGCCCACGACTTAGTCCAAGTTTTTAATTTTGGCCCTCCGTGAATTTGAGTTTGACACCCCTGGGTTAGAGGGATATCTTTCATGTGCAAGCAGAGCTTCGGTTTGATTTGGACATCATGTTCAGCACAGACACGAGGGCCGAAATGCTGCACTGTTCTGTTCTGACTGGCACCTATGATGCTGAAGGAAGTTGGGGTGTCTCATTCCACTGAGTACCTCTGGCTGAAGATGCTTGTGAATGCTTCAGCACCCTCCTGCTGGGTACAACTTTGTGTGGGATTTTCTTGGTGGCCAACCTCCTCCATTAGCTGCTTTATTGTCCACCACAACTTGCAAAGGTTGGACAGCAGATCCTTGATCTGACCTGTCACTTGTGTGATTAGATTGGTCTCTTGGATGCTGCCTTTGTTATTTAGCAAAAAACTTTACCAATTGACATAGTGCTGCTTCCAACATCCCTTTCTGCAATCTTTGGACCTAGAATAATGCTAGACTACAGGATGTGGCCGACCAACCACGTGCTTAAGTGACACTGCTTGAGTGTCCTCATCAACATCTGTCAGGACTTTTCTCCTGTTTACAAATGATTCCTTGAATCGGACTTTGCTCCCTCCTCACTTTCAGCAAACGCATCAATCTATTGTCATGGACGTTTCACAAAATTTGTTGTTTTCCGCCACCATTACAGGTGCAAAATTGGGGTAACAAATTAAAACAAAATGAGTGCAGAAGATAAGTAAGGCCGTGTCTGGAGTTCATTGTCCATTCAGGAATCTGATGGTAGAGGGGAAGAAGCTGTCCTTGTGCCGTTGAGTGCACATCTTCAGGCTCCTGGACCTCCTTCCTGATGGTAGCAGAGTGAAGAGGGCATGACCTGGGTGGTGGGGGGTCCTTGAGGTCAGAGGCTGCTTTCTTAAAGACACTGCTGCTTGTAGATGTCGCAGGGTGAATTAACAACTCTCTGGAGATTTTTCCTTGCCCTGTTCATTGGTACCTCCACACCAGACAGTGATACAACCAGTGAGTCACCAAAGTACACCTGTAGAAATTTGCAAGAGTCTTTGGTGACAATACTGAATCTCCTCAAACTCCCCATGAAGTATAGCCACTGGTGAGCCTTCTTCATGATTGCTGGTTTCCGTGTGCCTGACATCTTTCCACTTTGTACCCAGAAATGCAGTTAGCCTGCAGTTGGCATAGTTTCCCAGCCTGGTATTTCCCCCACCTGCCCTACTCCACCCTCACCCAACAATCTCTGCTTTATGTCCAGGTTCAATCATTCACAGACTCCAACCTCCACCCAGCCTTCCCTATGCATCTTCCTGGCAATCACTGCAAAACTGACAGCTGACTTTTCCTCCATGACTCATTGACCCTGATTTCCCATTATCATGGATAACCTCCCACCTCCACTTTCCAATCCCTCTTTATCACTTCAATCCAAACATCTATTGAACCAACTCCTAAATGTACACAATAGCTGAGCATTTACATTTCTCTGGAGAAGATTATCTTGTAGATTTGCAGCAGTCCAGAATCAGCTTTCTCCTAATCCTTATTTGAGAATGATTTCCAGACGAGAGAGACAGGCTCTCAACTTTTTTCTCCCCACTCACATACCACTTTAAGTAATCCCTTACTAACCACAGAGCAACTATGACATAGAACAGTACAGCAGAGTACAGGTCCTTTGGCCCATAATGTTGTGCCGACCTTTAGACCCTGTCTCCCACATAACCCTCCACTTCAAATTCCTCCATATGCTTGTCTAATGGACTCTTGAAGTTCACCCATGTACCTGTCTCCACCACTGACCCAGGTCGTGCATTCCACGCACCAACCACTTTCTGGGTTTTTTAAAAAAACCCTTCCTCTAATATCTCCCTTTTACTTTTCACCCATTACCTTAAAACCATGCCCTCTTGAATGAGCAGTGGTCCCCTTCCCAGGGCTTGTATACCTCTATCATGAATCCACTCATCCTCCTCTCTAAAGAGAAAAGCTGTAGCTCCCTTAATCTCTGCTCATAATGCACACTCTCTAAACCAAGTAACATCCAAGTCAATCTCCTCTGCACCCTTTCCAATGCTTCCATGTCTTTCCTATAATGAGGCGACCAGAACTGGACACAGTCCTCCACATGTGGTCTCACCAGAGTTTTGTAGAACTGCATCATTACCTCACAGCTCTTAAACTCCATCCTTTACCTATGCCATAGGTGGGCTGTGATTAATAAAGGTTACTTGAAGTGGTATTTGAGTGGGGGGGGGGGGAAAGGTTGAGAACCATTGCTCTACACCTTTAACCCCACAAAAAGATTTTATGTTTCAAGAATTAATGCCATTCTTCTAAGCTTGAGTGAGTACATTTTCCTTCTAATCAATCCCTTTATCCAGGAGTCAACCTATTGAATTTGGCCAAGTAGTTCTTCTTTTGGTAAGTTGACCAAAATTGCACACCTTATTCCAAGGTTTTATTGCATTGGCCCTAATCTAGTACGTTATGCTTGTGTTTTTTTTAAACCAAAAATAGACTTTGTTCGCTATAAATTATTTATTAAAGAAAAATAGTTCAATGTCTCTTGACAAGTTTTGTATCCATACATTTCTATCAATCTACATTACATTATTACATTCTTTTCTATTTCACAGCAATGCCAACACTCCTGTTTGTGGGGTTTCTCCTCAAGCCCAGTAGCAGGACTCTAGTGTGAGGTCCTTCCCCTCAGAACCCTCACATTGGCTGCACCAAGCCTCAGTATGTCCCTCAGCACGTGCTCGTGCAGCCTGGAAGGTGCCAGTCCACTCATTCCCCCACCAACATCTCCATATGCTGAAAGACCATCAGGATTCAGGAAGGCCAAAGTGAGTCTTTCACCGAGTTGATGGTCCTGGATGTCTGACTCTGTATATAGCCTATAAAGTGGAGAGTCCTCTGATATGCTGTCACTGGGGATGAACCATGATAATGGTGTATTGCTGGACACCTGTATTGTGATGGGAATTAATTCCTTCTGTCATTGTTTGACTTGAAAACTACAAAACAATTTGGTTGATGTGAAAATCTCTATGCAGAAAGTCTCTCTAAATCTGGTAATCAACTAATATTAGAGTCCACCAATAATATGAATATTTTCCTGCATCAGTCTGCTTGTTATTGTTCTGTACGCTAAGTGTGAGCTTACAATAATCAAGAGTTAAGGCAGTGGGGTGTCTGACCTCAGTGTTTGTGGGACAAATTGTGCATCAATTGATATTTGGAGACCGTATGGAATGACTGAGAAGGAAATAATGAATTAGACATACTGGATGTAGAATGTGAAGTAGAGACACCTGAATATTGAATAAAAGTGCGTCAAATGTAACATTTATTTTAAGGCATGAATCTTAAAAAAAAACATTAACTATCATTTAAACAGTCCCCTTGGCTTCAGCTTGATTAATAGTGCAATAACAATTATCGCACCATTAAAAGGTTACTTGTTAAATCACCTGAATTAAATTTTCTATGGCGAGTTTAATGGGAAATTAATATGAAAATCTGGAAAATGAGCCTAGAGCTATGGTTATCAACTTTTTTCCCCCCCACTCATATACCACCTAAAATAATCCCTTACTAACCTATGGCATCCTCCCTCGCCACCATTCGAAGCCCCAAACTATCCTTCCAAGTGAAACAACACTTCACATGAGTATCGAGTGGGAGTCATCTACTGCAGCCAGTGCTCCTGTTATGGCCTTCTCTATGTTGGAGGGATAGGGCGCAGACCGGGAGATCACTTCGCTGAGCACCTTCACTCTGACACCATTAGTGGTAGGGATCTTCCAGTGGCCAACCACTTCAATTCCGTGGCCCACTCATGCTGACGTGTCTGTCTATGGCCCCATGTCCTATCTAACCAATCATAAAATGGAGGAACACACTTGATTTTCCACCTGGCATGGACATCGGCTTCAGCTAGCCCACTCCCTGTTCTTCCTCCCCATAGCATGGTCTTCTTTCCTCCAGATCTTCACCCCCAACACGGACTTACCACCCAGTCCCATTCATCCGAGCTCCCGACACTTTGAACGACGCGGTCAAAAGTATGGGCTGCGTAAAACTTGACCCCCCCCCCCCCAACCTAATTTGACCTGAAAAGTAGACCAAAAAATGTGACTATTATACAAGTAAAAATGATAGTATTTCCTTCCACCACTACTCTTGGTATCCTGTTCCAGGCACCTGACACAGCAACCAAACAGAAAGGAAGGCTGCAGTTGAGAAGAGAGAAATGGTTTTGATGTAGCTGTAACTGGACCAGCTGTAATATTAAATGGTTGATAAGAGATCATATAGGAGGAAAATCATTGTACTATTAGTAAATGAAAGAAAATAGACGTTGGGATTCCACTGCATGACAAGAATACAGGATAACAAAGAAATTATCTGTGTGTTCTCTTAAAATGTATAATTCCTATGATAGTTGCCTCATTAAATCCTTAATTTTGAATTGGCTATGGTCTCTCTTGCACGTTTTTGGATAATGCTTCAGTGATACAGGATTGTAATTTAACAATGTTCATATAACCAGCAGGGAACATGCATGTTAGATTTGGTCTGCAATACTGCTCATGGAAGAACCCTCACTGGACCAGGCATAATGTGGTGACCAGACCTTTAGCAGAGGACAGTTGGCAACTGGGCTAATCATTGCTGTGTTTTCTCTCCCCTCCGCTGATCCAAGGACACGAGGAGAATAACGAAGATGAATTCCATTGTCTCATTAAACGATTGACACTCACTCTGCTGTTTGCATACAGATCAGATTCTGCCACAAACCATCCAGCAAAGCGGCAACAGGAGGGAGTGTGAGGAACCATTTAAATCCCAGCAGCAGCTTAATATTTTAACTGAACGATACACTTTACATGCAATCTGAAAAGTTTGGAAAAATGAAGGTACATTTCCTTTTGGTTCATTCTGACAAAATCATTTCCAGTTTTGAAGCCTGAGTGTGTTCCTCAGAGACCCAGACTGTCAAACCTGAGATCCTTCACCACCAATTCTCCCCCTGTGTAATTCTTTGTAGGAATAAGAATTCATACAATATAGGAGCAGAAGGAGGCCCATTGGCCCATCGGGTCTTTCCCGCCATTCTAATCATGAGCTGATCCTCCCACTCAGCCCCACTCCCCATTACCCTTGATGCCCTGACTAATCAAATACCTGTCAATCTCTGCCTTAAATACAGCCAACGACCTCTCGTCCACAGACTGATGACCCTCTGACTAACGAAATTTTTCTGCATCCAAGTTCCAGAGAAAGATTAAACAGGTTAGGACCTTCTTCCCTGCGGTGTAGAAGAATGAGGGGAGATTTGATAGAGGTACTTACAATTATGAGGGGGACAGAGAGAGTCAGCTTTTTTCCACTGAGGGTAGGTGAGATCCAAACCAGAGGACATGGGTTATGTGTGAAAGGGGAAAGGTTTAAGGGTATATTAGGGGAACCTCCACATGGAGTGTGGCATGAGTGGTAAATGTGGGTGCCATTTTAACATTTAAGAAGAATTTGGTCAGGTACATGGATGGGAGGGGTATGGAGGGCTAATAGGATGGGTGCAGGTCAGTGGGATTAGGCAGAAAAATAGTTTGCCACAGATTAGAAGGACCCAAGGGCTTGCTTCTATGCTATAACGTTCCATGGTTTTGTCTCTGTTTTAAATTTGACACCCTTTTGTCCTAGAATCCCCGACCATGGGAAACAACCTCACCACATCTAATCTGTCCAGGCCTTTCAGCATTCAAATTGCCTTGGTGAGGTCCCCCTACCCCATCCAACGAGTACAGTCCAAGAGCTGATAATGGTTCCTCATGTACTAAACCTTTCTTGTGGCTTCATGTGATGAATGACTCGGCCTGGTGAATCCCCACCTGGGCTGAATCCCAGATCACTGAGGGACATGAAGCAAAGCATGCAGGTTCACCATGGTGAGGTACCAAACAATGCTTGGAAACAGATATCAGCGGTAAAACAGATAGTTGCTCATTAAATTAGAAATCTCATTTTTAAACTTGATGGACTCAGCCCAGGACATCACTGGCAAAACACTCCCCACCATCGAGAACATCTACAGGAAACACTGCTGTCATCAAGGATCCCCACCACCCAGCACACACTCTGTCTCACCGCTGCTATCAGGGAAGAGGTCTCGGGGCCACAAGACTTGCACCAGCAGGTTCAGGAACGGCTGCTCCCTCCACCATCAGAATCCTCAACCACAAACTCACTCAGGAACCCATTTAAGGACTGTGACTTGTGCACTTTATTGATTATTTTAATTATTCTCTGTTTTCAGGAATCTAAAGGAAGGATGTGGACGTTATGGAGAGGGTGCAGAGATTTACCAGGATGTTGCCTGGATTGGAAAATATGTCTCACGAGGCAAGGTTAGCAGAGCTGGGACTTTTCTTTTCGCAGCGAAGAAGGATGAGAGGAGACTTAATAAGAGGTCTACAAAACTCTGGTAGACACCCATCGCCATTTTCCCAGGGTGGGAGTAGCAAACACCAGAGGACATCCGTTCAAAGGGAGGAAAGTTTAGGGGAGACATCAGGGGTAAGATTTTTTTACAAAGAGTTGTGGGTGCCTGGAATGCCTTGCCTGGGGTGGTGGTGGAGGCTGGAACATTAGGGGCATTTAAGGTGGTGTGTAGGGCTCACTTTTCTAAATCTAAATTATCAGGGATAATTCGTGCTCTGGGGATTCAGAACAACTTGGTTTTGTGCCAGGTTATTGAAGGGAAGGGCATGGGCCCGAAACAACAGTTATGTATCTCAGATGTCAGATTTCATACATGACATCCCATACAACCCTGAGATTCCTTTTCTTGTGGGCAAGGCAGGATTACCACTTCCTGGCAATGCAAAAAAAAATGCTGCAGAAATAGAGGTCAAATGCAATCCGTGTAATGCCTCCTAAGTCACATGTTTTATCAGTGCCCCAAAATACTGGGGTTCTGGAGTGGAGTTTTCAGCACATTATCCAAAATATTCAGTTAATTTGCAACCCCGCCCATTGATTGTAATATTTGGAACATTTGAGACTTTTCTCTTTGGAGCAAAGAAGGATGAGAGGAGACTCAATAGAGGTCTACAAGATTCTGAGAGCATAGACAGCCCTTTTCCCCAGGGCTGGAATAGTAAACACCATATGTACAGTGAAGTGAGGAAGGTTTAGGGGAGATATCGGGGCTAGTTGGTTTTTTTTACAGAGTTGTGGGTGCCCAGAATGCCTTGCCAGGGGTGGTGGTGTAGGTTGGTACCATAGGGGAATTTGGGAGACTTAATCAGGCTCATGGATGAAGGAAAAATGAAGGGTTATGAAGTAGGAAGGATTTAGTTTTTTTGGTAGGAATATATAGGTCAGAGCTGAAGGGCCTGTACTGTGCGGCAGTTTTTTGAGTTCTAAAGCACAATCTCAGTGGTTTTGTCTCCAGTGGCACTGCCACAGTTAAAGGAGATATAGAGTGTGACAGCGAGAAAACAAGCCCGCATTTGGAAGCAAAGAAATCTGAGCTACGGGTTCTGCCCCAAATAGTAAATGCTCCAGTTCTGCATCAAGAAATTGAAATAATTAAAGATCAAACCTCCTGATTTCACCCAGTAAGTAAATGAAAAACAATTAGGAAGTTGAAAGTTTGTACAAACTGCATGATGACCAGCATATCATTCAGCATGCAACAGAGTAAATGTGGCAAAGTTGTTTCCCATGGTAGGGGAGTCAAGGACAAGAGGGCACAACTTCAGGATTGAAGGGCACCCATTTTTAAGACAGGGATGCGGAGGAATTTCTTCAGCCAGAGAGTGATGAATCTCTGGAATTTGCAGCCATGGAGGCCAGGTCACTGGGTGTATTTAAGGCAGAGATTGATTGGTATCTGAACAGTCAGGGTATCAAAGGTTATTGGGAGAAGGCAGGGGGCTGAGTGGGAAAATGATCTGCTTATCATGGAATGGCACATCAGACTCAATGGGCTGAATGGCCTACTTCTCTGACATGTTCTTGTATGAGCAGCATAATGAAAATGAATTACAATTTATTTAGAACTCTGATAGTTGGATTAATCAATCCAGCATCTGGTATTCTGTCAACCATTCAGGGTAGGAATATCCTTTGTTCCTTCACAGTGATCAATGGGTTGGTTGACATCAAAAGTTTGTAAAAGGAATTCAAAATTGGAAATGTCTTTAATAAAATATGGCAGTGGGGAAAGATCGGAGAAGAGGGACTAACTGAATAGCTTTCAAGAAAAATTGCCTGAATGCCCTTGTTCAACCAAAAACAGATAATCTTATTGTGGAACTATCCAAACTGTGCTTACCGCAGAATCTTAAAGGCACTTGCCAAATAATTCTCACTTGGAGAAGCTTGGATTAATGGGAATTTCTTAAAGGCAAATGATGTCCACCATCCCTGATCAATTTCTTAAAAATAGTAAAAGGATTATGAAGGGAGATTAATACCCAAAAGCACTGGAGAAACTCAGCAAACCATGCAACATTTTTCAGGCCTGATCCATTCATCAAGGTGTGAGGAAAAAGCAGGCAGGTACCTGAACAAAATGGTTGGGGGGGGGGGAGAGGAACAGAAGCAGGAGATCATAGTTGGTGGGTAGGAAGCTGGGAAGTGATAGGGAGAGGGGGGGGGGTGTGAATGGAGAGGGAAGGGGATCGGGAGGTTCAACAGGATGACATGAGTCCACAGACCAGGAGGCATCTCTGGAAAGGGAAGCAGTTAATGTTTCAGGAACTAATCAAAGTATTTCTCTTTCCACAGATGTTAACTGATCTACTGAGTGTTTCCAGCATTTGCCCCAATTGCTGGATCTGGAGAAGTTTAGAAAAGGACACCTTTGCGGATTACAGAAAAATGCTAAGGCCTCAGTGTGAATTCAAGAGCTATGCCAGGGACAACTATGTGGGGAGATGGGAAAGGCCTGCTGGCATTTTATCTTTGGATCAGAGCAGGTTGATGGGAGACCTAACAGAGATTTTGATAGATTCTCCCAAATAGCTCTTTTTTTCCTGCCATCTTAAACAGGTGTCTGATTCAAAGTCAAGAGAAAAAAGGAAACCAAAGATTAATTTGAAATGCAGTTTCTAAATGGACAAAGACCCTGCAGCAACTGACAATCAGAGAACTGATTCACTGGCAGGACTGGGTACATTTTCTGTCATTTTAACTACTGCAAGAAAGATTCATTTTGTTCTTAATTTATATGTAACTATTCTCCATGTTCTGTAATTTTTTTGGAGACTTTTAAAACACTTGCTTGATAAAGGGAATAAATTGGCTTTGCTGTCCAGAAGACTATATTGGGCATAATATCCCACCTCGCCTCACTTCGGTTAAGTACTGGGAGAAGAGTGGGCAGTTAGAGAGATATTGATAGATTGTCCCTAATAGCTGATTTCACTGACTAGGGAATCTACCAGCCGAATATCTTTCTGCTGTGATGTGAAGCACTGTGACTGTTAAAATGCTTTGAGAAATAATGAGGCATTCTGCAAATGCAAGAGTTTGACGCCTGTGGCCTTTCAGGAACTCACCTAAATTATGGGAATAATTAAAATGCAAAGATTACATTGCGCTTTTTTGTCTTGTCTTCTTTGTAAAATGACCTTCCCACAAAGAGGAAATCTGACCCCACTACAATCAATAGACTTTCTGCCCAGCATTTGCTTTTCCATTCAAACCTTATAATACCACTCCAGCAGGGAGCGCTGATAACACATTAACGCTCTACTCCAAACCCATTGCTTGAGGCCATCCTTTCAGAGGAGCCAGTGCATTTCTCCATCTCTGAGGCGTGCCCTGGGGATTCTGAACAACTTGGTTTTGTGCCAGGTGATTGAAGGGAAGGGCATGGGCCCGAAACAACAGTTATGTATCTCAGATGTCAGATTTCATACACGACATCCCATACAACCCTGAGATTCCTTTTCTTGCGGGCAAGGCAGGATTACCACTTCCTGGCAATGCCAAAAAAATGCTGCACAACGTACGCCTGGAAACAAAATGACATGTAAACCAACTGTGCAATGCAGAGGGGGGGGGGAACAATAAACTGTAAGAGTCCTTAAATAAGTCCCTGATTGAGTTTGTGGTTGACAAGGCTGATAGTGGAGGGGGAGCAGCTGTTCCTGAAGCTGGTGGTGCGGGTCCTAGATGATTGCTGCTGCTCTCCGACACTAGCGTTCCCTGTAGATGTTCTCAGTGTTGGTGAGGCTTTTGCCGGTGATGTTCTCAGCTGTGTCTATTACGTTTTGTGGGGCTTTACATTCAAGGGTATTGGTGGCCCATAACAGACTGTGATGCAGCCAGTCAGCACACTTTCCACCGGTATTTTTACCTCCTATGGACGCTGCAAGATCTGCTGTTTCTCCAGCATTTCTGTGTTTTGACAGCAACTGCAGACTTGCGTGTTTGACTCTATTGAACCACTCGAGAGCACCACATGGTGGCAGAGGAATTCTTCTGATGACTGGCCTTTGCCACAGCCAAGCAGCAGCTCATCTACCTTCCAGCTGCAGAGTCAAGTCGCCTGAGTTCATGGAAATGCTGCATTCCATTTACTTTTCAAAATAAGCATCAGAACTCCCTCTCATCATTTCCAGAGAGGAGGTGACTTCCAGAGGAGGGGGGAGCACATTTAAGTTCCTGGGATGGGGGGGAGGGGGGAGGGTCACTATCTTTTCAGAACCCAACACACTAAAGGAATAGTGAAAAAAGCACATCAACACTCTACTTCCTCAGGAGTTCGAAGAGGTTTGGCATGACATCAGAAACCCTGGCAAATTTCTATAGTGGTGTAGCGGAAAGCGTGCTGACCGGCTGCATCACAGTCTGGGATGGGGACACCAATACCCCTGAGCGTAAAAGCCCTCCAAAAGGTAGTGGACACAACCTAGAATATCACAGGAAAAACCATTGAGAACATCTACAGGGAACGCAGCTGTTGGAGGGCAGCAGCAATCATCAAGGATCCACACCACCCAGCGCACGCTCTGTTCTCGCTGCTACCATCAGGAAAGAGGACTAGGGGCCACAAGACTCGCACCACCAGGTTCAGGAACAGCTGCTCCCCCTTCACCATCACTCCTCAACAACAAATCAAGAACTCATTTAAGGACTCTTACCTTTGCACTCTTTTGTTACGGGCACTAAAGCGATCGGACACCATTATGACAACCTTCTACAGGTCTATCAAGATCGGAGGCCAATCCACAGGACCATAGAGTGGCAAAGAGGATCAGTGAAGTCTCTCTCACCACCACCCCTCTATCAACATGATCTTTGTCTTGCACATATCTTTCAGCTGCTCCTGTTGGGAAAGCGATCCAGAAGGATCAGAGCCAGCACCCCCAGGACGAGGAACAACTTCTTCCCACGGGCAGTGAGAATGCTGAACGACCAAAGGAACTGCTCACACTGACCCTCTGAGACTCTCATAGTCACAAAAACAATATTTATTTGTATCTATGAAGACTTGTCCTGAATATGTATTGTTTGTCCTGTATGTGTATTATGTTAGATTGTGTGACTGCATGTTTTGCACTGAGGACCGGAGAACACTGTTTCATCAGGTTGTAATTGTGCAATCAGAAGGTAATAGACCTGACATGATTTTTATTCCTCTCAGTATTGCAGTTTGTTTACTTTTTATTTGTTTGCATGTGTACATTGTGTCATTTCTTTTTTGCACTATCAATAAGTGGTAATTCTGCCCGGCCCACAGGAAAGGATCTCAGGGTTGTATGTGATGTCAGGTGTGTACACTGATAATAAATCTGAAATCTGAATCTTACTCTGCTCAGCACAACTGCGGTGAAGCTGAGACTGAAACCTCATCTGAGAATTTGAGCTTTTATTTTGGGCTGTGACTCTGGGCTGACAGTCCTCACCCTCAAGGACCTGCTGAATCCACCCATCACCTTATTGTTTGCTGAAGATCATGGGGTCCAGTTTGATGTCATGACTCCAATCTCTCACCTTCAGCAGGGCAATATTCCCTCACTCGGGCACCAGAGTGTCACCCTGCCTAATATTGCCCTGCTGAAGGTGAGAGATGGATTCAGCAGGTCAGGCAGGATCTGTGGGGAGAAGTGGACAGTCTGGGGCTGTGCAATTAGCATATTACAGCACCAGCGATTGGGATAGGGGTTGGAATCTGGCAATGTCTGTAATGAGTTTGTAAGCTCTCCCCGTGTCTGCGTGTATTTTCCCGGGGGGGGGGGGAGGGGCTCCAGTTTCCTCCCACTTCAGAATGTACCAGGGTTGTAGATCAATTGGGTGGCATGGACTAGTGGGGCAAAATGGCCTGTTAGCATGTTGATCTAAATTTAAGTCTTCCCTCTCCATTCAGAGCTATCCCCCCTCCCCATTTGCTGGTGTGTCCTCCCTCCCTTATCCCCCTATTACTTCCTGTCTGTGCACCACCCCCTGCCCCACCCCATCATTTTGTACAGGCACCTTCCTACATTTTGCCCTTGATGAAGGGCTCAAGCCCAAACTGTCAGTTATGTATCTTTATCTTTGCTATATATAAAGTACACTGTTCGACCTGGTGAATTTTCTTCAGCGTTGTGTTTTTACGAGTCATGAGTTTCAGATTGGGACCCTATTTTGAGGCGAAGGTGGGAAGGAGAGGTAGGAATCTTAAAAAGGGGAAGAGCCAGTGGTCTGGAATGGGTTCAGAGAATGGGAACACTGGAACTGGATTGGGTTGTAGGCTCCCCATGTGAAATGTGATCTGCTGTTCTGTGATAGAATAAGTTTACAAAGGGTTAATGAGAAAATACAGTAGCTGCTTTGTAACATGGTGCCTTCTAACATGACCTTCCCTGTGCTGTAATGAGAGAGTAACTAACATCACAAAGAATGTAGTAATGTAAATATACCAAAAGGACACATTTCCCAGCCGTCTGCAGACACCTCAAGGGTACATTTTGTGTAAAAACAAGTATTGCTAGATGGGTGAAACTTGTAGGGTCTCATGCAAACCCCTGCTCAAAGGGGTATAAATGTGGGATGAACACTCCATATGCTTTGAGTAAGACTCAGTGAAGAGAACAAGTTACTGAACTCTTTCTTTGTGCCCCTCACTCCTGCTAGAGCTATCAAGGTTCTGCTGCTTGTTTATTACAATGCGGGCTGACTTTCACAGTTCCCGCACCTTCCCCTGGGGATGCAGAAGATGCATTGCATAAAGAGCCCAAGATCTTTACCATGTAGGAGTCTATCAACTAGAATCCAGACCAATCTAGAATTCTCACAGTTCACAAGGAGGTTGGATGCTGTCAGTGTTTGCCTTAGTGGGATTATCTGTAGCCCCTTTCACACTTGCCAGTGATCCCAGGAATTGAATGCCAATCAGCCTTTAAGGTGGCAAGTGTGAAAGCAAAATCTGCTCAAAGCCAGTGTCAGATGATGTCATCTCACGACGGGGTTTGCCGGCCTCGACCCCTAGTACAACCCCTGGTGTCAAGATCAGGCAAGTGTGAAAAGGGCAATTGCATTGCAGGTACTTCCTATTAAAGGTAGAACAGACCAAATGCCGGGGATAAACCCTCGCAAGAGTGAAACATTCAGTGTCCCAGTTAGGAGTGGTGTAATGTGAAAGGCCAAACCCTCATTCCTATCCCAGGACACTGAATGGCTGATTTACTGGGATGCAAGTGTGAAAGGGGCTTGTGTCTAGAAGCATAATTTAGTCAACAGTATTGCCCATTTCAGATTGATACAAGGAGACTATGACTCTCGAATTCTGTATACCGATGAACAGAAGGATGGGGTTATCCAGGCTGGGGATGGAGAAGCTTACATTTACAATGCATTCCATGTACCCACCACGCTCGGTGTGAAGAATTCCTCTCAGTCCCAAGCATCTATGTCCCCTCGACTTACCCCAGGGAAAAAGCCTCTGGCAATAGATCAACAAATGCCTATCTAGCTGTTCCTTGTACTCTTTACAGTAGAAGTCCAAAAATTCAGATGGCAGAAATCTGGACCACCCAAGAATCCAGACCTTTTGAAAACTCTCAAACTTTTTAAATTTAGTGGACTTCTGCGTGCAGAATGGCACAGAGGATACATTAAAGTAATAGTTGACATGCAAAACATTTGAAATTTGTCACATTTGCTAATAAATAAACTGTCAAAATTTACCTGTTCATCTCTTCTTTAGTCCTCTTTAAATTTGAATTTTAAAAGTACTGCCCGAGAAGTTGGACCAATTTAATCCCCAAGCAATCTGGATTTTCACACTTCTGCTATATATTTCTATAAGGTCTTCCCTCATCCTTCCAAACTCCAATGAGTGTAGATACAGGATACTCAATCTCTTCTCATAAAATAACCCCCAATTCCAAAATCAACCTTCTGCACCACCTGCAAAGTCAGTATATCCTTTCTCAATTAAGGAAAGCAGAATTGCACGCAGTTTTCCAGGTACAGCCTCCCGGTACTCTGTACAGTTGCAGCAGAACCTCTCTGCTCTTAAATCCAATTCCTCGAGCAGTGAAGGTCATCCAGGATTCCCTGCTGCACCTCTAAACTAACAGTTTGTCATTCATGTCATAACCAAGATTGGATCGGCTTTCTTCATAAACAGTGACACAGGTTGCCCAAGGATCTCAACTTGTTCCTGTTTCTAAGATGACAAGTGCACCTAAATGGCTTCCCTGGAGTGGAAAGTGAAGGGTGGGGCGGTGAGATATCAGAAAGGTCTGGCTGAGTGTTTCAAAATGGGTTCAAACCACCTTGATGAAGGGCTCAGGCCTGAAATGTTAGTGACATACATTTGCCTCCTATGGAGGCTGCGAGACCGGCTGAGTTCCTCCAGCATTTCTGTGTTTCTACTACAATCACAGAGTCAGCAGACTTTCTTATTTCATTCAAACCACATCACTGTTGGGATTATTTATTTTTTTCCACAATTTTACTTCATTGCCAACAGGTTTAACAAACCAAGTGGGGAATGGACAGCAGCAGCTGTCAAGAGGCATTTAGACACATGAACTGGAGATTAAGAGAGTCATGAACCACATGTCAAAAGACTGAGTTAGATTAGATTGTCATCATGGCCACCATAGATATGGTGGGCAACAGGCCTGTCCCTCCATTACACTGTTATGTTAGTTAGTGTGGATATGTGTATCATTTCTTGGTATAGCACTACCCTCTGGTCCCCAACCGTGCAGACTGCCCATCCTATCCTGCCGTGTGCGCTGATCATCAGTTCCCTCCCCTTCAGTGTGTGCACTGACCATCAGTTCCCTCCCCTTCAGTGTGTGCACTGACCATCAGTTTCCCTCCAGCCCATGTGTGCATTGACCATCAGTCCACCCCCTCCTGTGTGTCCTCCTCTTGAAGAATAACAGGCTGGAACTTCAAGTCATACAGCCTCTCATTCTCAGCTGAGTACAGATTCCGTGGCGTGACAGTTTGCAGTTGAGCAGGCAAGTGTGCAAACTCGACATCATTAACATCCCAGTCTTTCATCTTCGAGCCAAGCATCCACCATTTGCCAAGAAACCCAAAGTCTAAAACCCTGCCTGGAAAGTCTGACCACCGCGGCTTCAAGTACTCACACTGGGCGTCATAGATACTGGTGACTGGGTCATGGGGGTCTGCGTACATGAAGGAGAAGAGAAACAGACTCTGGTGCCGGAGCCTACCCTGGGTTTTTATCGTCAACAGTTTCTGGACATGCTGGTCTGCTTGCCCATTTCGGACCCAGGGTGATAGAACCAAAAGTTGGTTGGCCGATTCCAACAGGGCGACTTGGAAGGATTTGTCAGAGGGGTTGCTGTAGGTGCAGGCACTTGCCCCTGCCAGGAGCATGCAGTAAACAGCTGCTTTCCCTGGATTATCCCTGGTTCCCACAACGAGCTCTTTACATGCCTCTCGGTAGTCATTGACTAGACTCTTCGTCCACAATCCTGCAGGGGTGGGGGGTGGGGAATGAAATAGTACAGTAAAATCCCCGTTATCTGGAATTTAAGCAACCGGTAAAAAAACTGCAGAAAATAAATAGGTTAAAAAAAAGAAAGTTTAACACGCCCTAGCCGTTAGTTCACCAATCATGCAGGCGCAATCTCAGGCAACCGGCAAATTCACTTATCCAGCATCTACCAGGTGCCAGAAACTGGTGGTTTTACTGTACTTGAAAAAACAGGCTTTTTTCCAAATTATCAGTGAACTGTTGAAGCTCAGGCAGCTGCTGCTCAACTTATCGATGGTGTCCCAGCTGCCAATACACCCATCCATCCAGTCCCATTCCGTGCTATTCCCCCATTTTCCCTCAGGCACCCACTCAATTAATTTTTTTGAAAACTCTGATGAATTCTGCTTCCAGCACAGGCAGGTCGGGTCACATCCCAACTCTTCTCTGCGGCCACACTAGTAGTACTGATGCCTTGAAGCCCATGACCCAGAGTCAATCCTGGCCTGTGTTGCACATTTTCCCGGTGACCATGCGGGTTGGCAGGATTCTTGGCTGCTTTGACTTGTCCCCCCGGATTGTTGTTGAGCACTAGGATTAATGGAGTGCTCTTTCTTCTTATAACTCTGTATTCTGCAATTGTGCCTGACTTGCATGTTAGAGTTGACCTGTTAGGCGGCTCACGGAAGAATACAGGTATAATGTGAAAAATTAAACGGAAAATCGAGTATGTGCAGGACTAGTGGAAATTGGGAGTTGATTTCGAAGGAGTAAGAAGGGATTTGGGGAGCATTGAGTGGGACAGGATATTTTCAGGTAAGGATGTAAATGTAAAATGGAGGATATTCAAAAAAGAAATTTTGCGGGTACAGAATAAATATGTCCTAGTGAGAATCAAAGGAAACGCTGAAAGTCATAGGGAGGCTTGGTTTTTGAGGAACATTGGAAATTTGGTTAGGAGAAAAAGGGAGGTGTACAAGAGGTATAAAGAGCAGGGAGCTGAGAAGTTGAAGGAGGACTACAAGGAGTGTAGAAGGAATCTTAAGAAAGAAATTAGAAAGGCCAAAAAAAGGCACGAAGAGGCTTTGGCTGACAGAGTAAAAATAAATCCAAAGGGTTTCTATAAGTACATTAAAAGAAAAAGATTGAGGAGTCGCGTGATGGAGTAGTGGCCGGACGGTGAACTCCAGCCCTCTCCAGAAAAGTCGGGAAAAACAAAGGAAAACACAAAGGCACAGAAATAAAAGTTACAGAAAAATGAGTATAAAGGTGGAAAGAAGATGGCGACAAAAAAAGAAAAATCGAAAGCAACGGTAAGAAGAGAGGAAGAGAAGACAAAGGAGGAAAAAGGTGAAGGCCTTACCTGTCCGAAGAGGCCCGCTGCGGAGAGAGAAACCCGCTCCCTCAGGTCGGTAAATAATGGACTACAAAAATGGCTCGCAGAGCCGAGTAAAAGTGCGCAACCGCGCATGAAAAAAAACACACCGACGGGAGGGGGGACCAGCTGGGGAGTCGATCTCCACAGCCGGCAACGACAGCTGCAGAACACCTGCAGCAAGAAGAGACCACAGAAGACAATAGAAACAAGAAAGAAGAGGAGGAAAGGGCACCAAAGAAACAACAGATGGTCAACCCAGAGGAAGAAGAAGAGGAAGAGTACAGTGAAATAGAAGAAGAAAAGAAAGGCAAGGTAAAGGATATACTTGCTCTTATTAAAGGATACATGGAGTCATTTAAAGAATGGCAAACACAGGAATTTAAGGATTTAAGAAAAAGAATAAACAACACAGAAGAGAAAATAAATAAAATGGAGATGACCTTAACAGAAATGGGAAAAAAAATGGACAAGATGGAAGAGCGGGCAGTAGCAGCAGAAATGGAGGTAGAAGACTTAAAAAAGAAATTGGAGAAATCTAATAAAAAAACTAAAGAGACACAAGAACTACTAGCTCAAAAAATAGATACAATGGAAAACCATAACAGAAGAAATAACATAAAGATAGTGGGCCTTAAGGAAGATGAAGAAGGCAAGAATATGAGGGAGTTTATAAAAGAGTGGATCCCTAAGACCCTAAGATGTCCAGAACTACAGCAAGAAATGGAAATAGAAAGGGCACATAGAGTATTGGCCTCTAAACCACAACCACAACAAAAACCAAGATCTATTGTAGTAAAATTCCTAAGATATACTACAAGAGAAAAGGTATTGGAGAAGACAATGGAAAAAGTAAGAGAGGGCAACAAACCACTGGAGTATAAAGGGCAAAACATCTTCATTTATCCAGATATAAGTTTTGAACTCCTAAAGAAGAGAAAAGAGTTCAATATAGCAAAGGCGATTTTATGGAAGAAAGGGTATAAATTTATACTAAAGCATCCAGCGGTATTGAAAATATTTATTCCAGGACAACAAAACAGACTATTCTCAGATCCAGAAGAAGCACTTGCAGAACAATTACAAAAATAGACTGAGGGAGGAAGACGGGTAATGAGAGTTAAAATGATCACGATTGATATGTATGTGGGTAAAGACAAAAATAGACTGAGGGATGAAGACGGGTAATGAGAGTAAAAATGATCACGATTGATATGTATGCGGGTAAAGAGGTATAAGAGTGAATAGAGACAATGAGCATACATGAATGTATCTGTACTTAGAGGAAAATATAGATAGTATAGACAAGAATTAATAAGGGAAGGTAATGGAATAGAGAGAATAAGGAGGGAATTAAAAGAGTGACCTTTGTGACATATGAAAAGTGAAATCTTTTCTGGGGGAGGCGGGGTGGGGGGAAATAGCGGTCACTGCAAAATCAGTTGACGCTTGCGAGTGGATTCGCAAATCCAAATGGAGAGGGGAGATGTGGTTGTCCGACAAGGGATAAAGGACAACTCAGGAGGTGAAGGGGAGATTGGGGATAAATAAGATAGAAATAGGAGAATAAGGATAATGTTGGATGTTGTAGGAATGTTGTCTTCTAAAGAGTTGAAAATAAGAAAACAGAAATGGAAAAGGAGGAAAGGTAATGATGGAAAAACGGAAAGAGAAGATAAACAAAACATAAAAGGGCTACGCTGAACTATATGTCTTTAAATATTAATGGAATACATAACCAAATTAAAAGGAAGAAACTACTAAATTTAAATGAATAAATGTATTCCATTAGAAAAAATAACATATAGGTTAAGAAATAATATTGAAATATTCAAACAAGTATAGGAGCCTTACATTAAATACAATAGCGAAAACCTACCGGGGACAAACATTACCTAAGTTGATGGAAGGAGAAGGAAATTTTGTTGAATGACAACATTGTCTGACTGGCTTAATGCATCCTAGATTGTATACCTAAAATGGATGAGAGGGGGGTTGGGGGGGTGGTTTGGGAGGAAAGGGGGGGGGAGAAAAAGTCACTGTATATGTGTGAAAAAGAAATAGTGTATAACATGGCTAATGTGATTTATGGTGTGAAAAATAAAAAATTAAATAAAAAAAAAAGAGAAAAAAAGAAAAAGATTAGTGAGAGATAAAATTGGACCCCTTGTAGATAGCGAGGGTAGGCTGAGTGAGAAGTCTGAGGAAATGGGGGAAATTTTGAATGATTTCTTTGCCTCGGTATTCACTAGGGGAAAAAAAATGTTGAACCAGTTGAAGTAAAGAAAAATAGTGGGGAGGTCATGAAGCATATATGGATAACCGAGGAGGTAGTGATGGCTGTGTTAAAAAAGATAAAGGTGGATAAATCTCCCGGACCGGACAAAATATTCCCTAGGACACTCAGGGAGGCTAGTGGACAGTTAGTGGGGCCATTAACAGAGATATTTAGGATGTCACTGGCCATGGGGGTGGTGCCAAAGGATTGGAGGGTGGCCCATGTGGTTCCTCTGTTTAAGAAAGGGTCCAAATGCAAACCTGGGAATTATAGGCCTGTAAATCTGACGTCTGTGGTGGGCAAGTTGATGGAAAGTGTTCTGAGGGATGCTATTTACAAATTTTTGGAGGTACAGGGATTGATAGGGAGTAATCAGCATGGTTTTGTCAGGGGTAGATCATGCTTGACAAACCTGATTGAGTTCTTCGAGGGGGTTACAAAAAAGGTTGATGAAGGGAAAGTTGTGGATGTTGTCTATTTGGACTTTAGTAAAGCTTTTGACAAAGTTCCCCACAGGAGGTTAGGAAAAAAGGTGGAGGCATTAGGTATAAATAAGGAGGTAGTGAAATGGATTCAGCAATGGTTGGATGGGAGGTGTCAGAGAGTAGTGGTAGAAAATTGTTTGTCCAATTGGAGGCCAGTGACTAGTGGAGTTCCTCAGGGATCGGTCCTGGGTCCACTATTGTTTGTTATATATATTAACGATCTGGAAGTAGGGGTGGAGAATTGGATAAGCAAGTTTGCGGATGATACAAAGATTGGTGGTGTTGTGGACAGTGAGGAAGATTACCGTAGATTAAAAGGTGATTTAGGAAGGCTGGAGGTGTGGGCTGAGAAATGGCTGATTGAATTTAATACAGATAAGTGTGAGGTGTTACATTTTGGAAAGGCAAATCTAAATAGGTCATATGCATTAAATGGTAGGCTATTGAGATGTGCAGAGCAACAAAGGGATTTCGGAGTTGTGGTAAATAGTACCCTCAAGGTTGATACTCAGGTAGATGGTGTGGTGAAGAAGGCATTTGGAATGTTGGCCTTCATAAATCGGAGTATTGAATTCAAGAGTAGGGAGGTTATGATGAAATTGTACAAGGCATTGGCGAGGCCAAATTTGGAGTACTGGGTACAGTTTTGGTCACTAAATTATAGGAAAGATATAAACAAAATAGAGAGAGTATAGAGAAGGTTCACAAGAATGTTGACAGGATTTCAAGGTTTGAGTTACAGGGAAAGGTTGTGCAGACTGGGACTTTTTTCTCTGGAGCGTAGAAGATTGAGAGGGGACTTGATAGAGGTGTTTAAGATTTTAAAAGGGACAGACAGAGTAAATGTGGATAGGCTTTTTCAATTAAGAGTGGGGGAGATTCAAACTAGAGGGCATGGTTTAAGATTGAAGGGGGAAAATTATAAGGGGAACATGAGGGGAAATTTCTTTACGCAAAGGGTGGTAGGGATGTGGAATGAGCTTCCGGCAGACGTGGTTGAGGCGGGATCATTGGTTACATTTAGGATAGACTGGATAGTTACATGGAGAGGAGAGGACTGGAGGGGTATGGACCGGGTGCTGGTCAGTGGGACTAGGAGGGTGGGAATTTGTTACGGCATGGACTAGTAGGGCCGAACTGGCCTGTTCTGTGCTGTAAGTGGTTATATGATGGTGAGCACGGTCAGTGTGGGCCGAAGAGCCTGTTTCCACGCTGTTTGACGTTTGCTTCTTCCGTGCAAATCTTCTGTTCAAACTCCAGTCAATGTCCCAGGACCTTATTTTGGCCCTGCTCTCGCTTCCCCCCACCCCAATCCTACCACCACCACCACCCCCCCCCCAATCCCATCCCATCACCAACCCTCCGTCCCATCCCTGCCCCGACATTCATTTCCACCCCACCATCCCCCCACCCCTTCACCACTGCCCCGTCTTTCCCCCCCACATCTCCGCCCCCTGTCCCGCCACTCCCCCCACCCCCCGAGTGAGGCCCCCCTCTCCTACCCCCCATGTGAGGTCCCCCTCCCCCACCCCCACCCCCACCCCCACCCCCCGAGTGAGGCCCCCCCCCGAGCGAGGCCCCCCCCCCCCCGAGCGAGGCCCACACACCCCCCCCCCCCGAGCGAGGCCCACATCCCCCCCCCCGAGCGAGGCCGGCGCCCCCCCCCCCCCCTGTCGCCTTACCAACTTTACCGCCGCGGATCCGGGTCCAGAGTCCGGCCCGGCCGGGAGCCCCGGAAAGCCGCCGCCACGCCACCGCCATGTTGAGCCGCCTCCGCCGCGCTCCGGCCGGAACCCGCAGCCGATGGGAACGTTCCGTCCCCCACCCCGGTCCCAGCTGCCCATCGGCGAATCAGCCCCATCTCCCAGCACAAGTCGCAGCCTGTAACTCCAGCTGGAGACGACTCATTGTGTCTGGAATCGTCCACCGAGTCGGACCGGTATCCCTGCTGCACCGATGAGCTGGTCTTCGCAGTGCGCAGGCGCGTTGTGAAAGGGCCAGCCCCTTCCACTGCAGTCAACACATATCACCTACAACCCTGAGATTCCTTCCCTGCGGGGCAGGCACAATGACCACTGCAAAAAAAAACCTGCACTCACCATGCACAAATAAAGAAATGTAAACAAACTGACTGTGCAATACACAGAGTGAATACAAATCAATAAGTAGGAGTCCTTAAATGAGCCCGATTGAGTTTATGGTTGAGGAGTCTGATGGTGGAGGGGGAGCAGCTGTTCCTGCCTGGTGGTGCAAGTCTTGTGGCTCTTTCCTGATGGCAGCAGCGTGTGCTGGAGATATTCTCGATGGTGGGGAGGGTTTTGCCTGTGATGTCCTGGGCTGCGTCTATCACCTTTTGTGGATCTTTACATTCAGGGGTATTGGTGTTCCCGGACTAGACTGTGATGCAGCCGGTCAGCGCACATCGGTAGAAATTTGCCAGAGTTTCCGATATCATACCAAACCTCTAGCAGAGAACGAAGATGTGCTCAAATGTTTCTCACGCAAAGCCAGCATTTCCACAGGATGGGGTGGAAATTGAGGGCTTGAGCTTTCCGCCAGAGGGTAGGAGGCCCAAGGGACAATCATGTGAGGAAGGATGTACTGACTTTGGAGGCAGGGCAGAGGAGATTCACCAGGTTGATTCCAGCGATGAGGGGGGTTCGAGTCATCTGGGACTGTACTCATTGGAATTTAGAAGAATGAGAGTGGATCGTATAGAAATGCATAAAATTATGAAAGGCATAGATGTTTCCATGGGTGGGGGAGACCACATACAGCCTCAATATTTAGGGTAGAAGATATTGGATGGAGATGAAGAGGAACAGCTTTTCCCAGAGGGTAGTGAATCTGTGGAATTTGCTGACCATTGAAGCAGTGGAGGCAACCTCAGTACATATATTTAAGACAAGGTTGGATGGATTTTTACACAGTAGGGAATTAAGGATGTGGGGAAAAGGCAGGTAGGTGGAGATGATCCCATCATCAGCCTTCCCACATTTTGTTTTCATACCCTGGTGAAGGGCTCAAGCCCAGAACATCAGTTATGTACCTTTCTTTGCTACATACAGGACACTGTTGACTAGTTGAGTTTCTCCAGCATTGTGCTTTTTCTTCAACTCGGGTGTCTGCAGATTTTTGTGTTTTGTCCCCACCATGATCTCATTGAATGGCAGAGCAGGCTCGACAGGCTGGGTGACCAACTCCAGCTATTTCCCCAGAGACATAGATGAGCACAGGAGCCTGCAGGCACTGGCATCTGAAGCTAAGTGGGATGGAGGATAAAGAATGGTCAAGGTTTTGAGCCAAAACTCATTAATCTGGATGTTTTTGGTCAGGTCAAGTAGGAAAAGTTCAGAATTTAAATACAAATACATGAACCATAGAGCTAGGGTTTATATGGATAAATCGGACCAAAAGATCCCGTTCTGTCTTCTGTACCCATGACTATTTTCACTTGGTCAAGGATTATCAATGGCAACAGGTTGTTCCCCCCCTCACAGTTAAAGGGTTCAGTGACAAAATTCTCCTCCACGCAGACAGAGAATCAGTGCAGAAGTGAACAAGACCTTGCATGTGAAAGGTCCTGCAATATTCCAATTATTTAAAAGAGCTGAGAAATGCACCACTCAACTGCTTCAGAAGGTGAGTGAACAGAGAATGGAGATGCATTTTCTTCTTTGCCATCCAAACCATGTCTGAACCTCTCTCAGTTCGTTGACTGTTTAGGGTCTTGGTATTACCAAGCACCATGTAGCAACTCTGCTTTCAAATACATGAAATAGAACCCTTCTGGGTGGTTTCAGGGTCCCCAAATCCCATTTTAACCTCTGAACTTTAAAAGCCACACAAAAACATAATTAATATTATCCCTCATTGAGTGGTCATCAGCTGCTTCTGCCACTTAACTAAGCAATGAACAGGCAAAAAAAAACTCAGCATCGGACTCAGGACAGACCATTCATGCTGAGTTCTAATCAATCGCTCCAAAGCACTAGAGCACATTTTAATCACGAGATGGCTGTTTCAACACCAATCGTGAGCTGGTTGCAAAAAGTAGAGGAAATTGGCATTTTTTTTGGAAAAATGATTCTATCATGAAGAATCACTGACAACAATTAGAGATGGCGGTGGAGGGGGTAAAGTCAAACACGTCACTCAAAAAGCATGTAATATTAGTGTTTTATTTGATGTATTACAGGATTATGATTCTCTAACAGTCTAACAATCTCATGTCGTCGTAATAAAATCTACACACAACACAGATGAACGAAGATCTATCCATTCTACAGAAACATTTCTAAATTACACTAAAACACTAAGCTACAATATGGTAAAATCCTCTAGCAAGGGTTGGATCAGGATAGCTGTAAATGGATTAACCAGAATATTGTTCAGGATCAATATCGACCCTCATTTGTAAAGTAAGAGATTTTAACTGAAGAACAAATGGAGAATAAAAATTTGCCCGAGGCATTGCACCAATTGTGTCAGGGAATCGTTTACAAGGTCAGTCTACTTAAGCCCAGGTCATCGGATGACTGACGTCCCTCTAAGTATTTGTACCCTCAACCCCAGTGCAAGGACTACTTAAAAAAAAAAGGGCCACTTACACGAGAATAATCCCAAACTTTCAAATGGAATCCACATTAATAACTCTGAACAGTTCCATTCAAGTTCACCAATTACACTTTGCTGCTTGCCCAGCTAACCATGGATCAATTATCCTTGCTGTCAGCCACTGTGATAATTTATCACATTAAACCTTACCCATTCTATTATGTTTTAAAATCCTTTTCACTGTAGAAATATTCTACAAAAGCTGCCTAACAGAGGAGGATGAGGCTAAAGTTGAAGTCACGCCTACTCTGTAATACTCAATTAGGGAATCACACTGACACAGGATTACGGATGCACGTTTGCACACCTGGTAAGATGCCAGATGTGCACATTGCACCAATATTCAATAAGAATCAGTCACTCCAATAAACCTGGCAACCCATCGCAAATCTGTCCCTTCAGTTGTGCAGTCAATCTACTCCAGCCAAGGGTTCACAATAAATTCAGGGCTCCAATCCAACAGAGCTCTGTGAAATGCTGTGAATGCCACTATCTACCTTACAGCCCTGTCTGATCAGAAACTTTGTTCCACTGGCAGGGCTAAAAGAGGCAGCTTTTCAACTGACGAGTGCCAGTTTGGCCCATCAGAAAGAGCAGTACAATCCCATTCAAGGTCCAAGGAAACAGGTTGGGAAAATAGAGGTTTGCAGTTGCGGAGTAGAAATAATTCAGCCCGGGGAAGCCCCAAACGATCTGTCTGTGCAGAAACCAGCCGAGGTCATACGGATTAAAATGGGGGATTTAACTCAAAGCCAAATCCCAGGAGAAAGCCGTGAACAATTTCACAGGGGATTAAAGTGTAACATCAAACACAAACCCAAGAGCAATGATCTCTCATCAGGCCATTCGTGCACCCATGTCCGAGGCTGAAATTCAGGTCAGTCTGGACTGGTGATGAGCCAAAGTGCAATAAGAAACTGATATTCATCCACAAGTTATTACTGGATGGTACTGGAGCTTGCACGACGACTTATTAGCCTAGATGCCATTTCTTTCTCACAGGTGCCAGCCCTTGTGGTCACTAACGCCAGCAGTTCAAACATTTAGCACTAAATTCAAAATCTGATTTTACGGGAACTGTAGTATCTGAGAGGGGTGGGGTTGAGGGTTGAAGAGGATGGAAAAATCAACACAGCTCAAATTCACTCTGCACTTGAATGTACCAGAGAAGTAAGGGTTATCTTGCAAGCAAGTGGATGTAGTACCAAATTATAAACATTTTTCGGAGGGAGATTGTGAAGAGAAAACCAGCCTGGTGCAAGTAAGAGTTAAAAGTGGGGAAGGAGTCGAATGAGTGAAACCTAAGCAAATAATGATGTTGGGCAAGCGGCTACTATCACAGAGTAAATTAACATATCAGAGGAGTTTAAAATTGAGGCAGCAGAGCAGCGCAGCAGTTAGTGCTGCTGCCACTCCAGCAAGCAGCTTTGATCCTGAGCTGAGAGGCTCTTCAAGAAGAGTTTGCATGACCCTTCTGCGACCAAGTGAGTTTCCCCAGCTTTCTCTCAAAGACATGCTGGAGTTCAATTGGCTTCTATTAATTTGCCCCCGTCACGGGCAGTTGCAGGAGAATTGGGGGGGGGGGGTGTGGGGGGGAGTTTATGGCCACGTGATAGGGAAGATGCTGGGGAAAGAGATGGATGGGATTGCTTGGAGACATCCTCCTACATTAATGCTTTGACCCAACCGGGATTCAACAAACAATAAAACACTTTGAAGTACTCCCATTAACTGTCAGCTGCCGGCAATCATTTGAAAGGCAATAATGCTAACCTCGCTGTGGAGAAAGGAGAGCAGAGGGAGGTGATTACTGATAGGATTCTTCACCAGCTCCAATTTTCACAGCCATCAAAATAAATAGCAACTCCATTCCAGCCTCTCAGAAACAAATGGAAGTTCTGTACATAGCGCTGTGTGCAGCAAGATGCAAATACAACAAAACCTCTCCAGATTCCAAATAGTTAATTCTCCATTCCGAAATGGAAGGAAGAATAAACAATCTGGGAACAGGGATTCCTTTTTTCTATTGTCAATTCCCACCCCCCCAATGTCCAGACTCTCTCCTGCGCCCCCCCCCCCGCCAACACCCAGACTCTCTCTCCACCCGCCTCAAATGCCCAGGCTCTCCCCAGCCCCCCCCCCCCCCAAATGTCCAGGCTCTTTCACCCCCTCCTAAACGTGCAGACTCTCCTCAGTGATTTTATAACAGTGCAAATGTCCCATAAATGTGCATCTGCAATGCTTGCAAGTTATCAGTGACCATTTAAAAACCTGGGGCTCATTTCCAAAGTTTTGATGGACGTGTGAGTACTTGTTGAATGTTAAACTCCGTTATAAACTGGTGCACTGTCCCAGTTTACCAGTTGCAAACAGATGTTCGTCTGAGCAGGATAAAGCTGGAATCTCAAACAGCTCCCTGCAAGTGGCAGAAGCCTGACAAAACCCGGTCTGAAACTGCCGATGTTTTGTGGAAGTGGTAGTTCATTCGGCGAGTGGCTGAACATCTGACTCAGTGAGACCAGCGAAGCTTTTGTGAAGGGTTCTTGTTAATCAACTTGCCTACTGGATTCCTCCCAGTAATGCAGGTGAAGTACCTGGCAGTCAACTTCAATTCTTGTATTAAAGCATCATGCAAAATAGGTGACTTAGGACTTTATTGCAGAGGTTAATTCTCTCACCCTCACACACATTACGCTGTGACTGACCTGTTCATACCAACTCTATCCCAATCCTCAACATTTTAGGACACTATATATCAAATAGAAAAATCAGTGTATACAGCAACTTTGTCAAATCAGTACTTATTCCACCCCCCCACCCCCCACCACTCCCTATTCCAATGCCTGTGATGCAGACTTATTTTGCATAAGGCAAAGCCCATTAATAAAGACATGAAAAATGAAGGCAGCCAAACCACCAAGTCAGGGCACAAGATTTTCAAAAGGAGCCGGGTTGATTTGCATCCTTTTCCTCAAAGTTAAATGCCTTGTATAGAATTTGCAGTCAGTCTGCAGAGTTTAAAATCAATTTTTCTATCAGAGATTGCTGCGAGTTCAATCCGAACATGGTGGAAAAGCAGACTGGTTTCTTCTACATCTGGTAGAAATGTGAAGTTTCATACTCAATAGAGGTTTTAAAGTTAATCATATAAGAGGCAAAATTTATTTCATCTGAAGTGTTGAGTGTAAAATCCTGTACCCTAACTATTGCGGCATACTGCTAGAGAATACACACAACCCAGTCCAGCAGTTTAGGTATTGGAAAACAAATTCCAACATGATACCCACGCAAGTTTCTGTCAGAGCTATTTCTCGACCTGTACGGCACCAATAGCACTTGGACCAGTACAGGTCGTTCAACCTACCATTGATGTCCTTCCAACCCACGAACAAAACCACGTTCAAGATCCCAGTAGACATGGAGCATTAAGTTGAATATTTGGGAATAGCCAGGCAAGAAGGATGCAGTGATCTAAGTATCTGCATGCAAAGCATTAATTACGTTCGTCTGGGATTCAGTGAAGAGGCAGTCTGTTCACGGCTTGACTTAGTGCTGTTGAGCACCAGATTTGCTGCAAGACAGATACCTGCTGCTCCAGGTGCTGCACTGGTTCCACTAGCCTTGCATTGCTGCTTTTCAGGTGATCCTGCAAAATTGTCAAAATAAAAAAGAAATGGGGCAGGCAAAAAGCAAACCGGACAGGTACCAGGCAGGACCGGAGAGTTAAAAAAATATATAATCCAATTCCTCCCCTTTTACTACAGCCAACACCAGATCTGCAAAACCATCCTTCACAAAAACAAGCTCATTCATCCCACATTTCTATAGGAGTTAGGAAGCATTTCTTGCCAGTCTTATTGGTGCCTAAACCTTTTAAAAACAACTCCCCCCACCACAAATTTGAAATTAAGTACCCATCATATTTAGATTATTTAGCCTGTTCATACCCAAGGTCTATTGGTAATTTCTAAAACTTCCAACTGATGGTCTCTGTTCATTTGAAATTGCCAGGTGATTCAGAATAATAAAGAGGAGAGAGACCAGGGGGGTGGGTCATACAAGGTCAAGGAAACCTTCCATAAGCCACTGGCTCCTTTATGCTGCAGTGGAAGGCGCTTTAACATTTTAAAATCGACAGGATATCTAGAAGACAAACTAATGAGGAAATCTACTGACCAACGCAGGATCAGGCAGCAATCATCATTTCACCTTCTCCCCCCTCCCCCCCACCCTTGTTTATTTTTTTAAGTATATAAAACTTTACAAGACTGGTATCAAAGAATCTGTATTATTACATCTCCATGGTAAAAACCAAGAAAAAAATCCCTACCCACCATGCACACACCCACTTTCCCCATCTCAGGTTTAGCTAAATCCATGGGCGATGAATTTGGACAATTCATAGACATTTTTTTTGGAGGGAACTGAATCTGGATTTGGTTTTCATTCCTCTTGAAAGTATCAGTTCTAAAAAGGTCTGAGGTGGTGTCATGAACTCTTAGCTGCCATAGTGCATTGTATTGGTGCTTATGGACATCGGAGAGGCCATGGATATGGCAGGGCCGCCCATGGTGAACTGACTGTTGATTGAATAGTGGCTGCTGCTGGAAATAACTCCCTGTCCACCGCTTGAAGACCCTAAGAAAACATAACAGAATAACAAATAGCCATAAACGCCAAGTTTCTCAGACAAAACTCCCAACATTTTAAAAAGACAACTTCTTTTGAGGACTAATATCCTTTGACCCCATCCCCGCTTTGAAAGCGCATTGCTGCAGCAGCTCCCCGATTCAGGTAGCTAGCTTCCCACAGTCAGCCTGCTGGATTTTCCAGCTAGTGACCCCCAGTGTAGATGGATCAAGCAAGCCCCCCCCCCCCCCCCCCACCCCACACCACTTGATCATTATTGAAGCAGGACTGAAAGATAGGCACACAGAATCCTCGTCACTCAAGGAGGAAGGGGGAGGGGGTGGTGATGTGAGTGAAAGCACATTACCTCACTCTATTCTGAGACAAAATTAATTAATGTTCACTTATCATAGATCTGCCCCGTCCATGCGATATTAAACACCCAAAACCAGATTTTATGAAACCTAGTGTGTTTTTTTTTAAATAAAGGGACGACAGATTCATTTCCCCATCCCAGCTGAAACACCATCTTTGGTCACGGATCAATTCTGCAGGTATTGACTGCTCTTCATTACTTTGGCAGGCTGAGGGGAGCCTACAGCGGGGAGCAGTGACGTGGGGAAGGGCAGACATCATTAGGCCTTCGTTCTGCTCTCAAGGACTTCACGTTACTTCAGTTACAATGGCCATTCCCCTTGCCGCCTACACAATGGTAGCAAAGCCTCTAGTTTTAAAACAAACTCGCATCTTGTGACTAAAATAGGAAAACTACATGCAATTATAAAAAAGAATTTTTTTCTTATAACAAGTTAAAGGCAACAGTAAAATATAGAGCGTTATAGAAGTTATAACTGGCCCATAAAAAAAAGTTAAAGCTACCCAATCAGACAACAAGGGCATATTCATTTTAAGTTAATGCAAAATTGAATGTTCAAACTTTGAAATGTTGTATTTGCCCAGGGCAACTTCACTTCAGGGTGTGGACTCTGGCCAGTCAAATAATGGACATTAGACACCAAAGCAGCACGTCCCACTACTCAAGACACTTCCTGCGCATTCATTCAGAGCAAAGTGAGGATGAGCTAAAGAAGCAAAGGAAATAAGTCACATCTTTCTAAAATCTTTCCTCCCAACAAACCCTCAAGGAAATAAAAAATATGGACCTATAGCGTACTCTGTGGACCGTCTCACTGAATGCACAATTTGGCTTAGAAGGGAGATGTCAACGTGCTTGGACAGTGCTTCTCTAGACCTGATTTCTCTGATCAAACTGATAGACTGATCTTCTTCCAATTGCATTAGAGTAAACCACTTGAACCCAATTAGATAGGCCAAATAGTTCAGGACGAGCTGAAACATTTGAAGACAAAAGATGAACGGATCTCATGAGGAGCAGGGTGTTTTTTTTTATTAAAAAGACTGCCAAATTTGGAGCTGATCTAGCCTCCACTTCTCTGGAAAAGTCAGCATGGAGGAGAGAGTTGGAATATATAGGGGGTATTAAAACAATACATTTCAGTTAACAGCTTCACCAAAAATGAACAAATTTGTTCGGATAGTGGGGGTTTGCTACTCCAGTACTAAGGTGATGAGACCCCACACTGTTCTGCTTGCACCTAGCCCCATGCACACACAGTCACGTGCTTGAAGCAAAATTAACCTTGCCAGATGTCAGGGCAGTACAATTTCAGTATCCGTAATCAGTGCCATTACAAAATTACCCGGGCGCAGTGATTCAAATGACATCTGAATGCAGGCCCCTTGTGGACATGATAAAATCTCAGTGATTCACAGACTGTCACTCCGTTCCATTGTACCCAGTGCAATTTATGGTGTGGGAAGAGAAGGGTACAACTCAACTTCAACACTGATTGGGGAAGGGGGGAGAACAGATAACTAACAGCGAGAATCTCACGTTACTTCGAAGCTCCAATCCAAACTTGTTGGTTTCAACAAGCTCCCTGCTTGAGAGAAAACTCTGGTGGTCTGCATTGTTTTGGGATTTAATGGACTCCCTTCTTTCCCCCGTCCCCACCATGGTCCAAATTTGAAAATGGCAAGCAATGCTATACATTTGGCGTCCTTTTTCTTTAAAAACCTTTTTCTCCCCCACCACATTGAGATGATTTCTCTAAGCCAAAAACAAAGATTTGTGAATTAAAGACCCTTGTCATCTTGTTCAGAAGCATTCAAAACAATACCCACGATAGATGACTACTTGGAGGATTACAAATTTTGGACACACCCATTCATTTTAGTTTCTCTGTCGCTATTGGAAGTGCAGACTTTTACAATAGCGACACATTTACTCATCACGAGCTATGGGAAGACACAGGGCCTTTAATCAACACTTCATAGTTACCAGCATGCTATGAACCTTACTGACAGAAATCCGGCTCCAGGCACTTGTAGCAGCCTGCTGCCAATGGAATTCCTAATGGAAGGGAGTCTGGAAAACGATGAGCCATGTGGAGAACAAAACAATCCCATCAAAGTCATAAACAGCCAACCTTACAGCCAAGGTTCCAACTCAAGATCACCTTCCAATAGAGACAAAAAGAAGATGCAACTGTCCAGACTTTTTCCACGCACTTTCAGGCCACAGGCATGGAGTTGGAAAGAAAAATCAACCAAAGTTCAGACCAATCAAGTAGAGAGTGCTCAAAAATTGAAATCGACCAATTTGGACAGTCTGAAATACATTACAGCATCTACACAATCGAGGATCCCATGGGAGTACTGGAACCATAGCTGTATGCTGGAGAGCTGGTCTGCATGTATATATAAAGGGAGGGTGAAGACAGGGGATTGAGGGGGGAGGAAAATTGGGGGAGAGAAAGGATTGAGGGGTGAGTAAGGAAATAAAATAAATAATGGTAAGAAAAGGAGGTTTTTTAAAAAAAAAAGAGTGATTCAACTTGCACAGGGAGATCAACTCAAATTTCAGAGAGAAAGACAAAGTGCAAATGCTGGAATTGCACAGTAGCATCATCAGCCCCTCCAAAAAGAGACGAGTTTAGCCAAGTTCTGGCTTGAATGTCGGACATCACCAGAAACGGCAACTCGTCTCATCCCAGTTCGGTGGCTGACAGAACTTCTGTGAATTTGCAATACTCGTGGATTATGATGAGATTAAAACACCAAAAAGGGAAAGGTCACCAAACTGAAAAGAGAATTAAACTGCAGGAATAATACAGCGATCAGAACATGACCCTCAGGTCTCAATCCATGGTCTAACTGGGAGGAGAAAATACAAAAAAAAACACAGGGGTCCAGCAAAATGGCAGAATGACAATTTTTAAAACTTAAAAAAAAACCTGTGCTTAACTGATAGCCACACGGACTAGAAGACAGGCCTAGCTGCCAAGACAAACTCCAGGAACAAACTATTCAACGAGGCGGAATTTAACAGCAGGACCACAGCCTCGGTGCACTCCCTGTTCAAAAAGGTTACGTCAACATGAACACTAGCCTGGAGTCCTCCCTCCCAAGCCGTGTTCAGCTGAACAAGCATTTTTGACTGTAACCTCCAATTTTAACATTACTAACAAGTTGAAGGATAAGATGAACTACAGGAGTTGGAGCACCTCAATTTTCAGCAAAGCAGAGGGGGTGGCAGGGAGAATGGATATTTAAAAAAAAAATCTTGTGTAGCAGGGATTAACATTTAAGGTTCTCACAATTAACTATGTGACAGGTTGTACTGTGCATTTAACCTACTATCAACTGAAAGTTCAGTTCTTTCCCCGTGCACAGAGGACCTTTTCAAGCAGACCAGCCAACACTTTATTGCATAGCAGGCTCGTAGGTGCAGTCTGCCAATTCCAGAAGGAACTGGATTGGCTACAGGTTGCTATGGGTGCCTGGAGCCAAACAGTTGCGTTTCCATTGGCAAGTTTCATTCGACCGGTCAAGCCTCAGAGGGATTCAGGGCCATGTCTTTACCCTGTATAAATCCTGTGCTCATAATGGATCCCAGTCTTGAGTGAGTGTGATTCACTATCCCAGTGTTGGCTGTGAAGAGAGGAGGAGAGAGACCTTCCAGTAAAATACGACAAAGGGAGGGAAAAGCACTAAACAAAAAAATGCACAAAGCTCATTCCTCAATAATGCATCAACTAAAGTTCAATTATGCATGGTGTCAGCACAGTGTCACCAAATGCCCATTGCAGTCAGATGGAAACAGATTGTTGACATCATGTGGAGTTCATCAATAAAAGGAAAGCTTCAAACAGGAATTCAGGGAACAAAATGCCCCTGGAGTTTAGACAGTAACAGGCCGGCACATCAATTAGACTGATTTTGGATTGTAATTTCATGTCATTGCAGGTTTGTGGAATTAGACTTGTGGAAAGTATTTAAAATCTCGCACACCGGGTGAAGTGGAGAATACCGCAACTCAATTCTCATTTCTAAATTTCTCATGTGAAAGTTTCACCTCTTCTCTTGCTAAAAACAGAGATATAATTTGACACGAGCCAAGGACTTTCCAGATTCGGAACCAAGTGATGTTTCTTCATGCAAGCCCAGGTATTTAGCATCAGCGAATCGGAGTGTAATCCCAGTGACCCCATACTTCAAGGGCAGGTGGGTCAGCATATGGGAAGAGCCACTGCATTGCCTCCCCAGTTCCAGCAATACTCGAGGCCAGCTGGAGCGTCCCAACGAGGAGTGCAGCTAACAAGACCTGGTATTAATACTACTTACCCACATGCTATTGATATAATCAATCATTTCATCCTTCCTTCCCCTGTCTTTAGACACATCTTATTCCAGATTACTTCAGCATGTCAATACTGACTTAACTGCCCATCCTCAATAGAATGTTCAACGACCTTGGTTGTAACCAAGAACAAAGATCTAACCCAATATTGTTAATGGAATGGAAAAAGATAGGGATTTGGGGAATGGAGAAAGGGAATCAAGAAAAAAACCCCAACTAAAGTGTCAAAAAAAAGGTAATCTTTAGGTTAGCAGATTAATAGAAACAAAAAAAGACCTGTATTCTATTTCAAACTGAAATCTTCTTTTAGACATCTTACTGGCTTGTTTCCTTCTCAAAGGCTAGAGATTTAATATCACCGTGTGCACAGAATTTAGTGCTGCCACTGCAAAATTTCAGTTTCTCTGGAGTAAAAGTACTAAAAAAAAATCTGTTCAACAGTAAAAAAAAAAATGGCACCATTGCTGCATGCAATTTGAGCTACCGCACTGAGAATATGTTCTGGCCCAAGATCAATGTAAACGTCGAGAAATAATTTGGGGGCACAAATTCAAACCGAGGCATATATCAAAATGGGTAAAACACCTTGAAGGGCTCAAGCCCAAAATGTCGGTTCTGTATCTTTATCTTTGCTGTATGAAGTCCGCTGTTTGACCTACTGAGTTCCACCAGCAATGCATTTATTTTTTAGTTATACATTAGGTGGGAGGACAGAACATTATCTTCATTAGGGTTTGCTGGGTAAATTTTGAAAATATTGAGCAAAAGGATAAATTAAGTAAAGTGCAAACATTTCCTAACGTATTTGTCATTCATAGTACGAAGGTGCTGCAGCAGTGGTGTTAACTGTCCATCCCCAATTCCTCCTGAATCGGACAGGTTAGATTTGACCAGATTGGAGAATCAATCCAGTACTACTTCTACAGTAGATACACTGGAATAAAGAAAAAAAAATTAGCTACCTTCTTGAAGTTGCTATGGGGTCAAATAAGTTACCTTCTCTGGCCCACAGCCATCAGTAACACCCAACCCCAAGAAAAAGGCCAAGAAAAAAAAGTCATAAGTACCATAACTGACTATTTACTTTAGTTACAGCTGATCGAGTACATTCTGATCTTCGACTCTCCTCCTGAAGAAACCCAGTGCCCACATCACAACATCTTCCTGTTCACCTTTCGAGTAAACATTTCAATTCCAACATTTCTTCAGTTTTTTGAGTGGAACTTTCAAGCACCCCAACATTTCTTTTTCCTCTATACTTTATCAACTCTAGAATATTTTGCAGGTAGTTCTTCCTAGAACAAGGAAGGATGCAGTGCAAAAAGACAACACAAACCATGAAGTTCAAATGTTAGGTTTAAACATATTTTGGTTTGGACTCGTCGTAAAACCAATGGCTTGACTGTTAAATAATTATTTGCCCAGAAGTCCTGCATGGCGCAGGCATTATCAGAATTCATCATTGTACATCTCTAATGGGACCAAACTGAATTGGCTGGTTCTGTTCGATCTGGAATCACATCAGGCTAAGTTTGGCATATTTCCTTTCTGGAAGAACATTACAGGATTTTGCTTCCCATTACTGAGAGAATTGAAAAAAACCCCAGACTAACTGACTAATTCACAGCTTCCAAGATTGGATTCAAGTTGATGTGTGGCTAAATTTCCTCTGACCTCATTTTAGAGGCGAGAGAGTCAGACTAGTGTCAGGACAAGTTCCTACAGCACTGGTCACAGACACTCACCTCAGAGGGATCAGAGTTAAACAAGTTCATTTTCTAAATTTATTCACCATTGTAAGAATTGAGATAGACTTGGACACCCACAGGGAGATGCCTCCAGGTCCTGTCTCCCTTTTCCCTCAACAATGCTTGAGCAAATTTATCCTGATGTCTAATATAAAAATCTTACTAATCAGATATGAAGTTGGTGTGTTTCTACAGAAATGGTACTCATCATTCAAGGTTAGATTGCTGCAGTCGGTTCCCTAACTGTTAGGGAGTCACTATTTTCAATTCTGGGACATCTTAATAGTGGCCAACATTCCTTCTAAATAAGGTGCACATTTCATTGAAGAGCACTGTAGATCGTGCAGAGATCATGGCACAGAATCCAAACACCGACTACAACGAAATAGGGAGAGACGTGGCAAGTTACTCCGCAAATCACAATTTAAAAAATTGTGAATTAGCGACAACTGAATTTTGAATGATCAAAAATAAATGTGAATGAGCTGAACATTATGGAGATAGATACCCGAAAATCACAGACCACAAATGACAGAGCCCAAGTACGTCTGGAAAGACTGTAGCAAGAGTTAGTTTCTCTATGCAACCTGGAGGTGTTCGATAGTAAAAAGGTTGAAAGAACAGTCACAAGCAAAATGCATTTCCCTTCCCCGATGGGAGCAGAAGTTCAAAACTAGACATTATTCACCAAATCAAATGTCAGCAGAACATCTTCATACAGGGATGAGATGCCAAAATGGGGTGGCCGAGGCAAACATTATAGCTGCATACAAAAGAAGACACAAGGGGGAAAGAAACAGGAAATATTGATAGAGTGAGTTGAAGGAAATCCATTGGTTGATTTGGAGCCTAGACAGGCTGGGCAGAAAGGACTGTGCTCTGAACTCTACACATTGCTCATTCCTACCAGTGATTACAGTACAAATGTTAAAACGGGACACCGGATGTAGCTAAACTCTACACCAGAAATGCTTTTCTTTCAAAGCTTTTCAAATCAGAACTTTAATGGTACAGCCTGGATATTAATATTGTTACACACTGCTTTGAAATAAAAACGGGTCTCCCCAAATTTGAACTGCCCAATAACTGGATGGCAAAACACAAACTCTGTTCCTGATCAGCAGAATACTCACCCAATTAGCTATGTTATATAGAGCTAGCCTTTCAGAACCCACTTAAATACATGAATGGATTGCAAGACTCTAGGGCCAGACAAGATTTGGAGATCAAAAGCTTGTGCTGAATTCAAGCAACTTTATGCTGTGTCTTGTAGCCATGAACTTCTAAAATAAAGGTTCGTCAAATCAGTAACGGTGAAGCTTTAGACATTTACCAACATAGTAACCTTTAAGAACTGGGAGAACTTAGCCAAACATTAGGTGACGTGGGGAGACAAATCATTCCCATCAAACTCTGACGCCAATTAATAGGATTGATTGTGCACAACTTAAAACATTTTTGGTCTAGAAGGTTGGGCTAATGAAAAACTGTTCAAATTTAAATTTTGACATACAGCACAGTAACAGGCTATTTCAGCTACGGCACCAATTACACTCAATTGACCTTCAACCCGGGTATGTTTTCAAATAAGAAAATGTACAGATGCATTAACAGATATTCTTCAGTTATGACCATTAACTTCCCCAATGCATTACAGATTTTTAAAATAAAAGTTCACCATTCTTTCTCTTCTCCCTTCATAAGACCTTATAGGACAGCCTGGCTGTGAGAAAATGCTAAAAATATTTAATAGTCATGCATTAATATTTAATGCATGCTCATTGCATGGGACAAACATTCTGGTGTCTTGAGCAGTACTGCACAAGTGTTGGTCAACAGAAATTAAAATTAATAGATAATTTAATAGGAAGTTATGATTTATTTCCAATGCTCTCGCACATCTCAATCTCAAACAGCTTCTGTCAATTCCACCTGGAAACTTCATCATTGCACGTTACAGGGAATCTCTGCTGAGAACTGGCAGCCATGAAATGACAGAGGAGTGTTGTGAGTGGGGGGGGGGGTGGGGGGTGGAAAAGAGGTGCAACTGGAAATCGAGATGGACCACATTCATTTGGAATGGGATCAGAAGAAAACAGTGTGAATCTTGTACCCATTGTTGGTTTATCTTTGGACAATATGGAAAAATTGTATTTCAACTTTTAAATAAAATGCTATTCTTGTCAGATAACCATGAACTTTTACCCAATTCAGTCTCTCATTCAAGGCCAAAGGACTGAAAAAAAAAGTGACTTCTCCTCCAATTATGAAGGGAAGCGTCGAGGAATTTCAAAATTCCTCGACAATGCATTGGGCCATCTTTTTATGGATTGGGGATCACTATGAAAGTTGTACTGGCTGAGGAATCTGGCCAGTGGAAATACTTCCCAAGCTGTGCCCATCAGATAAAGTCAACAAGAATCCAAATCAAAACAGATCCTACAAAACAGTGCACTAGAAGCAAGGGTTGCATCACACTGCTGACAGCTGATTTAACCACACTCAATTCTAGAGCTTCCCAAAGAGGTGCTTTGTGTTAGTAAGGGATAACCCAAGGTGGTGTGTGAGTGGGGAAAAAAGGTTGAGAACCACTGCACTCGGATAACTGAATATTATGCATCTTTTCTATTTATTGTCTCTTTTTAATTCAATTTTGGATACTACAGAAGAAGTATCTGCTGATTGTAGCAAGTAAGAATTTCAGTACACATGTACATTGTACAAAAAATCACCCAACTCCATCATACCACTGGAAAGCCGAGATGGCCGAGGAAGATTGTGAAATCTGATGCGGTTTGAAACTTTAAAAGCCCTTACTTCAACCTTGAACATTCCCAAAAAGCGGCCAAACAGGATTATTTTATACCTACCCAACGGAATCAGGTTGTTGTGGCTGACTGCGGACCCACTGGCAATAACGTTGCTCAAGTCATAAGCCGTTGGGACTCCTTCAAAAGTGAAAAAGCAGAACGTCGTGATTTCACGTCCGCAACGAGGGGTTAGCAGATGAGAAAACGCCAGCATTAAATTCCCCACCAACCCATTTGACATGCACCATATGGAACTGATAATATTTCATTGTGAACTGCTACCAATTCCAATGAGAAGGAAACGTTAGAGATTGAAAATTCTTGCTTGGAAATGCTGAACATAGGATGTTAAACATTTATGCATGAAAAATAAAACAGCAATTATCAGTTTGTCAGTAGCAATTCTTCCCTCCAGTGGAAGTGCATACTAGGAAAAAAATAGCATGAATCTGATCAGGCATGGAAAATGGCGAGAGATAGGATTAACCCTTTGGAGTCTGTGTCCTGTTTTTCAGGGACCAACAAGTGCAGATACTCTTGTGTCCCCTTTTTCTGGGACTAGTTTTATACCCAAACACAGAAATGCTGGAGGAACTCAACCAGTCTTGCAGCGTTCAAAGAAGATAAAGATATACTGCTGACATTTCGGATCTGACCCCCTCTTCAAAAAAATAAAGCAAAGAAATACTCATACTAATACTGATACTGATTTTCAACCTTTCAGTTTACCCATGGACAGAGGGCATATTATGAAAGGTCAAAATGGCTGGAGTCCAAAGGGGATTAAAAAACAAAAAGTAATTGGTCAGACAAAGATTTTGTGTTGTTAGAAAGACAAATACCTAGATGGATTAGAAAACTATCTGCTGAGTTTAGTTTGAGCAGGAATCAGACTGCAATGGTTTATGTACTTGGCAGTCAGATATGTGGATGACATCAGGGACTCAGTAGGATAAAACAAAACAGATGAGTTTGCCAAAAAAACACACACAAAATGATCATTGGAGAATCGCCATTGGTACGGTGATTTCCCAGATGGTGCCCAGTGGTTTAACCTCAGAGCAGCTGAGGACACTACTCTAGTTCTCTAGACATCTACCCTACTGCGCTATCATACAGACACCAGAGGGAAAACACGATTACAAGGCGTACAGGAGCGAGAGCTTGGCTGGAGTTAGAGTTGACTCAGCCAGGTTAAAGAACACAACAAATCATTGATAAATTAATATTTGCATTCCAATTCCTCTGCAGATGTACCAAAGAGAGAATGTTAAAAGACAGTTTTTAAATAGATTCAAAGTGAATTTAAGTGCACTTTAGAAAAGGTACACAGCATACAACCAAGGCAAAAGAAATAGATTTTCTGATATTTTGCAAGCCAGAGATGGAGTGTACCGTACCAGACACTGTTAATCCTGAGCTAAGGTTGTAAGAAGCAGATGTGTTCCACATGGTCTCTGACGGAGATATGTAATGCGATCCTGGTGGCGGAGATGGAGTTGTACCCGTGTATCTGCACAAAAAGGGAAGTAACTTCATTACACATCACAAAATCATGGGAAGGAGCCAAATTATATGCTGTTGCAGAGGAGAAAATGTCAGCGAGCAGAAGGTTACAGAAAAGATTTGTTTTGTGGGCAGCACATTACAGCAGCGCTGTTACAGCGCCAGAGATCGGGACTGGGGTTCGAATCACGCACTGTACGTTCTCCTCATGTCTACGTGGGTTTTCCCCTGGGAGCTTTGATTTCCTCCCATTGTTCAAAATGTATTGGGATGTAGGTTTTAAGTGGGCATAAATTGGGCGGCACGGACTCATGGGCCGAAATGGCCTGTTATTGTTTAAATTTAATTTTAAAAAATAACAATTTAATAATTTTAAATTTAATCTCTTGGCCTTTCAAATTCCTCGTTCCATCCTGATCGCAAGTTGCATTGGGACCATTGAGAGACCCGTCTGCCGACTGAAACACATTAATTACAACTGTGCATATGTATCTATCCTTTCACGTTCATCTTTTTTGTCTCTTGTGGCATTCTGGTAAATTTGTATCATCGATGTATCTTGAGTAACTGCAGCATGGAAGAATTTTGGTGCACATGGCCACAGACACATGTTACAGCACCAGCGACCAGGACCGGTTTTCGAATCCCGCGCTGTCTGAAGGGAGTTTGTATGTTCTCCCTGTATCTGTGTGTGTTTCCTCCGGGTGCTCCGGTTTCTTCCCACCATTCAAAACGTACCAGGGTTGTAGGTCAGTTGGATGCAATTAGGTGGCATGGGCTTGTGGGCCGAAAGAGCCTTTTACTGTGTTGTATGTCTAAATTTAAATTATAAAAAAAGTGTAATGAAATTGAATATCGTAGTTCCATAACGCATGACAAAAAAATTAGCATTGTATGCCAACACTTACCTGAAAAAGGGATTCTTCAGGTCGAGCAGGTTACTAGATTTGGAACCAGTCTGATCCACCTGGGCTAGAATACTAATGTCATAACTTTGCCTAAAGAAAAATGAGTAAAGCAAAATTATACTTGGTGGCCATTAAGAACTAATATAAATTTAGTGAGGTTACTCATGTTCATTTACGATTTATGTAAAACAAAACCCACAGCCAACCATGAGCAGTTGTAAAAGGACACCATACGATTGTTCAGTTTAATATTATCCCTGACTTCAATCACTCCCGTCCAGGATCCTACCTGGTATCTTAATTTCTTCAAATTTCGGCTGGATCCTTTTCAACTTGGACAACTAACCCCAATTTCCTGTTACATCACTCTTTAAAAGTTTCCTTTTAAACTTTCCACTTCTTTTTAAGAGGCGTGTCGCAAGATCTGTACTTGTAAGAGAATCCATGCAGACACGACAAATTTGATATGATTGTACTCATCCTATTACAATTACATAGCTTTTAAAAACCCATCAGATACAATTCATGTTACCTTTTATTGGCATTCAAAACGACAGTCCCTGAGAGAGTATCACCGGCCTTGGTGAAAAGTGGCGACTGAAGCAAACAGCGAACTTGGTACCAATGAGTTAAAGGCTCTGTTGGAGCAGTGGAGAGCCACACCGTCATTCTGAAAATGATTAAACAAAGTCAGCGCATGCCTAGAGAAAGAATACAAAATTTTGTGCGTCAGAAAATAATTTACAATTTAACTGATGCAGCAGGTGTAGGAACAGTTTCCTTTATGGACCAGATTATTCAGACCCTCAAGTTATTTCTGTCATTCAATATTATTGCTGATCATGATCCCACAACCCAACAAGGGAATGCTGAGTCATTATGTTCCACTGCAGAGGATGTGAAAGGTCACACTCTTCAAAGAAGACATTCCTTGTCAAATGCTATGCTTCTAACTCCAGATTATCCCAACTGGGATAGCATTCTCTCAGACTTCTGCTGAATCTTGTTTTAAACTACTGGATTAATACTGACAGAAACAAAATCTATGTTAAACGCATTCCTTCCATGGCCACGTTAAACCTATCACCTACCCCACAACTTCAAACTAATGTAAAGCCCAATATTTACTCCAATTTCAAGCCTTAAAACATTGTGCTTTAAAAAAAGTCAATCTCTTGATGAAATTAAGTCAGGTTAGTGAATTAATAGTTATAGTACCGGCGTGTATAAATGGAGACCATCAACAATGATTTAAATCAGTTGTCTTCAAACTGCCCCTAAACTAACATTCCACCTTAAGCATTCCCTATGCCATAGGTGCTCCGTGATTAGTAGTAAGGGATTGCTTAAGGTGGGAATGTGAGTGGAAAGAAAGTTTGAAAACCCACTGTTTTAATCATACCTAATTGACTCGTTATGTGCATGGTTTCATAACTCCAAAGGAAATGGGCCAATGACAATTTTTCTCAAGCAAAATATTTCAGAAACAATTGGGTCGAGAGCAGTGATTCTCAACCTTCCCTTCCCGCTCACATAGTAAGCAATCCCTTACGATTCATAGAGCACTTATGGCATACGGATTGCTTAAGGTGGAATGTGAGTTTAGGGGGGCAGTTCAACGGGAAAGGGAGGGATGAGAAAGAAAAACAGAAGCAGGAGGCCCAGCAGATAACCAGCCCAGAAGAAGAGGACCAACATCAAGAAGCCATGAAAAAAAACCCAACAAACAGATACAAGGAAGAGAAGTAGAAGACACAAACCCAAGAGCAGACACAGAAGAAGAAGAATACCAAGCTCTGCACAGAGGAATAGAAGGTAAAATGAAAGGATAGATAAAAAATTTTTTCAAGAACAAATGAAAGCATTAAAAGAATGGTTGACACTAGAATTTAGTGAAATGAAAACTACAGAAGAAAAAGTGAGTAGAATAGAGCTGGTCATAACAGATGTAGGGAAAGGATTAGAAAATGTGGAAGAACATGTAATGGCGGTAGATATGTAAGTGAATGACTTAAAAAGAAAATTGGAAGAAAGTGACAAAAAAGTTAAATAAACACAAGAGTTGTTAGCTCAGAGGATGGATATAATGGAAAACTATAGTAGGTGAAACAATATAAAGATAGTGGGCCTAAAGGAAGATGAAGAAAGCAAAGATATGAAAGAATTTATCAAAGAATGGATCCCAAAAGTCCTGGGAATGGCAGAAATGCAGGAAGGAATGGAAATAGAAAGGGTACACAGAACATTAGCCCTGAAACCACAGTCACAACAAAAACCAAGATCCGTTTTAGTAAAATTTCTGAGATACACGACAAGAGAAAATATATTGCAGAAGGCAATGAATAAAATTAGAGAAGACAAAAAAACCACTGGAGTATAAAGGTCAAAATTTTTTTTCTACCCAGACATAAGTTTTGAGCTCCTTTAGGAGAACTCCTCTTCTTTAGGAGTTTAACACAGCAAAATCGATCCTATGGAAAAAAGGCTATAAATTTATGTTAAGATATCCAGCAATGCTTAAAATAGTTATCCCGGGGGAGCAAAACAGACTGTTCTCGGATCCAGAGAAAGCACGAGAATTTGCAGAGTGCCTGCAGGACAAAAAGAGAGATGAAGTGATGTAACAAGAATGAAGAACGATGACAAACTACATATAAAGATGTAAAAATAATGTATAAGTAAGAACTAAAGGAGGGAAGTAAAGGGAAGTAAGGGAGAAGGGGGGAAGAGGAAGGGGTAAAAAAAATAAAAAGAAAAAGAGAAAAGAGAGGGGGAGCTTTGTTTTAATGTGAAGATAAAAGTCTTTTCTGGAGTGGGTTGGGTGGGAGAGAATAACAGTCACTGCGAAATCAGTTGACACTTGCGAACGGGTTCGCAGTCCGAATGGAGAGGGGAGTTGTGGTTGCCCGGCAAGGGACAAGGGGGCGACTCGGGGGGGGGGGGGGGGGGACACACACTTGGGTTAAGGGAATTTTAGATGTGGGAGTGGTTGAAGTATTTTATATTTTAGAAATGTTGTCATACATTGAGTTCAAAAAAGGAAAACTGAGAAATGAAAATGGGGAAAAGGGAAAAGGTGGTGGTGAGGAAGTGGAAATGAGATGTAAACAGAGTATGAGGTGGCCATTTTGAATTATATGACTATAAATATTAACGGAATACATAACCAAATCAAAAGGAAGAGGCTATTAAATTTACTGAAAAAAATAGATATAGCATTCGTGCAGGAAACTCATCTAACTGAAGTGGAACATAATAAATTAAGGAGAGACTGGGTAGGGCACGTAGCGGCAGCATCATATAATTCAAAAGCCAGAGGTGTAGCTATATATAATCAATAAAAATGTACCAACCAAAATAGAGGAAGAAATAATAGATCCAGCAGGGAGATATGTAATGATAAAGTGTCAGATATATTCAGAACTCTGGAATTTGGTCAATATATATGCACCTAATGAAGAGGATCAAAAGTTTATGCAAGATATTTTTTTGAAGATTGTAGAAACGCAGGTGAATATATTGATAGGGGGGAACTTTAACCTAAATTTGGATTCAAAGATGGATAAAACTGGACAAAAGACTAGCAAAAAAAACAAAGTAGCCAAATTTATGGTTAAATCAATGCAGGAAATGCAACTTTTGGATATATGGAGGAGACAACACCCAAAGGAGAAGGAATACTCATATTATTCGAGTAAACATAAAACATACTCAAGGATTGACCTGTTCCTGTTGTCAGCCCATATCCAAGGGAGAGTTAGGAAAACAGAATATAAAGCTAGATTGTTATCGGATCACTCACCCCTGTTATTAGCAATAGAGCTGGAGGACATCCTACCAAGAACGTATAGATGGAAATTAAACTCCATGCTACTTAAAAGACAGGAATTTAGAGAATTCATTGAGCACCAAATTAAAAAGTACTTTGAAATAAATACAGAATCAGTGAAAGACAAATTGAAATTATGGGATGCAATGAAAGCCTTCATCAGAGGGCAGATAATAAGTTATGTAACTAAGATGAAAAAGGGCTACAATTGGGAAATAGAACAGCTGGAAAGGAAGAACTAGCAACAAGGGAAGATACAACAAAAAGAAGAGAATTGGCGGACAAAAAAAAAATACGAAACACTACAAACGTATAAGGTGGAGAAGAACATAATGAAAATAAAGCAGAAGTATTATGAGCTAGGAGAAAAAGAACTGCACAAAATACCAGCTTGGCAGCTTAAAACAGAACAAGCTAAAAGAACGGTATTGGCATCAAGGAAAAAGGACAAACAAATTACATATAACCCAACAGAGATCAATAAAACTTTAAGGAATTATACGAACAATTATACTGAACTGAGAACGAAAGAAGACAAAATAGATGAGTTTTTAGCTAAAATTGAACTACCGAAATTGCAAGAAGAGGAGCAAAATAAATTGATAAAACCATTTGAAATAGAGGAAATACAGGATATATTAAAAAAGCTACCGAACAATAAAATGCCTGGAGAGGACAGACTACCAATAGAATTCTATAAAACATTTAAAGAGTTGTTAATTCCTCCTCTCCTGGAAGTAATGAACCAGATTGAAGAAACACAAAACTTGCCAGATTCATGTAAAACAGCAATAATTACAGTAATACCAAAGAAGGGGAAAGATCCACTAACACCAGCATCGTATAGACCAATATCTCTACTTAACCCAGATTATAAGATAATAGCAAAACTATTAGCAAACAGATTGGCTGACTGTGTACCAAAAATAGTAAAACTAGATCAAACTGGATTTATTAAGAAAAGACAAAACAACGGACAATGTCTGTAAATTCATCAACTTAATCCATGCAGTACAAGGAAATAAGACGCCGACAGTGGCTGTTGCTTTAGACACAGAGAAAGCCTTTGACAGGGTAGAATGGAATTATTTATTCAAAGTATTACAGTGGTTCAACCTACCAGAGAAATATATTAAATGGATTAAAGCATTATATAAGGGACCAATGGCGAAGGTGACAGTAAATGGATATATATCAAAACAATTTAAATTAAGCAGGTCAACTAGGCAGGGATGTCCACTATCACCCTCACTGTTCACTTTAACAATAGAACCCTTGGCAGAACTGATAAGAACAGAAAATAAAAGGGATAAAAATAAAAGAAAATGAATATAAAATCAGTTTATTTGCAGATGACATCATAGTATACTTAACAGAACCAGAATTATCACTAAAAGAATTACATAAGAAATTGAAGGAATATGGAGAAATATCAGGGTACAAGATCAACGCAAATAAAAGTGAAGCAATGCCAATGAATAATGCGGATTACACAGAGTTTAGAAAAGAATCACCAGCTTGGGGAGGCAGTTTGAAAACCACTGATTTAAATGAACCCATTTCAGGGTGTGAATGACTTCCTGGTGATTAAATTCCAGCCAACACACACATTGCACAAACCTTGTGAACATATTTTGCTTCAAGTGTTAACTAATTTAATACAGAATGAGAGACAAGAAAGTAAGTACTCACTGGGATCCAATGAAGGCCACATCAAACCAGAATGCCAAACCATGGACTAACCCTGAATGCAACATATGGAACTTGAATGGAATTTCTATTCTGCAAGAAGAAACAAGGGATGAAAACACTTGGAACAAGCCCAGGGGGTGATGCAAATATGTTTTAATTAGAGCTCAAGGTTCAGGCAAAAGGTTCTACTTCCTACACACCCATGCACACATCATTCACCCCAATCCTCCCCCCACAAAAAAAAAGGGAAATGTTAGAAAGGAATGCTGAGTTTTACAAAAACAGGTTCATAGTTTTGAAGCTGGAATGTTGATCTCAGATGGAAAAATCATCCAATAAGCCACAAAGTGCCCCTCACCATTGCCAGTGGCTAAACCACTTCTCCTACTCTTTCACCTAGGCTGAGCTGCCCTTTCGCTGCAACTGCCTCAGAGGAGACTGCCAGAAATATGACGACATGTCCAAATCCACAACAAATATTCATTAGTTTAAAAGCAGACTGCAATCAACATACGGCAGTTCAGGCATTTAAAATTATTACTATGGGATTGATAGATGCTTATTTTTTTAAAGTAGTATTTGACTTTCAGCTGCTTGGAGAACACGCAATGTGAAGGAGCATCAAGTGACCAGGAGCACGAGGCAGGTCAGGAACAAGAGCAACGTTCAGCAGACCGGGGGCCAACTGTCCCTTCACCAAATGATGCACAGTGATCACATTTCATCATGGTGTAGCATTTATAACACTGCCTTCTGGCACTGCTTCTGGCACCATGTAATTAGAGGCCCCGTCATCATGGTGGTGGGGGGGGCGGGGGGGCAGGGGGTTACTCCCAGGCATCCATTACTCTTCATTTAATGTAGGAGAGCTATCATTTTTGTGACTCTGGTCAAGCAGATCATGCTCAGAACAGTTTAAAAAAAGGTTTGGGACTGCAGAACACCTGGCCGATACTGGAGGCAAGTATGACCAGCATCAGCTTACAGTCTTTTAGCCAGGTATTAGAGGCGACGTGCATCTAGACAGAAGTAGATCAGAGCAGACCTACTGTAATTTCACGAAAATCTGACCCCTCCACCTGTTTGTAAAAGCGGTCAATGAGGTCACAGTATATTGTATGCACCCCTTGGCTCAATGTCATTGAAGATGTGCTTATAAAGACCCACTGATTGAAAAAGAAAACAGCGAATAACAACTTGTACATTTGTCACAATTGTCTGTTGACACACACAGATACAAGACTCAGCCATTTCCATTCTCACATCAACTTACCAGTCACTGCAGAATAATCGAACTGGCCGGGCCTTCTGCAAACAAAAGTCGCCCACATAACCCTCACTGCATCTATCATTTTGTTTTAAGATATACCTTCTGGGTTATTTTCGTGAAATTACAGTACTTCCGCCCTTGTGATAACATTAACGAATTTGCTGTTGACATAACCAGGGAATTTATCAGTCCTGCAAGCAAATCCTGAATTCAGCCAATTGATTCCAGCCCCAATAAATACAGGAGTTGTGTGGCGATGCTGTGTGACTGGCGCTCCGTCAGCCATGTTCATTGAGACTCTCCAGCCCCAGACATAGGAGTTGTATGACGATTCTCTGGGACTTGTATCCATCAGCACTGTGCACTCTGAGTTCGACATCTTACCGGTGCAAATCATTCTCTTCGGCTTCTAGAAAGTTCACTGTGTACTTCACCGACTTGGCCATAAGAATCCGGATGTCAAATGTGTCCTTCAACACACAAAGAGCAGTCAGTGTTACACGTGAAACAGCAAACCTGTACTGGGAATGCAACAAATCAATCGAGGATGTGTTGTGTTTAATTTCCTGATGGTTATAGTCAGGTTAGGGGTCAAGTTATCTTTAGAACTTCTGCACAGCAGTTTTTATTTTTAAACCACAAATGTTCTCCCACTCACAATCTTAGTGGAGATGCCAGGATGATGCAACAGCTATTTTTCAAAGTTGAGCTGAGACGGTACAATACTGGCATGGAGCACCAAAGGCAAGTCTAATCCTACTCAAAGACAACAGCCACTCAAGGGGCTAAAGTAACCAAAGCTGGATGGAGTATTTCAGCTTTCCAACACTGCCCCAGAGGAAAAAAAGATCATCTAATTTAACAACCCCCATGATCTTTTTGGCAGCATAAAAACTACCCCCCATGACCTTTCTGCTGTAAAACAATGAATTTTGTGACGTTTGTGACAATAAACTCTGGTTTCTGGCAGCACAAATGAAGTTTATGACCTATGTGATTTACGACCATCTGTACATTCAACCAAAAAAAAATCTGTAAATAAAAATTTACGCTTGGACGTATGTCCACCAGTGCTCATGATAGTGACCGTCAGATGATAACCCGGCATTGTGTACATCACAGCATCTCTCTCAGTTGCCATTTGGTAAGTGCAAATTATTCAAGTAAATCTAACAAATTTTTGTGCTGGATTAAACCACAAAGAATGTTGTTCTGGTATACAACATCTACAGGCCATGCTAACATATGTCTGACGCATCCATTTTGAGATCCAGTCTGAACGGAACTTGGAAGTATGTCGGGGAATGGCTTTAATTAATAAAAACCAATGCATCAACACACTCACCACAATTGGCTGTTTGAAGTATTCATCTACAGCAGCACCCCGCAGGGCGGATAAATCCACACCATGGAACGACGGCTGGTACCTGGCAAACACACGCACACACACATATTAGTGAGCAGAGAGAAACAAAGGGCTGGATTGGCATTTCAGAGCAAACAGTACTCAAGTTCAAGTTTATTATTATCCAATTTTACAAGTACAACCCGACAGATCAGCGTTCTCAGGTCCTCGGTGAAAAACACGCAGACGCACAATCAGACAAAGGATAGATATGCATTACATACATAAAAAGAAATATTATTTAATAAATAGTAGAGTCTTGGGAGGGTTTGTATGAACAGGTCACCAACAAAACAAAATTTCCAAACCAAACACCAGGGAACATCTGTACAAATTGGGAAGGGAGGGAAGTTTAGGGAAGAAAAAAAACATCCCAACAGTTGTGCATTGCCAGGGAATGGTGGTGAAGGCTGGAATACTCAGGGCATTTAAGAGACTCATAGACTGGCACATGGATGAAAGAAAAACAAGAGGTAGGTGGGTTTAGATTTTTTTTTTGGTAGGAATATTTTGGTCAGTCAGGACAACATTGAGGGCTAAAGGGCCTGTTTTTACCTTCATTGGCACCAGTAAAAAAAAAAAATCCACAGAAAGCACAAAAATAATGTATTGATCAAAACTCCATTGAGATTGAAACTTCTCTGTTCAGAAAATTTTGTCTGGTGCAAACAGAAAATAAAACACCATTTACTCCTGCACTTTTTAAATTTTTTTTAAATTTTTCACATTATGACTCTTGCACTTCTGAAGGCAGTTTTGTGATAACCATCTGCTTTACCACAAAGGTGAGCAAAGCTCAAGAACACAGCTTCTCCCAAAATAATACATCACTTCTCCATGTACAATAAAGCCCAACTAGGCCTCAAGCTCTTCCCAAAGTGCTTTTCATGCTTTTATTGGGCAACAGGAAACCAAATGTCAGCCTCGAATACACGTGACTCAATTATACCCGCAACAGCAAGTTTGCCAACACCAGAGGGATGAAGAGGGGCCAGGGGTTATGGACAGAAATGGAGGAGCCTGAGACTACATCAGCAGCCTGCAAAAGACACTACAGATGGCACCGCAGAAAACTGCTACACAAATACAAGTTTTACTCCTTTAGTTAACAGGAACAATCCTTTTGTATGACACTTGATTGGGAATGACAATATATTCCTCAAGTGGGAATTACATTACCCAGCCCTGAGAATTTATTACTGATAAGTTGGTTAACATTATGCATAAAGTGTGTAATGCCCAAACCTACTGAATATTTCTGGGGAAACTCTGCTAGTTTTATTAGGAGGTTGAAGCTTCTTATGCAAGTTTCCTTTGCTCCACATCCTCTGATTAACTGCTTTGTTTTTTTTTTAAAAAAAGGGTAGGAGGAAACCAGAGCACCCAGTGAACCCTACGCAGACACAGGAGACATGAAAACTCCTTGGATAGTGTGGGATTCAAACCCATGTCACTGGCTCTGTAATAGCATTGCACTAAACTCGCATTCTACACAAAAATGTGGGAGGAACTCAGCAGGTCAGGCTGCATCCACAGAAGCTAAAAGGTAGTCAATGGTTCAGGCCAAAACCCTTCATCTGTAATGTACTCTCTGTATAATTATTTTTAAAGATTAAAGGCCCATGAAAAATTCCTCTGCAGGTGTTCATATTGCATTACATCCTGATGTTGCTTGCCTCTCACCAGATTGTAGCTATTCTCATTTTCAAATTAATATGACATGTCCTCCAACACACCACAGCACAGTTCTTTACCTGCATCCTGACCACAGAACATTACAGTACAGAAAACAGGCTCTTTGGCCCTTCTAGTCTCTGGTGAACTGTTATTCTGTTTCGCCCCTCTGACCTGCATCCAGTTCACAGCTTACAGCAAAATTCCCAAAATCCAGATGGCAGAAGACTGGACCACCCAAGGATCCGGACTTTTTGAAAACTCTCAAACTTAGCGGGCTTTTGTGCACACGTTTGCATGTGAGCGCGAAGTGCCAAATACGGCAAAAAAATTTTTGTACTTTGTATTTTATTCAAAAAATGTTTTGTTAATAAACTATCAAAATTTACCTGTTCATCTCTTCTTTATTCCTCCTTATATATGAATTTTAAAAGTACTTCCTGAGAATTCAGCAAATCTGGACCGACCCAATCACCAAGCAGTCTGGACTTTATAACTTCTACTATATTTTCAACACCAGGTAGAAATGCCTCTTTGCCGCAACAGACACAGGTCAACAATCTACCTGTCCCACAAAACACCATGCTTGCCTGCATGCCCTGAGCTTTACATATTGCATGTACTGTAGCTTGAAATTTGAGTTTCCATGCTTTGAGAATGCCTTCATTAGGTTACAAAACAGTGCAGGGAAGTTAAAGGAAAGCACATTTGTCCAACAGAAATACATCATGTTTACATTTATTCTTAACAGTGGGATATGACAGCAGGAGAGGTAAAGTGTATCCTATTGCTGGAAAATAAGCTTATGGTGAAGAGGACTATTTTATCGTCCAGAAGAACAGACCTGACGTACAAAACAATGACTTGTTTATAGACAACATTATTCCAGGAGGTAAATGATGTAGGAATCACCCTGCCCAATACTGTGAACTCACTGCCAATAAACAGCAAATTAATAATGTTACTTCTAACAATCCCCCCACACTGTATTTTACTGGGGAAATTACACTGGTTTCACGAGGAGGTTTTAGATTTTTTTTGCAAGGTCAGTTTCTTCCACTCTTGAAATCATTCACTGACTAAATTAAAGCTCCTTGTAGCAAATAGTCATACTTATAGTTGGCTGCATTCCAGAAATTAATTTTACTTCCAAATATTAGCTCGGTGCATTTTTTTTAAATAAAAGGAATTAAAACAATTAGTGTGCAGGTGTTCTACACTGGTTTTACTCATCTTCTGCCCCAGAGTGGAACAGAAACATACCAGAAGTTTGCTTTTGTAAACTGCTCCATGTAAAGCTGCTCATCAGTGAAGGGTGCAAGGTGAACATCACCCAGGGTCGGAAACAAATTACCTGGAATATATAGAAAAAGACATTATTCAACATCGCCAAAATCATCCTGAGTTCTACCTGCTAATTATATGGGAGCACGTCAAAATTTCAAGCAGCTCTAATTATTTCTAGACTGGTATAATGGATTAGAAGCACACTTGTGTCTCTGATACCATGCTATGATAAATGGGCCGTAAAGTAAACAGCATGCGTCCTACTCCAAAAACAAGGGCAATAATCAGCTCGTATTGTGAGCTGGTTACCATCCAGTCACAAAGGGTAGGAGAGCTCTGATAAAAAAAATTACTGTAAATACTAGTGTAAGTCAACTCTATATTTTTAGCCCAAAACATTGGTATTTTTCCATACATCTCATGTAAAAGTCAACCCTCATCTGTCAAATCGGCCTGGCTGCTCGCAGGCTAGAGCTCCCGACGCCTCAGTCGAGAACTCATTCTTCAGCCCCACGCCCATGGGAGTTTTAGATGCCTCAAATGTGGTCTTCCCACACAGTCCTGGCTTCCCGGCTACAGGGGTTTTCTGACGCCTCAAACGCAGACTTCCCACCCGCCCATCAGAGCTCTTGACCCCTACTTACCGTGGTCAAAAGTGGTACCCTCGTAATAGTTAACCCCATAGATTTAACGTTAGAAAATGATCTACAAAATATGACGTAACGCAAATATATCTGGTAATTAAATTATAAAGGAATGAAGCAGTCCAGGAAAAAATGAGGTATGGCAACAGAGCAGTAGAAACTGACTTGGGAATCCCATGTAAAATTGATTCAGTTTTCCTTCCAAAGATACTGCCCGACCTGATGAGGTGTTTGCTCTCTATCTTCACAGCCCAACTTGCTAAGTATTTCTGTTGTTTCTCTTTCCACAGTTACTGCCTGTCCTAGCAAGTATTTCCATTTAAAAAAAAAACATAACATTTGAGAGTTTTTTTTCCTAACCAAGAATGCATAGCTCGGTACAACAATACCAAGGTAGTGGGTTGTATAAAGGGAGGGGATGAGCCAGCATAAAGAATGGAGATTTTAAAACTTGGGTGAATGGTGCACCACAAGCTTGGACTCAATGTCACCAAAACCAAGGAGCTGATTGTTGACTTCAGGAAAGGATACCTAGAGGGATACAATCCAGTGGCCTTTGGGGGAAATCAGAGGTGGAGAGGGTGAGCAAATTTAGGTTCTTGGGAGCCACTATCTCGGAGGATCTTTCCTGGACCCAACACACTAATGGCATCATGAAGAACGCACATCAACGCCTCTACTTCCTCAGGAAGTTTGTGGAGGTTTGGTATGACACCAGAAACCGTGGCAAATTTCTAAAGAAATGTGGTGGAACGTGTGCTGACTGGATGCATCATGGTCTGGTCTGGAGACACCAATATCCCTGAGCGTAAAGCCCTCCAAAAGGTAGTAAACACAGCCCAGGACATCTCAGGCAAACCCCTCCCCATTATTGAGTACATTAACAGGGAATGCCCTTCAGAGGGCAGCAGCGACCATCAAAGACCCACACTGCCCAGCACGCGCTCTGTTCTCGCTGCTGCCATCAGGAAAGAGGTATCGGTGCCATAAGACTTGCACCACCAGGTTCAGGAACAGCTGCTCCCCCTCCACCATTAGACCCCCTCAAATGAAAAACTAAATCAGAGACTCATTTAAGGACTCTTACTGTGCACACTATTGATTTTTTTTTCTCTCTGTATTGCACAGTTTGTTTACATTCATTTTTTGTTTACATGTTTACGCTGTGAACAAATTATTTTTTGCACTACAATTAGTGGTAATTCTGCTGTGCCCACAGGAAAAAGAATGTCAGCATTGTACGTGATGTCAAGTATGACAATAAATCTGAACTCTGAATCTGACATTTCCATCAGCTTCCTCTGAATCTATGGTGCTCAGTTTACCCCACGCAATCACTTACATTACACAGAGCTGCATCATTAAACAGCAAGAGCAAGAATATTATTCCCACTGGAACAGGTTGTCAAGGGAAGAGGAAAAATTTAAAAGTAATCTAGACATGAACAGGCAGGGGGTAGTTGCAAACCATGGGCAGGCAGATGGGATTAGTTTAGATGGCCACATTGGTCGGTGTAGACAGGCAAGGTCAAAGGGTCAATTTCTGTGCTGCACTGTTCTATACACAGGTAGGAAGTGTTCTGGCATTTTGAAGGACCCAAAACCCATTAAAAAAACTCAGGCTTCTACAACTACACAATTAAAAGAAGTCATAAAGTGAATACTTTTAATCACCAGGGAGATTACATCAGAGGAGTGTCTAGTGGGATCAAGTTAGCAATGTGGCTTTGAAATATTAGTGCCCTTCATCTTGAAGCTGGCACTTTAGTCATGCTGTTTAACCAGATTAAAGACTAGTTGATGCATTCAAATACAAAAAGAGGAGTTTACTGTAGATAGAGATCAAACATAAAAGCAGATGTGCGGCTTCAATGACACAGCCCTCTGATCAATGAGCAAATTGGCAGTAGCATGCAGTAAGCCCAGACTCTCCTCACCCGTGCAGCTGACAGGTGAGACCAGAGACTCACCATTCAACTTTTATTACGGCTGAGCTAATCAGATCCATTTATAAAATGGACCCAAAAATTCATACTTTTTCCTCTTTTTACTTGAAGATACTCCATTGCATAAACATGGCATTAAAATAGCACCCATAAGCAGTCAATTCATCAGACAAATACACCGAAGCTCAAAATCTCTGGAAAAAAAAAACATCAAAAGGCCAAATGAAAACAGACCATGTTGTAGGTCAGATTTCCACTTCGTGCAAGAAACTGGAAATCAGCCAACTGACCCGTGATCCCACTCTGAACTCAACTTGTTCTTTAAAATGTTCATGACTTTTTAGTGGTACAACAGAAAAATAGTTGTTGCAGTGGAAGGACTCAAAATGAAGTGAAACACAACAGTCTGCCGACACTGTGATTGTAGTGAAAACACAAATGGTGGAGGAACTCGGCCGGTCCTGCAGCGTCCATAGGAGGAAAAGATACTGACACTACGGGCCCGAGCCCTTCTTCAAGGTGTGAACAGGCGTCTGAATAAAAAGGTAAGGGGTGAGGGGAAGAAAGGGCAGCGGGAGGAACAAAGGGCAACAGACAAATTGGACATGGTCTAGAGCTCGAGAGCAGCAGTGAGTGCAGAAGGGGAGAAGTGAGAGAGGCACACAGAACTGCCTTTGAAGAGAGGAGGAAAACGTCTTCAGCAGAGGGTGAGTGACCCAGTCTTTTTATCCAGACGTTTGCCTCCTTTTTGCTCAAAGGACTCCCTCCTATGGATGCTGTGATACCTGACGAGTTCCTCCAACATTTCTGTGCTTCCATTGGACTCAAAATGAAGCTTCAACTATAAGGTAACATTACTGCAGTTCCATCATTATCCTCCTACTTCACCCATGTGTACCCTGAATTAAACTTACCGTTTGGCTTCAACCATTTCTTGGCATGCAGATAGCTCTCCAGCATGCGTTCGTTGAAGAGCATGTAGCCCATCGGCTCAGAGATAATGATATCAACCTGTTCAGGGATGCTCACTTCCTCCACCTTGCCTGGGATGATGAGGATGCGATCTGCTAGGTTGTTGCTTTTCACCAGCATCTGCCAAGGAGGTTAATCATTTGCATCAGTATCACGCAGTCCTTTCATTTCCATGATAAATAACCCCTCAGTCGGAAGATGGATTCCAACAGTTCTGGGATTACAGATTTAGGCAAGTGTGCAGATTTTTCTGTCCACATTTTTCAAGTCCCAAATAAAATTGTGTCCAAAGTAAACCCATGTTCAACATACCCTCTTCATTCACTACACAGCAGGGTTTCAATTTTTACCGGACATAATGATTCAGATTTACTTTATTATCAACGTGGCTTAATTATAAACAGCCCAAGCAGACAGCAAAACTTGCATTTCACCACTGTAGAAGCAGATGAAAACACGAACAGTGTTCCTGGTGCATTAATATTAAAGCAGTAACCAAGTTGTTAATTTCAATGCTAGTGAATTTGGAGTTTCAGTATGGCACAATTATTGCCTCCAAGTAAAATTGATAGCATCTCCTGACATCTACAATTATCATGGAAAGTTCCAATTTGCTCTTACAGGTTCCATTTCTCTGCCTCAGGATGCACTCTGTAACCAGCTCAGAATCAATAGCTTGATGTGGACGAGAATCTAAAGTTTAAAAAAAATGCACGATCCTTTCTGATAAAACACGTGTGCTTTTTTAAAAAAAAGAGTTTGGAAATTAGGCAATAGGATCGATGTGCAGTTAAAAAATAAGTTGTATTTATGTTGTGACATACACACTACAAAGAAAATCCCATGCAAAATGATCGAGTAACAGATCCCATTTTAATTAGCAGTACAATATGAGGTTGGTAAACAAAACCTCTCCTAATAGGATGTTGCCAAAAAGTAAAGAGTGTTCCCAGCCAAAAGAACATGGTTTCATTTCAATACAGTGTCAAAATGGTATTAGTATTGTTTAAAAAGCAATATTCTAAGGGAACGTTTGAACTTTTAGCCACATTTTGCTTTCCTTCACACAGTTCACAAAAAACACTGCAAAAACAAAAGAACAAGCCACAGTTGACTTTAATAGTTCCTGGTTTCATCTTAAACTTTTTATTTTAAGATTCATAGCAAATTATTCCCTACTTCCGTATTCAAAAGGTACACAGCAGGGATTCAGGGCCAATGAGTAGATTATGAGCACCTAGTCTGGGATGTACTTGCCTGAAAAAACTTCAGCAGAAAACTCAAGGTTGGATACATAGGTTGCAATAAATTTGTGACTCTGTATTTGGAATCTCATCATGAAGAGTGGGAGGAAATAAAACAAAGTGGAAATATTTTGACAATAGTTATGAATATATAAATCAGCTTTCCCTAGAAAGCAGAATAAAGCCAAGGAAATACATTTTAGTTTCTTAATACTTCTGTAATTTTAATTGCATGGAACATTGGAAGAGATTGGAGGAGTATCAGCATTTAAGGATTCCCTGAAATCAACGTCTTTAACATTCATTATTGCTTCCAAGTAGCTGAGAAGATCAAAGGGTTAACAAAAGATACAGCATGTAATTGTCTCATACACCCGATTCCACTAACTTGAGATAGGCAAGCAAAATCAAGTCCCAGTTTTTTTTTTGACAAAACTCAAGTTCTTGGTTGGGATGGCATAATCTATACCTCAGATTTAAAAAAACCCCACAAAATTAAATATTTAAAAAGGGACCATTATGAGGCATTAATTGGAAAACACTTGTTTAAGTTTTTTTTCATGCATCTTTGCAAGTTCTCTGCATGCCTTTTTCAGCACACATGCTGTCTCCTGGATGTTCATATAATCGCCATCGATTTATTGCAAACGTATTTCCTTTTTTAAAATTTTTTTATTTTTCACACCATAAACCACACTGATCAAGATACATACATTTTACTTTTCAAATATATAGTGTCATTTTCTTTCCCCCCTCCCTCCTCGCATCCCACCCTCCCTACCTCCCCCCCATTCATTTAGACTACAAAATCTAAGACACATTAAACCAGTCAAACAATGTTGTCATTCAATAAAAATAAACAAGAAATTCCACTGAGTCAATTCTTTTCATTTCCTTCTCCTTTCGTTAATTTAGGTGGTAGATGTCCCCGGTAGGTTTTCTCTATTGTGTTTCATGTATGGCTCCCATATTTGTTCAAATATTTCAATATTATTTCTTAAATTATATGCTATTTTTTCTAATGGAATACATTTATTCATTTCTACATACCATTGTTGTATTCTCAAATTATCTTCCAATTTCCAGGTTGACATAATACATTTTTTTGCTACGGCTAGAGCTATCTTAACAAATCTTTTTTGTGCACCATCCAAATCAAGTCCAAATTCTTTATTTTTTATGTTACTTAGGAGGAAGATCTCTGGGTTTTTTGGTATATTGTTTTCTGTAATTTTATTTAATATCTGGTTTAGATCTTCCCAAAATTTTCTACTTTCTCACAAGTCCAGATTGCATGAATTGTTGTTCCCATTTCTTTTTTACAATGAAAACATCTGTCAGATACTGTTGGGTCCCATTTATTTAACTTTTGAGGTGTAACGTATAGCCTGTGTATCCAGTTATATTGTATCATACGTAACCTCGTATTTATTGTATTTCTCATTGTTCCAGAGCATAACTTCTCCCATGTTTCCTTCTTTATCTTTATATTTAAATCTTGTTCCCATTTTTGTTTAGTTTTACCATTTGTTTCCTCATTCTCCTTTTCTTGCAGTTTAATATACATATTTGTTATAAATCTTTTGATTGTCATTGTATCTGTAATCACATATTCAAAGTTACTTCCCTCTGGTAACCTCAGACTACTTCCTAATTTGTCCTTCAAGTAGGATCTCAATTGGTAATATGCCAACACTGTATCTTGAGTTATATTATATTTATCCTTCATTTGTTCAAAGGTTAATAATTTATTTCCTGAAAAACAATTTTCTATTCTTTTGATCCCTTTTTTCTCCCATTCTCTAAAGGAAAGGTTATCTATTGTAAAAGGGAGTAACTGATTTTGCGTCATTATTAGTTTTAGTAATTGGTAATTTGTTTTATTCCTTTCTACATGAATCTTCTTCCACATATTGAGCAGATGATGTAATACTGGAGAACTCCTACGTTGTACCAATTTTTCATCCCATTTATATAATATGTGTTCAGGTATCTTTTCCCCTATTTTATCTAGTTCTAATCTCGTCCAATCTGGCTTTTCCCTTGTTTGATAAAAATCTGATAGGTATCTTAATTGTGCAGCTCTATAATAATTTTTAAAGTTTGGCAATTGTAAGCCTCCTTGTTTATACCATTCTGTTAATTTATCTAGTGCTATCCTCGGTTTCCCCCACTTTCCATAAAAATTTCCTTTATTATTTTCTTTAACTCCTTGAAGAATTTCTCTGTCAAGTGTATTGCCAATGCCTGAAATAGGTATAGTATCCTTGGGAAAATGTTCATTTTAATACAGTTTATCCTTCCTATTAGTGTTAGTGGTAAATCTTTCCAATGCTCTAAATCGCCCAGTAATTTTTTCATTAGTGGATAATAATTGAGTTTATATAGATGGCCTAGATTTTTATTTATTTGTATACCTAGGTATTGCTTTATTGCTTGCATTTGCCATCTGAATGGTGATTCTTTCTTAAATTTTGAGAAATCTGCATTATTCATTGGCATTGCTTCACTTTTATTTACGTAAATCTTGTAAGCCGATACTTCTCCATATTCCTTCAATTTCTTATATAATTCTTTTATTGATAGTTCTGGTTCTGTTAAGTATACTATAACATCGTCCGCAAATAGACTGATTTCATATTCCTTATCTTTTATTTTTATCCCTTTTATATCATTTTCTGTTCTTATCAATTCTGCTAGTGGTTCTATAGCTAACGCGAACAATAAGGGTGATAGTGGGCATCCCTGCCTTGTTGATCTGCTTAAATTAAATTGCTTTGATATATATCCATTTACTGTCACTTTCGCCAATGGCCCCTTATATATTTAATCCAATTAATATACTTCTCTGGTAAACTGAATTTTTGCAATACTTTGAATAAATAATTTCATTCTACTCTGTCAAAGGCCTTCTCTGCGTCTAAAGCAACTGCTACTGTTGGCGCTTTACTCCCTTCTACTGCATGAATTAAGTTAATAAATTTACAAATATTGTCTGTTGTCCGTCTTTTTTTAATAAATCCAGTTTGGTCTAGATTTACCATTTTAGGTACATAATCTGCTAATCTGTTTGCTAATAGTTTAGCTATTATCTTATAATCTGTGTTAAGTAATGATATTGGTCTATATGACGCTGGTGCGAGTGGATCTTTCCCTTGCTTTGGTATTACTGTAATTATTGCTGTTTTACATGAATCTGGTAAGCTTTGTGTTTTGTCAATCTGGTTGATTACTTCCAGGAGGGGAGGAATTAATAAATCTTTAAATGTTTTATAGAATTCTATTGGGAATCCATCCACTCCTGTTGTTTTATTATTTGGTAGTTTTTTAATTATCTCTTGTATTTCTACTATTTCAAATGGTTCTGTTAATTTATTTTGTTCCTCTATTTGTAATTTTGGTAGTTCAATTTTAGTTAAAAATTCATCTATTTTGCCTTCTTTCCCTCCGTTTTCAGTTTGGTATAATTGTTCATAGAATTCTCTAAAGTTTTCATTAATCTCCGTTGGATTATATGTGATTTGTTTGTCTTTTTTCCTTGATGCCAATACCATTTTCTTAGCTTGTTCTGTCTTAAGCTGCCATGCTAGAATTTTGTGCGTTTTTTCTCCTAGTTCATAATATTTCTGTTTTGTCTTCATTATGTTCTTCTCCACCTTATATGTTTGTAGTGTTTCATATTTTATTTTTTCATTTGCCAATTCTCTTCTTTTAGTTGTATCTTCCTTCATTGCTAATTCTTTTTCTATATTTACTATTTCCCTTTCCAACTGCTCTGTTTCCTGATTGTAGTCCTTCTTCATTTTGGTTACATAACTTATTATTTGCCCTCTAATGAACGCTTTCATTGCATCCCATAGTATAAACTTATCTTTCACTGATTCTGTATTTATTTCAAAGTACATTTTAATTTGTCTTTCAATGAATTCTCTAAAATCCTGCCTTTTAAGCAGCATGGAGTTTAATCTCCATCTATACATTCTTGGAGGGATGTCCTCTAACTCTATTGTCAATATCAAGGGTGAGTGGTCCGATAATATTCTAGCTTTATATTCTGTTTTTCTTACTCTATCTTGCATACGAGCTGATAACAGAAATAGGTCTATTCTTGAGTATGTTTTATGTCTACCCGAATAATATGAATATTCCTTTTCCTTTGGGTGTTGTTTCCTCCATATATCCAAAAGTTGCATTTCTTCCATCGATTTAATTATAAATTTGGTTACTTTGTTCTTTCTGTTAATTTTTTCTCAGTTTTGTCCATATTTGAATCCAAATTAAGGTTGAAATCCCCTCCTATTAATATGTTCCCTTGCGTATCTGCCATCTTCAAAAAAATATCTTGCATAAACTTTTGATCTTCTTCGTTAGGTGAATATACATTGAGTAGATTCCAAAACTCCGAATATATCTGACATTTTATCATTACATATCTCCCTGCTGGATCTATTATTTCCTCTTCTATTTTAATTGGTATATTTTTACTGATTAATATAGCTACTCCTCTTGCTTTTGAATTATATGACGCTGCTGTTACATGTCCTACCCAATCTCTCTTTAATTTCTTGTGCTCGAATTCAGTTAAATGTGTTTCTTGCACAAATGCTATATCAATTTTTTCTTTTTTTCAGTAAATTTAGCAGTTTCTTCCTTTTGATTTGGTTATGTATTCTGTTTATATCTAAAGTCAAATAGTTCAACGTAGCCATTTCATACTTTGTTTATCTTCCCTTTCCGTTTCTCCATCATCACCTTTCCTTCTTATCCATTTCTGCTTTCTTGTTTTGAACACTTTATAAGACAACATTTCTAAAACATCAAACATTTTCCTTATTTTCCTACTTAAAACTTCTTTAACCCCATTCTCCCCTCCCCCACCCCTGAGTTGCCCTTTATCCCTTGCCAGGCAACCACATCTCCCCTCTCCATTTGGATTTGCGAATTCACTCGCAAGGGTCAACTGATTTTGCAGTGACCGTAACTCCTCCCCACCCAGCCCCCCCGGAAAAGATTTCAATTTTCATATATAACAAAGGTCACTCTTTTAATTCCCTCCTTATTCCCTCTATTCTCTTTCATTCCCTTATTAATTCTTATCTATACTCTATATATTTTCCTCTAAATACGGATACACTCATTCATACACATATATACATACACATCTATATATATACATATATATATATATATATATATATATGTATATATATATATACCCATATGCACACATACATATAGTTCGTGGTCATTTTTACACTCATTACATGTCTTCATCTCTCTGCTTGTTTTGTAGTTGTTCTGCAAATTTTCGTGCTTCCTCTGGATCCGAGAATAGTCTGTTTTGTTGCCCTGGAATAACTATTTTAAGTACCGCTGGGTACTTTAACATAAATTTATATCCTTTTTTCCATAAGATCATTTTTGCTGTATTGAACTCCTTCCTCTTCTTCAGGAGTTCAAAACTTATGTCTGGATAGAAAAAAAATTTTTGACCTTTGTATTCCAGTGGCTTTTTGTCTTCTCTTATTTTCTTCATTGCTTTCTCCAATATATTTTCTCTTGTATATCTTAAAAATTTTACAAAAATGGATCTTGGTTTTTGCTGCAGTTGTGGTTTTGGGGCTAATGTTCTATGTGCCCTCTCTATTTCCATTTCTTCCTGTAATTCTGGTCTTCCTAGGACCCTGGGGATCCAATCTTTTATAAATTCTCTCATATTCTTGCCTTCTTCATCTTCCTTAAGGCCCACTATCTTTATATTATTTCTTCTATTATAGTTTTCCATTATATCTATCTTCTGAGCTAACAGCTCATGTGCCTCTAACTTTTTTATTAGATTCTTCTAATTTCTCTTTTAAGTCCTCTACTTCCATTTTTACGATTATTTCTCGTTTTTCCAAATTATCCACTCTTTTTCCTATCTCTGATATGACCATTTCTATTTTATTCATTTTTTCTTCTGCACTCTTAATTCTTCTTTTTATCTCATTAAATTCTTGTAATTGCCATTCTTTCACTGATTCCATATATTCTTTAAAAAATAAATATATCCATTGTCCTGCCTTTCCCTTCTTCTTCCATTTCTCTATGTTCTTCTTCTTCTTCTTCCTCTGGGTTGGCCATCTGTTGTTTCCTTGTTTTCTTTTTGCTCTCTTCTTTCTTGTTCTCGTTATTTTCTATGTTCTCTTCTTGTTGCTGTGTTGCAGCTGTCACTCTCAGCTGTGGAGATCGACTCCTCAGCTGTTTCCCCCTCCCGTCAGTGTGTTTTTTTCATGCGCATGCACGGTTGCGCACTTTTACTCGGCTCCGCGAGCCATTTTTGTAGTCCCGAGCCCGGGACTTCAACTGACCTGAGGGAGCGGGCTTCTCTCTCCGCAGCGGGCCTCCTCGGACAGGCAAGGCCTTCACCTTCTTCTTCCGACGTTCTTTCATCTTCTCTTCTTCCCGTTGTTTTCGACTTTTCTCTCTTCGCTGCCATTTTCTTCTCACCTTTATTTTTACTTTTTTAAAATTTTTACTCTTGTACCTTTGTGTTTTGTGCGTTTTTTTTCAACTTTTCCGGAGAGGGCTGGAATTCCCTGACCGGCCACTACTCCATCACATGACTCCTCCTGCAAACGTGTTTCCTGATGGCTACTTTCATGTGGTCAGTGGGTTTCGAAGGGCAACATCCAGACATAGACTTCTGCTATACTAGCTTGGTTACTTCAGGAAGTTTTCACGAGCAGAGTGGAAAGCACATACCCAGCACTCAGACAACGACATTAAACTTTATCATGCCACTGATTTGTTGGGATTATTTTGCATTGAGAACAGGGAAACTGGGATTATGAAAAGGACAGTCATTACATTAAAAGTGTACAAGATAGATTGAAATTAGATTTCACCAGCTTATTTTTAAGTTTATACACCCAGTCTTTCAGAATTTTACAACATTTTATACCCAAGCAATTGCCTGCTCCCTTAAATATTCCAAACTACCGAAACATTGACATACGAGCCCCAGGTTGTCTGTAAGGAGTTTGTACTTTCTCTCTGTGTCTGCGTGGGTTTCCTCCCACTGTTCAAAACATATCGGGGGTGTAGGTTAATTGGGTGGCACACAAGTGGCCTGTTACCTGTATGTATGTCTAAAACAGGGGTTTCCATCTGAAAGTTGGTACCTACAACAACAACAACGCAGGCCCTGATGAATGCAAGAATAGGGAAAAGAAACAAATGCTACTCCTACAAAAGGTCATGGTGCAGTGAATAAATGAGCAGCATTTTAACACAATCCAAATTATACAGAGTTCAGTTCTGTACTGGCAAAAATACGCAGAACAAAAATAAATTTTCTTCCCAATCTCAAACAGAGCAGCTAGAATCTGGAGCAAGAAACAAACTGCTGGAGAAACTCAATGGGTCAGGCAGCATCCGTGGAGGGATACAGATGACGCTTTAGGTGAAGGCTCTGACCCAAAATGCCGATTGTTCATTCGCCTCCACAGATGCTGCCTAACCTAACTTCCTGCAGAAGATTGCTTTTTTGCTCCAGGAAAACCCTTCCTTCATTGGCTTTTTTGAGACATCTTCCAAGGCCTGCTTGTGGCAGAGGTACAAACACGCCCTTACCTCAGCATGCTGAGCCATGGTGCTTGCTTCCACCGCATACACTTTCCGTGCTCCTGCCTGCACTGCAAAGAACGACAGAATTCCCGAGCCACAGCCAACATCCAGAACAGTCTGAAAGAGTGACCATTAGTAATTAACCACCCTGTAGCATCGCGAAACAATCACACATTCTGGAAACTGCTGGCTACGATAAAGATGCATTTCTACGTTGTGGGTTAAAACAATCTATTCTGCAGCTTTGTTTTGTAAAATATGCCTTTAATAAAAACGTTTTGCTGTCCTCCAGGTCTCCAAAAACAAAGTATTTGGAGCCAAGCAGGTCCAGAGAGCATCCAACCATGCAAGGCTATACGATGATCCTTTCGAACAAGTCACTAGACAGCAGAACGGAGGTCCAATAAGGACTTGCTCCTCTTCTGAACCCGCACTATTGTCGATGTAGAACCTCCCACTCTCCCAGTGGTCACTGATATTTAGTATAGGAGAACCAGCTGACATACCATCTGCTGACTAATCCATTTCTATGCAGACCCCAGATTTAAATTCATTTTGCTGCAATAATTACAGGATCGCAAAGTTATTAATTCAATCAGAGAACCACAATGGTTATTAATGCAACTTACCAGGTGGGCAAACTAAAACACAAGTCATTTCTCATCAAATTCCAATTTTAAAGTACCCTGTACAAGAAGATGATCAGCGAATCATACAGCACACGAATAGGGCCCTTTAGCCCATCTTATCTAAACTGTCTGAGACGCCCATCTACGATAATCCCATTTGCTGACATTAAATCCATATCCCTTTTCTACCTTTCCTATCCAAATGTCTTTGAAATATTGTACGTTTCTCCAGATCCTAAAAGCTTGGGACTAGATGGTTTTCAGTTGTTTTTTTCTGGTTATCAGAACAATGGCTCTAAGCAGCTCAGAAGCATCAATAGCAGTTAAACAACAACAAACAATGGCAGGCTTATTAAATAATGTTTAATGTATACCAAAAAACAAGTTGACTTTCTGTTCTTTAGACAAATGCTTCCTACTTCTCTTTTCACTGCCATCCATAGTGCAATCTGCAGAACCTTTTGCCATTTGCAACTTTATTTTGTACAGTACACGAGAGCTCCATCGTTATCAAAATGGCACCAACAGAGTGTCGGAGCTCCACGTGGACAAGTTATGACGTCATGTCACTTCCACCAAATAGTTTGGTTAATGGAACTTTGGATAAGGGAAATGTACCGTAATTGCACCTGCCTCTACCACCTTGTCCTCTGTGTGAAATGTTTATTCTTTAGATCTCCAATGAAATGACTCCACTCTCAGGTGGGTCTAATTCTAGACTCCTCTGTTCTATGCCCCTCATAAATTTACAGACAAGGTCCAAGTATTATTCTAATACAGGGCTTTTATTAACAGACTAGAACCACCTCTAAACTGGCCAGTGGGAAAGCATCTCCATCTGTTATACAGACAAAACCAATAGCAAGGGATCAGTATAATATGCCCACCACCCCCCATTATATCATCACAGTCATGCCTCAGCCTCCTGCATTCCAGTGTGAATAAACCTAGCCTACCCAATCTCTCCTTACAACTACAAGCCCCCATTTCCAGGTAACATCCCGGTAAATCTCCTCTGCACTCTATTGCTACCACATCCTTCCTGTGGCATGGAAATCACATCTGTACATAATACTCCAAGTGCAAAGTAACTGAGCAAACAGATCCACGGCAGGCGCCACCTCTCCAGCTCTCCACTTGGCCCTGGAACACTTGGGACACGCATGCTGCTCAGAACATAATGAAAGCTTCCCACCCCTCCATAGGCCCCATCTACATCTCCCACTGCCTAGGAAAGATAACCAACACACTGAAAGTTGCATCTCTTGTTGGACACACTCTCTTAAGAATATGCATTCATCACTGGCATAAAGACAGTTTCTTCCAAGCACCTTATCGGGCTCCTGAATAAACCCCATAACAGTGGAGGCTGCATGATTAGTGAGGTGTTACAGCGCCAGCAATCGCGGTTTGAATCCCACACCGTTTGTAAGGAGTTTGTACATTCTCCCCATGTCTGTGTGGGTTTCCTCCAGGTGCTCTGGTTTCCTCCCACTTTCAAAACGTTCCGGGGGCTATAGGTCAATTGGGCTCGTGGGCTGAAAGGGCCTGTTGACGTGCTGTATGTCCAAATTTAGTGTTATCATACTGTCCTCGCGTGGTATTAACTTATCTTTTTTTTTAATTTTTTATTTTTCACACTATAAACCATATTGATCAAGATACATACATTTTCCTTCTTGAATATATACAGTGTCGTTTTCTCCTCCCCCCTTCCCTCCTCCTCTCCCTCCCTCCCTACCTCCCCTCCCATTTACTTAAAGTTCAGAAAATAAGGTACATTAAACCCGTCAAACAATGTTGTCACTCAATAAAAATAAACAAGAAATTCCACTGAGTCAGTTCTTTTCATTCCCTTCTCCTTCTGTCATTTTAGGTGATAGATATCCCCGGTAGGTTTTCTCTATTATGTTTCATGTATGGCTCCCATATTTATTCAAATATTGTAATATTATTTCTTAAATTATAGGTTATTTTTTCTAATGGAATACATTTATTCATTTCTCTATACCATTGTTGTATTCTCAAATTATCTTCTAATTTCCAGGCTGACATAATACATTTTTTTGCTACAGCTAGGGCTATCCTAACAAATCTTTTTTGTGCTCCATCCAAATTCTTTGTTTTTTATATTACTTAGGAGGAAGATCTCTGGGTTTTTTGGTATATTGCTTTTTGTGATTTTATTTAATATCTGGTTTAGATCTTCCCAAAATTTTTTCACTTTCTCACATGTCCAAATTGCATGAATTGTTGTTCCCATTTCCTTTTTACAGCGAAAACATCTGTCAGATACTGTTGGGTCCCATTTATTTAACTTTTGAGGTGTAATATATAGCCTGTGTATCCAATTAAATTGTATCATACGTAACCTTGTATTTATTGTATTTCTCATAGTTCCTGAGCATAACTTCTCCCATGTTTCCTTCTTTATCTTTGTTTAGATCTTGTTCCCATTTTTGTTTAGTTTTACCATTTGTTTCCTCATTCTCCTTTTCTTGTAGTTTAATATACATGTTTGTTACAAATTTTTTGATTATCATTGTGTCTGTAATCACATATTCAAAATTACTTCCCTCTGGTAACCTCAGACTGCTTCCCAATTTGTCCTTCAGGTAGGATTTCAGTTGGTAGTATGCCAACACTGTATCGTGAGTTATATTTATCCTTCATTTGTTCAAAGGATAATAATTTATTTCCTGAAAAGCAATTTTCTATTCTTTTGATCCCTTTTTTCTCCCATTCTCTAAAGGAAAGGTTATCTATTGTAAAAGGGATTAGCTGATTTTGCGTCAGTATTAGTTTTGGTAGTTGGTAATTTGTTTTATTCCTTTCTACATGAATCTTCTTCCAAATATTGAGCAGATGATGTAATACTGGAGAATTCCTACGTTGTACCAAATTTTCATCCCATTTATATAATATATGTTCAGGTATCTTCTCCCCTATTTTATCTAGTTCTAATCTAGTCCAATCTGGCTTTTCCCTTGTTTGATAAAAATCTGATAGGTATCTTAATTGTGCGGCTCTATAATAATTTTTAAAGTTTGGCAGTTGTAAGCCTCCTTTTTTATACCATTCTGTTAATTTATCTAGTGCTATCCTCGGTTTCCCCCCTTTCCATAAAAATTTCCTTATTATTTTCTTTAACTCCTTGAAGAATTTCTCTGTCAAGTGTATTGCCAATGCCTGAAATAGGTATTGTATCCTTGGGAAAATGTTCATTTTAATACAGTTTATCCTTCCTATTAGTGTTAGTGGTAAGTCTTTCCAATGCTTAAGTCGTCTTGTAATTTTTTCATTAGTGGATAATAATTGAGTTTATATAGATGGCCGAGCTTTTTATTTATTTGTATACCTAGGTATCGCATTGCTTGCGTTTGCCATCTGAATGGTGATTCTTTCTTAAATTTTGAGAAATCCGCATTATTCATTGGCATTGCTTCACTTTTATTTGCGTTAATCTTGTACCCCAACACTTCTCCATATTCCTTCAATTTCTTATGTAATTCTTTTATTGATAGTTCTGGTTCTGTTAAGTATACTATAACGTCATCTGCAAATAAACTGATTTTATATTCCTTGTCTTTTATTTTATTTTCTGTTCTTATCAGTTCTGCCAGTGGTTCTATGGCTAACGAACAATAAGGGCGATAGTGGGCATCCCTGCCTTGTTGATCTGCTTAAGTTAAATTGTTTTGATATATATCCATTTACTGTCACTTTCGCCAATGGCCCCTTATATAATGGTTTAATCCAATTAATATATTTCTTTGGTAAGCTGAATTTTTGTAGTACTTTGAATAAATAATTCCATTCTACTCTGTCAAAGGCCTTCTCTGCGTCTAAAGCAACCACTACTGTTGGAGCTTTATTCCCTTCTACTGCATGAATTAAGTTATTAAATTTACAAATATTGTCTGTTGTTTGTCTTTTTTTTCATAAATCCAGTTTGGTCTAGATTTACTATTTTTGGTACATAGTCGGCTAATCTGTTTGCTAATAATTTAGCTATTATCTTATAATCTGTGTTAAGTAAAGATATTGGTCTATATGAAGCTGGTGCGAGTGGATCTTTCCCTGTCTTTGGTATTATTGTAATTATTGCTGTTTTGCATGAATCTGGTTAGCTTTATGTTTTATCAATCTGGTTGATTACTTCCAGGTTGGGAGGAATTAATAAATCTTTAAATATTTTATAGAATTCTATTGGGAATCCATCCTCTCCTGGTGTTTTATTATTTGGTAGTTTTTTAATTATCTCTTGTATTTCTACTATTTCAAATGGTTCTGTTAATTTATTTTGTTCCTCTGTTTGTAGTTTTGGTAGTTCAATTTTAGTTAAAAATTCATCTATTTTGTCTTCTTTCCCTTCTTTTTCAGTTTGATATAATTGTTCGTAGAATTCTCTGAAGTTTTCATTAATCTCCGTTGGATTATATGTGATTTGCTTGACTTTTTTCCTTGAAGCCAATACCATTCTCTTAGTTTGTTCTGTCTTAAGATGCCACGCTAGAATTTTGTGCGTTTTTTCTCCTAGTTCATAATATTTCTGTTTGGTCTTCATTATGTTCTTCTCCACCTTATATGTTTGTAGTGTTTCATATTTTATTTTTTTATCTGCCAATTCTCTTCTTTTAGTTGTGTCATCCTTCATTGCTAATTCTTTTTCTATATTTACTATTTCCCTTTCCAACTGCTCTGTTTTCTGATTGTAGTCCTTCTTCATCTTGGTTACATAACTTATTATTTGCCCTCTAATGAACGCTTTCATTGCATCCCATAGTATAAACTTATCTTTCACTGATTCCGTATTTATTTCAAAGTACATTTTAATTTGTCGTTCAATGAATGCTCTAAAATCCTGTCTTTTAAGTAGCATGGAGTTTAATCTCCATCTATACATTCTTGGAGGGATGTCCTCTAACTCTATTGTCAATATCAGGGGTGAGTGGTCCGATAATAGTCTAGCTTTATATTCTGTTTTTCTAACTCTGTCTTGCATGCGAGCTGATAACAGGAATAGGTCTATTCTTGAGTATGTTGTATGTCTACCCGAATAATATGAATATTCCTTTTCCTTTGGGTGTTGTTTCCTCCATATATCCAAAAGTTGCATTTCTTGCATCGATTTAATTATAAATTTGGTTACTCTGATCTTTCTGTTAATTTTTTCCCCCGTTTTATCCATGTTTGAATCCAAATTAAGGTTGAAATCCCCTCCTATTTGTATGTTCCCTTGCGTGTCTGCTATCTTCAAAAAAATATCTTGCATAAATTTTTGATCTTCTTCGTTAGGTGAATATACATTGAGTAAATTCCAAAACTCCGAATATATCTTACATTTTATCATTACATATCTCCCTGCTGGATCTATTATTTCCTCTTCTATTTTGATTGGTACATTTTTACTGATTAATATAGCTACTCCTCTAGCTTTTTGAATTATATGACGCTGCTGTTACATGTCCTATCCAATCTTTCTTTAATTTCTTGTGCTCCACTTCAGTTAAGTGTGTTTCTTGTACGAATGCTATATCAATTTTTTCTCTTTTCAGTAAATTTAGCAGTTTCTTCCTTTTGATTTGGTTATGTATTCCATTAATATTTAAAGTCATATAGTTCAACATAGCCATTTCATACTTTGTTTATCTTTCCTTTCCGTTTCCTCATCATCACCTTTCCTTCTTATCCATTTCTGCTTTCTCTTTTTGAACACTTTATAAGACATTTCTAAAACATCAAACATTTCCCTTATTCTCCTATCTAAAATTCCTTTAACCCCACTATCCCCTCCCCTTCCTGAGTTGCCCTTTATCCCTTGTCGGGCAACCACATCTCCCCACTCCATTTGGATTTGCGAATTCACTCGCAAGCGTCAACTGATTTCGCAGTGACCGTAACTCTTCCCCACCCAGCCCCCCCCAGAAAAGATTTTAATTTTCATATACAACAAAGGTCATTCTCTTAATTCCCCCCATACTTCCTTTCTTCCCTTTCTTTCCCTTCTTAGTTCTTACCTATATTCTAATTTTTTTATATATACATACACACACACACACACACACACACCTACATACATACATACATATAGTTTGTTCTCGTTACATATCTTCCTCTCTCTGTCTGTTTTGTAGTTGTTCTGCAAATTTTCTTGCTTCCTCTGGATCCAAGAATAGTCTGTTTTGCTGCCCTGGAATAACTATTTAAAGTACCGCTGGATACTTTAGCATAAATTTATATCATTTTTTCCAGAGGATCGTTTTTGCTGCATTAAACTCCTTCCTCTTCTTCAGGAGTTCAAAACTTATATCTGAATAGAAAAAAATTTTTTGACCTTTGTATTCCAGTGGTTTTTTGTCTTCTCTTATTTTCCTCATTGCTTTCTCCAATATATTTTCTCTTGTTGTATATCTTAAGAATTTTACTAGAATGGATCTTGGTTTTTGTTGTGGTTGTGGTTTAGGGGCTAATGTTCTGTGTGCCCTTTCTATTTCCATTTCTTCCTGTAGTTCTGGTCTTCCTAGGATCCTGGGGATCCATTCTTTTATAAATTCTCTCATATTCTTGCTTTCTTCATCTTCTTTAAGGCCCACTATCTTTATATTGTTTCTTCTATTATAATTTTCCATTATATCTATCTTCTGAGCTAACAGCTCTTGTGTCTCTTTAACTTTTTTATCAGATTCTTCTAATTTCTTTTTTAAGTCCTCTACTTCCATTTCTATGGCTGTTTCTCGTTCTTCCACCTTGTCCACTCTTTTTCCTATATCTGACATGATCATCTCTAATCTATTCATTTTTTCTTCTGTACTTTTTACTCTTCTTTTTATTTCACTGAATTCTTGTGATTGCCATTCTTTTACTGATCCCATATATTCTTTAAAAAAAAAATATATCCATTGTCTTACCCTTCCCTTCATCTTCCATTTCTCTGTGTTCTTCCTCTTCTTCTTCTGAGTCCACTCCAGGATCTGTGTCCTTTGCTTCTGTCTCTTCTGGTTTTCTTGTTGGTTTGTTTGTTTTATTTTGTTGGGTATTTTTGGTCTTCTTATTTTTATTAGAAGTGTCTTGCTGCTGGTCTTCTTCCTCTGGGTTGGTCATCTGTTGATTCTTTGATTTCTTTTTACTCTCTTCTTTCTTGCTCTTGTTATTTTCTGTGTTTTCCTCTTGCTGCTTTGTTGCAGCTGTCAATTTCAGCTGTGGAGATCGACTCCTCAGCTGGTCCCCCCTCCCGTCAGTGTTATTTTTGTCTTGCGCATGCGCGGTTGCGCACTTTTGTTTGGCTCCTTAAGCCATTTTTGTAGTCCCGAGTTCGGCGCTTCAACTGACCTTAGGGAGCGGGCTTCTCTCTCCGCGGCGGGCCTCCTCGGACAGGTAAGGCCTTCACCTTCTTCTTCCGACGTCCTTTCTTCTTCTCTTCTTCCCGTTGCTTTTGCTTTTCTTTTTTCGCTGCCATTTTCTCCACACCTTTATTTTCACTTTATTTTGGTTTTTGTGTTTGTGCCTTCGTTTTTTCACTGTCTTTTTTTTACTTTTCTGGAGAGGGCTGGAGTTCCCCGACCGGCCACTACTCCATCACGTGACTCCTCTATCTGATCTTTCTTTTCAATGTTATCGTATACTCTGTGTATGAATGCTAGGGGTAACCTGTTGGTCTACTCATGGTATTAGGTATTTTGTGACAAATAAGCAATGTAATGTCCAACTGAACATGATACCCCAACTATTATTCGACTCAATTCCTTGACCCACCAAGGCAAGCACAACAAATTCTAAAACACGACGCTGCAGAAACTCCACAGGTCAGGCAATGTTCTTTATAAAGCAAATATGAAGATACAGAACCGATGTTTCACGCTTGAGCCCTGATGTTCAGCCTCGATGAAGGGTTCAAACCTGAAGCGTCGGTTCTGTATCTTTATCTTTGCTATATAAAGGACACAGTTTGACCTGCGGAGTTTCCCCAGCGTCGTGTTTTTAAGCACAACAAATTCCTTCTTTGCTACTGGTGTCACCCTTTTCAGGAGCCAGATTTGGACTTGCACCACAAAGCCTCTCTGTACATTAAAACCCTCCTAAGCGCCCTGCTAATTGCTCTATGCGCCCCATCAGAATTTGATTTTATTGCACATGAACGCGTGGAAAAGTTCAGGGCATGAAAAGCAGCTCATTTAAAACTCCTCACATTAATGGCTCTTGCTCACCTTGTCTTTGAAGTCTGCGTGGTTTTGGAGTATTGCCCTTTGGTAGGTCCCTGTGCGTATGTAGTCTTGCATCATGTTCTGTTGTTGTGACAAATATCCATAGAACTGCAAGCAGATTCAAAGGGAGAAAAAAAAAATCAGTCCACAGCTATTTCAAATTCCACATCTGTAAGGATCTGCGCTGGGGCCTCCATGTCGATGCAATCACAAAGAAGGCTCGCCAGTGGCAATACTTCGTGAGATGTTTGAGGAGATTCAATATGTCATCAAACAGTGGATAGCATTCTGGCTGGTTGCTTCACTGTCTGGTGCAGACGTGCCATTGCACAGGACTGGAGAAGACCACAGAGGGTTGTTAACTTGGCCTGCAACATCACAAGCACCTGACTTTACTCCATCGAGGACACCTACAAGAGGCGGTGACTTAAGAAAGCAGCCTCTATCCTCAAGGACCTCCCACCACCCAGGTCAAGGTCTCTTCACTCTGCTACCATTGGGAAAAAGGAACAGGAGCCTGAAGACGAGCACCCAGCGGCACAAGGACAGCTTCTTTCCCCCTCCGCCATCAGATTTCCAAATGAACAAGGAACCACAGACACTACCTTTGACTTTTCCTTTAACCATTTTTATTTATTTTCTAATTTGGGTTATATAAATGTTGTTTTGCAACAGGATTACAGTGCGAACGAATTTCAAGACATGTTCATGACAATACATTCTGATTTATTTTTAAAGCAATAGTTAGAACAAGAGACTAGTTACTGCACTGAAAGCTTGAAGACGATGGAACAGTAAATCCTGCTGAGAAATCGATGGTTTCAGTAGGACAGGCAGAAAATATTAAAATAAAGATCAATCTGTAATAAGAAATAAGAGCAATACTGTAGTATTAACAGTCAAGTTTTGCCACTATCTCAAATTCTGCATGTTAGTCAAGTCAAGTGGGTGGCACGGTTGGTTAGTGGTGAGTGCAACGCCTTTACAGCACCAGCGATCAGGTCCAGGGTTCGAATCTTGTGCTGTCTAAGGAGTTTGTACATTTTCCCCGTGTCTGTATGGACTTTCCCTGGGGGGGGGGTCCGGTTTCTTCCCACTGTTCAAAACGTACTGGGGGTGTCGATTAATTGGGTGGCACTGATTTGTGAGCCTAAATGACCCATTAATATTCTGTATGTCTAAAAAAAAAGTCAATCCAATTGCACAAATACAACCAGATGAACCCTGAGAATGTTATGCTCCTTTTCCCATGTTCCAGGATTTTTTTTCCCCCAGTGTTTAAAGATGTACACATCTCACTTTTACTTGCTCTCAATGACAAAGCCACAAAGACCCACTGGAATAAAGAATTCTTAATAAATTCACACCGTTTGAATGAGAATGTTTCTCTGGATCTTTTTAAATCTCTGGATGGTGACCCTTTTATTCTTGATCAACCAGGTTCTACTGTACACCATCAAACCTCAACCACAGATCGGTAAGATATGGTCATTCTTCTACATCTGGGGAATGTAGCCCTAATTTATTCATTTCACAAAGAAAAAAATCACTCATTCCAAAAATTAGTCCAGTCTTCTCTAAGCACCTGCTCCAAGCCACAGACATCCCTCCATCAATCACAAAGTGCATATACCACTGCAGTAATTACTTACACTTTATTCAAAGAAGATAGTATGCCATTTTCTTTCCCAACTCTGCTGCAGCCAACACATTGTAATTGTGCTTCAAGAGCACCATGCAATCTCACCGAATACCAAAACTTACCAACTCCAGCTTTAAAAGAAAAGCTTATCTTTCCCCATTGGTTTCTCATTTCGCCACTTCAATTGGTGCATTTTCCCCTTTCATTGAACTCCCATACATTCTATTGCATCTTAAATTTTCCTGCCTAGATTCCCCAGTTGCCTCGGTTTTTACTAATACCCAAAGATCGCCATATTTTCGATTATTTCGGGGCACCAGGCAAGGGTGCCCCCTTAGCCCTCTATTATTTAACTTAGCTTTAGAACCTTTGGCAATTGCTATCAGAGAAGCACCCAATATTACTGGTATTATTCATTGCAGGGATATTCATAAAGTATCACTATATGCAGATGATTTATTGTTATATATTTCCAATCCTGAAAATTCTATTCCTGCAGTTTTATCTTTATTAGCCCAATTTAGTAATTTTTCGGGATATAAACTGAATTTAAATAAAAGTGAATTATTCCCTTTTAATGGATGGGTCCCTATTTATGATAGTTTACCTTTTAAAATAGCTAGAGACCATTTTATATATTTAGGGATTAAGATTACTAAAAAACATAAAGATTTGTTTAGATTTCCATCACTGGCAACTTAGATGGGATCACACTCCATCCTCTCAACCAAGTCTCTCGTACAACTTGTACATGGCTGAGGGCCAAGCATCGACCTTGCACGACCCTTATCTGAAGCTCACTGCATGCAATTTATCTGCAACACCAGTGGTTTCCTCAGCTGATTTATCACCCTTGGGCCAATCTAGAATCAACTCTGCACAAATGAGCATTTTCTGATACTGCCCGTCCCTGTTGTAGGCTCTACCCTAACTAATTAGAGGTAAATTGATCTGTGGGATTCTGCAGAAAACTTCCACTACTAAGCACCAATGGGTTTAAAAGAATCAAAGGATTCAAATCTCTAAGTCACCAGCTTCAGGAATGAATAATGGGAGTAGGGAGAAAGAGGGGGAAAAAAAACTACTCAAAATAGCAAGAAGAAAGGCAAAATCCCTAGTGAGCTATTTCTGAAAACCGGGGATTAGATAAATCTGATCAGGAAATTATACCTGGAAATACTGCACAGCAGAAGATTCTTCTGTCCGGTCACTAAAAACCGATCGTTCAAGGTTGTGTCCTCTGCAGTTTTTCAGAATATTAAAAAAGGAGTAGAACTCTGGGAAAGCAATATAGAAAGATTGTGAAAACGTGTTGGCTGTGCTCAGTTATTACAAACACCAGAAGTAATGTTTGCCATATTCAGATTTTTTTCCTTCAGATAATAAAGACCACTAGTCCTTTTAATGACCCCCATTCCGATTCGGGAAACAGGCCACTTTCATCTATTCTGATTGTGGGACTGGAGCAACAAAGGGATAACCAGATCTACTCCTTCCATTAAACTGGGAACCCAGAATCACCGACCAAACAGCCGATGGTGTCCCAACTCTATTGAGCAAATAATGCTGCGTAGGTCTTCAAATTTAAGAACTGGGAGCCAGGGAACATTAGATGGAAAAATACACCATTGCCGGAGCAGCTGTAATGGCAGGTATTCCCACTGGAGCAGACCAGCGGGGAGTGGAGACACAGTGCCCCCCACGGAGTCCAACTGCTCAGTTCGACGGCCGTCTGTACCACACAGGCTTTGAACGACCCATTAAAGGAGCTGACAGTGGTTTTATTTAAAATCCTGCTACCACAGGGTCTGCACCCAAGATGATGGTGCCTATGATCTGCAGTACCAAGCAGGGTTTGTAGGCTCTAGGGAAGGGGAGGACTTGACACAGGGTGCCAAAAGATGGGGAGACCGCTCCCACATCTGAGAAGAAGCAGAGGAGATGCTCCAAAGTACGGTGACCCTCACTGCAAACCAGTGTTCTGCAGCTGAAGGAACCACACAGGGAGTTGGGATGCTGGTGGCTCAAGATGAGGAATTCACGGAAGCTGTGGGCTGCTGAAGACTGCGGTCAAGGGACTTGCACCAGGCGGCAGACAGGCTTGAAACTGGTTGGTGGGGTACTGGGAATCAGAACTGGGATGCGAGAGAGTGCTGAAAGGTTCCTACCCTAATTCTATCGGAGGTTCAGATCAGGAGCTCGGGCTGTTGATCGTTTGTATTGGACTCTGTGTTGCTGCGGAATGCTAGGGTTAATCCATGGACACTCGTTGATTCTGAGGGACCCTCTTTTTCTCTGATTGTAAGAGGTGCTTCAGGCAATTTCTGCCAAGGGTGAATCTATCTACTGTATGACACTGTATCTACTGTATGACACTTTTTATTACAAGACAATAAATTGAATCTTGGGGGAAAAAGAAAACTGTAAGCTGTTACACACAGTAAATAGGTTCCTGCTGGATGTGTGTTACAACCTACTATGGCTTTCTCTCAGAGGGAAAGATCCAATTTCATTAAGAACACAGTGGATGTCAACATGCTTTTCAAAAATTTGGGCAATAACAGCAAGAGAAGAATTCAACGTTATTTGGCTTAAGCACATTTAGGATTCATTCAGACATTTTTTACAGAATAGTCAGTGCGAACAGCAACCTAGACTGAAATTTGTAAAAAAATTTACGCCCGCAGGAGCTTGATTAGCCTCAGATTAAAATCAGACAAGGAATTGAAATGGAGAGAAAACTGGGGAGTGGGGCTGAGTGGGAGGATGGATCAGCTCCTGATTAGAATGGCGGGGCAGACTTGATGGATCAATGGGCTTATTTCTGCCTCTGTATCTGTGATCTTGTGAAATAAAAATTCAATACCCTATCATTTCTTTCCTTCAATAATTCCAGAATGCAGGGAGAGTCACGTGATGGAATAGTGGCTGGTCGAGTGGAACCAGCCATCTCCAGAGGAGAGGAAAAAAAGTGTGAAAAAACAGAGCTCAATAAAGGAAGAGAAAGATAAAGTTACAGAGAAAAGACAGAAGATGGCACCCAAAAGAGAAAAAGAATAACCGAGAAAAGGGAAGAAGGAAAATCACTGGAGAAGAAAGAAGAAGGCCATACCTGCATGTGGGAGCAGAGAGCCACCGTGGAGAGGAGCGGCCAATCTCTGGTGTTGGTGAGCCCCCAGAGGAGCAGTGTCCTCCCGACCGGCGGACTTCAAATATGGCTCTCAGAGCCAAGAAGAGTTGCGTATGCACAGTGTGCAAGTAAAAGAAAAGGTTAACGCTAGCGGGAGGGGGACTCATCTGTGGAGTGGCCAGCTGAGAGATGCCCAGTATCGGGGTATTCGGCTGGGGGAAGTAAGCAAGAAAGAAGAAGAGTGGTGAGAAAGAGAATGAAGGGCAACGGGACGACCGGTGGGGGGGACGACCTGCGGCAGGGGGCCCAGCAGCGGGTCAACCTGCAGCGGGAGGCCCAACAACGGGTCAACCTGCAGCGGGAGGCCCAACAACGGGTCAACCTGCAGCGGGAGGCCCAACAACGGGTCAACCTGCAGCGGGAGGCCCAACAGCATGAGACACAGCAGCTGGAGGCCCAGCAAGGATACAGAAGCAGCTCACCAGAGAAGGATGAAGATACACAGATGAAGAGAAGAAGATGACACAGACATAGATACAGACACAGAAGAGGAGGAGGAAGAAGACCAAGAAGTTCAAAGAAAAGAAGAAGGTAAAATAGAAGGACAAAATTTAGATAAAGCCTTTTTTGAAGAACAACTGAGGTCATTAACAGAATGGCCATCATTAGAATTTAGTTCAATCAAAAGAAAAATGAAAAGAGCCGAAGACAGAATGCAAAGCTTAGAGTTGGTCATGACTGAAATAGGGAAAAGAGGAGAAAATGTGGAGGAACGAGAAGCTGCTGTAGAAATGGAGATAAATGATTTAAGAGGGAAGTTGGAGGAGAGTGAAAAAAATTAAAGAGACATAAGATTTATTGTCACAAAAAATTGACGAATTGGAAATCTACAGTAGGCGAAACAACATAAAAATAGTGGGCCTGAAAGAAGGCAAAGAAGGGTCAGATATGAAGGAATTTATAAAAGGATGAATCCCGAATGTGCTGGGAACGACAGATTCACATGAAGAAATAGAATCGAAGGGGCGCATAGAGCACTAGTACTACATCATATTGGTAAAACTTCTAAGATATACGACAAAACATACTGGAGCAGGCAAGAAGGAAGGTTAGAGAAGACAGTAAGCCATTGGAATATAAAGGACAAAAAATTTTTTTTTTTACCTGGACATAAGCTTCGAACTTTTAAAGAAGAGGAAGGAATTCAACCCGGCGAAAACAATCTTATGGAAGAAAGGTTATAACTTTATATTAAGACATCCAGCAGTACTCAAAGTGGGGAATGGAATAGACTGTTCTCGGACCCAAAAAATTTGCTGAACATTTGCAGGACAGGAGAAGAGAGGAGGAGGAGTGACAAGAAGGATGACTGGCAAGAAAATAATCAAAAATATGTAAAAATATAAAGTAAAGATAATGTATATATAAAGATTTAAAGATGGATAAGAGAATGGGAAGAAGGGGAAAACAAAACAGAGAGCTTTGTTATGTATAGGAAAATAGTGTTCTCTGGGGTGGGGGAGTAAGGGTCACTGTGAAATCAGTTGACGCTTGCGAGTAAGTTCGCAAACCGAATGGAAAGAGGAGTTGTGGTTGCCGTCAAGGGACAAGGGGCAATCCAAGGAGGGGAGGTTAATTTGGGGTTAAATGGTTATTGCTTGGGGGGCGTGGCAAGATGGCGTAGGGAGTGGACGTGCATTCCCGGTCTCCCCCAGGCAGTTATATAAATACCCGTTTTAAGAATATTTCTTTTCTGTTAAAAGTCTTTGTTTTGTTTATCAATTGTTTTTAGTTTAAAATGGCAACAAAGATTAAGGAAAATAGAGTTCAAATACAGAACAAAACTACACTCTCCGACTTTGGAAGAAACTCGGCCTACTTGCCCAGACAGAACCACGGAGTCAAGGCTGGAATTTTCTTAAGAACGGAGCTCATTAATTGGACTGTCGGATAAGCTGGCCTTGGACACATCTCTGAAAGATGTTTAAAATGGCAACAAAGATTAAGGAAAATAGAGTTCAAATACAGAACAAAACTACACTCTCCGACTTTGGAAGAAACTCGGCCTACTTGCCCAGACAGAACCACGGAGTCAAGGCTGGAATTTTCTTAAGAACGGAGCTCATTAATTGGACTGTCGGATAAGCTGGCCTTGGACACCTCTCTGAAAGATGTTTAAAATGGCAACAAAGATTAAGGAAAATAGAGTTCAAATACAGAACAAAACTACACTCTCCGACTTTGGAAGAAACTCGGCCTACTTGCCCAGACAGAACCACGGAGTCAAGGCTGGAATTTTCTTAAGAACGGAGCTCATTAATTGGACTGTCGGATAAGCTGGCCTTGGACACCCCTCTGAAAGATGGTGATGAATATTGATTTGAAATGTTTTATGAAGATAAATTGCAGTAATTGGCATTGGTTGCCCATGAGTTTTAAAAATCCAGATAACATTAAAGTTTATTAGTGATTTTTTTGGATGGAATATCGGAAGGATGAATTTATTATCTATAAATACAGAACAAAATTACATTCTTTGACTTTGGAAGAAATTTGACCTATTTGCTCAGACAGAGCCAGAGTTGGTGCTGGAATTTTCTCAAGAACAGAACTTATTAAAGTTGATTTCGGACTCCTTTTTGAAAGATGGCGACGAATGTTGATTTGAAATATTTGAAATATTTTCTGAAGATAAACATATATATGGAACTCCTTGACTTGCAATAAGGTTTATTAGTGATTTTTTTTTTGGATGGAATATTGGAAGAGTGAATTTATTATCTGTGAGTATGCATACATTGCAAACAGATTTTAATAGTTTTGAAAAGGTTTTTTTTAAACTAAACAACAAGATCAGTTTAACATTGAGAAAATTGGAAAAAACGGAAACTTTATTATTAAATTTGGAAATTCAGTAGAAAGAAACTATGAACAAGATCGATGATTTATAAAATTAAAGTCGAAGGAGCAATGTCCAAGAAGAGTTAAAAATTTTGAATAAGTTTTTCTTGAAAATAAACAATAATTTCAACTTAACATTGAGAAGATTGACAAAGTGGAAAATTTGGTATTAAATTGGGAAACACAGAAGAAAGAACTTATGAATAACATTGATGCTTTAGAAGATCAAGACCGAAGGAATTATGTTCAAGAAAATTTTAAAAGATTTGAAAAAAAAACTTTTTTTGAAAGTAAGCTACAAATTCAACTTGAGACTGAGAAGAATGGAAGATTCGGTGTTGAACTGGGATGTTCAGAGGTGTTTTAATTCAGTGGATGAAATTCAGGAAGACTTGAAAAAAAAATTTAAAAAAAAACTTTTATTGATTGTAAACAATGTTTAACTCAGTGTTGGGAGGGTGGAAAGGGTGCAAAATTTAATATCAAGTTTGGATTTTCAAAAAAAAGAGTTTATGAATAAGATTGGTTAAATTGATTGACCGGGGTTTTATGGATATAAGAAATGATGATTTTTCGGTTTATACGTGTATTTTGTCTGCCTGGGGGGGTGAGGGGGGGGGAGGGAGTGGTACTTCTGCTCCCGAAAGTCATATGCCACTTGTGGTTTATACCACACCCATTTGGGTTTTTGGGAATTAACCACCACAAGGTGGTTTCCTAAGGGGTTAGGGGAGGTGGGGGGGTGAAATTTTGAAAATTATTTAGTATCTATTATGTAATATTATACTAAGTCAATTTGAAATGAATGTATGGAGATACTATAAATAAATTTAAAAAAAAAAAGGTTATTGCTTGTGGGGATTGTTGGGGTATTTCATGTCTTAAGTGCGTTGTCATATATTGAGATTAAAAAGGAAAACTTAAAAAAATAGTAATGGAAAAAAAGGGGATGGAGGTGGTGAAGAGGCGGAAAAAAAGTGAAAATAAAGATATAAGATGGTCACGTTGGACTATATGACTATAAATAATAATGGAATATATAACCAAGTTTAAGTGTATCCGATTGGAAAAAAAAAATCACATAAAATTTAAAAGACAAAGTTACAATGTTTGAAAAAACCTGGAAACCAGATATGGAACATAACAGAAAGAGCAGGCCTCAGACCACCACCACCTAAAATGATAAGAAGATAAATATGATCAGATTTAATGTGAATAAGTAGATGATATGTCTTTTTTGTTTGTATTCCTTTTGTATAAAGATATTGTTTTATTGTATTTTCTATGTTCAATATTTACTGTTTTTGTTGGGGGTGGAAAGGGGGAAGGAGGGATGGGGAAAAAAAGAGAAAATGTCACTGTGAATATTTAAAGAGATGTATCTGTAAATATATTGGTTGATATGGTTTGGTTCATAGTGCGATAAATAAAGAATTACCCCCAAAAAATTCCAGAATGCAATAAAATTTCAAATAATGCCCCATTCATAAATTTCATTTTTGAATGGAGAGAAAATGTTACACAGTAGTACAGGTATAATAAATAACCTAGAGCAAATATGTGAATTAAAAAAAACCCCTGCTCCATAGCGAGTTCAAAAGGAACAATGGAAACCCAGTTAGGCATGGAAATGAGCAGCGTGGTTAGCGCAACACTGTTACAGCACCAATGATCGGGAATGGGGTCCGAAGCCCACGCTGTCTGTAAGAAGTTTGTCTATTCTCCCCATGTCTGTGTGGGTTTTCCACCCACCATTCAAAACATACTGGCTGTGTAAGCTAATGGGGTGTAACTGAGCAGCACGAGCTCGTAGGCTGAAATATCTGTTACCATGCTACGTGTCTAAATTTGAAATTTATTTCACTGTAACAGCAGTGCTGAAATTGACGTGGGCCCAGGAGAGTGGAAGCACAGCTCTCCCCCACAGGATTCGACCACCCAGTCCAATTGAACAGAGCCAATGTGGGTTTATTTTAAAATCCTGCAATCGTGGGGTCTGGACCTATCTTGGGGCAGGGGCTGGTTTTTGCAGACTCTGGTGAAACACCTGAAAATGGGGAAAAAACCCCCACTCGTTTGAGAAGGAGAAGCAGAGGAGACAACCCATGAGACGCCGACAGGCCAGTGAGAGGCTCTGAGGCTGAAGAACACACAGGCGGCGGGCTGTTGGTGACTCGAGGCAAGGAACCCATGCAGACTGCGGGCTGCCAGCAACCGCGGTCAAGGGACTCGCACGATAACGCGGAATGCTGGTTCAAAAATGGCCGAAGGGGGTACCAGGTATTGGAACCGAGATGCAAGAGGGCGCTGGAGGCTTCATGATCGGGTTGGAGGCTTGGAAAACCAGGCGCCGATGGTTTATACTGAAGACTGTATGGCTGCGGGAGCACTGGACGTGAATCCATGGACACTCAGGAACTCTGGGAGGGGCGAGTCTCTCTTTCGCTCATCTTTCTCCTACTGTAAGGGGCACTGGGCAATTTCTGATGATGCTGAATCTTTATCTGCCTTAGAGGAGACTAAAGAAAATGTTGTGCAATGTTCTGTTTATTACCTTATAAATAAATGAACCTTAAAAGTCTGCAGACATGGTGATTGCTGCACAACAGACAAAAGTGGTGGAGAAACTCAGCAGGTCACGCAAAGGGATACCAACAACCTTTCGGGCTTGAGCCCTTTGCTTCTGATGGACTCTTGAGCGACCTTGTGTTCTGCCACATCTTTAATGTGCTTTGAACCAAAGTCACATACGTTTCAACTTCTGAGGGAAGAAAGGTACAAGAAAGTGAAGCATTGCTTACCATTTTGAGACGAAAATTGCAGGAGAACACTGGTACATCCCAATGTAATGATGAAGGACTGTTTACCGACCCGGCTGCATTCTGTTTCCCTATTCACTGCACACTTGAATACACAGACAGCCTCATCTGTAACATTAGAAAATCTATAATTAAAAGGACATCACAAGGTTTGGCATCAGTTAATCACACTCACCTGCCCCGTGGTTACCAGCAAAGAAGACCTTTTTATTTCTAAAAAGGCTCACGGAGAAAGAAGATTATTATATTCCTGACTACCTCACAAAAAAGGAGTTTTCCCATGTTAATTGCTGAAACCCACTTTACTCAAGAGAAAAGTACACAACCCTTTCTCAAAGCTGGGTACACTTTGGCTTCAAAGGCTTTCCATGATATAGGATCTTTGGCAGGGAGTGAAAGTACATTCTATTGATAGCCCAGGCAACTGGAGACTGACAATGTCCACGCTGTGGTGGAGAAGACGCATGTCATTCCTTGTTCTGCCACTCTTACTGGTCAGCCAATCATGAAACCTGCCTCGGCTGTTGCACCTATTTGATGATACCCCTGAATCTGCTTTGGACTTCTATCACGAAAAGGGCTGCTTTCATGGCAGATACTTTACATCTTAAAGAGCTCTCTTCAAATAAATGACAGCACAAGATTCTAGATTCACTAAAGTTAAAGCCTCGGAGATACAGCACAGAAGCAAGCTCTTTGGCCCACCGAGCCTGTGCTGATTAATGACCACCCATTTATACTTACCCACAATTTCACCAATTCCCACCAGATTTTACCAATTCCCACCAGATTTTACCACAGCAGCCAATTAATTTATCATCCCAAATATCTTTGGGATGTGGGGATGGGGGGGGGGGGGAGAAAAATCAGAGTACTTGGAAGAAGCCTAGTCACCAGGAGAGCATGCGAGCTCCATTCAGATCGCGCCGATGGTCAGCTCTGACACTGAGGCACCAATTCTATTAGCTGGGTTTTCAAAAAAAATGTTGCACAGAAAATAACTGAGTTACAGTAAAACTTAAAGATTTCAATACGCATTATGGCTGTTTTGCCTTGAGATTGCTTCATAAATTTGAAAAGGTCCTGGTGAACAAAGGGACTCATGAAACTCCCATGCATTAAGCAACACATGTCAAAGAAGCAAACCCAGATTAACAGCACTCTCTCCATACCATCTTTCACCCAGATTACTGACCCACCTACATAGTTAACTATATTCTCTACCATATGCTCCAAGAAAAGCAAACAGCAAATTTAAGTCTCTATCTGTAATTAATCAGGTCTAAAGAAGTTAAAAAAAAAAGTTTGGATCCCTTTCTGTTAGTTAATTTAAAATTTTTAATTTAGGCATACAGCACAGTAACAGCCCCTTTCGTCCCATGAGCCCATGCTGCCCAATTGATCTACAACGGTTTGAAGGGAGGGAGGAAACCGGAGCACTCAGAGGGAACCCACACAGACATGGGGAGAAGACATAAACTCCTTACAGACAGTGGTGGATTTGAACCCAGATCGCTGGCGCTGTAACAGTGTACCGCTAACCACGGCACTAACCGTACCACCTCAATTTCAATCTTATTCTTCACTTTTACATTAACACAGCCAACAAATTCACAAAAATGACAAGAACAATGATTAGATTTACACATCCCTGGTTACCAATCTCAAAACAGCCTTGGTGAGATGTAGGGTCTTGCCCTCAAAAGGAGAGTTCTAAGTGTTTGGGGTCTAAGCTTGAAATCAGTGACGGTCAAGTGATAAGAGACCCAACCCTTCAGGACAAATCTACAACTCACTGCCCTTAATTTAATGGGAAACATTGATCTGCCTGCAAAACACCAGGAGAGAAGACCACACCCCGTCCCCTCAGGGGAGCAACTAGTTGAAGATTCTCCGGAGATATTCTGAGAAGTCAAAGGTTTCAGCCAAAGCCTCGTCTTGGGGGGGGGGGGGGTATGAAAGGAATAAATCAGATGGTATTTTAATGAAAGAAAAAAGACCAGGTAGGCCATGGTAGGGGAGTCTAAGACTAGAGGGCAGAACCTTAGCCAAAGGGTCGTTGTAGAAGGCAGCTGTGGTTGGGCTTATTTGAGATGGACAGGTATTAAATTAGTCAGGGTATGAAGGGTTACAGGGAGATGGCCAGGTTGTGGGCGGAGTGGGAGAATGGATCAGCTCATGATTCGAATGGCAGGTCAGGCTCAAAGGGCCAATGGGCCTACTCTCCTATATCTTGTGATCTCATGGGTTCTGGGACAGGGATGAGGGGTTATCATTTTTATTTTGGGGGTGTGTGGAGGGGGGGGGGAAAAGAGAGGGTGTGTGTTGCAGAGAAGGTTGTTTGGAAATCAACCAACCTGAAGAGGGTAGGTAGCAGAGCTGGAGGTAGCTTCATTCTTGGAGAGTGAGTGAGCAGCCAGCAGCCAGAGAGTAAGGGTATGCTCAAGGGAATTTAACATGGAAAGGCAGCAAATGAACATCAGAGTTAACTATGAAGGCAGAGGAAGTAGGCCCAAGGTAAGAGGATGTGGGCAAAATTGCATCTGTGTGCACATGTTAAGTGCACGAGTGCCAAGGCCATGCACCAATGGTGGAGGGGTGGGGGGGGGGGGGGGGGGGGGTGGAGAAACAGCACAAACGTCTGCAAGTGCTGTGATTGTAGTAAAACAAAACAGAAATGCTGGAGGATCCCAGCAAGACTCACACCATCCATTGGGGATAAAGATATATTACTGCCATTTCGGGCCTGAGCCCTTTAAGGTACAAGTAAAAAGCAGGCAGGTGCCTGAATTAAAGACTGGGGAGACAAAGGGGAAGAATAAGAGGGGGAGGGGTCCAGACCAGGAGACAGAAGGTGTTAATAGGATATGAAAACTGGAAAGGTGAGAATTGATTTTGGCTCTGTGAAAGGAGACAGAGGGATAAGGAGAAAGAGAAATGGAGAAAAGAAGACTGGAGGTAGAAAGATTGGGGGGGGGCGGGGGTTTAATGGAAATCTGAGAAGTTGATATTAATGCCATCCGGTTGGAAGGGACCCAGACAGATGAGGCGTTGTTCCTCCAATTTGCGGGTGGTCTCAAATCATTTTTTGTCTGTTGGCCTGGACTCCACCCCCCTCCCATTCTTCCCTCTTTCTCTCCCCAGTCTTTATTCAGGCCCGGCTGCTTTCTGCTCATACCTTGAAGTAGGGCTCTGGGCTGAAATGTTGGTAATACATATAACCATATAACAACTTACAGCACAGAACAGGTCAGTTCGGCCCTACTAGTCCATGCCGAAACAAATCCCCACCCTCCTAGTCCCACTGACCAGCACCTGGTCCATACCCCTCCAGTCCTCTCCTATCCATGTAACTATCCAGTCTTTCCTTAAATGTAACCAATGATCCCGCCTCGACCACGTCTGCCGGAAGCTCATTTCACATCCCTATCACCCCTTGCGTAAAGAAATTTCCCCTCATGATCCCCTTATAATTTTCCCCCTTCAATCTTAAACCATGCCCTCTAGTTTGAATCTCCCCCACTCTTAATTGAAAAAGCCTATCCACGTTTACTCTGTTTGTCCCTTTTAAAATCTTAAACACCTCTATCAAGTCCCCTCTCAATCTTCTACGCTCCAGAGAAAAAATCCCCAGTCTGCACAACCTTTCCCTGTAACTCAAACCTTGAAATCCTGTCAACATTCTCATGAACCTTCTCTGCACTCTCTCTATTTTGTTTATATCTTTCCTATAATTTGGTACACAGTACTCCAAATTTGGCCTCATCAATGCCTTGTACAATTTCATCATAACCTCCCTACTCTTGAATTCAATATTCTGATTTATGAAGGCCAACATTCCAAATGCCTTCTTCACCACACCATCTACCTGAATATCAGCCTTGAGGGTACTATTTACCATCACTCCTCAATCCCTTTGTTGCTCTGCACATCTCAATTTCTTCTTTGGCTTGGCTTCGCGGACGAAGATTTATGGAGGGGGTAAAAGTCCACGTCAGCTGCAGGCTCGTTTGTGGCTGACAAGTCCGATGCGGGACAGGCAGACACGGTTGCAGCGGCTGCAGGGGAAAATTGGTTGGTTGGGGTTGGGTGTTGGGTTTTTCCTCCTTTGCCTTTTCTCAGTGAGGTGGGCTCTGCGGTCTTCTTCAAAGGAAGTTGCTGCCCGCCAAACTGTGAGGCGCCAAGATGCACGGTTTGAGGCGTTATCAGCCCACTGGCGGTGGTCAATGTGGCAGGCACCAAGAGATTTCTTTAGGCAATCCTTGTACCTCTTCTTTGGTGCACCTCTGTCACGGTGGCCAGTGGAGAGCTCGCCATATAACACGATCTTGGGAAGGCGATGGTCCTCCATTCTGGAGACGTGACCCATCCAGCGCAGCTGGATCTTCAGCAGCGTGGACTCGATGCTGTCGACCTCTGCCATCTCGAGTACTTCGACGTTAGGGATGAAAGCGCTCCAATGGATGTTGAGGATGGAGCGGAGACAACGCTGGTGGAAGCGTTCTAGGAGCCGTAGGTGGTGCCGGTAGAGGACCCATGATTCGGAGCCGAACAGGAGTGTGGGTATGACAACGGCTCTGTATACGCTTATCTTTGTGAGGTTTTTCAGTTGGTTGTTTTTCCAGACTCTTGTGTAGTCTTCCAAAGGTGCTATTTGCCTTGGCGAGTCTGTTGTCTATCTCGTTGTCGATCCTTACATCCGATGAAATGGTGCAGCCGAGATAGGTAAACTGGTTGACCGTTTTGAGTTTTGTGTGCCCGATGGAGATGTGGGGGGGCTGCTAGTCATGGTGGGGAGCTCAATAGCCTACCATTTAATGCATATGACCTATTTAGATTTGCCTTTCCAAAATGTAACACCTCACACTTATCTTTACCTCCTATGGAGGCTGCGAAACTGGTTGAGTTCCTTCCTCCAGCATTTACTGTGTTTTTGCTACAAGGCTCCAGTGATACTGGACCAAGACTTTATTCTGTTACTCCAGTGCAGAAACTCACTTGCAATGACCACCTCACGGTTAAAGGAAGTCCTGCACAAGCAATATCCTTTGATACAAAGAATTAGCTAGAAAGGAGAATGTTAAAGTGCATATTTTGTTGACGAATGGCTGGACAGAAACTATGAATGGAGGCATGAAAATTCAACTTAAAAAATATTTTTGCAAGAACTTGGAACATCTGCATTAGGCAGATTTACAAGTAACTGAATATATTTTGAACAAGTTAAAAAGAAACAGAATTTAACAGTCAACAGGATAATAACTGTTTATAGCTAAAGACTACAAGATCCTGGCAGATCTGGAAACCAGCAGGAGAGAGGTGTTTTGGGTACTGCTGGGGCACAAGAACCTTTGTTAAGTGTGAATGCATCAAACCAAAAAAAATACTATACGAAACTTAATCCAAGATAACATAACAATAACATAACATAACAATAACATAACAATTACAGCACGGAAACAGGCCATTAGGCCCTTCTAGTCTGCACCGAACCAAACACCCCTTTCTAGTCCCACCTCCCTGCACAATGCCCATAACCCTCCATCTTCTTCTCATCCATATACCTGTCCAACCTTTTCTTAAATAATACAATTGACTCTGCCGCCACTATTTCTCCCGGAAGCTCATTCCACACGGCTACCACTCTCTGAGTAAAGAAGTTCCCCCTCATGTTACCTCTAAACCTCTGCCCCTTAATTCTTAACTCATGTCCTCTTGTTTTAATCTTTCCTCCTCTTAACAGAAATAGTCTATCCACATCCACTCTGTCTATCCCTTTCATAATCTTAAATACTTCTATCAAATCCCCTCTCAACCTTCTACGCTCCAAAGAATAAAGACCTAATCTGTCCAATCTCTCCCTATACTCTAGATGCTTAAACTAGAAAGGATTTGCAAAACCCCAGGCAGGGGTGTAGAAGCAAAAAGGGAGACAAAGAATTAAGAATTATGAATTCTTGGAAAGAATTAGTTGAGGCCCTCAGCTACATTATCCTTGTAAAAATGATCAACTGTTCAGAAAAATAAGTGTTTTTTTTTAAACCCTCCCCTCCCAGAACCAATTACACAGAAAGGAAAAGGCAACTTCCCTCAGCTAACTAATACACTAAGCAAGGCAAAGAAAGCTAATATTGCATTCACAAATGTCTAATTTCGCCATGCAATTCAAGAATCTAGCACTTATTTAAACTAACATCAACCTCCAAAACAACTACCACAAACTTGTTGAAAAACATTCTTTACAAAATTCTGTACCTTTCTCACTGTCCAATCAATGAAAGTGAATTTGAATTTATTTTCATTAATATCCACAATGTATAGATGTACTGAAATTCTTTATTTGCCGCAGGCAAACAGGCTTCTTGTAAAAACTTCAACAGAATACCGTGAAAACCCCCGGTATCCAGAACTTTTGGGGATTATTGGATGCCGGATAAGAGAATTTGCTAGTTACTTGAGATTGCGTGTTGAGTGATTGACGAACTAACCGCTAGGGGGCTTCAAATTTAAAACTTTTGTATTTTTTACCCATTTATTTTCTGTAATTTTTTTGTTGTATTCTGGATAATGAGGATTTTACTGTACATTAAATAAATGTAGTGAAAGAGAATATAAAAGATAAATCTTCAGTTATAGCAGTGCAAGAAAAAATGATTTTAACAGTGTACGCAGGTGCAGTAGTTTATGATAAGGGTAGCAAGGTTCCAAACCCTGATAAACCCTGGAAAAAAGATAGTTAAAAAAAAATATTATGAAGATCCGAACACAGGACATGGACAACACAAGGAGCTAAGATTGATCTGCAAGACACCAGTAGAGTTTCCCCAAATACATCATTAAGTAACAAGCCTGACAAAGATGAAGCTGTCCCACTCATCACTTCACTGTGAAATATCCCCCCCAAAAAAATGCCTGTCATATGCTTGTCTCAAAGATTAAGTCATGCACATGTAAGCACACACGGACGTAACAGTAAAACTGCAAATGGTTCATTATATCAATTATGGTTCCAGTTAGGTGGATAACAGTGGCAATTCTAGAGCTAACACATGCATACAAGTGCAGACCCCAACCAGTGGTGATGCATGCATTTATGGGAGGGGGGGGGGGGGCACAGTTAGCATAGCGGTTAGCGCAACGCTGTTACAGCGCCAGGAATCGGGACAGTGATTCAAATCCCACGCTGCCTGTTTATTCTTTCTCCCCGTCTCTCCTCCCACCCTTCAAAACGTACCAGCGGTGTAGGTTAACTGGGTATAAATTGGGCAGCCTGGCCTTGTGGGCCTGTTACCATGCTGTATGTCTAAATAACAGCAAAAAGCAACACAAACAGATGGGGAGAATTTGTACATTCCACTGTCATCGGCAATTCTTCATTTCTAACTCCTAGTCAGAAGATTGTGTGGCAATATAACGCCAACTCGGGTTACCACTCACACAGAACACAGGTGAATAGCCTAGGTTATTCTGCAGAGAAACAGATTGAAAAGCACTCCACACAATCCATTGCACTGCTCCAGTAAATGTTTTCCTGGTAGACCCAGGCAGCATAATAAACACCTTTGCGTTGCTTCACTACTCTGCGAATGAAAATTTCATTTGAGCTCGGAGAAGGGAGTCCACACATTTCATTTTCATTGAAAACGCTGCAGAGTCAACACCGCACACCGCAGCGTTGCATCACTGCCCTATCTAATAGCATGCTACTGATACACACACTCATGAGGTTATAGACACCCAACAAATGGATGAGGTACCTGCGAATGGGACACACCAACATGGGGCTGAGTTGAGCTGAACAGACTCACTCGCTGAGTCAGTGAGGTTGGCAGGTGCATACTTGCTCCCCTGCGGCAGCTGCTTCCGTCTTCCGCTCCCACACAGGATTTTATTCGTTCAAAGTTGATTATTGTCATGTGTGCAAGTACAGTGTTCAGAAGCTTACCACAGCCACACGGGTACACAGGACAGACTGATAACAAATTAAATCTCCAGTTGCGATTAGTCAATGAAAAAGCTTGATGTTTCAATAGTGCAGATAGATCTTTGGAGTTCTGGAATGACCTTGAAGGCGAATGCAACATTGGCATTCATTTCTAGAGCAGGGATGTACTGTAATGTTGAAACTCAACAAAGCACCGGTGAGACCTCACGGAGAACTGTGCGCAGCTTTATTTGGAAAAGACGGAGAGTGCACAGAGAAGATTTACTAGAATGATACCAGGAATTAAAGGAATGACTGTACTCAGAGTACAGAAGGATGAGGGGGGACCTCAAAGGGATTTAGAATCCTGAAAAGCCTGGAGAGAGGAGATGTGGCAAGGTTGTTTCCTGTGGTCGGGGATTCTACGACAAGGGCATAATTTCAGGATAAAAGGGCGTCAATTTAAAACAGAGATACAGAGGAATTTCTTTAGCCAGACGGCTGTGGAAGTGAGGTCATTGGGTATACTTAAGGCAGAGATTGACAAGTATTTGATCAGCCAGGGCATCAAGGGTTATGGGGAGAAAGCTGGGGAGTGGGGTTGAGTGGGTGGATAGATCAGCTCATTAGAATAGCAGAGCAGTCTTGAAGCAATTCTTGTAATCTTGTAATGGTTTTAGTGAGGGCTGTACAGTGAAATCCCCAGTATCCAGCACCTAGATGCCAGATAAGTGAATTTCCTGGTTGCTTGAGACTGCATGTTGCATGGAGAACTAACAGCAGGGCATGCCAATTTTGAACCCTTTTTATTGAACCTATTTAGTTTGCACAGTTTTATTTTGTCGGTTGCTTGAATTCCAAGCAACCTTGACTGCCGCGTTACCAACAGTTCTCCGGAACGGAACCCTTCCGTAACCCAGGGGTTGCCTCTTCACTGCTCCCAAAGAGGACGTTTAGAGGGTTTGGAATTGCACAAGTGTGACTAGGAGCTCCCAGCTCCTGTCTGTCCCTCGGCCCATACAATGGCTCAGCAGGTTTCTGCAGCCCACTGTTCAGCAGCCATTAAACACAAATGTTCAGGCTTGGGACAATCCGGCGGTCAACTGAAGCCTGCAGCCCTCTCTGAACAAAAGCCAACAAATGTGAAAGAACACACTAAGGAGAGACAGCTGTCAGATAGCCGAGACCAGCTCACTTCAATTGGGGGGTGGGGGGTGGAAAGGAAAGAGGTGGTGGCTGAAGAATTCTCCAAGAAGAATTGGAGGACTGTCATTCCAACACACAACCAGACAATGACAAGCATTTAAAGAGATGAGAATCCTCAAAGGTTTCAAAATGATCAGCGTCCCCATTCAAAGCTCAACTTTTAAGACGATTTTTTAAAAAACGGCCCTTGTGGCCAGAGATTTTCACGGTAATGTGCGGCCTTTCAAATCACAATACCCTCCAGCCATTATTATGCTGCTTGAGAAATGGTGCCCTTCCTGAATAAATGTGCCATTAACACCGTGACACAATGATCGAGCTTTGAAAAGTGTGACTGGGAAACAGGCCTCATGTTAACACTCAGAAAGCACACTTATACAAGCACCCAGAATGCAATCAGAAAGCCAATAGTTCCTGATTTCCACATGAAGGAAATCTTTTCAAACTCATTGATGCTCCAAGGGTTTTGTTTCAAAGGCGGGCATTTCAAAAGCAGAACCTGAGTAAGCAGGAGCCAATAAGAAATTCTGCAGGTTGGACCTGGGTTCATCACATCACATTCCTTCCCCACCAAATGTTTACTGAGCATCGAAACATTATACAGATGAACATTAGGCTCCCCTTTTTTAAAAAAAAATACAGAAAAACCAACACAGATGTACATGAATATTTTCATACCCCCTCAAATGCACACACAGACCCTCCTAACATCATCAGTATATGACCGATTATGCCAGTACGTACACTGCGCAGTCGAGCTTTTACTCCGTAAGCAGAGAAATAACCGCACAAAGATCTGCCAGTTAAGAAAGAAAAAAAACTGCAGAGGATCCTCTTAATGTGGATTTGATTTTCTCCAGTTTAGTGAAGAAAATTATGCCCATTGTGTAAGGGAAGGACACCCATCAGACTTCCAATGAAATAAAATGAGTCATTTGGCTCATAAAGATATAAATGTTATTACATCTTACTCTAGTGAATTTAGGGAGTTACATAGAACATTACAACACAGTACAGTCTCTTCAGCCCTCAATGTTGTGTCGAGCTATATATTACCTCCAAAAAAAACTAAACCCTCTCTACCCTGTAACCCTCAATTTTTCTTCTAAGAGTCTCTTAAATGGCCCCCAATGTTTCAGCCTCCATCACCTCCCCAACAACTCCCTGTGTGTAAAAAAAAAACAACTTGCCCCTGATGTATCCCCTAAACTTCCCTTCCTTCACTGTATAAACGTCCTCTGGTGTCTGCTACTCCAGCCCTGGGGAAAAGGCACTAGCTGTCCACCCCTGCTGTCTATGCTCTCAGAATCTAGTAGGCCTCTATTAAGTCTAAGTATTAAGGATGCTTCTTCACTCCATGGAGAAAAGTCTCAAGAGATTCCAAATATTACAGTCAATGGGCAGGGTTGTAAATTAACTGAATATTTTGGGTAACGTGCTGAAGATTCCGCTCCAGTATTTGGGGCAGTGATAAAACATGCGACTTAGCTGGCATTACACGGATTGCATTTGTCTTCTATTTCTGGATAAATTGCTGACGATTTAGTTAGAAAAATGAAGCCTGCACACCTCGTTAAACTGAACAAGTCCCAACAGGACACAGGAGGTGGTCGAGTGACTTCTATCAATAGCCTCTTCCCGTAGTTTCTCCTCAACTTTCATTTCCAATTCTTGCTCCCATCTGTCTTTATTTTAGAAAGCGAATGTCTTTTGGTTGACAGAATAAAGTGATAAATTTTTGAACTCATCCCTCTCTCCTGGATTAACTGATACTAGATCTCCCCAGGGTTGCTTGGAAGGTAACCAAGGGAAATTTGAGAAAGACTTTGAAATAAAATGCCGGATTTGAAAACAGCGAAATAAATGCGTAGCAGGTAAGCCATACGTGTGTGACAGAGAGGCGAAGCTGCTAAACGGTCTGCCCGTATCGAGGAAAGTAAAACTTCATTTACCCAACCCCAAAGTGAACTCCCGCTTCCACATTCACTTATCTTCTGACCATCACCTCCCCCAGTTTCAGCTCATTTTCTGATATGGTCACCTAGGTGGATTCAAGAGTTACAACCTTGTGATCATCTCTACACAAGGCATCTCCACTTTGACTCAGCTCCTTAGCTTCTCTCAAGATAGTATTCCACAACACAACTCTTGTCACAGTCAGAGCTCTACAACACGGAAACCCCCTTTGGTTAAACATGTCCACTTCATCCAAGGCGTCTTCCTGAACTAGTAAAGACACAGTAATGCTGGAGGATTACTGCAATCACAGCGTCTGAAAATTTCATGTTTCCCCGTCTTCCGGAACTGGCCCAATCTGCTTGACCCATTTCCTTCTAAATCTTTCCCATCCCAGGCACCTGTCTAGATATCTTTTAAATAATGTAATTGTACCTGTTCCTATCAGTTCTTCTGACTGCTTGTTCCACATGGTTACACACACTGGTCCAAAGATGCAAACTTTAATCACTTTGGGGTAAAGATTCTCACAATTCCTCTCGAGAATCTATTACATTTGAATTCAGATTTTATTAGCAAGGAGAAATGCCCTATTCCAATTCAATAGATACAGCGGACGCGACCTGAATTCTTTCAAAAATTTAAAAGAAATTTAAATTTAGACATGCAGCACAGTAACAAACCCTTTTCGGCCAATGAGCCGATGCCGCCCAATTACACAAAACTGCTTTCTGTCCTGAAGATTTGTGATTCCAATGAGACATTCTTTCATCCTTAGATTTCCCCCAGACTAAAAAGAGGAACACAATGGATCAGGATCTTCAAACTAACCAACCTCATTGCTCATCAACTTTTAGTCATTCGTTCCAATCTCTCTGCACCAAAGCAGAATCAAAAAATAAAAATTCAACTTGCCTAAGAATAGGGTGCTGTATTCATTGACCTGCAATGCAAATTATTACTGCCTACAGCTGCTGCCAGACCCGCTAATTCATTGCATATTCTGTTTTTATTCCTGACTTTCACCAACTCCAGTTTAATTGCAGTTGTAAGCTCAGCAGTGCTCTTTAAAGTCCACTTTAAACCACAGTGCAGTAAAAACTCAATGCTGGAGAAACTCAGCGGTCAAACAGTGTACAAAGATACAGAACCAAAGCCTGAAACAATGGTTACGAATCTTCATCTTTGCCATATAAAGGACACCGATTTTCCTACTGAGTTTCTCCAGCCTCGTGTTCGGTGTCTGCAGTCCTTTGTGCTTTATATCAACTGCAGCCTTTGGAAGTAACAGAGCAGCTTGAAGCAATAACTTTGAGACTGAAAATCTGCCAATTCCCTTTCAACCCAAGCAAAGAAATATTAAGCTGGTAGCTGCCACCGAGAAGATGTAGGAAGAGGCATCCATTTACATGAGGAAACCTGAAAACGGGAAACAGTCCACCGTCTGGATCAAAGATGTATTACCCAAGGAACAAGTCCACGTACATGAAGCTAAACTTCATGCCATGCAGGGAGGAGGGAGAAGAAATAAAGTGTGGACCATTGCCTGAATTTAACATTTCAGGCAGCCCATAAGGTGCGATCATTTCTCAAAGCAAGATTTTTACAACAGATTATACACTACTAAAGTAAGTAATAAAAGAGATGGGCTGGGGTAAAGTGAAGGGAGAGAAAGATCTGGAAATGTATTGTGATTCGAGATTTATTGAAGCTTGTGATCTTTGATGGTTCAAAAAGGATGGTACAAAACTTTTCTAGAAGGGATTAGTGGTGAGAGATAGTCAAACAGCTTGTAGAAAAGATGAATCCATTACCCTTGCTTGGACAGAGTTATTAAACGGAAGACCATGCCATCTGCATGTCCCTATCTTGCCTTTGGCAATTTTTCAGTTATGCTACTAGGCGGCACTCTTTAATTTAATGTTTTACCAAGCCATTTGACGAGGAAAAGCAATGCCTTTTCAGAGATATGAAGAGTGGTCGGCGGCAAGTGTCACAAATCTCAAATGGACAAATGCCAGGATTCCACGCATTTTGTGATTTATGAATACTGCCAAAACTCTATTTTAAAACATCACACAGGAACGTTACAGGATGAAATTCATATCAACCTCAAATGCTGGTGGCGGCAGGTGCAACAGGATCTGAGACGACGAGATAGGTACACGGAACTGAGACCAACAGAGGGTTGAGCAGGAGGGAAATTCCAGGCAGTTGTAAGAGTAGGTTATTAGTTGCACAACCCTGTGGGCTGAAAGGCCTGTACGTGGTAAGAATGTTGAAACCACGTTTGCAGTTTAGTTTCTCCCAATACGTGGTAGATTTGCAGCCCAATTCCATCTATTTATTGCACATAAAATATGAGTCACTAGGAGTGAATCGGTGCCTTTCACACCAAAAATAAGATGGTAGCAACTCCTCCAAATATTTTGAAAGTAACTATTAGTCATTTGAAAAAATTTAGTCTTACAATGCTCAAATCAGACCCGGGAGAGTACAGATGCTGGAATCTGGAATAAAAAACTAACAATGTGTTGGAGAAACTCAATGAGTTGAGCAGCATTGGGTAGGGCTGGAAAGAGAGAGGGGATCGCATCGGTTCTTTGCTATAGGAAAATACTCAAGCAGACAGAATCTTTACTGGGAGAGAAGATAGTACAGTCAAAACACGATGTACAGGCAGTCTGATTTACCATGACTTCTGATTTTTCAAAGTTACATTGGTTTGAATCAGTACTGTACTTAGCATTTTGGCTAGGCTACAATAGTGTCTCTTGACACCCCCGTGTCCCCACACCGATCCCACTGCCCCGCGCTCTCCCCACAGCCCCGTGTCCGTCCCCACACTGATCCCACTGCCCCGCTCTCTCCCCGCAGCCCCGTGTCAGTCCCCACACTGATCTCACTGCCCCGCTCTCTCCCCGCAGCCCCATGTCCGTCCCCACACTGATCTCACTGCCCCGCGCTCTCCCCGCAGCCCCGTGTCAGTCCCCACACTGATCCCACTGCCCCGCTCTCTCCCCGCAGCCCCATGTCCCTCCCCACACTGATCTCACTGCCCCGCTCTCTCCCCGCAGCCCTGTGTCAGTCCCCACACTGATCCCACTGCCCCGCTCTCTCCCCGCAGCCCCGTGTCAGTCCCCACACTGATCTCACTGCCCCGCTCTCTCCCCGCAGCCCCATGTCCGTCCCCACACTGATCTCACTGCCCCGCGCTCTCCCCGCAGCCCCGTGTCAGTCCCCACACTGATCCCACTGCCCCGCTCTCTCCCCACAGCCCCATGTCCCTCCCCACACTGATCTCACTGCCCCGCGCTCTCCCCACAGCCCCGAGTCTATCCCCACATTGATCCCACTGCCCTTTTTTGAATTATGATTTTTCAATTTGTGATGGGAGCGACAGAACACAACCTCAGCAAAAGTTGAGGACTACCTGTGTATGAAAAGGAAGCGAACAGAAGAGGGGAAGACCATTTCACCCACCCCAATCCAGTCTACATCTATTCCTCCAACATTCAGAAACCTATCAAAACCAATCAATCAAGGAGAGCCCACTGCGGAGAAAAGTTTTTGCACTGATTTGTCCATGAGGAGAGCCCCTATTTCTGGGTAACAGTCCTCTGCCTCGATCAGCATGGTGTGGGAGAGGATTCAAACCACAGAGCCGTGCGAGTCATGTGGAGTATGGGAGTGTGAGCAGAAACTACCCAGTGGAGAGGTTGGGGTAGGAAGAGCTGGCAGTGGGGCAGTGACATAGGAATGAAGCTGTGGGTAAGGAGAGAGGCAGGAGATGTTGCCCCGGGGGAAACCACACTGGGGGGAGGGGGATGGTGGATGACCCCAGGACCAATCCTCCAGCAGAGATCAGGGCTTCCCAGCACCCCAGGGTGCCCGAGGCCCATGTTTACAGGGTGTTTGATGCCGAGGTCCCCAGGGTGCCCGAGGCCGAGAGGGATGAGCCTCCCCCCCCCACTCCCTGCTCGGCCAGTGTGCGGCGCCAGGCGGCCATTCAGGCCCGGCCTCAGGCCCCGCGCCCAGGCCCTGGCCCCGCCGCCACTCACTGCTGTACAGGCCGAGGAAGGCGTTGTCCTGCGTGGTCCGGATCTCCAGCTTGAGCGGCTGCTGCTCCGAGTGCCGCTGGATCTCGCCGTTCTGATCCCCGATCGACACCAGCCGCACGCCCGGGATCACCGTGGTGGCCATCTTAACTCTGAATGGCTGTGGGGGCGCGCCCGGCGCGCGCCCTTCAAAGGGGGCGCGTTCCCGCTCACAGGCACACGCCGTTCGCCACGCCGCGGGGAGCCACCAGGTGGAGCCAGAGAGCCGGGCACTGAATAACCGGTTGCACCCACAAGAGGAGCCAGAAAGCCAAGCACTGAACTACCGGTTGCAGCTACAAGAGGAGTCAGAGAGCCGCGCACTGAAATACCGGCTGCAGCCACGAGAGGAGCCAGAGAGCCAAGCACTGAATTACCGGCTGTAGCCACAAGAGTTGCCCGAGAGCCGGGCACTGAAATCCCGTCTGTAGCTACAAGAGGAGCCGAGAGCCAAGCACTGAATTACCGGCTGCAGCCACAAGAGTTGCCCGAGAGCCGGGCACTGAAATACCGTCTGTAGCTACAAGAGGAGCCGAGAGCCAAGCACTGAATTACCGGCTGCAGCCACAAGAGTTGCCCGAGAGCCGGACACTGAAATACCGGCTGCAGCTACAAGAGGAGGCAGAGAGCCGGACGCTGAAATACCGGCTGCAGCCACAAGAGGAGCCCGAGAGCCGGGCGCTGAAATACCGGCTGCAGCCACAAGAGGAGCCCGAGAGCCGGGCATTTAAATATCGGCTGCAGCCACAAGAGGAGCCCGAGAGCCGGGCATTTAAATACGGCTGCAGCCACATGAGGAGTCCGAAAGCCGTGTGCTGAAATACTGGATGCAGCCTCAAGAGGAGCCCGTGAGCCGGGTGGGGTCAGAGGTGGAGAGGGGAGCCAAATTTAACATCTTGGAGGATTTTTCCTGGACCCAACACACAAATGGCATCGTGAAGAAAGCACATCAGTGCCTCCACTTGCTCAGGAGTTTGCAGGTTTACTGTGACTGCAAATCCTGGCAAATTTCTACAGACGTGTTGGTGTAAAGTGTGCATCACAGTCTGGTACAGGGACACCAATACCCCTGAGTGTAAAGCCCTGCAAAAGGTAGTGGCCACAGCCCAGGACATCACAGGCAAAACCCTCTCCACCATCGAGAACATCTACAGGGAACGCTGCCATCGGAGAGCAGCAGCAATCATCAAGGATCCCCACCACCCAGTACATGCTCTGTTCTCGCTGCTGCCATCAGGAGAGACTTGCACCACCAGGTTCAGAAACAGCTGCTCCCTTCCACCATCATACTCCTCAACAACACTCAAATGAGTAAATAAGGACCCTTATCCTTGCATTTTATTGATTTTTTTGTTCTCTCTGTATTGCAGTTTGTTTAAATTTCTTTATTTGTTTACAAGTGTACATTGTGTATTTAGTTTTTGCAATAAGTGGAAATTTTGCCTCATCTGCAGGACCAACTATCTCAGGGTTATGCATGTCGACTGACAATAAATCTGAATCTGTCTGTTAGACAAGAAGCCAACCACCAAGTTGAAGAGACCCAAGACAAAACCAGGAACAAATTAGGTGATGTCAGGAGAGAGAAAAACAGAGGCCATGTTACAGTTTGATCAACTTTTTATTTGAATTTGGAAAAGACATGCATAATATTTTAAAGGCCAGTAGGTTTGTAGGGGGAGGTGTGAGGTGATTGATGGGCAGTAATACCAGCAACAGCCAGAGGAGGGACCGTGAGAGTAACAACTGGTGAACTCAGAGACAGTCTCAGAAAGGAGCCGAGAATATAAAGCCCTTTTTCCACAGGCATCCCAGTTAATTGGCTGTATAGTGTCCCAGGATAGGAAAACCATTGTGCCATTTCCATTGGGCCACCCTTAACTGCTTTTCCACTAAGCACTCATCCCCAGGGATCGGAGTGTTCTCCCTTCAACTGGGAATGGGTGACTTTCTGCTGTCCCTTTCCACTGGTTTTGTCAGATGACGCCAGGGATACGAGTAGGGGTAGAGGTGGTTAATCTCCGGTGTGAAATTACATCATTTTACACTGTCATTTGGACAACGTTCCTTTTCCACTGGACCCTGTCCCAGTATATTCCTGGGACAGGGTGCCAGTGGAAAAGGGGCTTAGAAACAGACACAGAATTATAAAACAGGAAAGGAAAAATCTTACAGGTCAAATTGGTCAAGTGGACCTCCCCACACCACCCCCCCTCCCCAGGCCATGCCCCCTTCACTCTGCTACCATCAGGAAAAAAGGTACAGGAGCCTGAAGACGAGCACTCAGCGGCACAAGGACCTTTTCCCCCCACTGCCATCAGATTCCTAAATAATCCGTGAGCCCCAGTTTCAGTCGCTGTAAAAGCATTGTGCTAACCACGCCACACTAAATTTCTCCAGCATATCTGTGTGTTTTTACTACCGTCACAGTACCTGCAGTCTTTCCTGTTTCATTCCAGTCTAAGTACCTGCAATGTATTTTGGACTGTTTTCATTGAGTAAATCCTCCTATTGGACACAAGCTATTTGGTCTCTTGGGTAATACAAAGTAACATTTCAGATTGCATTTCCTAATACCTGTAAGTAAGATGGCAGAGACAGAGTTGCTATATCTGCTCTTTTATTTAAAATAAACACTACAAAAAAGTAGAAAAACAGCTTTTGCACCAAAACAAAACACTCATACAAATGCTTACATATCACCCCAAGCTGAATTACAACATTAAACAGCGCAGTCTCAAACACTGCTTCCTTCTCCCAAGGCCCACAGTTCAGCAAAAGCTGACCAAAGTACCCTGTTTACAACAAAACTAAGCATTTCTTCTTTATACAAAATACAATATTTACTTTTCTGATACATAACGGCATACAACTATGTCACAGATGTCTCAAGACTATAAATTTCCAACAAATAAGGCCATAATGGTTCAGAAACAAATATATCAAATAATCATCTTCTTTTCACAACTCACCCAATATTAATGCAACGTGTAATAAAGATTATAATTACGTACAAAAGCACAGGTTGTTTTGTTTTTCAAAACTATATGTAATTTGAAGTTACAAACTGGTACAACAAATATATTACAAGTGCCTCAATGAACTGCAAAATACATTAATCACATCACACACTCTTTATTTGAAAAAGGAAAAATCAAAAAACCTGCAAATGATTTTAAGTAAATATTTGTGTTAATGAAAGGCAACAAACTGTTTGCCATCAGGGCTCATCATTGTTCTCTAGAGTTGTGAAGGAAACAGAAGTCAATGTTCGGAGTGGAAAGAGAATGGTAATTGGGTCTAATCGACAAAGACATCCAGGTGGTTTGACAGAGGCACTTATCTGAGTTTGAGGCTGTATTCTTTAGACATTCTCTAACTACTCAAACGATGGGTCATCAGCTGTTCTGCAGGGCAGAAAGTAGTTGAGAGAATACACCCCTCACAACAGAGGTAAGGTTCCTTTCAAGAACAAAATACACCCTCGTATAACAGTGGTAAATGATGGCAAAAATAATCCAGAAAGATGTATGCAGCAAAGTTATTCATCATTTAGATTTATATAATGCAGTAATAATCCCCTAAATACAACGTGCTACTTCAAACTATTAAAACTTGCTTCAGAATGGAGAATTTAATGTTTTATAATTGGAATCAAATATAAAGGAAACATTTTTTTGGGCTTAGATTTCCTTTCCTTGAATTTACCCTGTTCCTTCACCACAAGTTTGCTGGACGTAAATCAGGAATCTTGTTTGTATATATAATTTCCTTCCATACCCAGCCATGCTGTGTTGTCAGAATGGAAACAGTTCTATTAAAATTCTACATTCTGGTCTTTTAAGTACCTTGCACTTACAGACTTCAATCATCAATTAATTCTGCCAGTTCCATTGGGTCAACACAACAGTTCATGCAATTATGGAACCATCCCATCTGCTTGGTTGAAAAAGGATTTGGAAACATGTTAATATTTGCATAATTATGAATGAAGAATATTAACATAATCAACAATTAGATTTAAATAACCAGCTAATTCTGTACAAAGAAAAGCTGTACATTCCTATAATTCCTATTGTTCATCAGGTTAAAGAGATTGAATTATTTGATAATTTAATCAAAATGATGAATTATCAACAGTAGACTTTTTTAACCATGCTAATCTATACATTTAAGAGTGGTGGTCTTTGTATTAAAATTGAAATTACCTCGTTATATTAGTGCATGTAGAGTAGTGTTCATTTGTTAATTGTAAAAGTAGAATTGTTAGGAATTTGGTAAAAGGGATTCAGAATTTAATTCATGGAGTTGTTTCTGCCATTTTTAAGAGGCCAGGGAGCGATCTGGCTGTAGAAAGTGCACGTGCCCATGGCCAACGTTGGAAGTTATAGAACAGCTTGTTGACCTTTCTATTCACCAGCTGAGCCAAATCAAAGTGAGTAATCAGGCAAAACTGTTTCCTTCACCAATGTTCAACATCAATCAATTGTGGGTTTTAAGATACAAAGAGCTTTAGTAATTTCAAAGAAAAAAAAAAGCTATTTTCAGGCCTCTAAAATGTCACTGTAACATACTCTAGTTTACCCAAATCTTTAATAGAAGGCTTCTATGGGCTGTGACTGTCTTAAATGATATGGCCAATGGTAAGCATACACCTGCTGGAAGGATGAGGGTTACACAGTTCTAGAACAGCCAGTGGCCGCACTGGTCCAGAGCAGCTAGTGATCGTGCAATCTAAATGACTTCATTTAGGCTGTGGAATTGAAATTTAGGAAGTACACTTCTGTTTTTCACCCAATACTTGTCCAAGCCTCCTCCACTTTCAATGCTACACTTGTCGCCAAGGCATCTTAATGCTGTTTGAAAGTACAACTCTCTCCTGTGTCAAGGAAAACAGGTCCAAATTGGCTTGGGAGCAACAGTTTACCTTCTGGTGGCCACCAGTGGAGAAAATGATAACTAGGGTGATATATTCATTTGTGTTAGCTCCTCAAGTTCTCAAATGTACCAAGCACTTCCTCCTTTACTTTCTGTGGAACAAGGGATATCTGAATTCCAGATATATAAAAATATGAAATGACTCAACTGGTATGCTTATATTAATTATCATCAAATTAGACAACTTTCACCTGAAATGAAATTGACTGGCCATCTTGAACTACTCAGTTTGACAATGCGACACTGATCCCCCACCAGGTGAAACTGTTAAGGGAGTATGCAGAAACTATAATATTGATGGCTGATGTGAAGAAAAACAGAGAAATAGTTAAATTAAAACAGTTTTACTTACAAATACAGAAAGATGCTGGAGGAACTCAGCCGGTCGCAGTGTCCAGAGCAGGTAAAGATATAGAACTGACATTTCGGTCCTGAGCACTTCATGTGAGTCGATAATATATCTTACCTCCTAAGACCTACCGAGTTCCTCCATTTTGACTATAATTGCAGCCCCTGCAAACTTTTTTGTTTCACTGCTTAATTACACATACGATTACTGACTGTGTACAAGTTGAAAAAGTGCTTTGACAATTTTGGAAGTACCATGATAACTGTAAAGATCTGAAAGGGGAGCAGAATGGAAAAGGGCTGCAGCTTATGTCCTTCCCCTCCAAGTTCTCTGAAAGCTATTACACAAACTTATGTGCACCATCTGCATGTTACTCCAACCATTTGGAAGGACAGTTCATATTATCCACACATGAGTTGGATGACCCAAACAAGGCAGATAACTAGCTCCACTCTTTCCACCATGTCTTGCACATCAAGCTCAACTAGGTGGCTATGAAACAAAATCTTTTCTTGAATAGTTGTTCTTGCTCCGATGGTAGTAGTGAAAAAATATACAAATGAAAAATGTTTCATAGACACAATTTAATGAACTCTATATATCCCTAGCCAACTCTGCTCTTGACCTGCCAAGGAAAACTTACTCAGGCTTTTCCACTTCATTTTTCTGGAAATCTTGGAAGGTTTAACGCACCCAGTAATGTGTCATGGAGAGTCAGTCATCAGAAGGAATTTTCTTAAAATGAGAAAGGGCGATGTCCAAGAAATTCTCTCACTTAACATTAATCCACACTATGCAATGGTTTTCTTGTTATTTACAAGGGAGTCCTCCAAGTGAATGTGCAATTTATTAAATATTAAATCTTTGGTCAATTTTAGTCTAAATATTAATAACATTGCATCTTACTAGAAAATGCTTGGTACTTGAAATTCTACGATTCAGTATCATTAGCTTTTAGGGAACTCCAGTTACATTACAACATAGCTACTCCAACTAACTAACTGACCATCACATTCCATTCATTTATATTTGCCACAGAGGGGTATAAAGAATGGAAACCTCCACTAATCTAGAGAAAAATATTGAAATTAAACAAATTTAAAATTTTCACATCGACACTAACTTTTCTTTCCAATTTATTAACGAAAAGCTGGAATTTTCCTCGGACTAAACACAGGAATGGGATGATTGCACGGTGAAGTGATATTTATTTGTTGGCAATATATAATGAAAGGAAACTTAATTTCTAGCTTCTTTATTGTCAACCCTGCCCAAATTTGTGGAAATAAAAATTAGTTTTGCATTTATTATTGGATCAATAGCAACTTGGATAATATAGGTTTCAGATTGGGACCATCTCAGGACCATTACGAGGAGGATGAGACTCTAGAGAGCTGGGACTGTTGGGAGCCAGCTGGAGGTGAGTGCCTTTAAAAAGTAAGTTAAGGGTTAAATAGAACAGTGATTGGCGGGAGAAGTAATTAAGATAAGGGGTAGTGACAAATAAAAAGAGGGACAGAGGGGTGGGTCAAGTGGAGCAGCCAGTGACTTAGAGGCTTTGGTAGAATGAGGGTGGGCTTGATTCCACTAAGGAATGGTCTTCAAATTTAATTAGGAAGAGTTAATGGAATCAGCAGCTAGAGCCGTAGAATGTGGGCAATCTGGGACAGCTCAGTTATCCCTGATGACTTCACCTGCAAGAGGTGCATCCAGCTACAGCTCTTGGGAGACCATGTTCAGGAACTGGAGCAGGAGCTGAATGAACTCAGGATCATTTCGGGGGCAGAGGCAGTGATAGAGAGGTATTTCAGGGAGAAAGTCATCCCTAAAAGACAGGTGCTGTTAGGTGAGGGAAAGGGAAAAGGCAGACAGTGCAGAACACCCCTGTGGCCATTCTTCTGAACAAGTATACTGTATTGGACACTATGGGGGGGGGGAGATTTTAAGGGGGTTCTACCTCCAGCTATGATGTCTCGACTGACATATTACATATGGTGCCCTGACAGCCCCGCCGACTGCACAGATATATTTCACAGCACTGTGCGGTTGGCGGGGCTGTCAGGGTGCGGCCTTGTGAAGTATAACTGTGCAGTCAGCAGGGCTGTCAGAGCGTGGCTAGTCGCACTGTGAAACACAACTGCCAGAATGACACAAGACACAGGCACTAATGTCAATAATGGTACTTGGTATGTCAAAGAGACCATTCACACCACCACAGAGTGATTAACGAGTTAACTCGGTTGGGCTGACACTTGCCGCACCAAGAGTCTGAGCCCGGTTGATTATTTACTTTTTTACTTGCCCTGCTGGGTCGGGACCTTTCATGCTGTCAGATTACCTGCTATGGACCCACTAAATTGGCTGGTTCAACCAACATGTACTTGTGGTGTGATAGGAGTAGGGATGAGGTCCTGAAGAGGGAATATAGGGAGTTAGGAAAGAAATGAAAAAGTAGGACCTCAAGGATGGTAATCTCAGGATTGCTACCTGTACCACACGCCAGTGAGGGTAGGAACAGGAAGTTGTGGCAGGGGGCAAGGGTTCAGATTTCTTGGTCATTGGGATCTCTTCTGGGGAAGGTTTGACCTGTACAAAAGGATGGGCTGCACCTGAACTGGAAAGGGACCAATATCCTGGTGGGCAAGTTTTTTACAGCTTTTGGAGAGGATTTAAACTAGTTTGGCAGGGGGTGGGAATCAGAATGTGAGTGCAGAGATTAGGGTAGAAGGGGAAAAGCATGATGCTATGTGCTCTGAGTTGGTGAGGAAGGACAGGCAGGGGACAAAACATAAATGTAGCCATTTGGAGGGGTTGAAATATGATAATGCTGGGAGTATCAGGAATAAAAGTACTAGCATGGATCAGTATGGGGAACCTCAATGCTGTGAGGAAGGGCAGGATTGGCTGATGCAGAACCAGGGTTACGTGTTTTAAAATGAATAGGATGGGAGGTAGAAAAGGGGAGGGGGAGCATTACTGGTTAGAGACAGCATCACGGCTAAAGAAAGGGAGGACGCTGCAGGGGGCTCAATTTTGGCATTATGAAAAATGTGGACAGGATGGGAGGACTATGGACTGGGTGCAGGACAGTTCAGCGCAGACTAGAAGGGCTGAATGGCCTGTTTTCTGCAATGCAATGTTTTATGTATCTATGGCCTGTGAATTGCTGATTAAAAGAAAAAAAAATTAATTGTGAAGATGAAGAAATACAGATAGATGGACTTGCCTTCTCAATGCTCATCTTCCTCAAACATCCAGGTGGCCACAATAAAAGATAATCAATCAAAATTATTAAAATAATGGACATCATCTTTTTTGCTTCATCATACTGCAAGAACTAATTCAGCCCAGCTCAACGAAAACAAAATTTTGCCTCTTGAATATAAAACCAAAAATGTTTTTAGCCCACCCTATTAAAATTAAAATGACATTTTGCATGAATTTTTTTAAAAAACCACCACTACAAACAGTAATAAATAAATGTCCCTTTAGAGGCTAATCAAGACACAAGCATATGTCCCAGTATCTGTGCTGCATTTCCCATTCTTTTCAGAACGTCCATTATTTTCAAATTATAATTTGATTATAATTTACTCCATAAAGCACAATATTCTACACAACGACTGGGATCATTTTCTTTATCGATGAGCAAACTGGCTGAAGGTGGTTTTAGTGCATTCTCTTTTCAGCTTTGCTTTCATCTTTGTCTGTGGTCAACTGACCACCCTCTTCTACATACCAGTACTTTATTTTCATTTTTGACTGTATCCAATTTAATAATATTGTTTTTCCAGTATTTATTTAAAAGCCTTGACATGTGTCCGTCATTAATTTACATGATATTAATGTAAATAATGGCTAATATAATTTCTAAAATTTATATTCTGTCTTGGTTAACCCTTTGCAAACTGATGTACAGTAAAATCCCTGTTATCTAGAATTCAACCTGAATTCAGGCAACCTGAAGCAACCAGTGGTGGGAAAAAAATGGCGGGAAAATAAATGGGTAAAAGATATGGAAGTTTAAAATTGGTGCACCTTGCTGTTCTCCATTCACACAATGGATAGTCTCAAGCAACTGGAAGACTCACTTATCCGGCATCTACCAATCCCTGTAGGTGCCGGATACCAGGGGTCTTACTATATTATTTCTGCAACCAGATGCAACACATTGTTCTTAGAGATTTTATTGGAAGATGCAAATTCACAATCTAGTGTGAATGCGTACTCTCTGGTTTCCTTGTGCAATAAGAGCAAGGTCAGGAACAGAATTTAATAATAAAAAAGAAAACTGACCAAGAAAAAAAATCTTTTAAATAATTTTTAAAAAATGACAGCACAGGCCAGATTTTTAAAAAACGCCATGCGTCTCCAGTGATTTCAGGTTTTATTTCCAAGAATGTAGTTTCTTTTGAAATTTTGGTCTTCCTCCAAATTGGTGGAAATTCCAAGAAACAATAAGTGCCTTTAGCTAGGAGTAATTTTTCATTTTTGTAGAGCTCAGTGAACACACAGCATCTATGTTAGCCATTCTTCTTAATTCAAAATTATCCAAAATTAACCAGAAATTAAAACAACATGCTCAAAACTCTTCACAACGCATTCCAATTTTTGCTTCCTAGGTCACTGGGCTGCAGGTAAGTAACAGCAAAGCAGTGCTCAATGAATTTCCATACTGTGCTTTTCTAAGAAAACTGGGGCTGAACTAAATTGTGGACACAAACAAACAGGTGAAAAGGATCTATCGAAGCTCAGAAACATAGACCTGAAATCTGATTATACCTCTTAACACAATTGTGTATTGCAAATTGAAAATATTAACCTTTTCCATTGATATAAATTCAGCTAGTATTCATCATTCTGTATCAATTTAAATGTAATTCAGAAAGGTCGACACAGTTGAACTCTGACATAAACTCACAATCTATTGACATACAAGGCATGGCTCAAGTCCAGCAGAGCAAAGTTCATCAGGACTATAACAAAGAAGCCAACAGAATGCAAAGCTTAAAAGCCCAATTCTTCCTTCCTCTTTACTGCAATGTTCAATGGGATAGTCACTCAGAACTGAACAAATCAATATTACTATGGAAATTGTGAATAAAATGTAAAAATAAAATAATATCCAAAACCTTTACATGTAGCAGCAGCCCCTGATACGCCCGCAGAAACAATACTGGTGTGAATGGTGCTGTTCACCAACTAATTAATGTTATTGGCAACATTACAACCAAACCTTTCACCTGTTGTCTTGTTTTCATTCCCATCTGGTTTTATAGTGGATAAAATATGCCAGAAATACTTTAATTTGCAATCTAAAATTAGGAAACTTGCCTTGCATATCAGAAAATGTGCTCCATAGTTTCTGCTGTACTCTAGGGCATTCAATGCTGTGTGTACGTGTAATGTACAAAATGAAACTTTTCAGATTCTAATATTTAGTTCTCTCAAATGCCTGATTTGTAATTATTGAAACCAACTAGCACAATAAGTTATTACTGAATTTAAAAATACCTTTGCTTTTCTAATATGATTTAAAAGAGAGAAAATTCTAACTTGCAGTTACTTTAGGAAAAAACTATGTTTTCTTATGAAAAATAAAAACAAAATGCAAATGCATAATTCTCTAGACAATTATCTCTCATTATGACTTCTTTTGCTTTCTGTGAGTGGTCAATTCAAGCTCAGCTGCAATAAACAAGGTTACATTAGAAGGGTTATAGATTCAAGGGACAATGCATCAACATAGAAAAATGAACCATTTTAAGACTTCACTTGTCATAAAATCAATTCTATGCATAGTAGAGGTAAATATAGCATAAAAATGATTAATAATTTACCTGCACGAGAGTCAAGCAAAAGCAACCTTGAAGTCAGTTTTTTGTTACATAAACCACCTGATTACTGTATGAAATCTGTACAACCTTTTAATGTTTAACACACAGCACTTTAAAAATAAAAACATTTAAAAACCAGTGACAAACATAATCCAAGACCAATTTACAAGAGGACTGTTTATCAGTGTGAAAATACCAGCATGCTTGTCAATCAGGGAAGAGTTGTGTTTTAGTAATTTAAATTCTGTATCCTTTGTTCAGCCTCCTTTTCCAGACAGCAGGTTAACAATTATTAGAGCCAGGTTAAGTTGCTTATGCAACCAAGCAGTTAAAAAAAAATTGAAGCAATTTATGGATACTGTCCCAACGGTCCCGTCAATTTTAAACCTTGACCTAACTAATTCAAACCAGTTTATTCCAAAAACCAATCAACCGAAATTCCAAATACCCTAAAGACATGATGTCACAATTTGGAAAAAAAATGTACCTACCATGCTCAAGTAGGGCTACAGGGAATCAGTTTACAAAAGAGACATTTGTCCACAGGTTACAGATTGAAGGAAAGGATAGCAATGATTATTTATTTATAAATTGTCATTTTTTTGCCATGAGTTACTGCAGCTTTATGATAAACTGCATTGCGGCATTCTCAGAATTTGAATACTGCGCTCTCTCCCCGCTTGCCCGAGCCGCTCCCCCTGTCAAATACTCTTTCAGCAGGATCACTGAAATTCTGCTGGAGGTCAATCCCTGTGCAATCTCATACCACTTACAGGTGAGGTGAGACCTCAGGCACCCAGGCAGGAACGGGGACCTTGGGATCCCCGGGCAAGATTGGCAATGGCGGTGGGGAGGTTTCGGGGATCAATGACGACCGATAAAAGTATTCTCCTGATGCTACTGGGCTGCTTTAGAGAAAATTCCTGAATATCCAAAAAATCTGCTTAACCGAGTTGGGTCCTGTCCCAAGTATTTCGGATTATCTGAAGCATAATGGTATTTGCATTAGAAAGCCAAACACTCTGGTTCCTATATTTGGAACCTCATTTGATTTGAGCCCATTTAATATTTCCTTTTAAAATTCAAGATTTTAATTTTCCCTTTTGCATTATTCCAGCTGCAACTAAAAGTACTCGATCTTGTTTATTTTATCAACAAAATTCATACAGATGCTGCAGAATGAGATGAAATTGTGGTGTCTGGGCAATTTTTGGCTCCTGCAGCATTTAAAAGTGGCACAATACTGAGCTGAGTAAACCTTTATCTTTTGTACAATCTGTGTGTTTTTAAAGTTAGTAATTGTGTAACAGCAGTCATTTACTAATGTACTTTATTCCTAGTGGAAAGATTTTTTTATTTCTTAAATATAACTCATAAATAAATGTTGATCTAAAATAATTTTGGTAGAGGTTTGAGATTTGTGATAACTATAGACAATATCTTTCTATGCAATGGCTATCAGATGCCATGGATGGAGAGTTAATGATGTTAAATTCAAGCAAAGGTTTCTTCTTTCTCATCCTACATTTTATATTCAGTTGTTCGGTGGTGCCTGGACGAACACTCCCCTTGAGTCTGTCCGCGACAGTTTGGCTGGTGGTTCCATGGAATCTGTCACTAATGTGGGCTCATTGTCCATCGAAATTTCTTGTTGACTGTCATCATCACTTTCCTCCTCCTCCTCTTCTTCATCTGATCAAACAGAATGTGCAGTTAACCCAAAGAAAAATGCAGATTTTTATCTCCTCCAATAAAATCAATTCAGTTCACTTTATTTTCCTTTTCCCTAATAGATTGAATCAGAAATGGCAAACTGTGAATTATAACCAAACTCACAATGAAGAGCATTGATAGATTTGAGATTAGTTTTGCTGAGATTCGTCCTGATCAGTGCATAACACTGTACTCTGGGTTGTTCCCAGAGATACACAATGAAATAAATCAATCCACCTTCTTGGTGAAAAATGTCCTCTGGTCTGCCTGAAATTCACTGGCTTTCCAACTCAAGGTATTGCCCTTTTCCGAACCCTGCAAATCACCATCCTCTAAGATCCATGACGATTTGCTAAGGGATGCACTGAACCATTGCAAAGGTTTAAGGGGCTCCTGCCATTCCACACTACATAACTAAAATTTTGAGATAAATATCCACAAAATGGTTGTTCAGTCTCTGTATATAAATAAAAATAAAGGTGGTGTGAATAATATGTTAATTTGGAAATGTATTACAGTTATTGTTGGATATAAATCCTGGAAATTCCTGTTCAACAGTTCTGTAGGAGTGCCTTCCCGAAAAGGGCAATCACACCTTCACAAAGATAATTAGGGTGAGGCACAAATGCTGGGATTTCCAGTGATGTCCAGATCTTAAAAACTAAATACAAATGTAAAAAACCTGGAATCAAATTCCATGATGCTGTCAAAGAACACAAAGCCAAAAATTTGTGGGAATTGCTTCGATTATAACATAAGAAATAGGACCAGGAGTCAGCCATCCAGCCCGTTGGCCTGGTTCACCATTCAATGTGATCCTGGTTGATCTGATAATGGGCTAACTCTACCACCTACCTTAATTTCCTTACTATGTAAAACTCTATTCAACCTTGTCATAAATATATTTACTGAGGTCGCCTCCACTGCTTCAATGGGCAGCAAATTCCACAGATTCACCTCCCTCTTGAAAAAGGAGTTCCTCCACATCTCGCTCCTAAAGCTCGAGGCTGTCTCCCCTAGTTCTGGTCTCCCTACCAATGGAAACTACTTATACCTCTACCTTATTTGTGCCTTTCATAATTTTATATGTTTCTATAAGATCCCCTCTCATTCTTCTAAATTGCAGTGAGTACAGTCCCTGACAACTCCATAGGCCTTTTCACACCGCAGTGTAAAATCAAGATTCTCAGGAAATTTTCCCGGGAACCCTCCCATGAACCTGCAGTGTGAAAAGGTTGGCCTGGGAATTTTAAACGGGTCCTACATCATAGGTAGGGCCACAGCCCCAGGAAATTTTCCCGGACCACTCTCTCCCTGTGATATGAAGAGTCAAATGGCTGAGTAGGGGAAACCTCATGATGTCAGCGCTTGCGTGCTGTGTCACATAGATGATTAAAATTAAAAGATACTTACCTCCTGAAACAGTGGGCCACTTCAGCACACCACGACGGCAATATAATGCGGGATGAATGGCCATCCTCGTTAACCATAATCCCTTGTGCAGCTGGATATCCCAGAGCCATTCATCCAGCATTGTGCCGCTGTCACAATGTGTGAAAGTACGGGGGAAGGGTGGGGGTGCGAGCCGGTGCCCAGTTTTGTGGGGGTGAGGTGGGGTGGTGAACTTGACTCTTACTCCTGTGAGTACATAACATGTCATTTGGGAGCAGGACCCACCCAAGTTGCTGAGGAGGGCAAATTCCAGGGAATTTAGACTGGGGCATGAAAGGCCCAGGAGGCCCTGAGTTCCCAGGAATTTCACTGGGACAAAGTAGGGTCACCGCTCACCTGCGATGTGAAAACAGTTAATCTCTCCTTATAGGCTAACCTTCTCATCTCTGGAGAAGTCACAGAGATGAATCAAATAGGGCAGGCCTACCTCGCTTGGATGTTGTTAATAGATGATGTCAGTCATAGCAAAAGATACCAAGTTCAAGCAGGACAATGGTAAATAATAACAAAGCTATAAATCAATCTTAATCTTGCAAGAGAGGATGCCCTTGTAAGGTTTATTTCTTTGTCAACTGTACTTTTCTCTATACTCTGCACTATTTGGCTCATTGTAACATCATCTCTTGTGCTGCTGTGTTTATTTATTTGTCATTTTTGCACGCCACCAAATGAGTTGACTAGATACCATGTAAAGAAGCCCATATACTTTAACTCATTATACATGACAATAAACAAGTCAATTAAAAATAATTCAATTTTTCTTATGATATTTGCAGGAAGGGAAACCTGAATGAATAGATTTAACCATGAATTTTGAGGAGAGATCATTGTATATCTGAAGGGTAACAACATATTCCAAGAACAAGATGGATGAAGAACACAAGCTTAAAAATTGTAAATGGAAAAAAAGTGCAGTAATAAAACACAGAAGTTGCCTATTCTGCACAACCAATCAATACTGATCTTAAATTTCAAACAATTGATAGTCCAGTCCCTTTGAGATGAACATTACATGACATGTTCTTGCCTTAGTTAAATGATTTGAGAGATCTCATTCTTACAATATCCCCTTACGTTTAGATATTTTCACAATTGTCTCCACGTAAAAGCAGAGTTGATGTTGTTTCAAAAACTTGAATGTGCATAGATATTTAAATGAGTTTGAAGATTGTGTTGGATATTATGGATAAAGAGCCATCACTGGAGTTGACGATTCATCAGCATCGAGTATCAGTAGTTAGTGAAAAAGGCAATAAGATGGCTGCACAAGCTCCCACATCCGATAAGGATAGAAACCAATCTTTCAACTGAGTTGACAAAATTTATGGGCATACAAGGATCATTCATGCATTTCTAATATTCAACATACTCCAAATTTCCTTAAACAATTAATTCAGCAAATTATTTTCTTAGGCAACCTTCAAATTCAACTGTAAAAGAAGCATGAGCTATTATGTGCTCACTGTGCCTACCTTTGTCAGGATCAAGAGGGTTTAATGCCCGTCCAAGATCAGCATACTAGAATGCAAAGAAAGAACAAAAGTATTACTTTGCATGTTTTTCATTGCCATAATAAAATGTTAAAAGACATATGAAGCAGCAGTCCAAACGTCAGCATGGTTGGTGGACAATAAGCAGCGTAAGGGTGCCAGCTCTGCAACTGCCATCTCCTCATGCACAAAACAGAATGGACTTTCCCTGATTTTAATTGGCTGCTACAGCAAAAAGGGACAAAACAGAAACTGCTGGGAACACTCGGTAGGTCAGGCAGCATCTATGGAAAGAGAAACAGTCAACATTTCAGGTGGTGGGGCAGTGCAAAGAGAATGTGTGTTTCTCTTAATATTTCTGACAAGATATCTCTTTCTTTTTAAATGCCATTGTTTCCTACACCGAAGTCCAATATTTTCCCATTCCTCATTATCACTGTTTGTTTGGTAACATTATTAGTAAATTGACTTTGAGATATTATCTTTAATTTCATTGCAGATTTTCAGAGAGGTATTCATTAAAGTGAGAGAGAGAGCAAGCAAGTTGAGAGGGAGAAGAGAGAGAGAGGAGGGGGAAAGGGAGATTTAATTATCATTTGTTGTTAGCTTGGAAATGTTTGAAAAGAAAACAATTGGAACGACTACGAATTTAAAAGATAAGCATTTATTCAGTTGTTTAGGATCACATATTACAATAAAGACTTTTCAAAATGGAAACTAACCCTTAAAAAATTCTCTACTATTTTGTGGTAACATTTTGTTTATACAGGTGCAGTACCCCTCATCCATATACCTAAATCTGAAATGATCCAAAATCCAAAACATTTTTCATTCATGGTTCCATAAGGTAATACATAATAGATAATAGTTCAGAAATCCCGATTGGAGAACAACTTAGCGGATGTAAATATGCACGAGTGAGTGTAGATTTTTCATTATATGTCTACTTCAGTTCATTTGTGCAGATGTGAATATTTGTATTGTAATGTGAATGCATGTATCTTGAAGTCTGAGTGAATGAGTGCATTTTTAAAAATGGTGTTCCAAAATCTGAAAAGAATCCAAAATCCAAAACATTTATGGTCCCAGGCACTTCCGATAAGGGGTACTCAACTTGAATAGATTGCAGCTTCATTATTTGTAAAAGTATATTTTCTTTTAATAATTTTATACCAAAAATCTAAATATAGGATTACTATTTACTCAATGACTTTTCACATTGATGCTTTTTAAAAATCCTTGTTAGAACATTTACAATAAGACCAAACTCATACAAAGCACATGCCCACTAGAACAACTTCAAAATAGGATTTAAATTTTACATTTTTTGTTATTACAATGTTATCAAAAGACTTTAAAAAAAAAACTACAAAGTGGGAAGCATTGAATGTATTCATTCTCCAATGCAACTTGCCCTGTACTTTGTTCTATATAGCTCACATAATTATGAGCTTGTTATCTCACTAGACCCATAGTTAGTCAATTTGCCATTGGGCAGGATGTGTGCATAATAGAGCAAATGCAAGCTTCCTGTTTTATAATACTATGCTTACTTGAGTAAATATTTAAATTTTGTTCAATTCAAAACTGTTCGATAGAATGAATTTGGCAAGAGTGTAATTAACAAGGAAATGCATTATAGATGCTTTTATCATACATTTCATAAATCTTTGATAATTAAAGATTTTGTTCGTTGAATTAATTCTGTAAAAAAGCATACGCTGATTAAGGTTTTTATTTCCCACAAATTTATAGAGAAATGTAATTGGTTTTAAATTAAAATTTTAAGTGTAAAATTGCACCTTATGTCAACCACTGATGGCAGCATTATAAATTGAAGCAAACATTTACAATATTTACAATTCAGCATGCAGGTGAAAGTTAACACATATTTTGTGCAATTGCAAAATGCAGGCAGACAATGTACAACTTACCTCACCCATGACAGCAATGGGGGTTTCTCCCTTTGCCTGAGCCACTCGGTGTTCTATCAAATAGTACATGTATTCATCATATAGAAGGCGAATGAGATGAAAAGACCCAAAACTTGCTGCACTCCTTAAAGTCAAATCCCGAATCACCATTGAACTAGAATAAAAAGAGAAGCTGTTTCTGCAGTCCCTTTATACATAATTAACCTTGGGGAACACTAACTTATAAATGAGTTATTTTTAAAATATCCTTCATCATTCCTTTTTTGGTTAAAAGTGAATGTTTCCAAAAGCAATAGATAGAAGCCAGACCTTAATAACTAGTTTTCACTTGCAGGCACCCCACAATTATTTACCCATGACAGGAAACATATTATGTGATGAATGAAGTTTGACGATGTCATGTGATCTTATTATTCCAAGTTGGTTATTTATTCTCTTGTTCGTTGTCCTTAAATCAACTGTATTCACGACATTCAAATATAGAAAGTTGATGTTAATATATTAATCACTAAATTTTTAGAATTGATAGAATAAATCCTGCTTATTTTATGTTAGGTTTAATCATAGGCCACATAGCTTAGTGTCAAAAAACAACTGGCCAGATAAATGAAAAATTAACCAATCTAGGATGTTCTCTGAAATGCTCACTCTGTCCCTCTCCAGAGATTTTGACTGAGCTGCTGAGAATATTCTGTTATTGCAAACAAATTAAAACAGAGAATGGATGTAGAATGTTAAAAGTGCATATTTCCCCATTTACCTTGTGTGCAAATGCAGAGTCATTAAAATCTTGATGTTAAAGCAGTTAGAAATGTCATCCCTGGTGTAATTTTGACCATTTGATGATGAGCCATACATCTTCAGCATCATAAGGAGTTTAATAGAAAAAATAACTAACCAAAGCATGTTTTTTCAGTCATACAGCATGGCCCCTCTGGCCCACGAGCCCGTGCTGTCCAACTCCACCTAACTGGCCTACACATCCTGTACATTTTGAAGGGTGGGAGGAAATTGGAACACCTGGATGAAATCCACACAGACACAGGGAGAACGTACAAACTCCTTACAGACAGGGCCAGATATGAACCCTGGTTGCTGGCCCTGTAACAGTGTTGCGCCAAATATGCTGATGCATGGTGAAGCAAGGTGTTTCACTTTCAAAGTACAAACCAAGGTAGGACATTTTCTATGAATTGAGGGATGTGGTGGAAGAGAGGGATCTGGGAATACAGATATATAATTCCTGAAAGTGGCCTCACAGGTAGATAGAATCTAAAAGAGAGTTTTTGGCACATGGACCTTCATAAATTAAAGTGTTGAGTATAAGAGTTGGGATGTTATGGTGATGTTGAATAAGACAATGGTGAGGCCAAATTTGGAGTATTGTGTGCAATTTTGATCACCCAAGTACACGAAGGGTATCAGTAAGATTGAAAGGTTTAAGGGAACATTGGTGGGGTGTATTTCTTCATGTAGAGACTGGTGGGAGTCTTGAATGAGCTGCATGCTGAGTTGGTGAATGCTGGCTCAATTTTTACATTTAAGAAAAATTTGGAGGTACATGGATGGGAGGTATCTGGAGGGATATGGTCCAGGTGCAGGTCAGTGTATAGGCAGATTAATTCAGCACAGACTTGAAGGGCCAGTTTCTGTGTTGTGGTGTTCTATGGTTTTATTAAATAAGTGACTGCACTTTCAAAGGCATCAATTTTTTTTGTGCAGGAGTTTCATGATAGCTTTGAAATGCACGACCATCTTTCCTCCTTATTCTTTCAAACCATAAATGTGTCAAAAATACTGGTGATTAGATATATTCACAGCAGAGGGCCAATATTAATGAGAAGGAACATATTTACTGCATCCTAACAGGTTGATAAAACAGCGACCCTTCCTGAACAATTCAAGTGCATGGTGCAGCACTATCTTTCTACAGTGACTAAACCTTATTGTGTGCTCCTGGTAACACGGTTAATAAATCACAAAGGCTCTGAGATTTATTCATCAATGCTGCACCTCAAGAAATCAAGTGCCGAGAATGTTAAAGCATTTGAAACAAAATTAAGCAGGATAAAAGTTCTGCATGTGGGACTGAAACGCATTGATCGTATCTTCCAATTCGCTAACACAAATGGATAACCTGTTTTTCCTTTCAATTAGATCTCTGAATAACTGTTCAATAGAGATCATCAATATTAAACCCACCTGTAAAAAGACCACTTGAGCAGGAATTGTTTGGCTGCTTTGGGAAAGCTGGGGCAACCCTGATATGGTTTTAGGACCTGGGTCACCACACTGTCTAACCATGATGCCCATTGTTCCAGAGAGTTCTGCTGCTGCAAAGTCATCTTAAAGTCATGCTCCAACCTTTGCACTACACCATCCTCACAGCGACACACCCATGAGGCTTGTTCCTATGCAAAACAAAGAGGCTTTGTTATATGTAAGTTTCCTCACAAACTACAAATAAATCTACAGATTCTGCTGCAACTCTCTTTGCAATAATGTTCTCATCTACAGCTGATTTAGCTAAACATTTTCAACATTACATGAACTCTTAAGAAGGTGGCATCAATATCAATAGGTGGCTTAATAAAAGAAATTACATAAGAGGGTAGCTACACTGCCTCCCCGGATGTCCACTGGAAGTGCCAACACTACACCCAGTGTTTTTTCTTTCTTTTTAAAGTGGGGCAAGAGAGGGAGGGGTAAAACACCACATATATGTAGATTGTTGGGGGATATCTGTACATCTTAAAGCAAGGGATGATGTTGTTTCCTTTCTTTATTGATGGAAAATGAAAAATAAAAAAATTTTAAGAAAAGGTGGCATCAGGTCCAGAATGAAATCCGGCAGCTGAGTTTGGTTGATAGAAACTCAAGCTTTTTCGTAGAATTTCAGAGGACAATGACATTTGTACCACATTACAAAGAAAATTCTACAATCGTTACTACAGGACCCCTTGCGCCTCTTCTGGTGACTGTGATTGATAATATTATCAACAACAGAGTTATCCTCTGCCCAACATTCTTCCAAGTACAACTAAAAGCAGAGTGGCAATTTCAATAACTTTTCTTAGACTTTGCTACAGTAACTGCCATCACAAAAAATAAATCCTTAAGAATTTTAGCAATATTTATTAATAATCTCCAGTTACTATACTGATAGAACATTTTATTTCAATACAATCACATGCTAGTGCATGTATTGGTAGTTCAAGGGTAGAATTCTTGCCTTCCATGTGAAACCAGGGTTCAATTGCTGGCCAATGCCAGAAAGAGTGAGGGTTCAGTTTTAGATTGAGGGGCATCTGAATAGTCAGTGCAGCAAGGAATATGGGGAGAAGGCAGGGGAGTGGGGCTGAGTGGGAGAACAAATCAGTTCTTGCTGGAATGGCACAGCTGAATGGCCTACTTCTCTTGTATTTAACAGGGTTCATAGCTCAGTGGTTAGAGCATGGGTCTCGAAAACCAGGGATCATGAGTTCAAATCTCGTTGGGGCCTTTCTTTAACAGTTAGCACATGGCTAATACTGCACCAGCAATTTTCAAATCTGAAAGGAGTTTGTACGTTCTCTCAGTATCTCTGTGGGTTTCCTCTGGGTGCTCCGGTTTCCTCCATCCCTCCAAAACGTAGGTTAATTGGGGTATTTGGGTGGCACAGGCTCTTGGCCTGAAAGGGCCTGCTACTGTGCTGCATGTCTAAATTAAATATTGAACACTCACATTTTAATCCATTCTATTTATCTTGCACTCAGAGGGCTCACTCTTCCAGTGTTTCCTTGTTATTTCTTCCCTTTCTTCTGAATGAACACCATGATGGCTAACAGCTTTTTAGATGGTGTGATGGCTTTGAATTCTTCCTCATTAACAGTTCCTATCTTTATGTCTGTATTATCGCTGTTATAAGGTTATCATGTGATACAAGAATTGTTATTTCTACACCATGTTGTTCCCTGCAGAAATCAATGGATGATCTTCAGGTGAGGCTTCTGAAAACCAGGCATATTTAAGGCTGTTCAATATCCTCTTAATTCTGCTTGAGTTGAACATGATACTTTTGGTGCAAATACTAGTTACCTGAACATTTGCAAAATCGACTCTGTTCAGATCACTCAGCATCTGGTTTATCTGTGCAGTATTCTGCAGTACAGCACGGGCTGCCTGAGCAAGATGGTTTAGCGATGTGTAGCGCCTCAAAGTCTGCGCAAAGGCACTTGCTGCTGCCACCTGCAAGAATTAAAAATGAAAAGCGGCATTGTTATTGAGCAAATACATCATGTTTATAATTAACACGGAGAATGCAAGCATTTATTTAAAATCATTCATGGAATATAAACATCCCAAGCAAGTTGGATTATAGTTCATCCTTAGAAGGCCTTTGAACTATGTGCAGTGTCGAGAGGTGGGTGGTTATACTCAAAAGAAAATGTAGCTCAGGTTCAGCAATCAAATCAATCTCTCATTCAAATGGGATGACTAGATGTCACATGGAGTCAAATGGGGACCACAAGATGTCACATGGAGTCAAATGGGGACCACAAGATGTCACATGGAGTAAATGCATGCTGCATTCTGAAATATAAGTCAGATGAAAATGTTATTAAATATATTCAAAATAACATGCACTTTTTGGGGGAAACATAATATCCTTCAATTGTTTGTATTTTATGGATCAATTTCAACTGCATCCCAGCATCCCGAATTAGAACTTTAAATCATCTTCCTATTAGAGTGCAGTATACAGCTCCGTCTTATGGCATTGTCTAGTACAAGCTACCATTACCAAAATACAGAAATATACCAAATATCTCAAGGAACGTCAAACAAACATATTTCACAGATTTTAAATGAAAACTCAAATTAATTAATCCAAATTAGAAATCAGTACTTGGACGTGCAAACCAATGCATTGCAAGCAAATAATACCAAAATGAAAGTACGGTACACTCCGATTATCCAAAATGACTGGGACTGGGCCTATTTCAGATTAACATTTTCTTTTCAGAGAACTGGCCATTTTTAAAAAACAGCCCAGGAGCCAGAGCGAATCACTTGTAACAGTGTTTAAACAATAACAAACAACAAGGTAAGGCTTTTTAAGCATTAAAATAATGTTTAATTCTCACAAAAAAAAGGCTTGCCAATGCCAATCACTGACACTTCCCCACTGAGGTCCCACTCCTGTTCAGGAGCCCGAGGTCCTCTGCTGCTGTCACTGGGAGACTGACGTCCCTGGTTCAGTTCAGCCCCGAAAATATTTTGGATAAATGAGGATTTCTGATTTGTTTCGGATTTCCTCATTTATCCAAAATGTTAAAGAATTTTGGATCATCAGAGTTGTACTATACATGTTTTATTCTTTCTTTGGCTTGGCTTCGCGGACGAAGATTTATGGAGGGGTAAATGTCCACGTCAGCTGCAGGCTCGTTTGTGGCTGACAAGTCCGATGCGGGACAGGCAGACACGGTTGCAGCGGTTGCAGGGGAAAATTGGTGGGTTGGGGTTGGGTTTTTCCTCCTTTGCCTTTTGTCAGTGAGGTGGGCTCTGCGGTCTTCTTCAAAGGAGGTTGCTCACATCACACTGTCCTTTTAAGAGCTCTGCGTTGAAAAAAACCTTCTAATTCTCAAAATGGTCAACTTTAGTTGTTACTTTTAATCACTGACATTTTTTAATCATTTATTTATTGTTACCCCAAAAGTTACCCCTAATTTGAATTTCTAACCCAATGTTCCCCTATCACAAAGGCTGTCTATTTCCACCTTCAGCACATTATCAATATTTACTTTGCCTCAATGGTTCTATTTCTGAAAGTGCCCTTTACACTTCTCAATGATGCTCTCTTGTCCTCCCATCCTCCCGAATATGTTCAGCACATTCAAACATTTCCCCAACCTACCCCTTTCCATGTCTTATTTACCTGTTGCTCTTTTCCCATGTTGACTTCATTAGCAATTTTAAATTCTGATCCTTAAGCTTAAACTTCCTGTTTCTCCTATCACTAGTTCTTGCAGCCTGACATCCCTGAAAGAAGTCTTGATTACTCAGAGACCAGCCACCTTGAATCCAACCTTTCTTTGCAGCATACCCATAGAGGCTCAATCAAAGGAATATTCTTCCGAACCGTGTAAATAACCTCCAAAAGATCCAATTCTGACCAATTTTCTCATGTCTCCCTCTTCAGCTTACTAACTAGTTTTGTCTTCTCATGAAATGTAAGGTTTTACCAAGCTAATTACAGAATATAACGTTATATTATATTTGAATATTAATATCTGCTTAATTTCATTAACTGTTTTTCTTGATAATTGAGCCTTTTCAGCCATTTAAAAAATTTCTCAGTTATAAAGGGCTGCACAGTTAGCGTAGCGGTTAGTGTAATGCTGTTACAGTGCCAGCGACCTGGGTTAGAATCCACTGATGTCTGTAAAGAGTTTGTATATTCTCCCTGTGTCTGCATGGGTTTCCTCTGTTCAAAATGGACCGGGGTTGTAGGATGTAATTGGGCAGCACGGGTTTGTAGGCTGTAAGACTTGCACAAAGGATATGACTCTACCTTAATTTAATTTAGACATACATCCAGCACGTTAACAGGCCACTTCAGCCCATGAGTCCGTGCCATCCAACTTACACCCATTTAACCTACGCTCCCGGTACGTTTCAAACGGTGGGAGGAAACTGGAGCCCCCAGGGAAAACCCACACAGACACTAGGAAAACATATAAACTCCTTATTTGAACCCTGGCCCCAATCACTGGCATTGTAAAGGTGTGCGAACAGCTACGCCAACATGCCACCCTTTGTTTTTTTATTTGAGCAGTAATACAAATTTTGACTGATATTTCATTAGATACCAGTGATGAAATGAGTATGGTCACATTTACTTTTGTTGCTGCTAAAGTTCAAATACCTTTTCTTTTGTATTAGATTACACAAGAGAGGTCTCAGAAATCCAACATACCTTCACTCGAACCATCTCTTCAGGCACATTCATCATAGCATTGGTTAACCAGCTTTCCAAACTTTTTGCAAAATTCCGGATTGCTTGAGTCAAGGCACCTGAAAATGAATTAACTTCAGTTCATTGATATGGATAATCCATTCAGTGTATAGTAGTTCTCGACTACAAAATAATCATTTACAAGTTATTTATCCTTCCTGAAGATACTCACTCGGGATAGGCCGCAAAACATCTGGGATAAGAATCTCCACAAGACCTTGGTAAAGCATGTTATCACAGTACTTTGTCCATTTCAGGGAGGGCTCATACTTACAAAGAACAACAAGGCATGATTTAGGGAGGCGTTTCTCAGCTTCATCATGCCTGCAAAAAAAGCAGACCTGTCACATTATAGGGCAATTCGAACAAGCATACAATTTGCCTTTTGATTGCAAAATTATGCAACATGTTCAAAAGGTTTTAAAGTTCCAAACCTAGCGGTTTTTGGAGTTTACTTTTTCATTCTAGTCCAAAATGACACCCCACCACCCTCATTCTTTTGCATGTTCAGGCCAGGCCCTTTTCCATCCTTATTTTTAGAATTCTGTACCCTTGAACATTGTTTTTTTTTTGTCACTCACACTGATAGTCCTGAGCCATCACTGGACTGGGAAGTATTGTATCGCCAAAATGTCTTCCACAATGTTTCAACCAAAGTAAACTGCAAGTTTACCATCACATCCAAGATTGCCTATAGAGATTAAAGGAGAGTATCATTTGAAATGTTTGTTAGTTAAGAAGTAATTTAGTTTGTAATCTCATTAATAAAATGTCCACAAATAATGAATGCATTAGTTTTATCCAGAATTATTAGCTTTAGTAAAAAACTCCCTTTAGTTTTATCAGCTTTATTCCATGGGACCTCTGTTTTTAGTTTTGGACACACCATTATTTCTTGCTTTTTATTCTCTGTGTATTCTCTTAAGGTTGTCATAGCTGAAGAATGGTAGTGGGGACAAGCTCCCACTGCTACACAAATGCTCTACATGGCGTGCATCTCAAACAGCCTCTGACAACTAAGTCCAGCTTCTGGCCTTCACATGTGGCATTGTTCTTATGCCCAGCGGAGCTGTTCTCACTAACAGGAGAAGAGGCAAAGGTGGGCGACTGTGCCTTGTAACCGGGCAGATGAGGCTCATTAACCACGGATGGTAACTCATCTAGGAGAGGGAAAACTCATATTTCAAACCGCTGCTGCCTCGTGGCTATACCCGCTTAGGGAAAATGCTTTGGGAGTAAACCTTGAGGAAAAATTTGGAGTCAGAATCCCGAAGGTGGCTGACTGCTATACCCAGCACCAGTATGGCAACTCCTGTGATGCTGCTGGCACCAAACTGTATCAACTTTCGTTGTTCCTTTGGATCTGTCATTAGCATGGTGGGGGGAACTTCATGGGCAACAGACGGATCTCCATGTCAATTCTGCCCTGGCTTGTGCCCTGGAAAAGCCACTCCAGCTACGCTTTAGGTGTAGTATCCATGGTCGGCCATGACCAATAGAGGCCACATGGGATTCTCGGGACTTAACTACACAAATTTCAATGCATCTCCACTTTGGGTCGTTATATACACATTTTGCTGGTTGCTCTGGAACTGGTATCCTATTTCTGGCTTCACATTTTATTCTCTTGCGTTTTTTTTTATTAACCTCCCCAAGATCTTTCTCTTGCCACAATTCTTCACCTCTCAGGCACTCTAATGTCTATTCCATGCTGTTACGCTCCTCATTCTTCTTACTTTGTTGTCACTATACTAGAATAGGTTTCCTTTAAGTCACACTGAAGTGCTTCCCCTGTCTATTTTTTTAGAATTTTCCAAAGAAATGCATTCATTAATGTCTCTCTAGCCACTATGTCTGCTGGTACCAATGTTAAATCTGACCCCGGTGATCACTTTTCATTGATCCTGCAAAGAAATTTTCTTTTAAAAAGATCTGTGCATCCAGGACATCATTGTGGACAACAGCATTGACATCAGAGCCTTCATATAAATCTGGATATTGGGCGATGACACTCTATATATCGTCAACAAATCCTCCTCAACAGGTAATATATTCCTCACATACTATTAGAATGATAGAAAATCATAATTTGGTTTTTTTCCTTGCGCCTGGTACTTTTACAAATAATTTCTTCAGTGAGAAAGTTGAATTTTGAACTTACTGCTGCAAATAATTTGATAAGAAGCTTAGAAATACTTTAGGGAGATGACATACATTTTTATTTATAAATTTAGATATATAGCACTGTAACAGGCCAATTCGGCCCTAGGAGTCTGTGCCGTCCAATTTACACCCCATTAACCTATACACCGGTGTAGTTTTTTTCGAAGGGTGGGAGGAAACCAGAGCCCTCGGAGAAAACCCATGCAGACACGAGGAGAACATACAAACTCCTTAAGGACAGCGCGGGATTCGAACCCAAGTCTTGTCTCAATCGCTGGCGCTGTAAAGGCCACCAGCTGAGCCACCTGATAACTAATAATTAATAAAGTCTACAGCATGCTGAATTGTAGGTTTTCAAAGTTTAAAATGTATCCTAATGTTAGCCATTCAAGCATCAAATGGTTGCATATCCCAACAGGGTTAGATGAAGGAGGGTGGGATGAAGATGTCTGCATCATAAATATATGATGATTATATAATTAAATGTAGAGAGAGAGAGAGACAGACTGGACAGAATTTCTCTCCAAAACAAAATTGTCAAGCATCAACTTTTATGTTCAGTAAAGAGAAATGTGATTTTAATTTAATGCATTATGAAAATAACAAAACCTCGCAGTGCTCCCGATAAAGATGCTGGAAAGCCTTGATGTGTTCAATGGTGATACCATCTGGTAACGTCTTTCCCTGCAACTCAATTTCAACAAAGTCTGGTAGAGCCCGTGAGGCATCTGTAACACATTGTATAATGAAGAATGTAAAGTTAAAATGCTTGCATTCAAATGACCAAACATTAAAAGAATTTGAACACACCGTCAATTGTCAGGCTTTTAACCAATGGAGTGGGAATGCTACTTTTACAGTTCTGTGATTGTATATTTGAGTACTAATAATATAACCTGCTAATTTCAAATACACAAATGCAGTAATTATTTTCATGCATTTGATCAAACATCTACTTGGAAGAATTAAAGAATTTGTATGAATTATCAATCTGCTCATTGGTCTTGGTTATGAAAAGATCCATTCATGGAGGTGATGATAACTTCATGATTATTAGTTATTAGGCCTTTAAGGTGGGATCTAGATGTGTAAAATTGTTAATAATTTTCTTTCCAAGGTAAACCAATGTTCCTTTGAAGTCCACAAATTCATGCTTTCCAAAGTGTGCAATGAGGTTTAACTGTGAATAATGGATAATTTCATAACCATAACAGATTAATAAAAGGAAAGTTAACTTTCATCAAAAATAATCATCAGAATGTAGTGTATACACTACATGAGCGTGGAGAAGAATGACACACACATCAAAGTCTTGGAAAACGAGACTGATTTATTGTTCTGGCCATCGCGCTTATATGGGCCCCTTTTGCTGATGTCAGGACCCTGCGTCATCGGAGCGCCGGCCTCGGACTGGCTGGTGTTCCCATTAGAGTTCCCCATCTTCCTGCCAGGCAGAGGTCACCTGGGACGATAGTGGGTGTCACCCCCAGGTCTGCGTTGTTGCAGGCTGGTCTGTGTCTCCGTGCGCAGGATGCTACACAACATCCCACCACCACCACCCCCCCCCCCCCCCCAGGTGACGAGGTCATTGTCCACAGCATTAGGTGGCCTGCCCCTGCATCATGGGGGAGGAGTGGATACTGGCTCAGTACAGTCCAGATATGCGGGCTTTAGGCAGTCGACGATAAAAGTCTCCTCCTTACCGCTGATGTTGAGGATGAAGATGGAGCCATTGTCCCTAATGACCTTGTAGGGCCCCTCGTAGGGTCATTGTAAGTGTGATCTGTGTGTGTTCCTTCTCACGAACACGTACTGATATGTCTTTCAATCCTTTGGGATGCTATACTTGTGCTGGCCATGCAGTGGGGGTTGACGTGGGACCAAGGATCCCAGTTTTCCCTGCAAGTTCTCGAGGGATGCCACAGGGTCTTCCGGGCATTTATTGGGGACCAGGAACTCCCTGAGGATGATTAAAGGTGTGCCTTAGACCATCCTATAAAAGGGGATCTCAGAGTCCTGCTGCTGCACTTTGGCGAGTGCTATGTAATTGACCTCTTGGGACAGGGTATGTATCGATTCGATCGTGGGGTAGGACAGAGCATTGGCTACCATGTTGTTTTTTCCTGTGATATGTTGAATGTCTGTGGTAAACTCAAGAACGTAGAACAAGTGTTTCTGTTGTTGGGTTGACCACGGGTCTGATACCTTACGGAAGGCGAAAATCAACAGCTTGTGATCAGTGAATACCCTGAAATGCTGGCCTTCCAAAAAGTAACAGGTATGTCTTACCGCCAGGTACAGCGCTAACAGTTCTTGGTCAAAAGCACTGTATTTGAGCTCTGGGGGGAAGAGGTGCTTGCTGAAAAAGGGCAGGGGTTACCACTGGCCCTCAATGAGTTGTTCTAGCACACCCCCTACCACTGTACTGGAGGTGTAGACAGTTAAGATGGTAGGTGCCTCCAGTCTGGGGTGGACCAGGAAGGTGGCATTGGCCAGCTCGTCTTTGGCATTCTGGAAAGCCCTGGAAGACTCATCGACCCAAGCAATATCTTTTGCCTTGCCTGTCATCAGCGCGAAGAAGGGGGAATGGTGCGTGCCGCTGTTGGCTGCTGGTATGAACCTGTGGTAAAAGTTTATCATACTGGCGAATTCCTGTAGCCCTTTTGTTGTGCGTGGCTTAGCAAAACGCTGGATCACTTCAACTTTCCAGGAATCGATGGTGTCCAGACTGAACTGGCATTTTCTGGGGTTGATAAGTCAGTCAGTCCAAACTCACTCAAGTGGGTGCACAGTTGTCTCAGGTGGGTGGCGTGGTCCCTGTGACTGTAGCTGGCAATGATGATATCATCCAAATAGATGAATGCAAATGGGAGGTCCTGGCCCACTGCGTCCATCAGCTGCTGAAAGGTTTGTGATGCCTTATTTTTTAGACTGAAGGGCATGCGAGGAATTCAAACAAGCAAAAGAGGGTTCTGTCTTGGGGATGTCCTGGGGGTGAACTGGGATTTGGTGGTACCCCTGGATGAGATCCACCTTGAAGAACATCTGTGCCTTGACCAGGTTGGCGGCAAAGTCTTGGATGTGGGGCATGGGATATCTGCCAGGTGTGGTGGCCTCGTTGAGGTGGTGGTAGTCACTGCATGGTCTCCAACCCCCGGTGATTTGGGCATCACGTGGAGAGGAGAGGTGCAAGGATTGTCAGAATGCAACTCAATCCCTGCCTTTTCATTTTCTTAAACTCCTCCTTCGCCAGGCTGAGCTTTTTGGAAGGGAGTTGGTGTGCCCTGGCATGGAACGGAGGGCCCCTCAGTCAATATGTGGTGCCTTAACCCCAACCTTTGCTTGGCCGTGGGGAACTGCATCAGGATGAGGGCAAATTCATTGTCGGAGTGTTATAGACTCCAGGTTGGGGGGTGGGGGTGGTGGGTAGCTTGGCTTCCCCCCGAGGCAGAGTCTGAAAGGTTTTGCGTGCATCAAGTGGCATCCTTTGAGGTTGACAAGCAAGCAGTGGGCCTGAAGGAAGTTGGCACCCAGGTGCTATTGTGCCACTGCTACAAGGTCATGTAAAACAGCTGTTGCTGAAACGAAAGAGGATGGTGGAGGTCCCAAAAGTTCAAATGTAGGGGCTGTTGGCTCCCCTTAGTGCTGGGCCCTGCTTGCCATTGTGGGTGTTGAGGCCTGCAGGAGGTAGAATACTTATCTTGGTGCCCGTGTTGACCAGGAAATCCCTGCCTGACAGTGAATCCTATACATAGAGGAAGCTATCACATGGGCCAACCACTGCAGCCATCAACAACGGTTGGCCAGGACATTTCCGAAAACCCGCAGGTTGGGTGGCATAGCTGTCCTGGGGTGTTCACTTGCCTCTCTGTTGGCCTTGATCTCACTGGGAGTTGTTCGTGGGGCTTACTGATGTAGTCTGCAACAGTGCTGGTGTCCTTCTTCGCTCTCCAGAGCATGTCCGCCCGGGCTGAGACCCTCAGAGGGTCGCTAAAATTTTCATCTGTGAGCAAGAGTCATATATCCTCGGGGAGCTGCTCCATAAAGATCTGTTCCAAGAACAGAAAAGGCTTGTGGCCCTCAGTTAAAATGGGCATCTCGCTCATTAGGGTGGATGGGGCCCAGTCTCCCAATCCGTCCACGTGCAGCAATTGGGCAGCATGCTTGCGCCAGGAAAGCACAAAGGTGAGGGTTAGTATCTTTTTGACGGCCGCGTATTTGCTTTGCCCTTGTTCAAGGGCGCTCATGACATAGACGTGTCGTTGGCGGTGATGTAGCGAAGCTGGAACTGAGCCTCAGTCTGCTCGAACCACACATGCAGCTGTAACACCCAGAACGTTGGAAGCCTGAGAGAGACGGCGTGGATGGACGCTGGCTCCGCTTGATCCGTCATCTTTGGGTCCAACTACCGGTTGGACCTGTCGGGGTCACCAATGTAGGGTGTGTGTTATGCGAGTGAGGAAAAGATCATCATGTCCCCCAAAGCCTTGGAAAACGTGACTGATTTATTGCTCTGGCCGTCGTGCTTATATGGCCCCCTGGCGCTGACATCAGGGCCCCGCGTCATCAGATCGTCGGCCTTGGATTAGCTGTCATTTCCCCATTTTCCTGTTGTGCAGAGGTCACCTGGGACAATGGCGAGTGTAACCCCCCACCCCCCCCCTCCCCCCAGGTCCAAGCAGTCGCTGCATTTGTCAGCCATTGTGGGCCAGACCGTGTCTCTGCACGCGGGCCACTACAAGAGCATCTTAGACATCAGTCTGTTATAATCATTGTGTTTATGACCTCACAATCAAACCCATCATTATCACCATAAAGTGGTTTTCTGCTTTCCTTGTTCCATTGAATTATATTTTGTTTTAATTTTAACTGGTATCAAAGATCACAAAGTAGTGATTTTCAGCAACTTTTACTTAACTAAAGTTCAGGAGAGCCATCTCAGATCCACAGTTACTTGATGATCTCAAAAACAATAATTAAAGATACATTCTAACTATGGTATTATATAACATCCATATGACAATAAAATCCTCGTTATCTGGAATTCAAGCAACTGGCAGCAAAAAAAAATGCAGAAGATAAATAGGTAAAAAATACAGATTTAAAATTGGCGAGCCTCGCCGTTAGTTCGCCGATCACACAAAATTCAATCTTAAGCAACCATAAAATATGCTTATTCGGCATCTGCCAATCCCCATAGGTGCTGGATATCAGTGGTTTTACTGTACTCAGTAAAATGGATAAAAAGATTTTGGATTTATTGATGAGCTGAAAAAAGAAGAAATAGTTAAAAAATTGCCATTCATGACTTGCACACCACTGCAAGGCAAAATCCATGCATCTGCGCCTGTGATAAAGGATGTGAAACATTTCCTATAACTCACCCAAGAATTGCTGATACTGCTGCACCTGAGCACTGATATCTGACAGGCCACCAGCCTGCTGTTGCCCAACTCCCATACCATTTGTCATCCCTTCCACCTTCTGGATTGGCTTGAGTCTGTAACAGGGAGAAAACGGACTGAAGCACAGTCCATTCCTTAATGGTCAAAGTAGCATTTTCCAAAAAAGTGAAATATAGAACATGTTTTCCCCCTCCCCGCCCCCCCCCCCACCCCCCCAGTGTTGATATTTGATCCCAGAATTGTGGTGCAAGAGCAGTTAATGCTCCAAAAGGGACATTCCATCATAAATGGTCTCCCAAACATCAACACTGATATAACAACTGAAGACTGGGAGCAGTTCAAGATGCACCAAAGGAGGACAAAGGGATTAATCAAGAGAGCAAAAATAAATTACGAAAGTAAGCTTGCGGCAAATATAAAAACCGACTGCAAAAGCTTTTATAAATATGTCAAGAGGAATATGTCAAGAGGAAAAGATTGGTGAAATCCAGAGTAGGTCCCTTGCAGTCAGAATCAGGGGAATATATAATGGGGAATAAGGAAATGGCAGACCAATTAAATTCTTACTTTAGTTCTGTTTTTACAAGACAGGATACAAATAACCTCCCAAGGATGTTGGGAAACATAGAGACTAATGCAAGGGAGGAACTGAAAGAAATCAGTATCTCTAAGGACATAGTCTTGGGGAAATTGATGAGATTGAAGGCAGATAAATCCCAAGGGCCTGATAATCTACATACTAGGGTACTTAAGAAAGTGGCCATTCAGATAGTAGATGCTTTAAGAATTATTTTCCAGAACTCGATAGACTCAGGATCAGTACCCATGGATTGGAGGGTAGCTAATGTTACCCCACTATTTAAAAAGGGGGGTAGAGAAAAAGCGGGGAATTATAGGCCGGTGAGCCTTACATCAGTAGTGGGCAAAATGATGGAATCCATTATTAAGGATGTAATAGCGGAGCATATGACTAGCAGAGAAGGGATCGGACAGAGTCAACATGGATTTACAAAAGGTAAATCGTGCTTGACAAATCTATTGGAATTCTTTGAGATGGTGACAGGTAAAATAGATGGGGGAGAGCCAGTGGATGTGGTGTACCTGGACTTCCAAAAGGCCTTCGATAAGGTCCCGCATAAACGACTGGCTTCCAAAATCAAGGCTCATGGGATTGGGGCAAAGTATTGATGTGGATTGAGAACTGGCTGGCAGGTAGAAGACAGAGAGTTGGGATAAATGGCTCGTTTTCTGAGTGGCAGGCGGTGACCAGTGGGGTGCCGCAGGGATCTGTACTGGGACCCCAGCTGTTCACCATTTACATTAATGATCTGGATGAGGGGATTGGATGTAATATCTCCAAATTTGCAGATGACACTAAGCTAGGAGGGGTTGTGTGCACGGAAGAGGGGGTCAGGAAGCTCCAGTGTGATTTGGATAAATTGAGGGACTGGGCAGATACATGGCAAATGCACTACAATGTGGATAAATGTGAGGTTATCCACTTTGGTAATACAAACCGGAGGGAAGATTACTATTTGAATGGCAATAGATTAAGAGATGGGGAAGTGCAGAGAGACCTAGGGGTACTTGTACACCAGTCTCTGAAGGCGAGCATGCAGGTACAGCAGGTGGTTAAAAAGGCAAATGGTATGTTGGCCTTCATATCAAGAGGGTTTGAGTATAGGAACAAGGATACCTTACTGCAGCTGTACAGGGCCTTGGTGAGACCCCACCTGGAGTATTGTGTGCAGTTTTGGTCACCATATCTAAGGAAGGATATTCTTGCAATGGAGGGAGTGCAGAGGCGATTCACCAGGCTGATACCTGGAATGGCAGGAATGACTTATGAGGAAAGATTGCGCAAATTGGGATTGTACTCGCTGGAGTTTAGAAGATTGAGAGGGGATCTCATAGAGACATATAAAATTCTGGCAGGACTGGACAGAATGGATGCAGATGGGATGTTTCCAAGGATGGGAAAATCCAGAACCCGGGGCCATGGTTTGAGGATAATAGGCAAACCATTTAGGACCGAGATGAGGAGGAATTTCTTTACCCAGAGGGTGGTGAATCTGTGGAATTCATTGCCACAGAGGGCAGTAGAGGCAGGTTCATTAAATATATTTAAGAGGGAATTAGATCTATTTCTTCAGTATAAGGGTATTAAAGGTTACGGAGAGAAGGCGGGGATGGGGTACTGAACTTTAAGATCACCCATGATCTCGTTGAATGGCGGAGCAGGCTCGAAGGGTCGAATGACCTACTCCTGCTCCTATCTTCTATGTTTCTATGATTTGGAAGTTAAAATCTACCAAAGCTTTAGTGTTGTAAGTGTCATCCACTGCTTACAAATAGAAGTCAAGCTTCTCACCTTATTTTGTCAGCTTAGCAATAGTCACAACACAGCAGTGACAGAAAATTTCAGGACACACCTTGATGGCCAATATGCTACTGTCAAAATTAATCAAGAAATTTAGAGTTCATTCATGACTGATATGATTGACACTGCAGTACCAATTTTACAGTGTGAATAACTTGGCTAAAATAAGAGAATGTGATTAAAGGAAAGACATGTTAAGATGCTTAGCTAAGAGCAGGAAGTTACTCAGTGACATTGATTTACCAAGTGGGCAAAATAATAGTGCATGGAATTCAATCTAGGGGTGAATGTGAAACAATCCATGTGGATCAGAGAAAATGAAGTAGCTGGGTCTAAATCCTGGAACCCATCCCCAACAGCTCTGTGGGAATACCTTCACCATAAGGACGGGGATGGTTCAGTGCAGCAGCTCACAGCCACCTACTCAAGGGCAATTAGGGATGGGAAATAAACGCTGACTTTGCCAATAATGCGTGGATCCCAGAAAGGAATTTTAAAAATAGTTAACGATAAAGAAATAAGGAACAATGACAAAATAAAGAGAGGTAGGTGTCCATGCAGTCAAATCATTATATTAGTGACATAGGCGTGCAACAAAATAATCAAAAAGAAATTGGAATGTTGAAGGAGTTGAAATTTAAGCAATAGTTTCAGTTCAGGCACCAAATGTCAGGAAATGGAGTTGAAGTACAGATCAGACAAGATTCAATTGAACAGGGTGAGGGAGGTGAACTCATGTTCCATTGTGGGGTCCAACAAATGTCCTGATAAGTAAGAAATATCACAGCTTTTATAAGATTAGGGCAGTTCTTTGGAGGAAAACCATGATCAAGCAATCCATCCTTGACAAAATTCCATCCTTGTTCACAATCCTTCCTATTGCAAATCTCACCAAATACAAAGACCAGGTGGTAGAAACTAATTGATTTGACCTTACAATAAAAAAAAACGAGACTTTGTTCCTCCTCATGAATCAGTATCTAAAAACAAAAGCTATTTGCACGGGAGAAAGCACTATTGGACGACCAGTCTTCATTAAAAAAGTTTTCTTAAAAGAGACATACTTCAGTTATCTGAAACAGTTGTAGATTCAGATTTGATGCCTATTCACCAGCATCAGGCACAATGAGACCCTTCTCTTATTTATTGTCACTTCCTGAAATTCAGTGAAAAACTGCTTTGTATGCTATCCAGGCAAGTCAATCTATTCTTGAGTATAATAGGCAGAGAAAATAAAACATAAGTGAAAAGTATAGTGTTGGAGAGAAAAGGTTCTGTTAAAACAGTGCAAGAACAGCATCATTTCACTGATGAGTGAGGTATGTTCAAGAGTATGACAACAGTGAAGGAAAAATCTGTCCTTGAATATGATGGTGTGCTTTTTTGTATCCTCGTACACCTGACTAACAGTGGAGAAGAGGAGGATATAACTGAGGTGGGATGGGTATTTTAAAATATGGGCTTATTCCCAAAGAAAGTGGGATATGTAGGTGAGGGAGGGGGATTTGTGCGATGGCCTGAGCTATACTCACGTGGAGTCTTGGCAGAGCAGTTCCCATTATCAACAGGAAATCTTCAATGGTGCCTCCATAAAAATTGTTTAAGAGACTTTGGGGACATGCTGAATTTTTGTCAGGCTTCTTATGAGGTAAAGATATTGATATTCCTTCTTTGCCAAAGCATTAAAACAGTTGGACTAGGACTGTTAGACTTACTCACCTCTGCTTCTGTGTAAATGGCTGTTGCCTTATGGCCAAGTGCTGCTGATCCTCTATCAGTCGAATTAGTGGTGAGTTTGCTTTAATGCGAAGGCCATAGTAATGATACTTTGAATTTCCCCTAAAAATGAAAAAATATTGACATACAGTACTGATGTCGTGCCTCACATTACTAAATCAAAATGTTTGTGCTGCATGTCTATGCCAAAATGCACAGAGTACCCAGGAGTGATACAAATTTTGGTGCAACATGCATTTGCCAATCTGGGTGATATTTTGATACTTTCCATATAATGCTGACTTTATGGAAATCAGAGTGGACACCAAGTATAAGTGTTGCATGTGGCATTAAAGGCTCCACATATGAAATGCCTAGCTGCCCGTCAACAGAAATGCTTCCACAATTGAACATGTGAATGGGAGCATACACAAGTCAAAGGGCAGTTAAAGATATGCAAGAACAATGTAAGGAAAGTAGAATAGCAACGTCAATATTTCATGAAAACATTTGAAATAAAAAAGAGATTTATGTGACTTGTAAGCAAATTGGATGCCCTCCGAGCATCAATAATTTAGTATAGAATTTCCAAAAATGATAATTTCCAGGCCATCATATTTACATCTATGCTCTGTGGAGGTGAAATTCATAAGAAATGGATCCTTTTGATCAATATGACCATCACACATCCCAAATCCCAAACTGACTATAAATGCTATTATGATTCCCAAAAACATCACATTTGGATTTACGCTCGATCCAGAACTTCTGATAATTTTAAATGGTGTCAAGGAATAAAAAATAATGTAGATAAAAGTAAGAATTATATTCTATTCCTCCTTTTATGTGTTTCTTTTATTTTCCCTATTCTACTTTCCTTACATTGTTCTTACAATTTTTAGAATTGTGCAATAATTCAAAATAGTTCCAATTCTGTCTGTGGTATTATATTGCCTGATTCAGTACACCACACATTAAATTTTCTAAGTAATGCAAGATGCTGAATAACCCAAGACAAGTCTAATCTTTTATCAGTTTCCACAGAGGATGCCTCCTGCCATCACCACCCCGACCCCCGAATCCCAGCAACTTGAGAAAGTTTGCAGTGCTTAACTGCAACATCTACTCTGGCCACACAGTGGTGCCACAGTACATTACTTCTTCTCTTTGGCTTGGCTTCGCGGACGAAGATTTATGGAGGGGGTAAAAAGTCCACGTCAGCTGCAGGCTCGTTTGTGGCTGACCAGTCCGATGCGGGACAGGCAGACACGATTGCAGCGGTTGCAAGGGAAAATTGGTTGGTTGGGGTTGGGTGTTGGGTTTTTCCTCCTTTGCCTTTTGTCAGTGAGGTGGGCTCTGCGGTCTTCTTCAAAGGAGGCTGCTGCCCGCCAAACTGTGAGGCGCCAAGATGCACGGTTTGAGGCGTTATCAGCCCACTGGCGGTGGTCAATGTGGCAGGCACCAAGAGATTTCTTTAGGCAGTCCTTGTACCTTTTCTTTGGTGCACCTCTGTCACGGTGGCCAGTGGAGAGCTCGCCATATAATACGATCTTGGGAAGGCGATGGTCCTCCATTCTGGAGACGTGACCCATCCAGCGCAGCTGGATCTTCAGCAGCGTGGACTCGATGCTGTCGACCTCTGCCATCTCGAGTACCTCGACGTTAGGGGTGTGAGCGCTCCAATGGATGTTGAGGATGGAGCGGAGACAACGCTGGTGGAAGCGTTCTAGGAGCCGTAGGTGGTGCCGGTAGAGGACCCATGATTCGGAGCCGAACAGGAGTGTGGGTATGACAACGGCTCTGTATACGCTTATCTTTGTGAGGTTTTTCAGTTGGTTGTTTTTCCAGACCCTTTTGTGTAGTCTTCCAAAGGCGCTATTTGCCTTGGCGAGTCTGTTGTCTATCTCATTGTCGATCCTTGCATCTGATGAAATGGTGCAGCCGAGATAGGTAAACTGGTTGACCGTTTTGAGTTTTGTGTGCCCGATGGAGATGTGGGGGGGCTGGTAGTCATGGTGGGGAGCTGGCTGATGGAGGACCTCAGTTTTCTTCAGGCTGACTTTACTAAAATACAGAATCCAAAAGCAACGTACTGCAGATGTTGGAAACATGAAATAAAACCAAAGAGTAATACAGATGCAGATCAGTCAATCATCAATTGAAAACGAAAAAAAAATGAAAATTTCAGATTGATGACATTCAGAACTAAGAGGTTAGAAATAGCAGCTGCACTGAAAGGAAAATGGGCAAAGAGAACTAAAGAGAAGGGTAATGAGAGAATGGAGTGCAGGAGGGAGTAAGTCACATTGTTGTGGGGGTGTTGACTTAAAAAGGGTGGGTAAAAGCAAGTGAATAACAAAAGGTATGTTTAGAGGAGGACAAAACAGGTTTGAATGAAAGCTTAAATTCCAGAAAAGAAAAATAAAAAGGAACTGAATGGTAGAAATAGATAAAATTATAACATTCAATGTGAAGTCCTTAAAACTATAACATGCCATCAAATAAATGTCATGCTGTATGTCAAACTTCTGTTGTTTTTTTTTCTAGAGTTGTGTATGTGTACAACTAAAAAAATCAACTTTGCTGTGATTAATTTCCACAAAGAAAAAGCAGAGAGTCTGCATCAGATCATTGTTGGAAGTAGGGGTGGATTGAACTTTCATTTTTATGAGAACAATGTCAAGATTAGAAATTATGATATAACATTGATATAAATTTGCTTATTCTGATATTGGGAAAGAAAAAGTTTAATTTCAGTCAGGAGGATGCAAAACTGACAATAACTCACGTTTAAGCAAAATGGATTATTTTATAATGCTGGCCTGGCTATTTTACATTTAAGAAGAGTACTTTCAAGAGTTGATCACTCTTCAACTCTGAGCTATGCTGAATACCTTGTGAAAATGATAATGGCAAGAACTAACCTTGTGCCAAGTCTCCGTGTACGGAGACCCATGAATACTGATCGTATCAATTTGCCAAATGAAGCAGCATTTACAGGCTCTAGTTTCTGTTCCTGACTGTGTAGTAGATAGTGACAGTACAAAGTGCTTCGGGGTAAGCTAACTCCTTCTGCTGTTTCATAGTTATCCAATAACCACTGAACCTATACAAAAACAAAAAGAATGGATTTTCATAATTTTTATACATTACTTTGCAATATTATTTTATTGTGAATTTAAATTAAGGAAATCTCTGGCTTGTCAAACATATTTTGATATGAAAGATGAAAAGAACCAATTCAACAGTACGGTATACAATTTATAATGTTAAACACAAAGTCTACCGAAGAGAAACAAAAGACAACAACTCATGCATGAAAATATATTTTTAAATGTTACTTGAAGAGTGCTGCATTCCACAAGTAATTTAAATAATTAATTTATCTACTGCGGCACTGCTTATGGACAAAAAAGAGAATGTTCTGAGACATTTTTAACTTGCTTTAACTGGGCACAAATCTGGCACTGCATATTAGTTATTGTAAAACTTTAGTTTCATTGATTGCTTATATTACAAAACAAGAGGCTAATCTTTAACTCTATTTTTATGGAGAAGAACATTGGAAATTTGTCCTGTTTTTAAACTTGTCACCATCTGTCTCTGCTTGCCATCTCTCATCCCAAATCCATTTTTTTCCCCCCTCACTATTTTTGGCTCTTTCTCATTCTCCTTCTTTCTCTAAACCTCTCCACCCCCATTATCTTTCTTCTCTACATTTCCACTGACTGCTCTGCCAAAAAAAGTACAGGGTTCACGTATGTATTAATGATGTGCCACTATACTCATTTCTCATGCACTCAAATTATATTTTTATATTTAATAAAAATAAACGGTTCTCTGAAAGTGACCTGCCTAAAATACAAATCACAGTACCAGCGACAGGGGTTTGAATCCCGTGCTGTCTGTAAGGAGTTCATGTGTTCTCCCCGTTTTTGTGTGGGCTTCCTCCGGGTGCTCCGGTTTCATCCTACCCTTCAAAATGTGGGGGGGGGGGTGTTGGTCAGTTGGGTGTAATTGGGTGGCATGGGCTCATGCGACCGGAATAGCCTGTTACCATGCTGTAGGTCTAAATTTAATTGTAAAAAAATTATTCCACAAAGCACTCCTGTTCACTTTGAATCAAATGAATGCCTTGTACCTTTTAGTGTGTTTTGCAATATGTCTGATGTAAAAGGCTCAGTGTACTACCAGTTTCAAAGTCCAACAGAAAGTTAATCCCTTAATATTTCTCCAAAATAGTTCAATATTTTATTTAAGAAATGATGTTATTATTAACCACAATTAAATATCATTGGTAAAATTATGTACCAAGTCTCTTAGGTATTTTATAATATGCAGCAATGTAGAACCTTGTAATATTCTAAAAGAAAACATACTGGCTTTTCCATTCATAATTTTAGGAGGTGGTTTCTGCATTTCTTGATTCAACACTAGTTCGATAAATAAAAAGCTAATCTAATCAACATTTTTTCATGCTACTATAGAGCTATGAATTTGATTTTGTGCCAAAACAAAAGTGTTCATTCCAGCAATTTAAAGTACAAGAAATCTAAACATAGTCACATAATACTCCATTCAAATATGTGATATGTAAATATGTGATTCATCATAAAAAAATGATAATAAAACTCAATTGAAATGTATTATTTTTGTCTTAATTTTTTATTTCAATTTTGATGCACAAATTCTTCTACAACTACGTTTAATATTATTTCACAATAGAAATTATTCTTGCTGTTCTATAAACCAATATTCTCAGTTTTCTTTTCCCCAAAAGAGCATTCCAAATTAAAAATGCACTTTATCTAGAAAAAGGTGATTAGATTTGGCCTCAAAAGCGAAAGAATTTAGTGCAACCCATGATTTTGTGATTCAGAAATTCGACCATCTGTTTGGGAGATAGGTGTCGTACAATTGTGCTACTGGACCACCCTTATTAAACAATACAAAACAGAAACCCCAGGGGAGTCAGCACTTGGAAGAGTTGACCAGTGACTCACTGTGGCTGGAGAGGCACGCATGGTGTGACTGTAAGACTGACTGGAGCTCCCCAGCATGTAACCTCCCTGGATGACATAGGTCCCTCCTCCTGGGTTGGCCACAATCTGCCCTCCCGTGACATACATTGGCAACGTTCCACTACTGACCACGTTCTGCGAAGTCACCGGCGTGGCAACCTGGTTTGGCGTCTCCTGAGATTCATAGTAACTTCCACCTGTGTTCTGGCTGTACAGCTGAGTTTCTGAATAAGGGTAGTTGTTTGAACGTCTGAAATTAAAAAAAAAGCATGGTAGTAGATCCACAAAGATGGCTTTAGTGATGGTTTGTTGACTTAAATTTAAAAACTTCTAAATATTAAAGTTTAAAGAAATCACACTTTTTGATAGATATCTAGTATGATAATATTAAATATCAGATACCATATAGGATGACTCTGTATGAGACGAACCAGGAATTTCCACCTAAAATGTTGGTCTTGAGTGATACCCTTTGTAAAAGACATCACCACCAACCACCCCCCAACCCCACCAAATTACCACTGACCAGTGGATACTGTAAAAAGCAAGTCATAATATTTTAATAACAAATTATTATTTAAAGGTTTTAATTTTTTGGTATTTTAAAATAAACCACTGTTAGCTCCTGTAACAGGCCATTTAAAGCCTGTACAGAACTGACAGCAGACAGACTGGGTGGATGGACCCTGCAGAGAAGAGTTGAGACTTCGCTGATAACTAACGGGGCAAACACAGGATTGCATCAGAGCCAGCAGGAAGTTGCCAGCGGTGTTGAGACTTCAAGGTAAGAATTTTAGACCTGGCATATAGGATGACCCCGATTTTAAAGGTGACATTTTTAAGTTTCACGATTATCCTATATAACGGCATAAATGGTACATCAAAATGAATCTGAAGTTACAAAATGTGTGAATTTAGATTACGGAATGGAGAGGAGATTGCACCGTGTAAAGGTAAATATTTCTTGAAACAAATTAAAATTTGTTTGAAATAAATCAGTTAAACCCATTATCTGGAATTCAAACAACTGGCCAGCCTCAACCAACAAAAAAAAATTGCATAAAATTCTTTTCTTTTCTTTGGCTTGGCTTCGCGGACGAAGATTTATGGAGGGGTAATGTCCACGTCAGCTGCAGGCTCGTTGGTGGCTGACAAGTCCGATGCAGGACCGGCAGACACGGTTGCAGGGGTTGCAAGGGAAAATTGGTGGGTTGGGGTTGGGTGTTGGGTTTTTCCTCCTTTGTCTTTTGTCAGTGAGGTGGGCTCTGCGGTCTTCTTCCAAGGAGGTTGCTGCCTGCCGAACTGTGAGGCGCCAAGATGCACGGTTTGAGGCGATATCAGCCCACTGGCGGTGGTCAATGTGGCAGGCACCAAGAGATTTCTTTAGGCAGTCCTTGTACCTCTTCTTTGGTGCACCTGTCTCGGTGGCCAGTGGAGAGCTCACCATATAACACGATCTTGGGAAGGCGATGGTCCTCCATTCTGGAGACGTGACCTACCCAGCGCAGTTGGATCTTCAGCAGCGTGGATTCGATGCTGTCGGCCTCTGCCATCTAGAGTACTTCGGTGTTGGAGATGAAGTCGCTCCAATGAATGTTGAGGATGGAGCGGAGACAACGCTGGTGGAAGTGTTCTAGGAGCCGTAGGTGATGCCGGTAGAGGACCCATGATTCGGAGCCGAACAGGAGTGTGGGTATGACAACGGCTCTGTATACGCTAATCTTTGTGAGGTTTTTCAATTAAAGAGGTAAAAAATATCAAAATTTAAAACTGGCGTGCCTCGCCATTAGTTCACTAATCCATGCAACAGGCAATCTCTCATGCAACGAGATAATTCACTTATCCAGCATCTACCAATCCCCATAGTTGCTAGACACCAGGGGGTTTACTGTACAGGTGCTCATTGTCTTACGATGGAGTTGCATTCTGATAAACCCACCGCAAGTGGAAAGATCTTAAGTTGAAAAAGATACAGTACCGCATCTACAGAACATCATAGCTTAGCCTACCTTGAACATGCTCAGAACACTTACCACAGCCTACAGCTGGGCAAATTTATCTAAAACAAAGCCTATTTTATAATTAAATGATGAATACCTTTTGTTCCACACTGAAAAGAAATCATAAAACAGTGATAACAACCATTGTAACTTCAAAGAATCATAAGTCAGACCTTCATACGTAGAGGAGCATCTGTATACAGTAGTATAATTTAATGATTCCTGCATATTCATTACAATAATCTGAAATTCTGTGATCAAGATCAGAAACAGTTAAAATTGCCTATTAAAAATGCATCAATCATACTTTAATTATATTGGTTGCATCAATTAGCAAATAAATAATAAATCAAGCAATGTTCATACCAGCAAGAATTAATGTCTGCTTTTTTATTTAGAAAATTCACATTTCCTTCCTTCAAATATTTACGACTGTTTGATTTTGGTGTAGTTTCTATGCTCAGTGAAGATGATGATCAATTTTATATTTACTCACATGAATTAGCAATTGCCAATATGTGGTAACGATAACAAAGGTAGGATGGAGATTAGGGTAAAAGGTAAAAAAGAGAATATAGGTGAGGGTCATTCTCTGAACTGCATATATTTTAATGCAAGAAGCATAGTGAACAAGGTAGATGAGCTTAGAGCTCAGATACTTGAGGTCATGATATTGTGGCAATTAGTGAGACCTGGCTACAGGAGGGGCAGGACTGGCAACTTAATATTCCAGGATACATTTGTTTTAGATGCGATAGATCAGGGGGTAACAAAAAGGGGGAGGAGTTGCTCTGCTTGTTAAGGAGGACATTACTGCCGTGAGATGGCAGGATGATCTGGAGGGATCATCCAGTGAGGCTGTTTGGGTGGAATTGAGGGGTGAAGGAGGCATGAGGGTGCTAATAGGGGTGTATTACAGACCACCAAATGGGCCGTTGGAACAAATTTGTAAGGAGATAACGTATATGTGTGAGAATCATAAGGTAGTGATCATGGGAGATTTTAACTTCCCTCACATTGATTGGGAAACCCATACAATTAGAGGGCTGGATGGACTAGAGTTCGTTAAATGTGTTCAAGATTGTTTTCTAAATCAATTAGTAGAAGAACCGACTCGGGACGGTGTAATACTGGATCTCCTGTTAGGGAACGAGCTAGGTCAGGTATCGGAGAAAAAAATTGGAGAAATGCTGGAGAAAAAAATTGGGTCTAGTGATCATAACTCTGTTAGTTTTAGGGTAGTTTTAGGGAAGAGCAAGGAGGGGCCTAAAGTTGAGGTTCTGGATCGGAGAAAAGCAAATTTCGAAGGAATAAGAAGGGATTTGGGGAGTATTGAGTGGGACAGGATATTTTCAGGTAAGGATGTAAATGAAAAATGGAGGATATTCAAAAAAGAAATTTTGCAGGTACAGAATAGATATGTCCCAGTGAGAATCAAAGGAAAGGCTGGAAGTCATAGGGAGGCTTGGTTTTCGAGGAATATTGGAAATTTGGTTAGGAGAAAAAGGGAAGTGTACAAGAGGTATAAAGAGCAGGGAGCTGAGAATTTGAAGGAGGACTACAAGGAGTGTAGAAGGAATCTTAAGAAAGAAATTAGAAAGGCCAAAAAAAGGCACAAAGAGAGGCTTTGGCAGACAGAGTAAAAATAAATCCAAAGGGTTTCTATAGGTACATTAAAAGTAAAATGGTAGGCTATTGAGATGTGCAGAGCAACAAAGGGATTGAGGAGTGATGGTTAAATAGTACCCTCAAGGCTGATATTCAGGTAGATGGTGTGGTGAAGAAGGCATTTGGAATGTTGGCCTTCATAAATCGGAATATTGAATTCAAGAGTAGGGAGGTTATGATGAAATTGTACAAGGCATTGGTGAGGCCAAATTTGGAGTACTGTGCACAGTTTTGGTCACCAAATTATAGGAAAGATATAAACAAAATAGAGAGTGCAGAGAAGGTTCACGAGAATGTTGACAGGATTTCAAGGTTTGAGTTACAGGGAAAGGTTGTGCATATGAGGGCTTTTATCTCTGGAGCGTAGAAGATTGAGAGGGGACTTGATAGAGGTGTTTAAGATTTTAAAAGAGACAGAGAGTACATGTGGATAGGCTTTTTCAATTAAGAGTGGGGGAGATTCAAACTAGAGGGCATGGTTTAAGATTGAAGGGGGAAAATTATAAGGGGAACATGAGGGGAAATTTCTTTACGCAAAGGGTGGTAGGGATGTGGAATGAGCTTCCGGCAGACGTGGTTGAGGCAGGATCATTGGTTACATTTAAGGAAAGACTGGATAGTTACATGGAGAGGAGAGGACTGGAGGGGTATGGACCGGGTGCTGGTCAGTGGGACTAGGAGGGTGGGGATTTGTTACGGCATGGACTAGTAGGGCCGAATTGGCCTGTTCTGTGCTGTAAGTGGTTATATGGCTTTCTTTTGTACTTCGAAAATTCTCTATTTCCATCTTATTTTTTTAAATATACAAACTTCCAGCCTTAAAAGCATCATGTTCCATTATCACATACATTCTTTCACCAGTTTTTGAAGGGTTTTGGCAGGGAGTTATTTCTACTTACATTGTGCTTCCTGTATAGCTGGCATCACCCCCTTCTACATACTGCACCTGGTTCGAGTAGACATGTTGAACAGGCTGCACTGGGACCTGTTGCAACTGTTGAACCTAAATGTGGAGGTTATCGAAAGGGAAAAGGCAATTATGGTACAAAATATATTGGTTTAAAATATTAACAGCAAGATACATGTTGAAACAAATTGCTACATTTTCATTTATTTAGATCCTAAGAAATTAATATGATTTAAGTTCTACATTAAATTTCTGGGCATGAAGATACCATAATGACAAGAGTGCCTCCACTAATCAGAATGGAAACATTTAGCATGGTGGAGCACTGTGCCATACACCTGGAATATCTTTTCCTTCCTTAGTTACCACTTCAAGCTTGGGGTGGGTGCTAGGGAAAAGATGAGTCAGGCTCAGATCCAACAGGCCAAGTGAACAAACATCCCACCAACTTAACTGCTAAGGTTCATATATAAAAGGAAGCAACTGACCATTCAATTGCACCCCAAGCAAGAGTCTCCATTTTGAGGAATTATAAAAATTGGTATCAAGAGAGAGAACATTCAAGCACAATTAAATAATTGAACCTCTACCTGCATCACAGTTCTATGGATGTAAATATTTGATTAAAAATAATTCTACTGCTCAATTATTACCCAACGTGATTTTTCAATTGCAAATTCCACTACTCATTTCCATGAGTAAAATTTTATTAAATAAATTGTTTTCAGCCACTATTTCAAATTACTGTGTGACAACAACTTTTATATTGAATTATCGGTCTGGGGAATTATGCAAGCACAGCAACTCCTAAGCACCAATTAATTGATTGCTGTTTTAGTTTTCTAAATGATTGCAGGTCCTAATGCAGTTCAGTCCATAAATAATGTGTTATATTTACAACCCAAAACTGTCACCAATGAGACAATTGACAAAACAGGTTAAAAATAAAATCCAAATGTTGAAATATTTACTGAAATGCTTTGTGAAATATTCCTTAAAATTTATTTAAATTACACATGAAAAGTGCAGTTATCCAAGATTACCTATCCAACTAAAGTAACTGCTACAAATATTGCAAGCTTAGTCTTAACATATGCTATTTTAAAACCACACAATAATTACTTTGCACAACTTTCCATTATTTAGCGGCCTCAGAAATTGCCCATAGGGAATAAAGATCAAAAAAATTAAGGTTATCTTTGAAAGGGAGTTTGAAAATTTTTCTTTATATTCAGTTGTGGCAATAACAAAATATCTGCTATATTAAAGAGATTGGGTTTTACTATTTTTTTAAACACAATTTAAAAATGATTTTAAAAACTAATTTTTGATGTAGATAAATTAAAACACTGAAAAGATATTTTTAAATAGGAAATCAATAGATTCTTGGATTTCCAGGTGATCAAACTTCCAATCTGACTTGGGACAGAAATGCTCAGCAAAAAACACAAATGGGCTTACCAATTAAAATCTACTTCTTCAGACAAGAAAAATGTTTATCCTTAGGGCAGAGGTCCAACAAAAAATATGATTTTTTTTAGAATTTCCCAAAGTAATATAATTTCAAAACCAATGGCTTTTAAATAATACAGTTACACAATTCAGGAAAGCATAGCAATCTCATACAAAGGAAAAATGTTCTAGATTCTGTGATTCCATGTTTACTTAAAATACAATATTTAATAGGCAGATAAATATCAACACAGTGTGCTAAGGGATTTGAACAATGAAGACTCCCATCTATCCTTATGATTATTTCCTATTTAACCTACTTTAAGTGCAGTTGGTCCAGTTCCGAAAACTAATGCCTGAGGGACTCGCTGAACCTTGACTCGCTGCTCAGGGCTGGCTGGTAACATGGAGAAAAATGGAACCTGCTCAATAATCACTTTCTGCTCTGCGCTGGGAAGATGCTGGGGTGTAAATCGAATCACTTCAACTCTCGGTGCTGAGGTAGAGGGCATCATGTGTAGGATGTGCACTTTGTGCTCTGCACTCAACGCTTGGGAGTTTCCTAACTGATGTTCTTCGTGAATACTGTTCTTTAAGCTGGGAGAATCGGCAACTACCTGCAGCTTCTGATCTTTCACTGTCAAACTGGAAATCTCATTCTCCGTGCTCTAGTGTATAATACAAGCAAATTATTCATACTGAAACAAATGTTTTAAAACGTCACAAACTGGAAATCTCATTCTCCGTGTTCTAGTGTATAACACAAGAAAATTATTCATATTGAAACAAATGTTTTAAAACATCACAAAGGCAGAAGATGAACATGCCAGAATGGAAATGAACCAAGAAACCCATGAATAATTTTAATGATTTGTAAAGGTAGAAGGAATTAACTTTGTAGATTTTCAATCCCCCTCCCATAGTATAAACTTATTCTTAAATTAACATGAAAAATTCTAACTTAGAAACAGCTATGACAGAAAAGAAACAACTCATTAGGTTCATAAAGAAATGATTAAGGTACATAATCTATGAAATATATAAATTGGAACTATTTATCAATTATTTGGATACAAATGTAATTCCATTCTCCAGCATGGTCATCCCCTTAACTTAGACAAGAAATTTAATGTACAGTTGAAAGAATTCAGAAACATGAATATTTTAAGACAACTTCAACAACTACATTGGTTATGACAACATGAATGTAAAAGTTGAAATCAAAATGCAGATTTAATATTTATCTAAAAATAGCACTTCAAATACAATTATGCCAATCAGAAGACGGTGAATCTGTGGAATTCATTCATTGGAGGCCGTCATTGCCTATGTTTAAGGGCGTCAAAGGTTATGGGAAGAAGACGGGAAAATAGAGTTGAGAGGAAAAATATATCAGCCATGATTCAAGCAATGGAGTAGTAAGCATGGGCCTAATGGTTTAATTCTGCTTCTACGTCTTATGGTCTTAAACTGCACATTTTGTAAGGATCAGAACTGACTATAATTAAATTATTGGATTAATAATGACATTTTTAAAATATATGTACATTATGAAATGATATTGGAATAAATAAAACTATTAGGACATGAAAAACCATCAGTGGAATGTGACACAAAACTTTACTCACTAGGACTCTTGATTTTTTTATATGGTAAGAGCCTGGGAAAGTATGGGGTTTTACAATGTTTGTTTTATGACTTACATAGCTCATGATTGAGTGGCAGGGCAGACTCGATGGGCTGAATGGCCTATTTTTCTTGCTATGTCTTATCATCTTATAATGGCCCAGATTTTCCTGACAAATGATGAATGGCAGTTCTATGTGGAATCACCAGCATTTCACTTCATAATTGTTAGGAAAAGCAGGCATTGGAAATTTGTGATTCATTTTCAACATATTTAAAATGTCAGCTGTGAAGAAGGTCCAATTATGTGATTCGAATTACAGTCAGAACAATCTATGCTGTACCAACCCTTGTCAACCAGGTTGGAGCCAATTGTATAGATTAAATTGCCTCTTGAAGATCCAATTATGAGAGGAGCAAATGTGGATAATTTGATATTCCCAAGAAATTCAAGGTCATTAAGTTATATAAATAAGCATTGAAGCCAACTCCACATATTAAAAAGCTGTAACAACAGGTTCTTATGTCGTGGTTCTAATATGGAACAAGGTATCTCAGGATGCTTCCCAGTGATGTTCAGCGAACAAAATCCAGCAGTGGGATAATGTCAGCGAAGGTGACACAATCTTGGTCAACATTGTAGTTTGATGAAGAACAGAAATAGTGGAAAACTGGTGACAAGGAAGCCAAGAACAGTGCTTGAGGACCTAGGCAGCCACTAAAGGAAAAGGATTTAAAATCAGACCAACTTGCCTTGCTGTCTCTGAAACTTTCAGCAACAATTATAGCTTTTAGACGAGTGGAAAGAAAAATGGAGAGAAGTGTATGTCCCTTCAGTTTAGAATATAACAGCTCATTCTTGCTTAAATTTCAACAACCAAGTCTGTTCTAGGTAATGTACTGAATAGTTCAAACATCTGAACAGTAATATCACCACGATGGCTACTATAATGTCATTTCTGTTTACAACTGTTAATTTGAGAGGAGCAGAATCATAATTAATACAGCTCTGATTATCCAAAATGGTCAGGGTCAGGCCTATGTCGGACAAACTGGCATTTTGTTTTATAAACAGCCCAGTAGCAACAGCAAATCATTTGTATCAATGTTTAAACCACAACAATCAACAAGAGATGGCCTTTTAAGCATTAAAATAATGTTTCATTCACACAAAAAAATGCGGGCCGCGGCCGATCCCTGACATTATCCCACTGCTGCTGTCGATCACTGGGGAGGTTTCCCAGTATGGTGGAACACTCACAGCTGAGTCGGCGGGCTCCTGCCTCCCCAGAGCTCCCGACCTCACCACTTGAGTCCTGACTCTGAATCCTCCCTTAGGCTTACTATACACCGGGAAGTCCGGTGTGCGTGTGCAGTAGTAAGCTGAGGGGAGAGTTTGGAGTCAGCATTGGGAACTCCGCTGTGTTTGAGAGGGAGAGTTGAAGAGAAAAATCAACAGGGTAAAGAAGAAATTGAAAGAGAGAGAGGGGAGGAAGTTACCTGAAACGAGGACAATCGTCTTTTTTTTTCAACCTGTGAGGTCAGTTTGGCTCTGAAAAAATTTTCAGATAAATGAGGATTTCTGATTTGTTTCAGATATCCTCACTTATCCAATTTTTAAAATTTTTTGGATATATGAGGATTTTGGAGAATCCGATTTTGGATAATTATTTTACTGTAGTTAACAAAAACAGCCGATCACAATTTAAACCACAAGTTAATTTGTGTGGAATAAAAGCAAAAAGTAGAAATGAAAAAAAACATGAGCAATGTTTACCTCCTGAGAAACATGAACTTGCTGTAGGGCTTGTACTGACAACTGTTGAACCTGGCTGGTTTTTGCAGTCTGTGGTGTAGCTTGTACAACAGATCTCTGCAGAGGCAAAATACAATCAATTAAACTGCTTCCAGCTTGAACAGCAATTTTTGAAGAATTGCCTTTTGAAGAAATAGCTAATAATTTAACAGCTACTCTTATGCAGAAACCCAAATAGATTGCTGCATAAGAATCTCCTCACTAGAATCCTATCAAACTGCATCACATAATTATTTTTTCTTAATGCACCAGAAAACATGTTAAAAGCAGGAATGGTTTCTATCCCAAATGCTTGAGGTGGGAGATGCCAGAATCAGCTGTAATAATGACACAGAATCAGGAAACAGTAAAATATCTACATTACCCCATAACAAAAACAATTAAAATACTGACTGTGAAAAATAATAATCAAAATTAAAAGCTTCTTCAGGAAAAACTAAAAGCATTGATTGATACCTTCAACTGACAAGGGTGAACAAAGGAGACAACAGAACTTCTGCTCGATGTAATTTTGACAAAACTACTCCTTTTGAGTATAATTTATACCACAGTTTTGTCATAAAGAACAACATTCTTTAATTGCCAACTGCAATAGGCACTACAAACAAACGGCAAAATATATGTAAAATCAAACATTTTTAAAATCTGCTTCACTGTTATAGATAATTATTTCCTACTCTTGGAACAATGTCAACCAAATTTATTAAAACTCCAAGAATGACAGGACTATTTTAAAAAGGTTATGAGAAGAATTGAGTATTTACCCCAAAAATGATGATGGGTTATGAGAAAACAAATAAGAAAATTTAGTTGCATTGGTCAGAAAACTATCAATTAGAAAGATGTTCACCCAATGTATGAAGGTTAGCCATTTTTAAAACCAGTTTTCTGTGGCATAGAATGTTATCTGAGGAAAAGTGGTGGAATCAGTTTTCTTTGTATTCACATTAGAATTGGAAGGAGTTTAAAAGATTTAAAGCATGAAGCAAAAACATGGAAATAGCACGAGGTGTATAGTTCTTTCAGGAAACTGGCAGAATCATAATAAACTGAACAATCTCCAACTGTCATGTTAAATTCTAGGATGCTGTGACCTTGATATGCTTTCATGAGCCAGTCACATGCAAGACAAATCTGAAATCAGAAACACATACTTCCAGAATATTTGGAATTGAAAACGTACATAATCATGAAGCTTAAAAGACATTTGAAAAAAGTGCAGTACAGTAAAATCTCCGTTATCCAGGTTCAAACAACCAGCTAAAAAATTGCAGAAAATAAAGAGGTGAAAAATACAAAAGTTTAACATTGGTACCCCCTAGCAGTCAGTTTGCCAAATGCAGCAATCTCAAACAACCGGAAAATTCACTTATCCATCAACTAGCAAACCCCGTAAGTGCTGGATAACAGGGGTTTTCCTGTAATTATAAACCCATTAACAGAGCATGAAACTTACATAGCCATGCAAACATAGCCAACATTGGTGTACAAAGTCAATCCTAACACCCAATTACTATCAGGACATGATGTCTATGATTGTAAAAAATATATATAGTGAGACATGAGTTTGCAGATACGGAACAAGAGCCTGCTGGAGGAACTCAGTGGGGCAAGTGGTATCTGTACAGGCAAAGGGATGGTCAATGTTTCAGGTTGAGACCCTGCATCAGAGCTGAGACAGTAGAGAATACTGAAGATAGCCAGTACATCGAAGACCGGGAAGTTGAGAGATGAGGCTGGTAGGTGATTGTTATAAAAAGATGGCAGGGATTTGGTGGGGAAAATGGAGAATGATGGGTAGATGGAGCCAGGTTGGCAAGGGTGGGGGGGTAGGGTGGGTGCTGAGATAGAGAATGATAGGTGCTACATGGAAACAGATTGGGGTAAGGAATTAGACAGATGAAAGCAGGTAGGGAAGCTGGTAGATGTGCATGGAAAGTGTGCTGATCGGCTGCATTAGGGTCTGGTACAGGGACACCAACACCCCTGAATGTAAAGCTCTCTAAAAGCCCTTCAAAAGCCCAGGATATCACAGATAAAAGCTCCCCCCCCCATCAATAACATCTACAGGGAGTGCAGCCATTGGAGAGCAGCAACAATCATCAAGGATCCACACCACCTAGCAAATGCTTCTTGCCGCTGCCATCAGGAAAGAGGCATCGGTAACCACAAGACTTGCACCACCAGGTTCAGAAACAGCTGCTTCCCCTCCACCATCAGACCCCTCAAAAACAAACTCAATCAGGGACTCATTTAGGGACTCTTACTTGTGCACTTCATTGATTTTTTAAAATTCTCTCTATATTGCACATTGTTTACATTCATTATCTGTTTAGTTCTTTGTTTATATGTTGTTATATGAGGATTGTGGAGGATCATGTGACCTCCCTGTCTGAAACCCTATTTGCAAGTCACGTTAACTGCCAATCAAAGATGGACTCTGCCCACTCATTAGTGCACACCTTGCCATTGGCTCATTTGAATGATGCATCATTATCATTGGCCAGACACCTAGCTCAGAATAACATAAATTCCAACACGTTACAGTTCGCTCTCTCTGCTCCTTGGTCCTGACTGCAAATGCTGCTTTATGTCAGGTTGCTTAACTGTGGACATTGCTGGATGAATCATTGGTAAGGTGTACACTACATTTAGCGTGGGAGCCCCCACCCCCTATTTGTACAGGGAACTGGGAGTGTGTTTAAGTCGCTGTCTTTTTAGTGTGTTGATAACTATATATTACTTAATACTGAGCCACACCTGAGGTACAGGAATTGGGAGTGTTTGCTGAAGTCCCCATCTCTGAATGTGTACATGTGTGAGAGGATGTTAGGGTAAGCAGCCACTGGCATCGAGGACCCTTGCGCCCAATGTGCCTGCTTACACTGCTATAGTATTTAAGTCTTGTACCATGTAGAGAATAGGTGGCCACTGGAATCGGAGACCAACCTGGATCTGATATAAATGCTTATATAGTTACTGAGCAGTTTGAGAGATTAAGTACCATTTGACATCTTCCCCATTTGATTCCCATGTGTTCAATAAAGTTACTTTTGATTTTGACACTTATGTCCAAACTCGTCTCTCTGAACTCACTGAACCTGATACTATTCCCCACACAACACATGTATGTTGTATACAGATTTTTTTTTGCCCTACTGATAAGTGGTAATTCTCTCTTGCCCGCAGAAAAAGGAATCTCAGGGTTGTATGTGATGTCATGCATATACTCTGACAATAAATCTCAAATTGGAAATTTCAATAATCGAACGATTAGCCTTTAGGTTACCGAAGCTGAATATGGGAGAGGGTAAGCCAAATATCCTGAAGGAGAACATTTCAGATATCCTAAAGTGGAAATGTTCATCTTGAGAACAGATGGAGTGGAGTTGGAAATATTGAGGTCAGCCTTGGTTGTATTCCTCATTCAATTGCAAGGGGGCTGTCCTTCCAGGAGGTATTGTGGGAATTTGCAGGTTTAAAGAAGATATTGGTGGATAGTTTATTCCTGGAATGGAGACCGAAATCCAGCAAAGAGAGCTTAGTGTCAGAAATAGTCCAGGTGGATTTGAAGACAAGGTGGAAGTTGCTGGAGAAGTAGATACATTCTGGATGAGTGATGGAAGTAAAACAATGCAGTTATTAGCCGCTTTCAGGTGTTCTGATAGAAGATTAGGCGCCTGCAGGCATGGCTAGAGGAGTTCAGCTAGCACGTTTAGGTGGCCATGGAATAGATGGCTTTCTGACACCTAAACATGCCAGCTGACCGCTAGCCAACTAGCAGCGAAAGCCAGCTACTCTGGACAGGTGGCTAGTCCCGCCTACTCTCACTTCATAGCAGCGCGTCAAGGGAAGCCTGACAAACAACTCAGGCATGATTTGACCCCCACTGCCGGTCCCCCCGCTCCAACCTCGCCCATCCGACTCCTGCTGCCAGTCTTCTCCCCCCCCCCCCCAACCTTCGCCCGCCCGACTCCCGTTGCCACTGCCTGTTCCTCCCTCCCCCAACCCTCGCCCACCCAAGAGGGTGTGAAATAAAATTTGAAGAAGTTTATTTTAGTCTGGCTTCCTTGTCTCAGGAGTCGATGGCTGACGACATCACCGCGTCGTCGTCAGCCCGCCCCCGCCCAGCCCGGCTGCTTTCAGCTGCCACAATTGATACTCCAAGCAGGATAGTTATATCTCTCGGAGAAGGGTTAGGTAAGTAAGTCTCCTGGCCGGCTTTTCCGGTTTCAGATCGCCACCCGACAGCTGGACAGGAGTATTCTGTGCGGCTTTACAGTTGGGCTTTGTGGCCACCTGAAAGTGGCTATTGATGTGATGGAGATGTGTTGGGGATGGATGCCATAGATTTGGAACAAGAACTGTACCACACAGACAATAATACACTGTTAGTTGATAGAATGCATAAGGAATTGAAAGATTCCTCTCACTTTCAGATTACCTATACCCCTTCCCACTCCCACCAGTCCACCTGTCTGTTTTTCTTTTCTATCCTTTGTTGCCATATCATTACCTCCCCCACCCTACCCCCACTCTCATCATCCACATACCTACTCCCTTGGTCTCCTCTTTTGGTTCACTTTTCCTATCCCCTCTCCCAACTATTTCTGTCCAGTTCCAACTTTCATCTATCAGCTTCTGTATCCACTCAGCACCCACCAGTCTCTGTCTCACCTCTCCCCAATACACTGGCTGTCTTCTATCTAGATTCAGCCCTGATACAGTCTTGTTCTGATACATCAGCCATCCTTTTGCCCCAACAAATGCTGCTTTATCTGCTAAGTTCTTCCACCAGTTTATTTTTGTTTAAAAAAAACTATTGAAATTAAAGCAATAACTAAGTTTGAAATAAAACAAGATAATAAATCACTTAGTCTTCAAAGGCTATGAAGTGATTGACACCAGATCTATTTTACTATTTATTGCACCTCAAACCTACAGGGTATTACTATTTAGAACTTAAGCATAGGTAGCGTACTATCAGATTTTGGTGGTTGTTTCCAATTTTCCTCACTTTACCTTGACAAGTAAATAAGCTGACAAAAAACAAGGACCAAAACAGAGTGATTTCTAATTCAGTAATGTCGACAGAACCCTGGATGTGAACAACCAGAACATGCATAACGATAACACAGCAATGCTGAATGCATATCAACCAAAAATTGTACAATATTTTTCAAAATATTAATTTGTTCTCAGAGGAAAATAAATTACATCTATTGTACTGATTTTTACATAGGCAAGCAAAGGATCAAGCTTCCTGTGAATCTTACAGCATCATTTCATGTCATCAGTTTGAATCCAATTATGACAGTGATTTTGGCACAAGACTATAGTGCACTTCCAGGAAAATTCAGTATAAACTGGCCAAAAGTTAAATGCATCTGACTGAACATTGTGTCAAATGAAGCAGAGCTAATATTTAGAAGCATAACTGACTGTAATGACATTCATCATGATATCCAATGGATTCTGGAACAGTGTTAGCTGGATAGTCCATAAAATGGAAACTTACACGAAGAACTCCTACTGCCAGTTATTAGTCCCATATCAGCTGACCCATAGTTTTAAGTGTCTTATTTATCATTGCAGGTGAAATCTGTCTTCAATAAACTCATCATCCAGAAGGTGAATATTTTCACAACATCCAGATATTATTTTTTATCACCAGCAGCAAAAATGCAACATTAAATTGTTATTGTTCCATGACATTTGATACTTGCTCTTTAATTTGTTTTATGCCCTTTTTCAACATTAGAGAATTAGTGTTCTTCTAAACTCATTTAGTGTCATTCTCATTCCAAGTAATTTGTTGACACTTGATTTGATTTAAAATACTCATCATTGCAAGAATAACTATATGCAGTTAACATCCATCACATTCTTGACAATGTTGTGTTGAAATCACTCATATTAGAGACCTACAACTGAAAAATGGTGAAAGGTATTCTTGCATTTATCAAAGTGCATATACTCAGAACTTGCTCAATATATTATCAGTATTCAGCAGGATTCCTCCTTGCAAGCATTGATCCTGCATTCTTGTGCTGACCAAAGTTTCAATGAGGAGCCAACTCCCATTTGCCCATATTCCTTCTGTCCCCCTCTAATGTCACTATTGACAGTCTCGTTCATTGAAATCTACCCCATTTTGGCCTTCGTTGTCTCATTCTAATGGGTCAGCATTGTTTTAACCAGTGCAAAATCTCCCAGCTAGCCACAGTGCCAACCAAATTGTGAAGTACATAAATGATTGCTCGACATCTTTAACCCTACATAATCAATTAATACAAGGACATCATTCTTCTCATGGGTCAGATGGGCTTTTGATCAGCCTTCATTGTATAGCTATTTCTCTATTCCAGCCTAGGCTTCTGGCCCTGATGTCGTACTGTCAGGATTCTGAAAATACGTGTAAATGTGCCAAGCAACTTGTTGGCGTGTTCATGGAGATTTTCATTCTCTCATTGCTGCAGTCGGAAGTTCCCACATGCATCAAAAGGGCATCAATCATATTGGTTCCCAAGAGCAGAGTGAGCTGCCTCAATGACCATCACCCAATATAATTCATAAGAGGTTGGACATGGCCAGAATTAACCTATACCTAAGTAAAGACCTGGACCCTTTGCAATTTTCCTACCATTATAATTGTTCCACAGTAAATGCAATCTCACTGCCTCTCCACTCAGTTCTGGATCACTGAGACAACAGCACATGTATATCAGACTGCTTTTCATTGATGACAGCTCAGGTTTCAACACCATCGACCCTTCAGTACTGATCAACAAGCTCTAAAACCTGAACTTCTGTCTGCAACTGAATCCTTGACTTCCTCATCAGAAGGCCACAGTCATTGTGAATTGGTAACAACGTCTCCTCCTCAATGATAATCAACACAAGTGCAACTCAAGGATACGTGCTTAGCCCAATGGTCTGCCCTCTCTTATCCATGACTGTGTGGCTTGGCACAATTCAAATGCCATCTACAAATTTGCTGATGACACCATGGTCAGCAGCAGAATCACAAATGGCAATGAGGAAGTGTATAGGAATGAGATAGATCAGCTAACTGAGTGGTGTCACAACCACAATCTTTAACTCAGCATGGCAAACCTAAGGAACTGATTGTGGACTTCAGGAAGGGGAAACCAGGAGAACACAAACCAGTCCTCATTAAGGGGTCAGCAGTGGAAAGAGTAAAAACCTCAAATTCCTGGTAGACTACATCCTGGGCCTTCATGTTGATGCCATCAACAAAAAGGCTCACCAGTGGCTACAAGTTGTAAGGAGTTTGAGGAGATTTGATATGTCAGCAAAGACTTGCAAATTTCTACAGGTGTACCAAGGAGAGCATTCTGACTGGTTGATCACTGTCTGGTATGGAGGACAAGAAGCTGCAGAGAGTTGCGTACTCAGCCAGTGCCATCATGGACATTAATCTTCATTCCATTAGAGAGTGTCTCAAGAAAGCAATCTTTATCACCAAGGATCCTCACCATCCAGGTCACGACCTCTTCATGGTGCTACCATCAGGAGTCCGAAGATGTACACCCAACAGTACAAAAACAGCTTCTTCCCCTCTACCATCAGATTTCCGAATGGACAATCACTACCTCATTTTTTTTTCTTCTTTTGCTCTAATTTATTTATTTTAAAAATGTAATTTATAGAAATTTTCGCACCCATACTGCAGCTGAAAAACAAGAATTTCATCACACATATTCATGACAACAAATTCTGATTCTGGTCACCTTTCTTACTATGGAGTTAACTAAGACTTGGGAACTAAACACCGTCTTTACTATCATTACAGGTTGCTTTGTTGGGCTCTGATCATATTATGTCTATTACACGTTTGTAACTGGCACATGTGGCCCCTAAAATAATCCCGGACACAGAATTCTATGACCAATCAATTCTACCCACTCATTCCTTCTTCCACTGAGTCCATATCAACCTCCATGGTTGGTATTCTCAGAGAATGTGACAGACCATTAACTACCTTTAAAGATGAATACCTTCAGATACTTGCAAAACCTTGTGATGCATAGTGGTTGTTTTAACAGGCTACCACAGTAGAGACTGGAGACTACAAAAAGGCTAATCAACCAACTAGCGGAATGGAATAGACACAAAAAAGATCTGGAGGAAGAGACAAACTGTTGGAGAAATTCAGTGGGTCAAGCAGTATCTGTAGGGGGTAAGTAGTTGTCGATGTTCTGGTTAAGTACTAAAATCAGGATTGGCAGTACAGATCAAGATTTTTTTGACCTTTCCTTTTGGGGGGAAAAAATCCTTCTAGAACGGAAAGGGTTTGCAAGATCTTTTATTTTAAATTATGAAATATTTAGACTGTAATATTCAATGGTTCTAAACATAGCCTCATACTGCCATTAACGCAGTGATTTGTGGGTTTGAACTATAGATCATTACAGAAAAGAAACAGGCCTTTTGTTCCTTCTAGTTTGTGCCAATCCATTTTTCTGCCTAGTTCCACTGACCTGCACCCATTCCATACTCCTCCCATCCATGTGTCTGTACAAATTCTTCTTAAATGTTATAATAGAGCCCACATTCACTCCCACCACTCTGTGTGAAGAAGTTCCCTCTTTATGTTCTCCCTAAACTTTTTCACTTTCACCCTTAACCCATGACCTCTTGTTCGTATCTCACCTATCCTCAGTGGAAAAAGCCAACCTCCATTAAAATATGTATATCTCCCACATTCTTCTACGCTCCAGGGAATAAAGTCCTAACCTGTTTAACCCTCTAACTCAATTTTCCTTACTTCTCTAGACTCTGTGCCAGTTTCCTGAGTAAAACTGACACAAAAGAATCCCATTTAAGATCTCTCCCATCTCTTTTGGCACCATATATAGCCAACCACTCTGATCTTCAAGAGGACCAACTTCATCCCTTACTCTCTTGCTCTTGTGGATTGGAATTTGAAATGACAAGACTAAAGGAATATCTGAAATTGCTGAAAGACAATACTTTTAAACTGAAATTTAGCAAACTAAATGATGGGCATGACACAAATGTAAATTACAATAAGGCAGTTAGATACATTAATCTTTTATGAAAAAATATAATGGGAGTTATTTGAGGAGTAGTTGTAACACTTGAAAATGAGTATTATTTTATTTCACTGATACTAAACTGATTCCCCTAATATTTTTATTCCATCTTGGCAGAAGCAAGCTCTCATACCAAAATTAATAGTTTCTCTTATTCCCTTCAACTTTTGAAATGTTCTTTTTTACATTTGCTGTAAGCACATAAATCTAGAATGGACCTTTCATTGGCAAAAGATGATGTCCCAGCTCCGATTAAATGTATTCTCAATATTTTGCACCTTTTCTTAGTAACAGTGATGGCTTTCTGATCCTATTGGATCTGTAGCTCAGGTTGCCGATGGTTAGAACTGGAGTCTGTGAGGTTGCGGAGGCTGCAGGAGTACTGGAGGAGAATCCATGGATATTCAGTGTCTTTTGCTTCTCTTTCTATTATTGTTAGGGGCACTGGGCAATCCTCATGGCGACTATTTGTTTTCCTTACAGCAGACAAATGTTGAAGTATATCATGTAAGGTATATTGCATTTTAATGATTTATTATCTGACAACAAAAGGAACTTTGAACCGTGAACTTGTAAACTTTTTGTAACATCTTAGACTGCACTTTAGTTTACTACTTGTTTACAAGGACTACTTGTTGGACTTTTCTCGATAGCATTCAAAACAAAGCTTTGCATTGTATCTTAGTACGTCACAATAAGCAATTCAAGAGCCAAGCGCTGCTGGTAAAATACAAGCTGATACAGGCTAATTATTAAACTGTGTCATGATTTATAATTATATCTTAGTACATCCTTTTACACTCACTTGGAATTCATCAACTTGAAAGGCCATTCTAAAGCAAGAGTAGCTCTTAAACCAATGACTTAATTCAACTGATTTTACTCGAGTTTTTTGCAAAATGACAAACAGTGAATGATTACTGAATCACTGTCAGTAACTGAGATTTCCACATGAAATGATACAGGTGAAGAAATCTCAATTTTTCTCATTTTCATAGTGTAATAATTTCGAATGCTGATAGATAATTATTGAAAGCCGATTGGATTGTTATTTCACAAGTCAGCCAATACTATTAAATCACTTACAGAATAACTATTTCCTAATCAATTACTTCCTGTGTTATATTCATATTATTACAGTAATAAAGATATCCAGTCAGGATCAGAACAGTTGGCAATTTTTCATTGTAATGCCAGTAATGGAAAATATAACTATAATAATGTAATACAATTATTTTGAAATCCCTTTACTGACAGAATGTTCTGCTGAATCAGAATTAGCTTTAGATCAAGAATAGATCAAAAATCATCCTTCAGTAAAATTTTCAAAGTTTGTATCACCCCCTATCCATCGACTAAATTAACATTGCTAAGACTGTTACCTGATGCATTACTGCTACCTGCTGGACTCCCGGCAGCTGGAGCTGCGGGAACTGGTCCACTTTCGACTGCACAGCATTCTGTACTAGAAGCCTCTGCTCAGGAGAAAAGTGATAAATTATAGAGAATCCAATTTAAAAAGAAAACACTCTGAAACAGTTCTAATGTGGTGAAGTCAGACAACGCTTGCACCTATTCCAAATCTGAACTTCGCAATGAATGCAATTTCCATTTGACAATGTAAAAAAAAATCTACACCTTATTAAATCTGAGGTAGACGACTTTTAGCAATCAATTAATCACTGCTACACTTAGGACAATGAACAACACATATATGATTAATGAACAGCATCCTGTAACCAAGTAAATCATCTCAAAATATTATATACACATGTAATAAAGCCCCTGGTACCTGTATTCAGAATTCTAGCAACCAGCAAAAAAAAATAGAGGAAAATAAATAGGTAAAAAATTTAAAATTGGTGTGCCTTGCCATAAGTTCGCCAATCTATTTCCTCACAATCTCAAGCAATAGGAAAGAACACTTATTGGCCATCTACCAATCCTCATAGATGCTGGATACCAAGGGCTTTACTGTATTTATTTTGTTTGTATGTGATTATTATGTACTGTGTAATGTGTGTGTAAATGTGCACCATGATCCAAAGAAGTGCTGTTTTGTCAGGTTGTATATGTAGTCAGTTGATAATAAACTTAAACTTTGAACTCACATGAAAGTCTGCAGATGGTGTGATTGCGTGCAATACACAATTGCTGGAGAAAATCAGCAGGTTACACCACATTGATAAAGGGTATTGAGCACCTTCACCCTATCTGCTGCAATAACAGGGACCTGTCAGTAGCTAACCATTTTAATTGCACACACCATTCCTACACTGACATGTCTTTCCATGGCCTCATGTGCTACCAAACTGAGACTACCCACCAATTAGAGGAAGAGCACCTAAAATTTCATCTGTATTTTCCCCAACCAGACTGCATTAACATCAACTTCTCCAGTTTCTGTTAAACCCCTCCCTGAGTCTCTTTCCCCATCCATGTCTCATTTTCTTCAGCTCCTTACCCCCTTCCTTCTCCATTCAGAGCTACCCCCTCACCCCCATCTCAGTGTTTTTCTCTTCTACACTCCTTCCCACTTGTATCTACCTATGACCTCTTACCTGTTAGTCCTCCCCCTGCCCTTCCTCCCTCCACCTTGTTATTCAGATGCATGGCTGTTTTTTTTCACTCATTTCAGGCCCAAAACTTTAGTTATCCTTTGCTTCCTCTAGATCACACATGTCAAACTCAGGCCTGTGGGCCAAATTTGGCCCGTGATATAATTATATTTGGCCCGCAAGATCATATCAAATATGTATTAGAGCTGGCCCGCTGGCCGCCGCGCCAGTATAGCGCATGCACAGCTAATACTACAAATCCCAGAATGCTTTGTAAACGCGTTGTCACCGGCCCGTCAGCCCGCTAATCGCCCCCACCTCCTCTGTTTACTTTCATTACCATCTGTGACCTGTCGCCAACTCACATGTAATAAACCCCTTACAAAAAATGGCCAAACAAAAGACAGAAAACAGGACCTTTCAAGACAGGTGGGAGGCAAACTCTGACCCCAGAGTTTGATGAACTTGCATCTAAGAAGAGATGCCAAGTATCTGGTTTAGACCCAGGTGCATCAGAGTAAATCACAGTGTAGCAAGCTAAGCTTGGATTAATATTTTCTTTGGTTAACTTTGGACTGTTCATAGTTGAAAGATTGGATTTTCATTGAAGCAAGTTGTTATTTTTTTGACTTGTTTGCTTGTGAAGAAAAATACATTTAAAAGGAGCTTAAAGGCTATAGAGAAATATTATTTATTGAATATTTTATTTCTCATTTGTTAATGCTTCTTCTGGAAAGTTTAACCAAAACTATTATTAAACATTTATTTTAATAAGAAACAATTTAACATGACATATGTTGAAAGAAGAGAAAACATGCAGATGTTGTTGAAAATTTTCAATAAATATTTAGTTTGGCCCACGACTTAGTCCAAGTTTTTAATTTTGGCCCTCTGTGAATTTGAGTTTGACACCCCTGCTCTAGATGCTGCATGGTCTGTTGAATTGATCCAGGATTTTTGTGCATTGCAGACAAATTCTTATATATTGTAAAAATTAAGTTATTTCATGCTCTTTGATAGACTAAAGCATAAAATTGGCAGATCTTTGGCAGATGGACTACGAATTATATTGTTTCAGGCAAAAATTCCACTCAAACACACTATTCCCAGCAGAAAATTGATTATGGGTCAGTTTTATTTTTTGTGCCAACTTGTAAGCAGGTGGATATTTCCATCCTAATATTCCCAAGTCCATTCCAACTGCAGAAGTTCATCACGAACCATCTCAGAAAGTCTTCTTATTTGACAAGAAGAGTGAAGTACTAAACTACAAATCACTGTGGTTTTGTCCAATAAACATGAGATACACTTGATTTTGGTTAGAAATTTTCCTGCTGTTTTCAAAGAACTACTTTTTTTCATTGAGAATTACATGCAGACTAAAAATGTTTTCAGACTAAAATGCCAGGAATAGCCAATAAATCGCTTAGTTTTATCTTTGGTAATTTCTAAAAATGTAGATAATGGAAGTAGCAACTTAAGAAACATCTACAAGAGACATTTATAGCTCTCCACACTACATGATGAAACAAAAGAAATGGAAGGGAAAACCATTGGAATACATTAACATAATTCTATTTAGCTTGAGTTTATGATGCAAAATATCACTTTCTCGGTGCATTTGCAATCTGCAAGAGATTGAAATTGTCTTCTTGTTAACTTATCCATTGATTTCAGCCTGGATGATTCCTGGTGTGGAATCAACTCAATCAAAGACTGATAGAACAATCACATTTAATCACACCCTCAACTGAAAAGTTATTGTCAGTCTAAAGCAGATGATTAAACAAGCATTAAATATTAGCTCTGCAAATTAAAAAAGGAATTCACAGACTCAGATGGATAGAGTTATAATTGACGTGAGCTTCAGCGAATATACAGGTCTGTTGCCAAGAAGGAATTTGGCTTCACACAATGGTGAACACCTTTTCAATTTTAATTTACACTGACTCAAAAGGTAATTTTTAAATGCAACTAGAGAAATTAGTATGTAAAGTAATAATTTAATCCAGCTGGGAGGAGTTTTCAATAAATCTAATAGATTTATTTTCTGCCTCAGTAAAAGATGTGCCTTCCCTTTGGAAAATGCCAAAAGAAAAAAATATATTGGAAAAAATGCAGAAAGCTACAAAAATATTTTTTCTTCTGTGACAATATATATCCTTCTGGCAGCACCACAAAAAATTTGATTATTTAGTCATATTGGTACCTGTAGAAGTTATTTAAATCCTTCTTCACATCTATCAACATAGTTCTTTTAAAAAAATATAATTAATACAATTAATTCGGGACTTTAGGTATTCTTGGACTGCAGTTTACCCACAACCTGACCATTCCTGCCCTTAAAGTTGCTATTTCCTGCACGCAGAAAGCCCCAGGCAAGTCAAATGTAATCAGCTTGCCCTACTATAAAATGTTTTCAATCATCACACACAGTATATTTTTCATTACAGCAGGTTTCAAAACAGCCTGGAATTCACTTTAAATTCCATAATTAATATTAAAGGACAAGTGCTCACAATGCATTGCCCAATGGAAAAAGACAGTTGGGAGAGATAACCAGCGTGTAAATCTGATATATTGTATGTTGCCACATTGAATTTCAGTGTCACCACCAATGCCACATTGAACATGCACAGAAGATCAAGGCAATCAGCTACCTGGCTTGATTCCCAGAATTATCAAGTACACAGATTAATTGTTGACTGTTTTTTAATTGGGTTTATTTCAAATCAACTGATAATGCTTAGGTGTCTATTGTTTTGGACTAAAGATTGAATGAGTTAAGAGAGCTATGGCATTCGAATTCACCAGGGAGTCACATCCATCAAAGGTTTTCAAGAAGCAAATTAACTAGATGCACCTCAGCAAAGAGTACCATGAGGCATCTTCAATTCTTTAACAGGATCTTTACAGACATGTTTCACCACAATTTAAACCAAACTTCAGGAGAACAATGACATTGTCAAAAGTTTTTTAGGTCACCTTCTATCAACTTCTAACTTGGAATCACAAATTTCTGCAACATTTCAAAATGTGCTTCCCAGTTCTGTACAAGTTCACAGATGCATTTTATTCAAAGGAAGTTAATTACCTATCTTTCTATCTTGTCAGAGAGTATGGGAAAATGTAGCTTTAAAAAGATGCCGGGTGGGGGGGAGTCATGTGATGGAGTCGTGGCCAGTAGGGTAAAACCAGCCCTCTCCAGAAAAAAAAGTCAAGACAAAGCTTAACAAATATAAAGTATAAGAAATAGAAGATAAAGTTGCAGAGAAGAGGAAGAAGATGGCACCCAAGAAGGAAAAAAGTAAAAACAATGGGGAAACAAGAAGAAGAAAAGTCACCGGAAAAGAAAGGAGGCCTTACCTGCATGAAGGAACAGGGAGCTGTGGTGGCGAAGAGCACCTGATCTCCGAGGTTGGTGCCAGCCCTGCGGAGTCGTGACCCCCCCCCCCACCCGACCAGTGGACTGCAAAAATGGCTCTCTGAGCTGAACAAAAGTGTGCAACTGCACAATCAAAGGCAAAAGGAAACACTGATGGTGGGGGGGGGGGGGTCAGCCGAGGAGCGGGCAACCACAGCATGACCAGCTGAGGGATGCCCAACACCAGGGCTCTCAGCTGGAAGATGAGGAAGGTGGCAGGAGAGGGAGTGAGGAACCAGGCGAGGAAGAGGCCCCACAAAGTGATACAAGCAACTCATCAGGAGAATTAGAAGAGACACAGATACAAAGAAGAGAAGAAGAAAACACAAATACAGGTACAGACACAGAAAAAGAGGAAGAAGAAGACCAAGATCTTCACAGGGAAATAGATGGTAAAACAGGTGGACAGAATATAGATAAAGCTTTTTGTGAAGAACAAATGAGAGCATTAAAAGAATGGTTGTCATTAGAATTTAGTGCAATTAAAAGAAAAATTAAAAGAACAGAAGATAAAATGCAAAGTTTAGAACTGGTCATGACAGAAATAGGGAAAAGAGTAGAAAATGTGGAAGAACAAGAAACGGCTGTAGAAATGGAAGTAAATGAATTAAGAAGAAAATTGGAAGAAAGTGACAAAAAAAATTAAAGAGACACAAGAGTTGTTATCTCAGAAAATTGATACGTTGGAAAATTATAGTAGGGAAAACAACATAAAAATAGTGGGCCTGAAAGAGGGTGAAGAAGGCACAGACATGAAGGAATTTATAAAAGAATGGATCCCGAAGGTCCTGGGAACGACAGAAATGCAGGAAGGAATGGAAATAGAAAGGGCTAACAGAACACTAGCTCCTGAACCACAAATACATCAAAAACCAAGATCCATCTTAGTAAAATTTCTTAGATATACGACAAGAGAAAATATACTGGAGCGGGCAAGGAATAAAGTTAGAGAAGATAATAAACCATTGGAATACAAGGGTCAAAAATATTTTTTTACCCAGACATAAGTTTTGAACTCTTAAGGAAGAGGAAAGAGTTTAATACAGCAAAATCAATTCTATGGAAAAAAGGTTAAAAAATTCATGTTAAGACATCCAGCCCGTGCTTAAAATATTTATACCCGGGGAGCAAAACAGTCTGTTCTCGGATCCGGAGGAGGCACAAGAATTCGCAGTGTGTTTGCAGGATAGAAGGAGAGATGAAGAGATGTAATAAGAATGAAGAAAGGTGATAAAGTATATATAAAGTGATAAATGTATATGTAAAAAACTAAAGAGGGAAAAGAGAGGGGAAAGAAGGAAGGGGAAAAAAAGGGAGAGCTTTGTTATATGTGTAAAAAAAAGTGTTTTCTGGGGGGGTTGGGGTGGGGGGGGGGGAGAGAATAACCGTCACTGCAAAATCAATTGACACTTGCGAGCAAGATCACAATCCAAATGGAAAGGGGAATTGAGGTTACCCGGCAAGGGATAAGGGGCAACTCAGGGCAGTGGGGGCATTTGGGTTAAGGTAATATTGGGTGTGGGAATTGTTGGAGTATTTTATGTTTTAAATGTGTTGTCATACATTTAGTTTAAAAAGGGAAAACTGAGAGATGAAAATGGGAAAAAGGGGGATGGAGGTGGTGAGGAAGCAGAAATGAGGTGTAAACAAGATATAAGATGGCCACATTGAACTATATGACTATAAACATTAATGGAATACATAACCAAATTAAAAGGAAGAGGCTATTAAATTTACTGAAAAAAGAAAAAAAATAGATACAGCATTTGTGCAGGAAACACATCTAACTGAAGTGGAACATAACAAATTAAAGAGAGACTAGGTAGGATACCTAGCGGCAGCATCATATAATTCAAAAGCTAGAGGTGTAGCCATATTAGTTAACAAAAATATATCACTCAAAATAGAGGAGGAAATAATAGATCCAGCAGGGAGGTATGTAATGATAAAGTGTCAGGTATATTCAGAATCTTGGAATTTGCTCAATGTATATGCACCAAATGAGGAGGCTCAAAAGTTTACACAGGATATTTTTTTGAAGATTGCAGACACACAAGGAAATATATTGATAGGAGGGGATTTTAACCTTAATTTGGATCCAATATTGGATAAAACTGGAGAAAAGACCAGCAATAAGAATAAATTAGCCAAATTTATCATTAAATCAATGCAGGAAATGAAATTTATGGAGGAGGCAACACCCAAAAGAAGGAATATTCATATTATTCGAGGAGGCATAAAACATATTCAAGGATTGATATGCTTTTGTTGTCAGCCCATATTCAAGGGAGAGTTAGGAAAACTGAGTATAAAGCTAGACTACTATCAGATCATTCACCCCTATTATTAGCAATAGAACTGGAAGACATCCCACCAAGAACATATAGATGGAGGTTAAACTCCATACTACTTAAAAGGCAGGAATTTAGAGAGTTTATGGAACGCCAAATTAAAACATATTTTGAAATAAACACAGAATCAGTGAAAGACAAATTTATATTATGGGATGCAATGAAAGCCTTCATTAGAGGACAGATAATAAGTTATGTAACTAAGATGAAAAAGGACTACAATCGAGAAATAGAGCAGTTGGAAAGGGAGATAGTAAGTACAGAAAATGAACTAGTAAAAAGGGAGAATTGGCAGACAAAAAATAAAATACGAAACATTACAAACGTATAAGGTGGAGAAGAAAATAATGAAAACAAAGCAAAAGCATTACGAACTGGGAGAAAAAACACATATAATATTAGCCTGGCAACTTAGAACAAGCTAAAAGAACTGTATTGGCATCAAGGAAAAAGGACAAACAAATTACATATAACCCAATAGAGATTAATGAATACTTTAAGGAATTTTACGAACGATTATACCAAACTGAGAACAAGGGGAAAGATGATAAAATAGAAAACTTTTTAGCTAAAATTAAACTGCTGAAATTGCAAGAAGAAGAATAAAACTGATAAAACCATTTGTAATAGTGGAAGTACAGGATATATTAAACAAGCAGCCGAACAATAAAACACCAGGAGAGGATGGATTCCTAAAATAATTCAATAAAACATTTAAAGAGTTATTAATTCCTTCTCTACTGGAAGTAATGAACCAGATAGAAGAAACACAAAACTTGCCAGATTCATGTAAGACAGCAATAATTACAGTAATACCAAAGACGGGGAAGGATCCACTAATACCAGCATCAAATAGACCAATATCGCTACTTAACTCAGATTATAAGATAATAGCAAAATTATTAGCAAACAGATTGGCCGACTGTGTACCAAAAATAGTAAAACAAGATCAAACTGGATTTATTAAGAAAGACAAACTGCGGATAATGTCTGTAAACTTATTAATTTAATTCATGCAGTTCAAGGAAATAAGAAACAAACAGTGGCTGTTGCTTTAGATGCAGAAAAAGCCTTTGACAGAGTAGAGTGGAACTATTTATTTAAAGTATTACAGAGGTTCAATCTACCAGAAAAATATATTAATTGGATTAAAGCATTGTATAATGGACCGTTGGTGAAGGTAACAGTAAATGGATATGTATCAAACCAATTTAAATTAAGTAGGTCAACTAGGCAGGGATGTCCATTATCCACCTCATTGTTCGTCTTAGCAATAGAACCATTGGCAGAACTGATAAGAACAGAAAATAAAATAAAAGAGATAAAAATAAAGAAGGAGTACAAAATCAGCTTATTTCCAGATGACATCATAGTATTCCTAACAGAACCAGAAATATCAATAAAAGAATTACACAAGAAATTGAAGGAATACGAAGAAATATCGGGGTATAAGATCAATGCAAATAAAAGTAAAGTGATGCCAATGAGTAATGCGGATTATACAGAATTTTTTTAAAAATCACCGTTTAAATGGCAAGCACAAGGAATCCAATACCTAGGTATCAGGTTAGATAATAACTTAAGCCACTTGTACAAACTAAATTATCAGCCACTAATAAAGAAATTGCAGGAAGACTTAGAACACTAGAAGGAATTACCACTAACGTTGATAGGGAAGGTAAATTGCATTAAAATGAATGTCTTCCCAAGGATACAATATTTATTTCAATCGTTAACAATTCCCTTAACAGAGAAATTCTTTAATGAACTAAAGAGAATAATAAGGAAATTCTTGTGGAAAGTGGGTAAACCGAGGGTAGCGTTAGATAAATTAACAGAGAGCTATAACCAAGGTGGTTTGCTGTTTCCAAACTTTAAAAATTATTATAGAGCCGCACAATTAAGGTATTCATCAGACTTTTACCAGACACAATGATAATTAAAAGATTTATAACAAACATGTACATTAAGCTGCAAGATAAGGAAAATGATGAAATAAACTATAAACCTAAACAAAAGTGGGAAAAGGATTTAAACAAAGATAAAAAATGAAGCATGGGAAAAGTTATGTTCTGGAACTATGAAGAATACAATAAATACAAGGTTATGCATGATACAGTATAATTGATTACACAGGTTATATATCACTTCTCAAACATTAAAATAATGGGATCCAACATTATCAAATAGATGTTTTCGCTTTAAGAAGGAAATGGGAACAACAATACATACAATTTGGGGATGTACAAAAGTGAATATGTTTTGGGAAGATCTAAATCAGATATTAAATAAAATTACAAAAAATAACATACCAAAAAATCCAGAGATTTTTCTTTTAAGTAACATAAGTAATAAGGAATTAGGCCTCAAATTGGATAAAGCACAAAAAAGATTCATTATGATAACTTTAGCAGTAGCAAAAAAGTGTATAATGTTAACTTGGAAAATGGAAGAGAGCCTGAGAATACTGCAATGGTACATTGAAATGAATAAATGTATTCCATTTGAAAAAAATAACATAATTTTAAAAATGAAGTCACATTATTTGAACAAATTTGGGAACCATACATGGAACATAACAGAGAGAGCTTGCCTTAAACCTCCATCCACTAAAATGATAAGAAAACAAAACTATTTGATTCAGTGTGTAAAAACAGATGAGACATTGTTTTATGGTTTTATTGTATTGTATAATTTGAATATTTATTGGTTTTGGAGGGGGTGGGAAGGGGGGAGGGAGGGTAGGGGGGAAAAAAAGGAGAAAATGCTACTGTGTATATTTAATGAGAAACATTTATAATATTTTGGTTGATATACAGTGTGAAAAATTAAAAAATATTTTAAAAAAGATGCAGGGTGCATTGACCACCTGTGTTTGGCAACTAGAAGGGATATTAATCTCACAATATCCATTTAGAATGCAAAAATGCCCAGAACTTCATTCAAGTTAAGTGCTGGCATGCCTTCATCCTGCATAAAGCAAATGTACCATTTGCATTTCAGCCACTCTATCAACAAAACAGAGGCTAGTGATGATAAGAGACCAACATTTAATGGCATAATTATAAATTCTGATGTGCAAATAAATATTTCTTATGCTCTGCTGCCATTCCAACCAAAAAGAATAGGATATTGGTGTGGTCAAGCGATAATGCTACTGCCTGAGCCACTCGAGAAAAGCAGGTCTCAGATTTAGCATAGTGTGCTTTACACAACAAAGCCTTGCCACCATGATGGTTTAGATACAGTAACAATTGATCAAAGAATAATAGCATAGGGGGAGTCAGATGGAATGGTTGAATGCTAGAGGTCATGGGAGGAAGGAGCAGAAATTGAGACCAGTTTGCCCAGTCCAATTCAACAGATGACAGTACCAATAAACACTTGTATCCTTATTTGAGAACCAATCCCATTTTACCAGGCCAGACAGACTATTAGCATTAAAATAGCAAAGTCACAACCAGCCAAGTAAACTTTTCAAAGTTCTGACCAGAAAAACAGTTCGGAACTGATATTTAACTGGAAGAGCTGTCCCATGCAATTCATTTTAATTCACCTACAGAAGAGACTGTTTCACTGAGGATACTATAGCTTTATCTATCCATCCAGACCCAAGTGGAGAACGATACCTCATATCCCAGCCTGCTGTTCATTGACTACAGCTCAGCATTTAATATGATCATTCCCCAGGGGCTGTTGGAGTTGTTGCTCTCACTGGGACTCAACACCCCTCTCTGCAACTAGATTCTCTATTTCTTAAAAGAAAAAAACAGTCTGTCCAGTCAGCCACAGAACGTCAAGCACCATAATGCTAAGCACTAGTGCATCTCAGGCTGTGTACTCAGCCCACTTCTGTTCACACAACTGCATCACCAGATCCAGCTCCAACTGTCATCAAGTTTTCAGATAACACAACACTAGTCGGCCTCACCAGCAACACTCCAGAGAAAAGGTGCAAAATCTCGTGATATGCTGTGAGAGGAACAACCTGAGTCTCAACGTGGACAAGATGATTGTGGACTTCAGGAGGACCAGGAAAGACTACCCTCCACTACACATCAACAACTCTGTATTGGAGGAGTAGAGAGCACCAAGTTCCTCAGAGTCCACTTAACAAATGACCTATTGTGGACACAAAACATCTCCTCACTTATCAGGAAGGTGCAACAGCAACTGCACTTCCTGTAAAAACTGAAGCAGGCAAAGCAACTGGCCACCATCATGTCAACTTTCTACAGGAGCTCTATTGAGAGCATCCTGGCCAGTTGCATAGAATTGGATCAGAGGTCAATCCACAGGACCATAAGAGGGGCAGACAGGATCACAGGGTCTCCCTCCCCCTGCATCAATGTGATCTACTGGGATCATTGTTTGAAGAGGGCACACAAAATTGTTGAGGACCCCTACCACCCCACACAGAGCATCCTTCAGCTACTCCTGTCGGGAAAGAGATACAGGAGTATCAGAGTCCATACCATAGGTTGAGAAGCAGCTTCATCCCATGGACAGTGAGACCTGCTGAAAGACTAATGAACTGCTCACTCTAATCCACCAAGACTCTACTATTGTTCTGCATATGTATCATTTGCCTGAATGCGTGTTATATCTGGTTGTGTTTTTGCACCAACGAATGGAGAACACTGTTTTGTCGGGTTGCACTTGTGCAATCAGATGCTAAATAAACTTGAACACTCATTGAGCATAGTTAAACATTGACTGTCAGGTATAATTTAGTATTATTTTATTCCACACTCCTCAATCAGAATCTCTGTATAAATGCCAGCCTAATGGCAGGACAGATCAACCAGAAGGGCATTGCAATGATATGGAAGGGAATGGGCTTGAGAGTTCTTGACATCGACTCCAGACCAATAAAGTCTCAAGGCCTCAGGTCAAATATGGGCAAGCAAATCTCCATCAAATTTGCACATCATCTCTTAATTGATGAAGTAATAACCTATTATGTTAAACAAAACTGGGAAGCAGCAGTGTATGTAGTAAGAGCACAAAATGCACTCTGAGTGGTGGATTTCAATGTCCAGAGAGGCTAGAGGAGCAAGATTTCACTTGAGAGTTAAGAGTTCATGTGGAATGAACTGCTAGAGGAAACAAACTACCCATTTTTGACATTCAATAAGACATTTGACTAGGTTAATGAATAGGAATGGCTTAGAAGGATATTCAGACAAATGGAACGAGCCCAGAATGTCAAATTGATAAGCTTTGACAAATTGTGTCAAAGGGCAGGTTCCGTGCTGTTTGATGATGATACTTGGGCCACCTGTTGATGTACTGATGGTTGACAGTGTGGTTAGCTTTGATATGAAAATTCTGGGAACTCTCCAGCAGAATTAAGTTGGTTCTCTGCCTGCAATGGATCAAATAAGGCCTGAGTGAATCACAAACTGTGGTTCATGAACTTGTTTTCCAGGATTGTCCAACTTCGCCAATGTGCTCTCTGAGAAGCAGCAAACTTTACAATCAGATTACAACAGTCTGAATCTTGGCTAAAATGTTTCTAGTATCACAATCAGAAATAACCAACTCCATCAAAGATGAAGTGGATAGAAATTCAGGCTTTCTTAGTATGCTTCTCTGCAGTGCAACTTGTTATTGAGGCCTATTGATTTATTTAACAGCAATATTTCCATTTGCTCAAAATGCCTGAGAATATTTGTTCCGTTAGATCAGTTTCATCCAGGATAGCTTTCCCTCACAGATATTAGAAGGATGCCATGAAATAATGATTATTCCTCTGGTGCAGATGTTGATTCATTTTCTGTTAAAATAGCTGTTCAAGATTCCCTGCAGAAATTCACATCACTAGCCTCAAGCTTTTCCAACAAAATAAAATCTCAACTCGTCTTAAAAATATTACCAGATGCTGAACATTGAATTATTAAAGAAACTCCTGTTGCAGTGCCCTCCATAATGTTTGGGAGAAAGATACATCTTTTTTTCTTTATTTGCCCGTGTTCCTCAGTTTTAAATTTGTAATCAAACAATTCACATGTGATTAAAGTGCACATTCCAGATTTTATTAAAGGGTATTTGTGTACATTTTGCTTTGACCATGTAGAAATGTCAACACTTTTTATAGACAGTAACCTCATTTCAGGACACCATCATATTTGGGACATCAGAATCTATCGTCATGAACAAGTCACGAAATTCATTGTTCTGTGGCAGCTTCACAGTGCAAACATCCATATAAACCACCCTACAACAAGAAACAAAAAAGTGCAGAAGAAGTCAAAGTCAAAGAAAGAGCAAGGTCATGTTTAGTACTTTGTTGCATATCCCCTGCATGCAGTGACTGCTTGAAGTCTGTGATTACCAGGTGCTGAGTATCTTCTCTGGTGATACTTTGCCAGGCCTCTACTGCAGTCATCTTCAGCTCTTGCTTATTTCTTGGGCTTATCGCCTCAAGTTTTCTCCAAATGGAAGGCATGCTCAATTGGATTTCGATTGGGTGAATGACTTGGCCATTCAAGAATTTTCCAGTTTTTAGCTTTGAAAAACTCCTTTGCTGCTTTAGCAGTATGGTTGGGATCATTGTCTTGCTGTAGGATGAAGCACCGTCCAATGGGTTTGGAGGCATTTGCTTGAAATTGAGCAGATATGATGTTTCTATGCACCTCAGAATTCATCAGCAGTTACATCATCAATGATGATAAGATCACCAGTACCTGTGGTCGTCACACATGACCAGGCCATAACACCCCCACCACCATGTTTCACAGATGAGGTGGTATGCTTTGGGTCTTGGGCAGTTCTTTTACTGTCTATACTTTTTTTTCCATTATAGGGTCTAATATAGGGTCATCTTGGCCTCATCTGTTCAGAAGACTTCTTTCCAGAATTCTACAGGCTCTTTTAAAAATTTCTTGGCAAACTGTAATCTGGTCATCCAGTTTCTGTAGCTAACTTGTGATTTGCATCATGCAGTGTAGCTTCTGTATGGATACGTAATCTTTTATCCAAAATTCTAAAAACCAATAACCAAACATTTTTTTCCATGGATGTCGTCTTAACACCAAAGGTTGTATTTGGCGTTAAACATGACCCAATGTGATGATTTAGAGCATTGGAAAGATTTACCACTAACACTAATAGGAAGGATAAACTGTATTAAAATGAACATTTTTCCAAGGATATTATACTTATTTCAGGCATTGCCAATACAACTGACAGAAAAATTCTTCAAGGAGTTAAAGAAAATAATAAGGAAATTTTTATGGAGAGGGGGGAAACCGAGGATAGCACTAGATAAATTAACAGAATGGTATAAACAAGGAGGCTTACAACTGCCAAACTTTAAAAATTATTGTAGAGCCGCACAATTAAGATACCTATCAGATTTTTATCAAACAAGGGAAAAACCAGACTGGACGAGATTAGAATTAGATAAAATAGGGGAAAAGATACCTGAACACATATTATATAAATGGGATGAAAAATTGGTACAACATAGAAGTTCTCCAGTATTACACCATCTCCTCAATATTTGGAAGAAGATTCATGTAGAAAGAAATAAAACAAATTATCAATTACCAAAACTAATATTGACACAAAACAAGTTACTCCCTTTTACAATAGATAACCTTTCCTTTAGAGAATGGGAAAAAAAAGAATAGAAAATTGTTTTTCAGGAAATAGATTCTTATCCTTTGAACAAATGAGAGATAAGTACAATATAACTGGAGATACAGCGCTGGCATATTACCAATTGAGATCCTACTTGAAGGATAAATTAGGAAGCAGTTTGAGTTTGCCAGAGGGAAGTAACCTTGAATATGTGATTACAGATACAATGTTAATCAAAAGATTTATAACAAATATGTATATTAAACTGCAAGAAAAAGAGAATGAGGAAACAAATGGTAAAACTAAACAAAAATGGGAACAAGATTTAAATATAAAGATAAAAAAGGAAACATGGGAGAAATTATGTTCTGGAACGATGAGAAATACAATAAATACGAGGCTACGTATGATACAATATAACTGGATACACAGACTATACATTACACCTCAAAAGTTAAATAAATGGGACCCAACAGTATCTGATAGATGTTTTCGATGTAAAAAAGAAATGGGAACAACAATTCATGCAATCTGGACATGTGAGAAAGTAGAAAAATTTTGGGAAGATCTCAATCAGATATTAAATAAAATAACAGAAAACAATATACCAAAGAATCCAGAGATCTTTCTCCTAAGTAACATAAAAAACAAAGAATTTGGAATTGATTTGGAGGATGCACAAAAAAGATTTGTTAAGATAGCTCTAGCCGTAGCAAAAAAATGTATTATGTCAACCTGGAAATTGGAAGATAATCTGAAAATACAACAATGGTATATAGAAATGAATAAATGTATTCCATTAGAAAAAATAACATATAGTTTAAGAAATAATATTGAAATATTCGAACAAATATGGGAGCCTTACATTAAATACAATAGCGAAAACCTACCGGGGACAATCATTACCTAAGTTGATGGAAGGAGAAGGAAAGAAAAGAATGGACTCAGTAGAATTTCTGGTGTATTTTTGTTGAGTGACAACATTGTCTGGTTTAATGTATCCTAGATTGTATACCTTAAATGGATGGGAGGGGGGGTGGGGGGGGTGGGTTGGGAGGAGGGAGGGGGGGGAGAAAATGTCACTGTATATGTGTGAAAAGGAAAAAGAGTGTATCATGGCTAATGTGATTTATGGTGTGAAAAATAAAAAAAAAACATGACCTGATGTGACCCACACTCATCTCAAGCTTGAATATCCCATGTCAGTTCATGTTGGTAATTAGTGGAATCCTCTAGGCAATCCTTTCTTTACAGTGGAAAAACAGAGTCTAGTTCCTCCGATTTGTCATAACCCTAACCCTCTCCAACCAGCACCACCACAAACATCCCCCATCCAGCGCTCAAATTGGGAGCTCAAATAGGCAGCCGGGGCATTAGGATCGGATAGATAACAGCCAGGATGTTGGGAGTTCAGATAGGCGAGGATCTGCAGCTGGGAGCTTGGATGGGCATGTTGCCAGAGCGTCAGGAGCTGCGGGGGGGTGGACAGCTGGGGCAAGGATCCACTTTTGGTGTGTTAGGAGCTCCAGTAGGCGTGCAGAGGCGGTATCGGGAGCATCATGAGTTCAGATGGCCGCCACAGATATCTTCTGTCCAGCACCGCAGCAACACCCCCTTCAGGGCCGCTACAAACCCCCCCATCCACCACCCCTCCTCCCCAGTCCAGAGACCCTTCTAATTTAGAGTGTGTCTTTGTTTTGCACAAATGTGAAATCAGTGGAATTACTGTTACTATTCCAAAAAGTGTCTGGTCGCAAAGGTTTTGGATAAAAGATTCTGTACCTGTACTTCTGTTCATGAAGATTTTTGCAAACAGTAGTCATTGATACATCCGCATTTATCTCATGAAGAGTGTTTCTGATCTGTCAGACAGGGGTTTGGGATTTTTTTTCTCATTATGATGAAAATTCTTGTCATCAGCAATGGAGGTCTTCTTTGGTACCAGTTCCTTTAGATTACTGAGCTCACTAGTGCACTCTTTCTCTTAATTACATTTCAACCAGTTGATTTTGGTAATCTTTAGGTTTGGGTGATGTTTCTTACTGTTTTATTCTTGTTTTTCAGCCTCACTATGGCTTCATTGACTTAATCGTCCTCATGTTTAAAAATGGCAACTACAGGCTCCAAAGGTGATCAAAATCTTAGCTTATACCTACACCAATGAAGCAATTAAACGTACCTGAGTACTCACAAAGACCTGTGAGGCCAAATGTTCTAAAGATTATGGTGCCCTGAAATGGGGGAGCTTTGTATAAAAAATGCTGTAAATTCTACCAAAATGCATACAAATAACCTTGAATATGGAATGCGCACTTAATCCCATGTGAATTGTTTTGATTACAAATTTAAAACTGTGGAGCACAGGGGCAAATAAAGGAAAAATTGTGCCTTTGCCACAAACATTATGGTGCAAAATCAGACCATTTTTTCACACATCATTCAAATGCTGATTGCATAGAATTAAGACAACTACAAAAAGCAGCATTGAACCAAAGGGGCAAACAAATACATTTTTCCCTCAAATTTCTCCTGCTTCAATTTTTTTTTGGTAAATATTCAAGTTTAGAGGAGTTGTCATTTATTTCATGCACAAACAGAATTTGCAAGATTGGGAATTTTGTAATGTTCAGGTCTGGCAGACTTTCTTCTTGAAAATATTTATACTCCAGGTATAAATATCCTAGGTCATTGGGAAACAGCTCAACCAACCTTTCTTCCATTATGTATGAAACTTTGGAATAACTGCACCATTTCAAAGAAGGGATCATGCATTTTTAAGTTCACATAGACCTCGTATCTATGAAACCTCAATAATATGCTATTCACACAGAATTTTCCTAAACTATCTTTCCACTGAAGTAGTTATTTGAAGGAAGGAGCTTTTTTTTCCCCCTCCTTTATTTGATATATGGAACTGTTTTATTCAGCTCATTAGCAATGAACTTGAGGCACATGTCAACAAAATGTTATAAATAGAACGACATATTTATGGTGAAAATAACTAACTTGGAAATTGCAATCAAACTGAACTTTTTATATTTAATTTTATAAAGCCAAGGGAAACTTTACACTTTCACTGCGCTTAATTTTTTTTCCCCCCTCTTGTTAACACATGAATGAACAAGAAATGGTGCTGAATGATTCATCTTGAAATCAGAATTTCTTGGAACACCAATGAAAAGGCCAAAAGTCTTTTTCCTAAACTGATGAGATTCATGAATTGTGAAAGATAAAGGGTGAAATTAATGAGTTGCAAGGAAAATAAAAAGTTACACATTAAGCAAGATGGGACAAGTCTTTAAAAGGAAAGAGAACGTTGAAAGCTTTAAGGAACAAATTATCTGCAGAAATTAGGTAGTATGGTGAATACTGCCCTCTTTGTGGTTGGAAGAGTTGAGTAGAGTTGCAGAATACAAATCTCATCATTATGTAGGTCTTTACTTTGTCAAATGTCAGAAGGTTTGATTTGTTTTTCTTAAAAAGAAAATCATATGGAAGTTGACAAGTATGGTTCTTTCAGAGACATTTTTATATCAGACTGCCAGAGACCTAGATGACAAATATCAAAATGATTTAACAAACTATTTTTTTAACTTAGTATTTCATATTATAATCCATTTACTAAAATAATGAGGGGTTGCACAGGGGTTTACATCTGATATGAATCTTTGCATTGTGCCACAAAAAAAATTTGAAACACACTAATTCTCCACATGAAAGATCTCCTCTCATATGAGTCCAACTGATTAAATGCAGCAAGTGCAATATGGTTTTCCTGCTTACTTCTCAGTTGGGAAACATTACAGATTATGGATAGCATGGCAGTAAAACAAAACATAATATAATTTAGTTAACAAAAGAAAGTTAAAGAATGAGCAAAAGCTAGAAATCTAAAAATTTAACTCCAACATCTCTCAGATTTGCTGAACATTTGCAGAAGTTTTTGTTTCCATTTCAGATTTCCAGCTTTCTGGTTTTAAAATAGAATGAGGACATTGTTAATCCATCATAAATATTCAATTGAAATATGAATTTAACACATGAAATCACACTTTAAAGAAACATATATTTTATGAGTATAAGAGTTACATGGCTGACTTTGGCTTGAACCAAGCTTCCTACCATCCACCAGGCAAATCAAAGATCTCAAAATTTCCATTGGGAAAAGCAATAAACATTGGGGGACAATTCCTAATAAGGAGAGAAGTTAAGCTGTAATAAGAAAAAAAGGAAGTATTTTTCATTCTCTGCTGAGTAATGAGAATTTAGCTGTTCAAAACATTTGAGAATCGAACATGGTGATTCTTTCCATGATTCTCTATGGTTCACTCACCTGTTGTGATGCCTGAACCTGTTGTACCACCTGTGTTGGCACTCCAGATGGTGCCCCAGCTGGAGAGGTGCTGGAATCCCCACCAGTTTCAGTTGGCCTCATGTTCGCTTCTAAAAAGAAAAAAATAACAACAGGTTAATTTTTTTTCTTGTGATAACACAAGTGACAGAGGACTTCAAATACTAGCATTAAGACACCATTTAAAGAAACAAAAACATTGATTCAGTATTTTATATTATAGGGGTATTTTCTGTTTTATGCCTCATTTTATCTTGCATATTCTACATACAATTCCAAAGCTTTCAAAGTCTGATCCTATGCCATGCTTTTAATTTGCCCTTTCAAACCAGGTTATTACTTAATGAAGTTGATTTGAAGCTAGCAGCTCCAAGATAGTTTACAATGAGATACAGATAAAGGAGAAACAATAGATGGATGGTGCTTTGATTTCTGCAAGTTATTTAATAAGCAGCCACATCAAAGATTGTTGCCAAAAATAAAAGCTCATGGGGTAGGAGGCAACATACTAGTGTGGATGGAAGAACAGAGAGAAGACAGTGTGGCTCTTTTTCCGGTTGACAAGAATGTAACAAGTGGTGAGCTACAAGAAATGATGCCAGTTTCTTTATAATGCATATAAATGATCTAGAGGAAGACACCAAAGACAGGGTTTCTAAATTTGTGGATGGCATGAAGCTAGATTAGAAAGTTATAAAGAGACTTAAAGAGGCGATATGGTACAGTATATATTTGCCAATAGATGGAAAGCATTTTCAGTTGTAAAACTATGAAAAACGCCATTTAACTCACTGTGCCTTTGCTGGCCCTTTGATAGATTAGCACATCTATTATTTTCCAAGTAGTTTCTTTTCATGAATATTCCATAAAAATAAATAGACAGTGCATTCCAAATCATAACAATAAAGATTTTAAAGTAAAAACAGAATTCTCGTCTCTCCTCTGTTATAGCCAATTATTATGAATCTAACACCCAACACCCAACCCCAACCCACCAATTTTCCCCTGCAACCGCTGCAATCGTGTCTGCCTGTCCCGCATCGGACTTGTCAGCCACAAACGAGCCTGCAGCTGACGTGGACTTTTTACCCCCTCCATAAATCTTCGTCCGCGAAGCCAAGCCAAAGAAAATGTATTTTGGGAACCATCCATTATTCACAGAAATTCTATCAACGTCCCGACCAGTCTACTTGATAGACTCAAAAAGCATCAAGTAGAATGGGGAAAAAAGAGGAACTATGGCTTTGGTATGAAGATATATATATCTAAAAGTTAAGTTAGTGAGCGAAGATTAGGCAAAGGGACTGTGTGGTAAAATGTGAAATTGTCCATTTTAGCAGTAAAGATATTTATAAAATTATCTAAATGGTGAGAAATTGCATAGCTGGGGATCTAGGCATCAGAACACAATTTGGAAAAGGTAGCATCTAGGTACTGCAAGTAATGAAGGAAGCTAACATAAAGTGATTTATTGCTAAATTGAAAGCGAAAGCTGGGAGATCATGCTTTAGCTCTATGGTATATCTGCAAGTTCATGTACAGTAAGACTATGCAAGAAAGGATATTATTGCATGGGGAGTAGTTCATATAAAGGTTACTAGATTAATGAAATGGGCAGGTTGTCTTATGTAAGAAAAGGTTGAGGAGGTTAGGTTTATATCTGCTAAAAGGTTGAGAGGAAACTTCAAATTTAGCTATCATACACCCAAGTTATTAACGTGTCATTACAAGTTATGAAACATCATCTTGAGGAGTCTTGACAGGGTAGATGTGGAGAATGTTTTTGCCTGTGTTAGAATCAATGGGAATAATGTTTAAAAATAAAATAGTTTTCCATACAAGACAGAAGCAGGCAATTGTTTTTCTCTTTGAGGATCACATCTTTGGAACATTTTCGACAAAGGCAGCAGAAGCAGACTTTGGAATATTTTTAAGGCAGAGGTAGATACCAATTAATAAGGAATGGGATGAAAGGTTATGGTAGAGAGGTGGATTGCAGATCTTAGATTAAATCAGATCAGCCTCAACCCTTTTAATAACAGAACAGGCACGAGAGGCCAAATGGGAGTTTGTACATTTGTACATGAAGATGCTGCATATACCCAAATGGCCAAGCAGCATTAGTGCTGAGGTTGATGACCTTTCATTAGATCCTGAAGTGTCACCTGCAAAGTTATTTCTTGATCTTCTTTCCATTTCAGATTTCCGATCTTTGCTCATCTCGTTCGACATATTTACACATTGCATTTCAAAACGCCCATCATTGTCGGTCACGATAATTAAGGACACAAGAACCTTCTACATTTAAATAATATTGTTTTTCGATTCATCCAATCAAAATACAGAACCACATATTTCTATTCAATTGACTTCATTTGTCAAATTTTTGCCCATTCATTTAAGCTATCAACATCCCTTTGCAGCATTTTCACAACTTTATCTCCAACCTATGTTGTATTATCAAATTTAGCTATCATACACCCAAGTTATTAACATGTCATTACAAGTTATTAACATTCTCCCTTCACCACAACCCAATATCTATTTACATCCCTGACACCTTTGCATGAAACTTCATCTGGCCAGTATCTTTTCATCCACTGGGTATATTTGGAAGAACAAAAGACTGCTGTTATTATTTTAGTGATCTAATTTTGAAAGTAAATTTTGATTTCATTAATAAATTGAAAATTGTATCTGCTTTTAAAATGTCATAACTGTAAAAAATAAACTTGTTATAAAGGAAAGCTTAAGATTTCTACAAAAGCAAAGCAAACATGAATGTCATACAACAGAAATAATCTGAAAGGAAGTGACAAGCAAAGCCTCTTACTTACGCGAAGACATGATCATGATACAAAAATTATCACGACTGCACGTTTGTTTCTTCATTAACAAGGACTCCATTATTTTATGAGCTAATGCGTTTTTTTCATGCAACTTGACTGCCTATTCACAAAGCTTCAGCTTATGTATCCAAGATAGACCTTGGAAACCAAATCTCTTGTATGACTCAGAGGTTTGTCTCATTTTAAAAAAAACAGGGCTATCACATTATCAAACTCTATGTAAAAATTGTATTTTTTATGTACTACGTACAAGGACAGCATGCATTGGCTTTTCTGATGGGTTTTTATTCAAATATTTAAAATTTAGGAAGTGTTAAGTTTTAATCAATTTAAATATATGATACTATTTGGCCATTCCTATAATTCAAATTCATTATTAGTGGAGTTACAAGAGACTGCAGATGCTGGATTCTGGAACAAAAAAAACACCTGCTGTGAAGTCCTAGTTCGGCGATGAGGAAAATCACCATGGTTGTACTGTTGGAGCAGTAGATGGCTACTCTGAAGGGATTAGCATGAGAAGATCATTCTTCATTTTCCCTGGCTACCCAGGAGTACATTAGAAATATCTGCACAAGCATTTTCTCTGTGAAACTAGAGAAACAAGATGTTTGCTGATGCAAACCTCGAATATAATGCATAAAAGTCCTGAAGAAACTCAACAGATTATGTAGCATCCATGGAAAGCAAAAGACAGTCAACATTTTGGGCTCAAACCCTTTAAGTGTGCCAAAAATTGGGCAGATGGCCAAATAAGGTGTTGGAAGGGGGTTAGGTCAGGAAAAAGGGATAGGTGAATAGATGCAAGAAGGGGGAAGAAAAGAAAGAAGGTGATGGGGAGGGGGCAGAGGGCTTAGAAAGATAGCTATCTGATCTAAGAAGAAAGGGAAGGGGCTAGAGAGCTGGATGAGAGGAAGTGAGAGAAACAAGGGGAGGTGGCTAACAGAAATCGGAGAAAGTCAACATTGATACAGTCTGGTTGAAGACTGCCAAGATGTTATTTCTCCAATTTATATTGGCGGAACACCTTATTCATAACACCAGTTCCTCATGAAACTGAATGGTTGTGAGAACTGTGGCAAATATATTACTGATTTTAAATGAGATACAAAGAGATTTATTCTTATGATCATATCAACATCAAAGACACATCAACTACAATTGATATTTGAACTTGAAATTGGCAATGATTATCAAATACTGTATTAAGAAATAATGAAAAAACAGGAGCAGGAATACAGCATTTGGGACTTTCAAGCAACTTTACAATTCAGTACAATCTTCATACCAAAGCCATAGTTCCTTTTTTTTCCCCATTCTACTTGATGCTTTTTGAGTCTATCAAGTAGACTGGTCGGGACGTTGATAGAATTTCTGTGAATAATGGATAGTTCCCAAAATACATAGATTCAAAATAATTTGGCTATAACAGAGGAGAGACGAGAATTCTGTTTTTACTTTAAAATCTTTATTGTTATGATTTGGAATGCACTGTCTATTTATTTTCTGGAATATTCATGAAAAGAAACTACTTGGAAAATAATAGATGTGCTAATCTATCAAAGGGCCAGCAAAGGCACAGTGAGTTAAATGGCGTTTTTCATAGTTTTACGACTGAAAATGCTTTCCATCTATTGGCAATTTCACAATGGAGAAGGCAAATTGATTTTACCCCATCATAGAAATGGTTAAACTATGTTTTCAGCATTAATATTGCTATAAAGATCATAATTTGTCAGATTTAAATTAGATAACCTATAAAAAGAACATTTGGTGACAGTAAAGGACATGATTGAGTGGGCAAAGCTTTTAGCGTGGGCAGTAAGGAATCAGCAAGGGCAGAAAGAGAGTTCGGCTGATCTTAAACAGGACTGTAATCTAAAACAACCCTCAAGACTCATCCAACAGAAATCTAAACCGACAGCCTGGCTCGTAGCTGGAAGCACAAACAAAAAGGAGGTCAGATGCAGTAATATATGGAAGCAGCAGATTGGGATTGGATAGAGAGAGAACTGGAATGAGGTGACTGAAAGGAAGGAGCCTCAGAACGAGCATTGGTTGATGCATCAATATTTTGCTTTCATGCTGAACGGACTGGTTATAAAGAGAAATGTACTTTTATCTAAAGGAAAATAAAGTAACTCCTAAAATTTCTGCAAGTCAAGCATTTTATTGATTACTTTGTTTACTGCTTCCACAGAGACACGCCTCAAAGCTTTTTGAATAGTGCAAATAAATAAACCTATTATTATGTCTTCACTATAGCTATAAGGAGGTTAAAGGTCTCTTTGCACCTTTCCTCTGAAGAAAAAATAACCTTTTTACTGTTGAACAATACAAACATATAATCGGAACAACCATTCGCAAAGCACATAGTCCATCCATTGCACTAGCTGGCTGCCTGTCATCCAGGCCTCTCATTATTGTGAATGTCATTTGACTCACCAGATCCACAAATCATGATACAGGGATTATGGCTTGTTTGAAGATAATGAACAATTTATAGAATCACTGGAACTTAATCTCAGGCAAGTCTAGATCTTATCAGGGTTCAAGCATCTCTCTCTGTATAATACTGAGGTTACCATAGAGTATCTGCAGTGGAAACATTATGACCCATTAGTCTCTATGCACTAAATAAAGAAAAGCTGGAGGGATTCAGCAGGTCAGACAGCATCCATGAATAGAAATAGCCAATCAATTCAGGTCATGATTCTTCATCAGAGACTACACAGTTTTTAACCAAGAGCACTTTTTTGCCCTCTTTACACAGTTCTTTTAAAGAAAACTCAGCAGCATTTTTTTTTTGCAAAGTCACCAAAGATTTCAACTTTCCAACCCCTATATTAACTTTCACCATATAATTCCTAAAGATTTTTGTCATAGTCAAACAATTCCCCGGAGCTCCTGCTTAATTTGTGGATATTTCACTTTTGCTTCTGCTATTTCAGACATTGGTTGTCCAATTGCTTATGGTCTGGATGGAGAATGCCTCACATTGTAAAATGAACTCAGAATTATAATGGTTTAGATATAGTACTCCAGAGACTTCTATTTTGTACTATTTCTGGTGTTTCTGCTCCGATCCAAGTCACATCTTCCTTTGTTAAATCTCCCATTAAAGAGGGAGATATTTACTCAGATACTGAGCCAGAACCAACAATGTTGTTAGACCCTTGCACTACTCATTTTACACCTATGACTCAATCATGTGGCTCAGTACGAGAATAACACCATCTACAAATTTGCCGATGATACCATGGTAGTGGGTTGTAATAAAGACAGGTGATGAGTCAGCATACAGGAGGGAGATTGAAAACCTGTCTGAATGGTGCACCAACAACAACCATGCACTTTATGTCACCAAATCTAAGGAGCTGATTGTTGATTTCAGGAAAGCCAGAGGTATACAATCCAGCGATCATTGGAAGATCAGAAGTGGAGAGAGTGACTCAAGAACTGAAATTTGCTCACCATCTCAAGGATCTTTCCTGGATCCAACACACTAATAGTATCATGAGGAAGGAATGTCAGCGCTTCTACCTCCTCAGGAGTTTGCAGAGGTTTTGCATGACATCAGAAAGTGTGCTGACTAGTTGCATCACAGTCTGGTATGGGGACATCAATACCCCTGAGTGGAAAACTCTGCAAAAGGTAGTGGACACAGACCAGAACATCACAGGAAAAACCCTCCCCACTATCTAGAACATCTTCAGAGAACACTGTCGTTGTAGAGCAGCAGCACTCATTAAGGGTCCACACCACCCAGCACATGTTCTGTTCTCGTTGCTGCCATCAGGAAAGAGGTAAAGGTGCCACAAGGCTCACAACCACCAGGTTTAGGAACAGCTGCTCCCCCTCCACCATCAGACTCCTTAACAACAAACTCAATCAGGCACTCATTTAAGGACTCTTTCTTGTGAACTTTATTGATTTTTTAAAAAATTCTCTCTCTATTGCAAAGATTGTGTACATTTGAATCTGTTTACAATTCTTGTTTACATGTATTCACTATGTACAATTTATTTTGCACTACCAATATGTAGAAATTCTGCCCGGCCCTCAGGAAAAGGAATCTCAGAGTTGTATGTGATGTCATGTATGTAGTCTGACAATAAATCCAAATATTTTATATTTGCCCGACTCAGATAAATGGATCACATTCCAGATCAGACCCCCCCAAAAAATCAATAATCTTTTTGACAACAAAACCTATTTTTTCTGGATTTTGCTGAATACTTGTGACTGTTTATTTGTGGGTAGATGATTCTTTTCCTTGACATTTCTTTGCTGTGTTCTGTTCACAATTATGACATGTTTTACCAAAAGTAACAGAAAATATTCTCCTGTAACATATGCGGCCACTTTAATCTGGTCATTGCCTCCTATATTTTATCTTTCTCTGCCATGGTTAACTAACCTTATATAACTTTTAAAATTTCAGTTTTGAAATTTCAAAGTGGTCATTAGCCTTTTGAAGAATTGTTCAAAGCTCCACAACTCTGTGCATTATTTCCTGATGAACACCCCTTTTAAAGGCCACGGTTAATAATTATGCTCTTGGTTTGGACTCATCCACCATAGAGAATTAATTTCTCTAATCTTTAATCATATTAAGCAGTGGACACACCTTTTAATCTTCTATACACAGGCAATATAATCTAGTACATGCAAACTGTCATCATAATTTAATCTTTCAAGATCAGATATCCTATTAAATCAGAGCTGCAAACCCATTACAAAGATAGTTTGATCTGAATGTGAATGGGTTCCCATCAAATTTATGTGATTAAATCCAACTTTCAGCAATTTGTATTCCAACCCAGTATTGTAAGCAATACTTTAACATAAGGGTCTCTATTCCCAATACAGCATAGAGTAAAAACTTTGCTCTAAACTCCTGACCAATTGATTCATTAAGTCTATTACTCAAATTTTACTGCTACTAGATAAGCGTATACAGAGCCGTTGTCATACCCACACTCCTGTTCGGCTCCGAATCATGGGTCCTCTACCGCCATCACCTACGGCTCCTAGAACGCTTCCACCAGCGTTGTCTCTGCTCCATCCTCAACATCCATTGGAGCGCTTTCATCCCTAACGTCGAAGTACTCGAGATGGCAGAGGTCGACAGCATCGAGTCCACGCTGCTGAAGATCCAGCTGCGCTGGGTGGGTCACGTCTCCAGAATGGAGGACCATCGCCTTCCCAAGATCGTGTTATATGGCGAGCTCTCCACTGGCCACCGTGACAGAGGTGCACCAAAGAAAAGGTACAAGGACTGCCTAAAGAAATCTCTTGGTGCCTGCCACATTGACCACCGCCAGTGGGCTGATATCGCCTCAAACCGTGCATCTTGGCGCCTCACAGTTTGGCGGGCAGCAACCTCCTTTGAAGAAGACCGCAGAGCCCACCTCACTGACAAAAGGCAAAGGAGGAAAAACCCAACACCCAACCATTTTTCCCCTGCAGCCGCTGCAACCGTGTCTGCCTGTCCCGCATCGGACTCGTCAGCCTCAAACGAGCCTGCAGCTGTCGTGGACTTTTACCCCCTCCATAAATCTTCGTCCGCGAAGCCAAGCCAAAGAGAGACTGCTACTAATATGCTTCAAATGCCATTGGTTTTCCAATCAGAACACACGACAAGCATAACACCACAACTAATACTAAACAAAGGGAATTTTATTATCTGGAGCTGTGGAGTTTATGGTTAAGTCCATTATTGCTTCTTAATGAAATATCAATCCCTTTGTTTAAAAATCTTCACTGCTTTGTGTGATACATTAACATAGGCCATTTTAAAATCACTTGCGTATAGTGGAGTTAAATTTAGAGACAAGTGAGAAATGTTATGCTATTAATAGTTTAATAAAAAAAACTATTATTTTGAATTTACCATTGCTGTTCCTGTGTTAGTGCTAGCAAAGTTCCTTTATTCCCAAACAAAATTCTATACGCTTGCTTCAATGTCCCGGCTCCAAGAAAGGTCTTCTGGAATATGGACTCCCGTGAACGTGAAGAATCTGACCTCTCAACCTCATTCCAATCAAGGCAATCAAGTGCATGGTCCCACCAAAAATCAACAATAAGCTCCTGGGTCTTGGTGAAGATGACAGCAAATTGTTCTTGCACCACCCAAACAGGTTCTTGATCTCCATCCAGTATTCAGACTCATCATTTCCAGTTATTTTGAAAACAATGGTTTCATCGTCAGCAAATTTGTGCATGCGGTTGGAGCTGAATTTGGCTATGCAGTCATGGATGTGTAGGAGACTAACCACAGAGCCTTGGGGAGCTCCTGTGATGATCAGCATGAAGGAGGGTAGGCTGCTGAAATGTAGTGAAACATAAAAGTCTGCAGACACCATGACTCAAGTAAAAACACAATGCTAGAAAAACCCAGCAGGTCAAACAGTGTACTTTATATATAGCAAAGATAAAGATACATAACCAATGTTTCAAGCTTGAGCCCTTCATCAAGGAATAAGCAAGTTGAAGGAAGGTGTCGAAACAAAATGGTAGTGGGGACAGAGGGATGGGGGAGGAGCACAGTCCCAGACAGAAGCCAATAGGTGGATGAGGGAGAACACAGCAGCAAACAGGGGATGGGGGAATGGCTCTATGAAAGGAGAGGGAAGCTACTGATATTCACTGGTTGGGATCTGCCAATGAGGAAGTCATGGATTCTATGGACGATCCTTTAGCATGGTCACAAGTTTTGCAGGTATGATTATGTTGACTGCTGAGCTGTAGTCAATGAACAACAGCCTGACATTGGTGTTAGAGAGGATTCCAGGGAATAGTATTTACTCACATCTTGAAAAGTATGTACTTATTTGGGATAGTCAATATGCTTTATGAGGGGAAGTTTTGTGATGGTAATAAAGATAACTGATGAGGGCATGGTAGTGGATATTGTATACATGCTCTTTAATAAAGTATTTGATAAGGTGCCTCAAGGTAGCCTGATCGAGAAGAATAAAGCACATACACATGATACCCAGAGTCTTGATAGATTGGATTCAAAATTAGCTTGGCTATAAAAGACAGGGGAATTTGATGGAGAGGTGTTATTCTGACTGAACCAGGATCTTTGTTGTTTGTGAGGTTGATAGTGAGAGTAAATAACTTTGTAGCATTTGTACCATTAAAGAACAGAGGGATCTTGTCCATGGGCCCCTGTAAGTAGTCACACAAATAGACAGGGTGGAAAAGGGGGCATATGGCATACTTTCCTCTATCAGTCAGTGTACTGAGTTTGAAAGATGGCAAGTCATTTTGCAGCTGTATAAAGCATTTGTTAGGCCACATTGGAGTATGGTGTGCGGTTCTGATTGGATTCTTTTCTCTGGAACATCAGAGATTGAGGGGAAATCTGGCATAAGAATATTAAATTATGAGAGACATAGGGTATATTCACCTCCTTCACCCCCCTCCCCATCCCCCTGGAGTAGGGGGTCTAAAATCAGGGGCAAACATTTAAAGGTGGGAGGGGAAAGATTTAAAGAAATCTGAGAATCATGTTTTTCTACAGAAGATGGTTTCAGGGTAAGTGGTAGAGGCAGGTATAATTATAATGTTTAAATACATTTGGCTAAGGTTTTGAATAAGTAAGGTTCAGAGGGTTATGTGACAAATGTAGGGAAATGGAATGAATATTGTGACAGAGTAAATCGAGCTGTTTGGGAGATAAAATGGGAAAAGTTTGTTGGAGCAGGTCACACACAAACACTTCAAAGCACAGTGCAAGAGGGCTCAGACTCATGATAGACTTTGCAAAAGGGCAACAAATGTAACAACATACAGGGCAGCTTTGTCTGGAAAACAGAACTTGCTGTCTGGAGGGTCATGTGATCTTTGCAGGCAGAGAGCAAAAAAAAGAGGCTTTGCTCTCAGAATTGGAGAGGGATAGAGAAAGAGAGACAGAGGGACAAGCTGGCAAGCTTTGGAAGACAGCCTGGTCAAAGGAGAGGACTGGCTGTGCGGTGTTTCCCTTGCAATAGGAGAAACAGAAAGGAACTCTGTGGTGACCTGAAACAAGAAAAATTCTCTCTCTGAAAACCAACAAGAACCCTTCTGAGTGGTAACCATTTACCTGTTAAGCACCAAAGCCTTGTGAACTTTATTAATGTTAACTTCTGTGCCCAGTATAAGAATTGCCTTCAACCACTGAGATTGGACTGTGAACCAAATAACTTTGCTGAACTTACACACACATTGCACACACATGCACTTTGCATTAGAGGAGGGTTAAGTTGGTTAAGTGAGTCAATAGGGATAGGTTAAAGTTTGATTCCATTTTCATGTTCAAAGATAATTAAAAGCAACTTTGTTTAAGTAACCCTTTGTCGTGGTGCATATCTATTGCTGCTGGGTTTTGGGGCCCTCTAGACTCGTAACAGCATACAAAGGCATCCTGATTCCCATTAATAAATTGGGCTAAAGGACTTGTTTCTGTGCTGTATAATTCTATGTATCTATGAAGATCATGTGATGACAATCAAAGCCTAAACCTCTTGACCGTTCTACCAGAATAAAGTATATTTTTATATAAAAATAAAAATACAAAGCTGGGGAAACTCAACAAGTCAAACAGTGCATTTTTTATAGCAAAGAAAAAGATATGTAACCTGCGTTTCAGGCTTCAGCCCTTCATTAAGTTGATGCCTTGTGGGAGGGCTGAAGCCTGAAACATTAATTATGTATTTTCATCTTTGCAAAATAAAATATACTTCTTGATTTGCTGAGTTTGTGTTTTCACTTCAATCACGTGTCTACAGACTTTCATGTTTTACTGAAGTATTATATAGTTGTTAAAGTGGACCTGAGGATGCTCCAAAGCAAACATGAATACAGCTGCAAACACAAATTTGGGGGTAAAACACAGGATTCTGATGATACTGGTGGTTGAGTGAAAAAACACACAAATGAGTTTATCCACCAAAAACAATCACTTTGCGAAGTGTGAGAACTCCGTTACAGCAAGAAACACAGCCATGAGCAAATAACTTACTGCAAAGGAGATTAATCATTCTATAAATGATTAGAAACCAATTTATAGTTTCTAATCTCTAGTTCCTAGACTGTTCCATATAAATACATATAAATAACATTCTCTCGGGATTCATCAATTAGTCTCAACTATCAAAGAAGTCTCTTATCAGGACCCAAAGCAATAACAAAAAAGGAATGCAGCCCACAAATGCAACCCCTCCCTTTTCCATCCAAATCACCATTTTATAGCTAGCATTTTTATTTTGTTCTATAATCTACTTTCTCATAGTTACTGCCGGTTAACCACAGACAATCATCTTTCACAGTTAGGCTTCAATTAATTAAATTATTGAAATATCTTTCTTTTTTTTAAACTGCCAGATTAATCCACCTCTATAGAGTACACAAGAAGGTATGAAACCCAATGCAGTCAGAGAGCAGTACCTTTAATAACTGGCAATCATTTCATCATTTAGAATGAATTGAAACAAAGTCAACATGACCTGAGTACTTTTGATCCAAACAGAAGATATGAAACAAAAGGTCAACCTAGATTAAATGAATGTTAGAAGCTTGAGGCTGTCACTACTCAGAAAACAGGTAGCTGGGTGACTCAGAAGAGTGAAAGAGAATAGGCAGTAAGTACAGAGTAACTGTTGGCATTTCTCTCAATAACACATATACCGTTTTGGATACTGTTGAGGGGACAACCTACCACGGAAAAGCCACAGTAATCAGGTCTCTGGCTTGGAGTTTGGCCCCTTGGCTCAGAAGGGAAGTGGGAGAATAGGTGAGTTATAGTGACAGGGGATTCAATTGTTCAGGGAATAGACAAAAGACTCACAGATGGTATATTTCCTCCTGGTGCCAGGGTCGGATCGAGTCCATGGGATCTCCAAGTGGGTGAGCATCCCAGTGTTGTGGTTCAGGTAGGAACTGATGATGTGGGTTGGAAGGATGATGATTTCAGGCACTAGGTTTGGGGACTCCAGGGTTGTAATCTCAGGAATGCTACCAGTGTCATGTGCTAATGAGCTCAGAAATAGGAGGATAATACAACTTTATACATGGCTTAAGGCAATGGTGAAGGAGGGAGGGCTTCATATTTTTCGATCATTGGTCTCTCTTCAGAAAAATTGGGACCAGCAGGACAGTTTGCATCTGAACTGGAGGGGGCCTAACATTTGTGTGGGAAGGTCTGCTAGTGTTGCTCCAGGATGTTTAAGATCGTGATGCAGGGGAATGGGAACCAAAGTGCCAGAGCAAATAGTAGAATGGTTGTAGAAAAATAAGTTGTTAAGCCTGCAAAGACAAAAATAGAAAGGTTGAGCACGGTGAGTATAATGGTCTGAGTTGTGCTTATTTCAATGCAGGAGTATTGGTGCAATCAACATGTGAAGTTAAGACATTGCGACCCTTAGTAAAACTTTGATGCAGGAGAGACAGGACTAGCAGCTCAATGTTCCAAGGTTGTTTTAGATGCGATAGAGAAGGAGGGGTGAAAGTGGACCGGGTGGCATTGCTCATCAAGGAAAACATCACAGCAATGCTCAGACAGGATTGAGTCAAAGGCTTATCTACTGAGGTAATATGGGTGGAAATGAGAGAAGGAAGCACATTTATGGGATTGTATTATAGACCGCCCAATGGTCAGCAGGAATTGAAGGATCAAACTTATAAAGATAGTAGAAAGTTGCAAGAAACAAGGTTTTGATAGAAAATCATTTTAACTTTCCACATATTAAATGGGAATCCCACACTGTTGAAAGGTTGGTGGATTAGAGCAGAGATTATCAACCAGTGGGCTGTGGCCCACTGGTGGGCAACAGTAAATCTCCATACTTTATATTAGATAAAGAAAATATTGTTCAGTCATTGCCACTAGAGGGCCATGGCATATTAGGCCTGAAGCCAGGTGGGCTTCAGACTGAAAAAAGTTGAGAACTACTGGGTTAGAGGATGTCTAATGTAATCAGAAAAGTTTCTTTCATCAATTTTAAGAGGTTCCAACTAGAAAGTGTGCAATACTGGATCTTATATTGAGGAACAAAAAAGGAAAAGTGACAAAATTGAGTGTAAGGAAACACTTCGGATCTACTGATCATAATGCCACAAGGTAATTATGGAGAAGAATAGATCTGGTACTTGGGTTGAGATTCTAAATTGGAGAAAGGTCAATTTTAATGGCATCAGAAAGGAGCTGGCAAGTGTGGATTGGACAGATTTTTTTCTGGAAAATGTGTTCTTGGTAAGTAGAAGGCCAACAAAGGTGACATTTTGAGAGTACAGAGTAGGCGTGTTCCTGTCATAATGAAAGGCAAAACTAACCTTTATTTTCAAGCAATATTGATGTGCTGGTTAAAAAGGTCTATAGAGGGTATAGTTAGCAAGTAATAAACGTACTTGAGGAATATAAGAAAAGCAAGAAAGCACAAGAAGGAAATCAGGAAGCCAAAAGGAAAACATGAGGTGGCGCTGGCAGATAAGGTAAAGAAAAATCCCAAATGCTTCTCCAGATATATTAAGAACAAAAGATCATTAATGCATGGAACCAAAAGTGATGGTGGAAGAATGGATATTTGGTCCCTAATTTTATTTGGGAGACAGACACAGTCTATAGAAGTGAGGCAAAGTTCAGCAAGGCCATGAACCCTGCACAGACTACAGAGAAGGAGGCACCTGATGACTTGAGGCAAATAAGGGTGGATAAATCCCCAGAGTCTGACAAGATATGGAATCAGACTTTGAGGGAGGTTAGAACAGAAATTGAAGGGGCCCTAGCAAAAGTATTTAAAATGTCTATAGCAGCAAGTGAGGTGCTGGAGGTTTGGAGGATAGCTAATGTTGTCCTTTATTTAAGATAGGTCTAAGAATAATCTAGGAAATTATAGGCTGGAGAACCTGAAATTTGTAGTGGGCAAGATACTGGAAGGTATTTTAAAAGACCAAAAATAGTCACCATGGCTTTGTGTGTGGTAGATCATGACTAACCAATCTTAAGTGTTTTTCGAGGAGGTTACCAGAAAAGTTGATGAAAGAAAGGCAATGCATGTTGTCCACATGGACTTTATTAAGGCTTTTGACAAGGTTCAATGTAGGACGGATGGCAGTCTCTTCAATCTGAGGCGCCTGCAAGCTCACACCAAGACACAAGAGAAACTTGTCCGTAAACTACTCTTTGCAGACGATGCCGCTTTAGTTGCCCATTCAGAGCCAGCTCTTCAGCGCTTGACGTCCTGCTTTGCGGAAACTGCCAAAATGTTTGGCCTGGAAGTCAGCCTGAAGAAAACTGAGGTCCTCCATCAGCCAGCTCCCCACCATGATTACCAGCCCCCCCACATCTCCATCGGGCACACAAAACTCAAAACGGTCAACCAGTTTACCTATCTCGGCTGCACCATTTCATCAGATGCAAGGATCGACAATGAGATAGACAACAGACTCGCCAAGGCAAATAGCGCCTTTGGAAGACTACACAAAAGAGTCTGGAAAAACAACCAACTGAAAAACCTCACAAAGATAAGCGTATACAGAGCCGTTGTCATACCCACACTCCTGTTCGGCTCCGAATCATGGGTCCTCTACCGGCACCACCTACGGCTCCTAGAACGCTTCCACCAGCGTTGTCTCCGCTCCATCCTCAACATCCATTGGAGCGCTTACATCCCTAACGTCGAAGTACTCGAGATGGCAGAGGTCGACAGCATCGAGTCCACGCTGCTGAAGATCCAGCTACGCTGGATGGGTCACGTCTCCAGAATGGAGGACCATCGCCTTCCCAAGATCGTGTTATATGGCGAGCTCTCCACTGGCCACCGTGACAGAGGTGCACCAAAGAAAAGGTACAAGGACTGCCTAAAGAAATCTCTTGGTGCCTGCCACATTGACCACCGCCAGTGGGCTGATAACGCCTCAAACCGTGCATCTTGGCGCCTCACAGTTTGGCGGGCAGCAACCTCCTTTGAAGAAGACCGCAGAGCCCACCTCACTGACAAAAGGCAAAGGAGGAAAAACCCAACACCCAACCCCAACCAACCAATTTTCCCCTGCAACCGCTGCAATCGTGTCTGCCTGTCCCGCATCGGACTTGTCAGCCACAAACGAGCCTGCAGCTGACGTGGACTTTTTACCCCCTCCATAAATCTTCGTCCGCGAAGCCAAGCCAAAGAAAAAGAAGATGTAGGACATCAGTCAAGAAAGTTCAATATTCAGGATGAGGTAATAAATTGGATTAGACACTGGCTTTGCAACAGAAGTCTATATTGTCTGCCAGTTCAATGTAATAACTCATCAAGGCTACTTCAATTGCAGCTCACAAAATCTATGACCTTTGTCAGTAAAAAGCAGAACATCATCAGCTGAAGGCTCCATGTCACCCAAACATGTTAAAGTCACAATATCAGTCTTGCTAAACTCTAATATTCAGGATCAACATGAACCAATGACTTCAAGCACATACTACAAAAACACTTTCTCCAGCTAGTAACTCAATCCAAGTAAAAACATTTAATCTCAAACCAAATATTGTCCTTTCTATGATAAAAACTGCATTAAGAAAGTTCAAGATACCAGGGCATCATGACAAAAAGTTAGTGAAAATTTAATTTTAATTTTTAAAAATTTACAGAATGGTACAAGCTGATTCCAGCCATTTTAAACCCTTCCTGCCCAATTACATTCAAATTAACACCATACATTTTGGAAGGTGTGAGGAAACTGGAGCTTCCAGGGAAAACCCATACAGGTAACAGGGAGAATGTACAAACTCCGTACAGCCAGTGCTGGATTCAAACCCAGGCCACCATTTAATTTTCATTTAATTTCACTATGTACCAAATTACCAACCAGTCTTCTTAATTTAAGAGGTTAAATCATGAAAGCCTCTATAGTGTCAATTAAAACAACTGGAAAGAAAATTCCAAGTTTGATTAATACGATTGCCTTTAAAATTAATTGCCAAATCAACTGTGAAGCCATAAATCTGTTAAATATGGCACACTGGCTCTCATGATAGAAAACCAAAAGTAAATTGCTGATTTGTCATTACAGCCATCTTCCATCTGCTTTCTGGCATTAATTCTTTTCAAGTAAATCACTCCTAAATATTTGGTCAACTTATTTTCCTATTAAAAACAATAATTGACTTACTCTTTTGTCTGTAAAATTGTTAACATGTATTATTCAGAATTGAAAGAATTTTATAAGTTCACAGAAATTTCAAAGGTGCAATATTCTCTCAGTAGTAATAAAGCTGTATTAATTTTTTTCTTGTATAACAATCGACCAATGTTGAAAATAGTTTTTTTTTACTGTGCTGGTTAAATACAGTAGAATTCATTCAACCGGAAACACAAACAGGCAAAATAAAAGGAAATAAATACAATTTTAAAATTTCAAATGAGTAAGACTGGGTAGACGAATACAGTGGGGGAGCGCTGAAACTTCGTTGGACATGCGCAAGTTTGCCCTGCTAAACTAGCAATACCCCTCGATGCGCACACATTCTTAGGTGAGTTGGCTTGTCAGCTGGAGGAAGGTGCGCCGAGGAGCTGATCAGGATACTTGCGTGGAAGTGAATCGGGCCGTCAGGGAAAGGAAGGTGATAAAGTTACATTGGAATGAAATGGCGGAGGCTAGGGTGAAGAGCCAGCTGATGCTTTTGTTTTTATTTTTATTTGCATTCGATTAGGCTTTATCTGTAAACATGGGGCAGAGGGAGTCACTTATGACAGCGGCAAGGTAGTGCAGTAGGTTAGTACATTACTGTTACAGCACCAGCAAATGGGGTTCAAAGTTAAATTTTGTTAATTATGGGAGTTACGTGATTAAAGTTAACTTTACATTATTAAAGACGACAGTACTGATTTTTTTCAAATTAATTTACATTTTGCAATCTTTTGTCTTTTAAATGGTGTATTTTTCTTTTTTAATATTTCATTTAATTTTTTTTAACCAAACATGGAGTGAATTATAAAGTTCAAAATTCAAGTACAAAAGTACATTCAATATTTACTTCATGATGGTATTAACCAGTCCTTCCAATAACCCCCCCCACCCGACCCCAAAGAAAAGAAAAATATGAATGAAAGTATAGAAAAGCAAGAAAAAGACGATAGAAAAAGAAAACAAATTCATAGTCTATTTAATTTTCTTTGGAGAAGATCAATGTTAGTCTTGAAGGTTGAGAAGAACTCATCTAAAGATTTAAGCCTGTATTTTGTAAATAAGGTTACCAAATTTGTAAAAATATGTCATACTGATTTCTTTAAGTGGTAGGTGATCTTCTCCAGGGGAATTCAACTATGTATCTCTGCTTCCAGAGTGCCATAACTAAATATGAATTAGACTTCATTCAACAGCTATACGTTTTCTGGTCTCTGCCAGAGAAATTTTAATGAATTCTATTTGATATTTGGACAGTTTCATTTTGGGTCTTATCCCTGTAATGTTCCCTAGTAAAAATAATTCTGGATTTTGTGGAAATCGAATCTCTATAATTTGCACTAAAAAATTTCCTAAATCTACCCAAAAAGATATTACTTTAGAACAGTGGTTTTCAAACTGCCCCCAAACTCACATTCCACTTTAAGTAATCCCTATACTCTGAGATTAGTAAGGGGTAACTTCAGGTGGTATGTGAATGGGGGAAAAAAGATTGAGAACCACTGCTCTAGACCCAATTATTACTGAAATAGCTTGAGAAAAATTTTCATTGGCCCATTTCCTTTGGAGTCATGAAACCGTGCACAGAACGAGTCCATGAAGTACGATTAAAACAGGGGTTTTCAAAGTTTTTCTTTCCACTCACATTACCACCTTAAGCAATCCCTTACTAATCACAAAGCACTTATGGCATACAGATTTTTTAAGGTGGAGTGTGAGTGTAGGGGGAGGCAGTTTGAAAACCACTGCTTTAGAACATGACCAAGTTGAATGTAAAAAAAAGTTCCTATCTCCTCACCACATTTAAAACATCAATCTGAAAGATTTGAATTTGATTTTTATGGTGTGATATATAATTGATGCAAAAAATTATATTGTACTAATCTATATCTTACATTGATCGTATTAGTCATACTATTCCGACATAATTCAGACCAGATTTGTTCATCAATTCTTACAATTAAGTCTGATTCCCATTTCTGCCTGGACTTATGAATTCCCTATTTTGGGGTCCCCATTTGAAGTAAGAGATACATTGCTGAAGTAAATTTCTTTGCATTTCCCTTTTGAATGAGCTTCTATAAATCACTACAATTTAGTAAAAAAACATTGCAAGGCCCAATTTATCCCATAGTTAAGCTCTTACTTGAAAATAGCAGAAAATTGTGTTATTAGGAATTCCATATTTATTTTTTAATTGTTCAAATGACATCATTTGTCTCTGCACATAATAATCTTTAATATACCTGATCCCTTTAAAGGGCCAGATTTTGAAAATTTGATTACTCATTGTACATAGTATAAGCCTGTTATGAGTCAGAAATGTTTTAGGAGATAATCCCACCCCCTTCCTCCACTGTTCTATATTTATTTTATACAAAATATTTATTAAATGTTTTAGCAAGGGGGTTTCCTCTCTCATCAGTTATTAATTTTGTATCCCATTTATATATAAAATCCTCTGCTATTCTATCCATTTCTATTTTCACCCACGCAGTTTTAGCTCCTTCTTCAAAAGGTGTATTCTTAATGCAGGTGTATTAGTTAGGCATTGGAAGAATGAGTCTCAGTCAACTGGAAAATTCACATGTCTGACATCCGTGATCCCTGAATGTGCTTGATACTGGGGATTCTACTGTATAAGACAATGTCAAACTGCTAAACATTGATCATTTTTTCTAGTGAGGTTCTTAATCCTAACATAGCAAGTACTAATCTCTAAATTTCATATGAAAGCAACAGGCTAAATGCTCCTGTAGTTAAAAGAAAACTGTATACCATCATAATTTAAATTGCTGGTCCCATGGTGAGATACTAATACTTTCAAAAGTTCTTAAGCCTCAATAACGAGATCCTACGGTTCAGGTTGTTATATACTTCCAACCTTCTGATGGTATAGGAGAAAGGGAAAGAAATAAGAAGGATAGCAGTTCAAATCATTGATGACATGAGATCAGCAAAAAATTGCCCACAAATTTTTCAGATACCTGCTTCAGCTGTACTCACCTGACACTGTCACCACGATGTATTGCTGTGGCGTCGTTACTGGTGAGAGCTGAGCAGAAGTCTGCTGCTGCTGTTGTTGTTGTTGTTGTTGTTGTTGCGATACCTGTAGCTCATTAACATATTGTTTTTGGGATGATGTTGGCTGCTGCTGCTGTGTTGGTTGTGCAGCAGTTTGCAAGTCTGTAACATACTGTTGCTGGTTTGGTTGTTGTTGCTGCTGCTGTGGTGGTGGTGGTTGTTGTTGCTGCTGCTGTTGTTGTTGTTGAGCTGGTGGGAGTTCTGTAACGTAGCCCTGTGTTGCCATACCAACCTCTGCAGGTGGTAGAGTTAAATGGAACTCTCCACCTTGTCCACTAAGAAAAGGTAATAAGAATTTAAGAATTTAGCAAGTCTCAGTGAACAGATGGACTGTAGTTCATTATGTTTTAACAATGCAGTAGCAATGTCATGCCCACTGGCCAACGTTTAAAAATTGTTACTACATCTATTTTAATCCATTATGTGCAATGAGTCCACAGGAATATGTGGCCATGTGTACAATGCAATCTGAAACTGCCAAGAATTTCTATGATCTGTCATAGATTATTGAATGATTGCACATTTATTTCTCGAGGAGTTGATTTTCAAGCAAAAACAAAATCTCAGTGGGAGACAGCAATTGGGTTGATAAAGATGAGTCTTGGTGTACATGAAACCTAATAGTTGGTAAACTTGTGGCACAAATCAGTACAAATGGTTTCGGGGTATGATTTAAAGTATTAAATAGGAAAGTTGGCAGTCACGGTGACTGTTGTGCAATATACAAAAGTGCTGGAGAAAGGCAGCAGGTCATGCAGCATCAAAAGGAAGCAAAGGGCTATAACCAATGTTTTGGGCCTGAGCCCTTCATCAAGGCATGATTTAGCAAATTGGTTGCAAGCTGGGTGGGAATTAAATATCTAAGGGTATTGCAATAATCTTGAAGGTTAGGATGGAAAGTAAGGGAGATTGGGTAGTACTCTTAATTAAGGATAAGATGAGGGTGATAATGAGATCAATGTTGCATCCATTTGGATAGGGAATAGTCAGGGGCGGGGGAAAATCTAGTGGCACTGTCTATAGGCAATCAAATACAGTAAAACCCCTGTTATCTAGAATTCAGGCAACTGGCAATCTCAAGCAACCATTAAGGAAATTAAATTAAAAATTAAATACTAATTTAAAAAATTTAAATAAAAGTTTAAAACTGTAAAGTAATGTTCCCTGAAGTTACACGTAAACTTTTGGCGAAATATTCAGCCAGTAGAGGGCCTTGGTTATGCTTTGCTTGTAGCAGCTGTTTGAATAAAGTTGTGTAAAACAGAAATGCTTTAAAGTTTATATATTCATGTAAGTGAAGTTTGTTCAGTGTTTGTACAGAATAGTTTTGTTTTGCCTTTTGAACTGTTTATTCTTATTGCAATTAGGCATGGTAAGAGTGAATTTCAAGCAACCGAAAAATTTGCTTATTCAGCATTACCAATCCCCGCAGGTGTTGGATATCAGGGGTTACAGTGGCACAGGCAATAAACCAAGATACATGTTAGAATGAAACAGCAGTTGTCATGAGGGACTTGCACACAGATTGCATAGAGTGGATGAATCAGGTTGATCGAGACAGTCATAGAATGCATTCCTGATTGCTTTTCTGAATAGCACGTCAGCAAACCTACCAGGGAATTGAAGGATTCAAGCCCGAAACATATCTTTATCTTTACTATATAAAGTATGCTGTTTGACCTGCTGAGTTGCGCCAGTATTACATTTGTAAGGGAATTTGCATTCTTAGATCTGGTCCTATGTAATGAGACGTGAAATTAATGATCTTATCATTTGGAATCCTTTCAGAGAAGGTCGTCATAAATTGCATGATGGCGTTGTAGTTAGCACAACATTATCACAACACAGCAACCTTGGTTCGAATCTGCCGCTGTATGTAAACAGTTTGTAAGTTCTTCCTGTGATCATGCTCCAAAGAACATCCACGGTTTGTAGGTTAATTTGTCTATTTGGGCAGCATGGACTTGTGGGCTGGAAGAGGCGGTTACCATGCTATATGTCTAAATTAATTTTTTAAAATTTAAATTATGCATTAGATCCAAGACCATTATATTATGCCTAAACAAGGGAGACTACAATGGGATGAGGGTGGAATTGAACATTGAACATAGCCTTTATGGTGGGACAGTTAAGGAACAGGAAAATTTACACAGATTTTTCAGTTCAACAAAAGTAGTCTGGTTAAGAGCAAGGAATATGGGGAAAAGATAGGTGGGTGGAGCTGAGTCCATGGCCAGATTAGCCATGATCTTATTGAATGGCGGAAAAGTCACAACTCCTGCTCCCATTTTTTATGTTTTTCTGCAAGATGTATTCAACCCTTCCCATAATGTTACAACTGCAAAATGAAAGGAAATGACTTAGACCTATGCTTAATACTCTGACGTGTCCCCTATCAGTCTGCAACCAACAATATCGCCATAAAAATGCTTTCAAAAGTTATATTACTCTATGAATGTGCTGAGCAATGAACAAGAAGCACACATCCTCTCTAATCAACATCTCCAATCATGGTTTCTTCTCTGCTTCCTTGTCAAGCAAGCATTTAAAACCTACAGTTGATCTCTGAAAATACTGTATTTTATAGAGGTCAATATAAGGGACCTATTAATATGCCCACAATCTTGGCCATCACATTACAAAAACATAACCCAGACCCAAAAATCCTAAATGTACCATTTGTAAAATGATTTATGCAGATATGATTTATGCAGTTATAACAAGCAATTTTTTCTATTGCTAATAAAGTAATTTTCTGCAGTGCTCTGTGCAGTATACTCTTTTAATCTGATGGAGAAACTTTGTTTTTTTACTGCTGTTATTGGCTATAGTTCAATTTTAAGAATATTCACTTCACCTTGAATTAGCGATGCATTTTCATTGGTTAACTGTAATCTTTCAGCTGCTTACTGTATTAAGTGATAATACAAATTACTGGTACATTGTTCATCACCAATTCTCCAACTTAAGTTTTGTTTAAAATCTAATGGAACAGGGTGCAAGCTTGCGCAAGCATTCTGACAATTAAAATTAAGGAAACGTGAGTGAAAATGCTAACTGGGATTACAAAAACATTAATCATCCATACTCCTCAGAACTTTCATCACACAATATTGTGCAAACAATAATTGTCCTGGAAGTTTAAAGCAATTGCTTTGACTGCTATTTTAAATATTTACTGTGCTTTTCCTCTATGTTCAGAAAAATTGGTATTCTGAATATTGTGATCCAAGCTACTATAGAAATTTATGTTTCCTCTCTCCTGAACATTTCTTGAGACATGTCAGGGAAATGGCACATTAATAAAGGACAAGAATAACATCCAATATAAAAGATGAACTACTTTTTGTGACAATGCAATGATTATTTATGATCAAATTCTTGTGTGTATTAATGAAAAAAGCAGTTAGTTACAAATCAGGAAGTTCATTTCTATCAATGTATTCTCTTTTTTTTTAAATTGGGAGATGATCTTCCATCTGTAACTTGTGCAAAAACCACAAAGATCCATAAATGGAAAAATATTGCAGAGTCACAGTTAGACATCACTGAAATAGGTTCCTTTACTACATATTCATGTTGACCATGATGCCATCAAGATAATCTCATTTGCCTACATTTAGCCCATATCTCATTAAATCTTCCTCTGGTACAATCTATCATATATGCTTTAAATCTTTTCCCCTCTCACAAAGGATAATTTAATATATTTTATTTTTTAATTGAAAGGGCAGTTAAAAGAGCTTATAAGGTTGGAAAGATAGAAGAGAAACAAAAGAAGCAACTGGATTTGAAACACGAAAGTCTGTAGATGCTGTGATTGTAGAAAAAATGCTGGAGGTAATGTTTAATGTTTGAAATTTAATTAAACTAATGTTTCAGGCCTAAGCCCTTCTTTGAGGTATCATGCCCTTTTTCATACTAATCAAAAGGAAATCATGCCCGAAAACATGCGCTTTACCTCACATGGACTCTGCGAGACCTCCCGAGTTCCTGCAGCATTTTTGTGTATTTAAAGCAACTGCGCTTATTATTCACTATGAGCCAATGACAAATGCTTTGAGGAACCTTAACAGATGTTGAAATAGAAGATTAATAACAATAATTCAAGAGGGAATCAAGGTTGAAGCAGCAACAGGTAAGAAAGACAGACAACAAGCACTCAAAAAAAGATTCCAAGTTTGAGAGTGTATGATGCCTAGATTTTGGAAATAATGATGATAGAGAGAAGAAGAATATGTAGGAGAATGCAAAAATAGACAAGGAAGCTGTCAAAATGTACAACATGTAAGCTGGCAAGGTTAACTTACACAAATGTGCTATAAAACGATACTGATAGATGCACATGAGAGTAGAAAGGCAACGATGATAAAAATTAAAATAAAAAAAAATTGCAGATGCTGGGTAAGAATCTTTCCACAAATGCCTAACCTGCTGAGTGCTTTTTAGCAGTTCCTCTTTTGGAAGATAGAAAAATTGTCAGTTACCAAAGGTTATTGATTCCACTGATGAACTAGATTAAAAGATACCATGGGAAACCTTGGTAAATTGATGATGCAATAACAAAATCCAATTACCCCAGCCATCAAACAGAACATCAAGAGTCACTTTAGATAAAACGAGTGTGATTTTTAAAATTAATTATAAACTGAATACAAATTATGAATCAAGCAAATTAGATAATAGAAATAACTGATTTCTATTCCTAGCTCTCATTACGAGAATCAAACAACACATATTGCTTTCTTTTTCAAACTAGTGACATCTCTGATCTCTCAGGGAAATAAAACAGCAAAAGGCATCTAAGAATATAAACCCTACATTTCATGCCGTGAAAGTGGAAGCTGACCAGGGCAGCAAGGGAATGAAAGTTTAGAGAATTTCAACCACAGTTGAGGTAGAAATGGCTATAGAAGGTGAAAGCATCAACTTAACCAGCACATTTATTTTTAATTTTTTTAGAATTTACATGTACACATAGAGCATGGTAACAACCCTTTCAGCCAACGAGCCTGAGCTGCCCAATTACACCCAATTAACCTACAACCTTGGTACATTTTGAAAGGTGGGAGTAAACAGGAGCACATGGGGAAAACCCACAGACACGGGGAGAATGTACAAACTCCTTATTCGAACCCTGGTCATTGGCACTGTAGCAGCACTGAACTAATTGTTATCCTAGATGACCTCCAAAAAGACCAAAAAAACAGAGCTAACTCTGATGTAATGAAAGGTGAGAAACCACAATATAAATAATTGTCAGGATGCGCGTCACATTCCACAAGAACATGCTTTGTTCAGGTCCTGCTGAACTTGACATATTTAACAATCACAAGAAACTAACTGATTGCTTGACAAGTAAACTTACAACAGCAGTGTGCAACCTAGGAAACCAGGCCAGTTAAGAACAGAAACAAAACAGGAGCAGAAGGCCATTCAGCCCTTCAACACAATCACAGCTGATCATATGATTTCAATAAAATATTCCTTCTTTCTCTTCATATCTTTAGCCAATAGGCCATATCAACTCCCGTTTGAATATATCTAACAAACTAGCCTCAACAACTTTCAAGCTTTCTGTGGGAGAAAATTCAAGAGAAAAAGTTTCTCTTCATCTCAATACTATATGGTGTAGCGGCAGCTACACTGCTAACTGAAGGATCGCACAACCAGGCGGGTTGAGAAGAGTGAGTAAAAACTGATTTATTGCAGGCTGCCTGGCTGGTCTTATACTCCCAGCCCAGACCTGGCTGAGAATTGCGCTGGGGGGCCCCAACGTCACGTGGGTCCCAAAGCGCAGGCTTCTGAGCCCGGTGCCGAGGTCAGGAGGAAACACCTGACAGCGTCATTTTGGTCGGCTGCCCCGCCGCGTGCATGACAGGCAGGGCTGGTTCGCCTGCTTAATGGTGTACCGCCACACAGCATCCCCCAGAACCGGCGCCAATGTCCTTTTTTGCCGGGCAGCCTCGCTTCTTGGGTTGGGCTACAACTACTGGTTTGATGTCCAGTGGGAAAGTGGATCCTGAATGCTGGACGACTTTGTACGGCTCTTCGTATGGTCTTTGTAGAGGTGCTGTGGATGGGTCCCGTCTGATAAAAACATAATCTGCAGAGTACAGCTCGCTGGGGACGTAAGAGACCGATGTGCCATGTCTGGGTGGCGGTGTGAAGGAGTCCAACTGGGCCTGGAGGCGGGGAAGTAGACCGTGCGACGACTGCTGGGGGCTGTGAGATGGGTTGACGAACTCACCAGGTAGGGCTAGCGGTGCACCGTAGACCAGCTCGGCTGATGACGCCTGTAGGTCTTCTTTTGGTGTCGAGCGGATGCCCAGGAGCACTCAAGGCAGCTCGTCCACCCAGTTAGGGCCAGTGACTCGGGCCATAAATGCCGACTTAAGGTGGCGGTACAATCACTTGACTAGCCCATTGACCTGTGGGTGATAGGTCATGGTATGATGTAGCATGATCCCCAGCCTGTTGGCAAGCTGTGCTCAGAGCACAGAGGTGAACTGGGTGCCCTGATCAGTGGTGAGATGGTTCGGGACACCGAACCGGGCAACCCAACTGTTCAAAAGAGCTTGGGAGCAGAAGTCCGTGGAGGCATCTGGCATCGGGATCGCCTCGGGCCAACGAGTGGTGTGGTCTACCACTGTGAAAAGGTAACGGTTACCTCAGGAAACAGGCAAGGGTCCGATGATGTCCACATGTATGTGGCTGAACCTTTCCCGGATGTGTTTGAAATCTTGTATGGGCGCACTGGTGTGCCTGTGTACCTTGGAAAGCTGGCAATGGGTGCAAGTTCTGGCCCAGTCCGCAATCTGCTTCCGAAGCCCATGCCAGATGAAACGTTCTGCCACCATATGGACGGGAACTCATCCAGGATACGCTGAAACTCATCCTTGGGCGGCTGTTCTGTGCAAGAGGCGTTGAGGCGAATGGATTGGAAGGTACGGGCATCTTGCCTACCTTGAATGTCGACCTGTTGCGCGGGTATCAACAAATTCCGGTGCACCCCAAGGACATACCCAAAACAGCCATCATCACCCTCTTCGGCTTGTTCAAGTTCCTACGCATGCCGTTCGGGCTCAAGAATGCCGCCAAGACCTTCCAGCGCCTTATGGACACAGTGGGCAGGGATTTGAATTTTATATTCATTTATCTGGACGGCATCTTTGTCGCCAGCAGAGACTGGGCAAAGCACAAGAAATTATCTAATGGAAGGGTGGGAAAGGTCATGGATATGGTGGAAGACTTGCCTGAGCCACTGCTGGGGAACCACTGGTCGCAGGGTGCCCATGGAGACATCGCCCAGGATGGTGCCCTCACTGTGGAGAGTCAGGAGATCCTGGAACCGCAGGCCCGTGATGGCAGTCCTGAAGGCACGCGTCTCCTTGTTGGACTTCTGGTCCCAGGCGAGCTGGTCGAAGTCGAGGCCGGGTGTCAGCGCACAAATGGCCGGTCGTGAGAGTGCATCGGCAACCACATTGTCTTTCCCCGCCTTGTGCTGAATGTTGGTGGTGAACTCCGACACGAAGGAGAGGTGACGCTGTTGGCGGGCCAACCAGAGATCTCTTGCCATAGCGAGCGCCTGATTGAGGGTTTTGTGTCGGTAAAATGGTGAAAGGCCTCCCCTCCAAGAAAGAGCAGAAATGACGCATCGCCAGGTACATGCACGATCAAAAGTGTTGTACTTGCACACTGGCGGGCGAAGAAGTCGGCTAAAGAATCCCAGTGGTTTCCACTGTCCATTCACCTGCTGTTCCAGGATGGCGCCGACAGCTGTGGCAGAGGCATCGACAAAGAGTGCCATATGCAGGTCGATGCGTGGGTGGACGAGCAGGGTAGCCTTTGCGAGGGCATCTTTCGTGGCTTCGAATGCCCTGCTGGCCTCTGAAATCCAGGTGAGTGTCTTGTCTTTGGTTGTGATGAGGGCAAAGAGCAGCTACATGATGCGCGCAATGCCGGGAATGAAGTGGTTATAGAAATTGACTATACCCGTGAACTCCTGTAGCCTCTTGAGGTTGTCCGGGGGTGGAAACTCCCTGAATGCAGCATCCTTCATAGCAGCAGGTTTGGCTCCTTCGGCCGTGATGGTATGGCCCAGAAACTGTATGGACACTTTCCCAAACTGGGTCTTGGCCGGATTTATCGTTAGGCTGAAGTCGGCCAGTCGGGAGAAGAGGGTGCACAGGTGAGACTTATGCTGTGCCCAGTCTCTGCTGGCGACAAAGATGCCGTCCAGATAAATGAATATAAAATTCAAATCCCTGCCCACTGTGTCCATAAGGCGCTGGAAGGTCTTGGCAGCATTCTTGAGCCTGAACGGCATGCGTAGGAACTTGAACAAGCCGAAGAGGGTGATGATGGCTGTTTTGGGTATGTCCTTGGGGTGCACCGGAATTTGTTGATACCCGCGCAACAGGTCGACCTTGGAGAATACCCGTAAAGTCCTGGATGTGAGGGATCGGGTAACGGTCAGGTACTGATGCGTCATTAAGCCGTTGATAATCTCCGCAGGGGTGCCAGCTGCCGGAGGCTTTCGGGACCAGGTGGAGTGGTGAGGCCCAAGGACTGTCAGAGCGTCGAATGATCCCCAGCTCCTGCAGATGCAAGAACTCTTCCTTCGCTACATGAACTTATCCGACATGCCTTGGCATGGACCGGCAGGCCTTGGATGGGGATGTAATGAAACACCCCGTGGTCTGGTGAGGCGGTGGAGAACTGCAGCTTGAGGATGGACGGGAACTCATCCAGGATACGCTGAAACTCATCCTTGGGCGGCTGTTCTGTGCAAGAGGCGTTGAGGCGAATGGATTGGAAGGTACGGGCATCTATCAGTTGCCTACCTTGAATGTCGACCAGGAGTCCATGGGCGAGGAGGAAGTCGACACCCAGGATGGCGGTTGGAAGGGACATGAACCTCCATGAGAACGTCCGCTGGTTGGTCTCGAAGTGGATGGTCTTGTCTCCATACATTCAGATCTCCGTCGAATTGGCTGCATGGAGGGGAGGTCCTCGTGGCCGGTTCCAGGACTCAATGGCTATGGCCGGGGTGATGCTGATCTGGGCCCTGGTGTCGACGAGGAAGCGTCAGCCACTGACTGAATCCCGCAGGTAGAGAAAGCTGTGTTCTTGGCCAGCCGCCACAGCCATTAACAGCGCCGGCCTGCTCGTTTCCTTGGAATGAGCAGGGCTGACAACACTTCTGAGTCTTGGCTTCCCAGTGCTGGAGGAAAAAGCAGAGGCCTGAAGTGGATGACTTGATTCTGGCTCTGCTCTTTGAGGCCCCTGCAGGGGCCGGGTGTTCCACCGCAGCGCTAGAGGAAGGCTTGGCATGGTCATGCCCGTGACTCGTAACCTGTTGGACTGCTGAGCCCTCCGGAAATCGTTTGAGCCATGGCTCCTGAGCCTTTTGAGCGACCTTCCTTGGGTCAACAAAGCTCTCCTGGGACAGTTACAGCTAGATGTCTTCAGGCAGATGGTCGAGGAAGATGCGCTCAAATAGTGGGCAGTTGGTGTGATCGCCCATGAGCGCGAGCATCTTGTCCATCAACTTGATTGGAGTTCTGTCCCCCAAGGTGTCGAGGCGCAGCATCCGAGCAGTACGCTGGTGCATGGAGAGGCCGAGGGAGCCGGCGAGCATCTGCTTGATGGTCCCGTACTTACCTTCTGTGGGTGGGTGCTGAACGAGGTGCAGCACTCATTTGGCGGTGGCCTGGACCAGGGCAGCAACCACATGGTAAAACTTGGTTGAATCTGATTAAATCTGCGTGGCTGAACCGGGTCTCCGGCTCCTGAACTCAGAAGTCAGGAAGGTTGATATCTATAGCGTTGATCGAAGGGTCGTTGATGTTGGGTTTAAAGACGTTTGAACCTGTCGGGGTCACCAATTGTAGTGGCAGCTGCACTGCTAACTGAAGGATCGCACAACCAGACGGGTTGAGTTCAGTGAGCAAAAACTGATTTATTGCAGGCTGCCTGGTTGGTCTTATACTCCCAGCCTAGAACTGGCTGAGAACTGCGCTGGGGGCCCCTGATGTCACTGGGGCATCATGTGGATCCTCAAACGCGGGCTTCTGAGCCTGGTCCCGAGGTCGGGAGGAAATCCCTGATGGCGCCATTTTGGCTCCACCGCATGTGTGACAAGTGGGACCAGTTCGCCTGCCTAATGGCGTACTGCCACAATGGCTTAACTTTTAACAGTGATTACTTCAGAGGTGCAATAAAGGCAGGCAATCTTTAGATTTCATTTTCTTCTAAAAATGTTTTTACATATTAATTAACAAAAGCAGAAACGTGGGGTAATCGGCAAGCAGTATGATCATTTTTTGAAGTCCATATAAAAAAAGCATATATTCTATTGTACAGACTAAATAAAATGACTCATGGGATTGAGATAAATTTTGGTGAGAAAAGAACTGTAGTACCGCAATCTTCTTTCTGCCAATTTCCTGCTGTCATTTCTTCCTTAGAACCAGTGATTCCTTGAAGAGGAGCAATTTTACAAGTGCCAGTAAATTTATATTACTAATATGTATTCAAATACATATGAAAGATTCACGAAAGATTCTCCACATTGACCACGTCAAATATGGAGTGATTCCCAATTAAATTTGTGAAAATATTTCTTTCTTTCAACAAGACTAACTTCTCAGATGCAAGTTCTTTTTACAGAAGTTCAGTATCTTGTATTGTGCTTCCACATATTCTACCAACACTATCATCAAGTTTGCAGATGACACAATGTGGTTGGACTTGTTTCAAGAGAAGACGAGGCAGCCTACAGGGATGAAGTCCAAAGACTGACAGCGTGGTGTTCAGAGAACAATCTTGTCTTGAACTGCTTTCAGGTTCTTGGTATGCATTTTGCTGAAGTTCTCTCTTGCACTACCAATACCATCGCAATAGTTAAAAAGGCACAACGATGACTCCATGCCCTGAGAATTCTTAAGAAGGTTAAACTGCAGGAGAAATGGTGTCCTTTTATCGCTGCTCCATTAAGAGTGTGCTGGCCTACTGCACTCTGACGTGTTTTGCCAGCTGCTCGGCAACCCATATGAGGGACCTTCAGAGGGTCATCAGTAAAGCCCAAAAGATTATCAGCTGTGCACTGCCCTCTTTGGAGGATTTATTCAGATCTCTCTGCCTCAGTAGAGCAGCCAAAATCCTGAAAGACCCTTCCCATCCTGGTCATCATCTGTTTGACCTGTTACCTGCCAATAGGCATTTTAGGTCCATTAAATCATGGACAAACAGACTTAAAAACAGTTTTTACCCCAGAGCCATATATGAACTGAATACCGCCAAACATTGAAGAGTGTTCATTTAAAATTTATGTTTGCACGGAATGGCATTCCAGAGACATTAGTAAGCAACAAGGGTCCACAATTCTGTGGACAAAACATGAAAGCATTCACCATAGATTACAGATTTGAGCATGTGACCAGTAGCCCTAAGTACGCACAAAGCAATGGCAAGGCAGTGAAGAACCTGCGCAGTCAAGAAAGCAAAAGACCCTTACCGTGCATTATTGGCGTTCATAGCCACACCACTGAGCAATGGCTACAGTCCAGTCCAATTGCTAATGGGACGCTGCCTTCACACGACTCTATCAACCCTTCCAGAGAGGTTGCAGCCGGTTCTCCCAGGCCTGCTACATCTCAAGAACAAGGAGGAGGAGGTGTAAGAATGCGAAGTGGTATAACGAGTGACCTGGAAAAGCTGGCATTAGGAGATGAGGTGTGGATCTTTGATGCATACAGTAACTACTGTGCACCACAACCTAGGGTCGTACATGGTTAGCGGACCACATGGGACACTGAGAATCGCCAGCATCTCGTTCCCATACCAGTCTCTCCAAGTGAAAAGCAACAAGAGCACAGGGCAGAAATGCACACTCCTGCAAAGGCAGATCCAGAGACTCTGCTGACTGAAACACAGAGCTCACCTGGCATAATAAGAACAAGATCAGGATAAGACTGCAGAGACTGAATCTGTAGAGACTATAAAACAGCCAGAGTCAAGAAAGACTTGTGTATTGTAAATGTTGTATCAGAATGCGTAAAGGTAACTGTAGCGAGTGAACCCACAGAAATTGGGGCATCGAATGCAAAGTAAGGGGGAATGTGGTGTACATGGATCAGGCCGATGATGTCATAAGGTGGGACTTCCACATCTTGGAGAGAGAGGCTCAGGAAAAAGTCTGCACATGTAGATATTCACTAAGTGTATGTTAAAAAGTTACAAGTGCGACTCCAGGCTCAAGGTCATTTTTATAACGAGCGTGGCTGACTACTGTATTGTGGATGGATATATGACAAAAAAGGCAGGCAACCGAACCAACATTTTGTCATACCTTGATGAAGGGTTCAAAACCGAAATGTTGGTTTTGTATCTTTGCTATAAAAAGTACACTGTTTGACCTGCTGAGTTTCTCTAACATTGTGTTTTTATATAACCATTAACCAATTTTTTTAATGTATTAATATTTTGGTTAATGTATTTGATGTATCAATCTAAACTAGGAAGACCCATATTTCTACATAATCTGGTGTTAATTGACAAAACACATGCAAGGATGCATCTTTCATTCAACATCGGCAAAACAATGGTTCTCTGACAATTTTCACTATTGCAATTAAAGACCTCAAAAAATATGTACCACATCTCATATCTTGGGAGCTATTCCTCCAAGATGGAAGATTTTAATGATGAAATTCACCTTTGCTTTCAATATACCCACACCTTTCTTTCTAAATAAAAGGGTTTAAGGCCTGAAGCTCAGTAGAAATCCATGGTTTATTAGACAGCAGCAATCTCTGTTCTCCCACATACTTCTGAGAAGACAATAACCCTAGTTAGGTAACTTTACAACTGACAATACTGCTGCCTGTTCACTTTAAGCAGCAGCAAGGTGCTCTAAATTGATACAATAGTAAGCAATGAAAAATCTTGCCGTGAACCTACACATGGAATGCAACCTTGAGGAAGAGAAAACAGAAAAGAGTAGAAGTTTCCTCGTAAGTGCAACAAATAGCAGGGCTTGGGGATACCAAAGAAAACTGGAAGTATCAAAACAGGTATAAAAGGATAAATCAGACACAAAATAAAGTAGGTGCGATGTCTGGAAACAAAAATGGAAAAGCAAAAGGAGAAGAAATGGGAAGATACGAGAGTAGCCAATGCAAGTGGTAGTGGCTGTGTAGTTAAAAGAATGAGGAAAATGCTATATTTGGCATAATCTGGAATACAGTACCAGAAGAGAATAGAGAAAAAAAATCTGAGACTTAAAAATATGAGATACAAAATTGGAATGCCTGATCATCTGAAGGGTTATAGAAGTGACATTAATGATCTTGTACATTTTTTTCAAAAATTAAGGATTTGATTGATCTTAGCAATCTTACAAACAATGCAACAATTTAACATTTTTAATTAACTAAAATGCATCTATTTTCATCATAATAATAAAAATATAATTTCAATACCAGATGAATGGCGTAAATATAGATTGGGCAATGAGAAGGCAGCATATTTATGCATGATACTGTTTTGGCATAGTATTTCCACTAGTTTAACAATTAATGCACTAAAATTACACTTATTAAAATTATGCACAGACAAATGAAAACAACCTTAAGGTGCTATGTTTAATATCTTCTGTATGTTGTGTCATTTCTTGTACCATAATTTGAAGCTTTCATTTCCAGCATCCAACCTAATGCTCAATTTGGTTTAACGTGTGAGCGTTGAACACACATGCTGCCATATAGAGAAACCGTTGGCAAGTACCATCATGAATGAAATGCCAATGAGGAAGCAAATTTCTGAATCTCAGTGTAAGTTTATCATGCTTTGATGCCCTTTTAGCCCAGTCAATCATCTCTTTCACTGTCAAAACAATGGTGGAAAAACTCAGCAGGTGTATTTTATGTAGCAAAAATAAAGATGTATGAAGTTGCATCAGTGTCTGGTATGGAAGACTCAGGACAAGAAAATACTCCAAAGTGTTGTTAACTTGGCCTGCTACATCATGGGCATCAATCTTCACTCCATCAAGGTGGTGTCTTAAGAAAGTAGCCTCTATTAAGAACACCCACCACCAGTCCATGCCCTCTTTATACTGGCACCATCAGGAAAATGGTACAGGAGCCTAAAGACAAGCACTCAGCAAATAAGGACAGGTTCTTCCCTCTGCCATCAGATTTCTGAATGAACAATGAATCATAGACACTACCTTACATTGTCTCTTTATTGCATTATTTTTATTTATTTGGTAAGGTGGCTTGTATAAACGTTTGCACTGTGATGCTACTGCAAAACAGTGAATTTCGTTACGTGTTCATGACAATAAATTCTGATTCTAGATTCTAAAGATTCCAACCTTATGGGCCTGAGTCCTTCATCAAGGTTCCTGAAACATTGATTATGTATCTTTTTCCTTGCTATATAAAGAACACTGTTGACCTGCTAAGTTTCTCCAGGATTACGTTTTTAACTTCAATCACTAGGTCTGCAGACTTTCAGATTCAGATAAACAAACTGACTGCAATATAGAGAAGAAAATGATAAAGTACAAAATTATGGTTCCTTATATGAGTCCCTGATTCAGCTTGTCGTTGGGCCTGATGGTGAAGGGGTAACAGCTGCTTCTGAACATGGTGATCCTTGTGGCACCTGATGGTAGTAGCGAGAACAGAGTGTTACCGCGTGGTGTAGATCATTGATCCTCAATGATTGCTGCTTCTCTCTGAAGGCAGCATTTCCTGCCATCACCTTCTTGTTCTCGAAGGTGGGGAGAGTTTTGCCTGTGATGTTCTGGGTTGCGTCCACTACTATTTGCAGGGTTTTCCGCTTGGGGGTATTGGTGCCCCCATACCACACCATGATGCAGCCAGTCAGCACACTTTCCACCAGACATCTGCAGAAATCATCTTCTTCAATCATCTCTTTCGCAACTGGTGACTGGCTTCAGCTCCACTCATCCCATGATAACTGTGCAACCACGTTGTTCTGCAAGCAAAATCCCTACCTAGGATAAAACACAAAAGTCTGCAGACACTGTGGTTGAAGCAAAAACACAATGCTGGAGAAACTCAGCAGGTCAAACAGTATATTTTATATAGCAAAAATATGTAATCACATTTGGGTCATACCTTGATGAACCAAAACATTGGTTATGTATTTTTATCTTTGCTACAAAGTACACTGTTTGACCTGCTGAGTTTCCTTCAGGCACCTGTCTACATTTTGCTCATACCTTGATGAAGGGCTCAAGCATGAAACGTTGGTTATGTAGCTTATAGCCTATATAAAGTGCACTGTCTGACCTACTGAGTTTCTCCAGCATTGTGTCTTTTCCACTAACCAGGAAGTGCAGCAGCTCACCTCGAAGATGACATCACGCGATTTGAATCCCTGTCTCACCTCGAAGATGACGTCACGCAATTTGACACCCTGTCTGCCGCCTCGCCTACGTGACGTCACTCGATTTGATTCCCCTGCCGACAACCCCCTCCGCTCCGTGACGTCACTCGATTTGAAGCCCAGCCCTCGTGCCCGACCGCGCGCCCTGGCTTCCCGCGCGGACACCACCTGCCCTCCCCGCCCCTCCATTGGCTGGCCGCGGACTCCTCCGACGCCCCCGTTGGCTGAGCCCGCCGTCAATCAGGCTGGATGTCCCCTCCCGTCTCCCATCCGGTGAGGCGGAGGAGCGGCACCTCGCCTCCGTGTGGGGAAGCGACCGGACAGCAGAGGCCTGTCTCCGCCGACAAGCCGCCCCCAACAAACAGGAAACCCGCACCAAATCCCCACCTTTAAAGTCAACACCCCCGTCCCACCAGCGTGTTAACCTCCCAATTAGTTCTGGCAACGGCCTACAATCATCAATCACCACAGAAAAATCATCAAAATCATCATAAAAAGTTCAATTTACTTCATAACTATCAAAACAAAGAATAAAAATTAGCTATTTCCCCGCAAATGAATAGTTAAGAGTCTAACAACCGCCATTTTGTGCCTGAAAAATCTTTTTTGGCCTCGTCATATTAAAATAAATTCATCTTTTTAATCTCTTTGACTGAGAATTTTGGTTCATATTTTATCAGGTATAAGTGTTTCTGTTTATCGCACGAAGGTTTTTTTTGCCGAGGAGTAGAGAGAGAAAAAAAGAATCACCTTTGTGGCGTAAGTTGTTGTTTGACGGGGTAACAGTCGCCAGGACTACGGTGGCTATGGCGCTCGTCCTCAAGGCAACAGTTGCTAGCCTCCGGAATCAACCCAGGCAACGCAGCGCCGGAACTCCCGCCCACCTCCACCGTTCTGACTGGCTGGCCGCCGACAGAGGCCCACCCTCCCTCCGCGGCTATTGGTGCTCCGGCAGCACCCCGTCCACTCCTCGGTTTCGATTGGTTGTCGCCGACGCCGGTCTGCGCAGTGTCCCTCCCTCCCCCTTCCGCGCGACGATGACGACAGCGACGCGCGGAGTGCGCATGGGCAGCACGTACGGGTACGTGAGTCGCTCTGGGAGATGTAGTCATCGTGGCTGGCCTTGTACTATCTCCACAATTGTCCAAAATCAAAATAATAAGTATCCTGGAAATCATAAATAAAAATAGAAAACGTTGAACAGGTCTACAACATATGCAGAGACAAAAAGAAGGCAAGGTATCAACGAAACATTAGCAGTTTCTTTCTACTCCGATGCTAATGGACCTGTTGAATATTTGCCATGTTTTCTGCTTTTATTCTCCATAATAGTCGAACAGGAGTGTGGGGCACACCATATTTCAATCATTGTACTGGCTGTCCCACCTCTGATACTGCAACTCCTTCCCCTCCAGGATCCCCAATGAAGGCGGTATCACCCAATCCCCTTCCTCAGGACTGCCTTGGAATCAGGCCAACAGCACGCAAGATATGACTGTACGTTTATAGTGATTAAAGCCTATTCCGGCCTGTCGGGACTAATAGATAGCATTACAATTTAATCGCTATACTTGAGCAGAGATGCTGGACACTGACCCCAAGGATCCAGAGGCCTCCGATCAGTGGCTGCGCTGCCTAAACTCCTTCATTGAGGTGACACAACATCCGGGATGAAGATGATAAGAGACACCTACTGTTTGCATTGGTCAGCCAGCAGATAATTAGCGACTTACTCAACCGCTATAGGGCTCCTGTAGAAGCAGTATCTGGTCCCAAAGGACGTGATCTACACCAGATGCCTCCTGGCCACCTGATGAGTCCATAGACGAATATATATGATCCTTGCAGGAGTTGGGGAGAGCTTGTGGCTGCACCGAAGTTATGAAAGCCATCTATCAGGAGGATTGATCAGGTCTGATCATTATCAGGCAAAGGACACTGCAGGACGTGGCCAATCTCGCAAAGGCAGTAGAGACGGCCCAACAGAATGCAGAGGTTTACTCCACTGGCAGCACAGCTTCCACGTGGGAAATTTGGGTGCTGCCATATTGGATGTGGGGTCCCAAACTGCAGCTGCTGTCACCGAGCACCTTAAGTGCTATTGCTGAAGCCAGACAAAACTGTCCTACCAGAAGTGTGACCTATTCCAGCTGCGGAAGAAAAGGACACCTCCAATGGGTATGTAGGTCCAGTCATTTCCCCTTGCAGCGTTGCATGCGAACAGCGACTATTGCCATCTTGGACCGCGTCACTTTTGGCCCCACTTCCAGTCGTGGAAAACAGCACGGCAGGGGATCAAGCATGACGGCCTGAGTTGATGTCACTTGTGTTTTCACTTCTGGCGCCGATGGGGGCAGCCATCTTCGGGGCAGACATCTTGCAGGCCACTGACATGCACATACAGTAGCTGCAAGTGAGACAACAAACTGACGCTGCCATCCATCATTCTGGATCAGAGCAGTCCACACCAATTAGTGACGTCTACCATGGACACTGAGGTAAATGGCTGCATTACGAATTGCTTATTTGACATGGACCTGGGAACTGTACAGCCCTACTCCCTCATAGTGACCCCAAGCAAGTGTAAAATCTCATTGGCCTCCAAGTCCCATTGAAACGAAATCCGAGGGAGATGCACAGTAAAACTAACTTTGGGTGGCACCGTTCAAGAATTTAAAATTGCTTGTGATGCCACAACTCTGTGCACCAGTCAAACTGGGGCTTGACTTCCAGTGCAAACTTAAAAGTGTTCTGATGGAATATGACACCCCCCACCCCCCTCACTGTCCGTGATAACCAACTTTTAAACCACCCACCTGTTTTCCCGAACACATTAGGATGATACGAACACCACCCACCAGGTCCCTCCTCAGTATGACGACAAATGTGACCCAGCATGAAAAATCCTTTTCCTTCCCCAGGAGGTCGACATTAGGAACCATGCTACTGGTCTGGCTGATGTCCCCAGGACCTGTGCTACTCTGGAGATACACCAGAACCCACAAAGCAGACCCCCTAGTCAAGAAGGTCCACCTCCTCCATGCCTACGTGCAGTACCAGAATGGGCGGAGAGGCACTGTCTCAGTCCGTGACATGTCTTATGCAGGGGCCCCCACAACTGATGCACTTGTTGATCGACCAGCACCCCTCCCCTTCCCCGCGAATAGCAGAGACAGGGCTGAGGATCTGACTCAACCATCGGCACCACCTGCACTGCCCCAACCTCAACCCACACACCCTCTCCCCCCACCCCTGAACCAGCTCCAAATGATTCTGTTCAACCATCTGAATCACAGCCCGTCACACAGAGCACTGCCCAGGAGCCTTACAGCAACACCACAGTTTGACGGATGAAAACATCGGATAGGCTGAACCTGAACCTCTGGCACTTTACCCCACTGGAGTTTATTTCAAAAGAAGGGGTGAATGTGGTGGAACACTGCATTGCAGTCATTGTACTGGCTGTCCCACCTCCAATACGGTAACTCCTCCCCCTCCAGGATTCCAAATAAAGGTGGTATCGCCCAATCTGCCTCCCTCAGTACAGGATTCAGGCCAACAGCATGTAAGCTATCTTTGTGAGTTAATGGTGATTAAAGCCTATTAATCTTAACTTCTGGCCCATCGGGTCTAATTGATAGCACTACAGAGAAATAAACTAATTTATGAGTTATCTTAATTCAGATCCCTACTGGGGGGAAAAAAAACTATTCACTTGATGAAAAGAACCAGACAGAAATGACAAAATAACATGCTTTTCAGAATCAGAATTTAATGTCATGAATGTCACAAAATGTGTTGTTTTGCAGCACATCACAGTGCAAACATTGCAATAAATTATATTTCAGAAAAAATAATAGTGCAAGAGAAAAGGATAAAGTGAGGCAGTGTCTGTGGTTCATTGTCAATTCAGAAATCTGATGGCTGATGGGAAGAAGCCATCCTTACACCACCGAATCAGAAACTGAGGCTTCTGTACCTTTTTTCTCCAATGGTATCAATGTGAAGAGGACATGGCCTGGGTGGATATGACCTTGAGGATATGGAGGCTGCTTTCTTAAGACACCCCCTCTTGGAGGTCCTCAGCGGAGTGAAGTCTGGTGCCCATGATGTCGCAGGCCGAGTTAACAATCCTCTGTCCTGTGCATTGGCACTTCTGTTGCAGACAGGGATGCAACCAGTCAGAATATTCTCGATGGAACACCTGTAGAAAGCTGAACCAAAATTAACCTGTAGAAGTTGTATGATTTCGAGAATATTTAGTATTATTTTCATATTGCACAATTCTGGGGACAGTGGAAGCTCACCCCCCAACCCCCCCCCCCCACCCCACCCAAGATGGCACATCTCCTTTTTTCCCTTATTTCCTGTTTTTCAAATTATTTTCCTTTACTGGTTCAACAGAGGAATGGTTTCCTAAACCAAGAATTCTGTCTTTTAATTATTGTTATAAATTTACTTTCTCAAAGAGTAAGTCTGAGGCGGGACTCAGGAAGCATCCCTTGCTTTGATTTGCAATAATAAACATTATAGTTTATATCATGTGTAGAGGGAACCAGGAATGATCATGATGACTTTTAATGCTCTTACCTTTGACCTGCATCCTGCATTTTTTTTTAATGGTTTTCATTCTGCTGTTTGCTTGTGAGCAAAATTCTTCTTTGAGCAGGCATCCAGATCCTATTTTGGACTAGATGTTTAATATCCTAAGTTCAAGTTTATTTATCATCTGATTGGACAAGTGCAATCGGACTAAAGAGCATTCTTTGGTCCTCGGTGCAAAATCATGCAAATGCACAGGAACACATCCAGACAATATTTAAAGAGAGCAGCTCAAATCCAAGTTTAAATTTGAAACGATTGTTTGGGTATTTATATATTTGGTATTCCTGTTATAAAACAACAAATTCAGCAAAAATGTTGATTCATCCCCCCGTCATCAGATTTCTTAATGGACAATGAACCACAGACACTCCATCCTATTTTCTTGCATTATTTTTTATTTATTTTTTGTAGGGTGGTTTATATGAATGTTTGCCCTGTGACGCTTCTGCAAAACAACGAATTTCGTGACATGTCCATGACAATAACAAATAATTCTGATTCTAGAAAGAGGGTTTTGCTGCCTGTCTGTGAATTTTCAAGTAAACTTCTTTTTTCTAGTCTAGAATGAACACCTTCGTCTCCTTTCAACGATGGGGATGTGAAACTAGTGCTGTAATCTGCTGGACTTCAGATGCAGCAGTGTGGCTGGCAGAGGCACTCCCACACAGCTCCAGTAATCCCAACCCAGCATGGAGTCTGTATGGAGTTTGCATGCTTTCCTTGTTATTGTGTGGGTAGTTACAGTTGTCGGCCTCATCAGCAACAACAATGAGTCTCACTACGCAGAGGTGGAAAATTTTGTGAAATGGTGCAAGAAGAACAACCTGAGTGTCAATGTGGACAAGAAGAAAGAGATGATCATGGGCATCAGGAGGACCAGGAATGACCACCCTCCAATACACATCAACAACTCTGTAGTCGAGAGTGTGCAGAACACAAAGTTCCTTGGAGTCCACTTAACTAGTGACCTATCGTGGATACACAACTTTTCCTCACTTGTCAGGAAGACACAACAGTGACTGGACCTTCTGAGAAGATTGAAGTGGGCAAGGCTATCAGTCACCATCATGTCAACTTTCTACATGAGCTTTATCAAGAGCGTCCTGGCTGGCTGCATCACAGTGTGGTATGGTTGCTGCAGAGAAATAATTGGAGGTCAATCCACAGGACCATAAGAGGGATAGAGAGGATCATTGGGCTCTCTCTCCCCCTCATCGATGTGATCTACCAGGTTTGTTGTCTGAAGACGGTGTGCAAAATTGTTGAGGATCCCTTCCACCCTGCACTCAGCATCTTTCAGCCATTCCCGTTAGGGAGATACAGGAGGGTCAGAGCCAGCACCACCAGGCTGAGGAACAGCATCTCCCCACGGGCAGGGAGAATGCTGAACGACGAAAGGAACTGCTCACATTGACCCTCCGAGACTCTCATATTCGCAAAACAATATTTATTTATTTATTTGTATCTATGAATACTTGTATTGTTTCTCTGTATGTATGTGTGTTACGTCTTGTGTGTCTGCAGGCTTTGCACTGAAGAACGCTGTTTCATTGCGTTGTACTTGTGTAATCGGATGATAATGAACTTGACTTGGTTTCCTCCATGGGCTCCAGTTTCCCCCATCCCCTCCCCCGTGTATTCCAAAGGCACATAGGTTGCCCTTAACATGTGCATTTGGGAAGCTGAGGAGTATGTGAGGAGAACAAACGGTGGTTACTGGCAGATTGATGATTGAAGTGGACTTGGAGGCTTTAGCGCCTGCAGGATAACTCTTTATCTCAAACCACATCAAGCCTCACTTAGGTCTTGTCTCAATACTTGAGAATAATGTTGAGCTCAGGACAGAATAGGACGCTGGATACTTTCGGACAGCATTGTCCGCATTGAATTAAATAAGCACCCATACTGAACTACTTCCTCTGAGGTGAATCGCGACACCACTCACCATCCTGACTTGGAATTACGTTGCTCCTCCTTCACAGTCACTGAGTCCACTGTTATTAGGCCATTTTGATCATTAGCGCATCCGTCAGCGGAACGCTGTTACAGCACTAGTGAGCGTGATTTGAAACCAGCACTGTCTCTAAGGAGTTTGTACATTCTCCCCATGTCTATGTGGGTTTTCCCTGGGTGCTATAGTTTCCTCCCACTCTTCAAAATGTACAGGGTGGGGGGGGGAGTTGTAAGTTAATTGGCTATAATTGGGCTGCACGGGCTTGTGGGCTAGAAGGCCCTGTTACTGTCATGTATGTCTAAATTGTAATAAGAAATCTTGCAACACCCTCCCAGGTGGTCTGGAGGGAGCACTTTCAGCACGCAGACTCCGGAGGCCCATAGTTGGCTCACTGCCCCATTTTTAAAGAGCAATCATGGATGGATAATACATGTCGGTCTTGCCAGCAGTGTTTAGAAAATGAAAAAATAAACATAGATGGGAGGAAAGATAAGTTAGTTTTCACTGATTTCTTGAATGACTGTGAATAGTTATCGTGAGAAGTTAGAATTCAGTCCAGGGAGAGATCTACTGAAATAAGACTCCAGATACCTCTGTAAAAAACACAGGAATTCAGCAGGTCTCACAGCTCCCAGAGGAGGTAATGATTTATAACTGAAGTTTCAGGCCTGAGACCTTCAGAGGTATATTTTTTTAAACATGCAGCAAGGTAAAGGCTCTTTTGGCCCAGGATCCCATTCCGCCCAATTACATCCAATTGACCTACAACCTATGTACGTTTCCATGAGTGGGAGGGAACCGGAGTGGCCGGAGGGAAGCCACACAGACACAAGGATAAAGTACAAACTCCTTACAGACCACGCCAGATTCAAACCTGCGTCTCTGGCACTGTAAGAACGTTGTACTAACTGCAACGCTAACCGTGCTGCCCCTTTCTCAGGGTATGAGTAAAAAACAAGCAGGGACCTGAATTAAAAGAAAGGGCGTGGGAGGAGTACAGACCTTGAAGAAAGGCTCAGGCCCGCCGCAGCTGATCTCCGAAACAAGCCAAATTGGGCGTGGAAGTTGCCCACCTGACAACACTGCTGCTGAGTTCCTCCAGCATTTCTGTATTTTAACGATAATCACAGCGTCTGCAGACTTTCACTCCAGTAACATCTGGCAAGGAAGGAACCAGACTAAGTGACTGACCCTGTTACCGTTAACCTGCCAGTTTTTCAGCAATACTTCCTTTGCATGAATTATCATAAATCTTGCTAAAAAAAAGTAAGATCACTCAACCAACATATTCTTACAATGTTTATCTAAACTAAGTCAACTAAACAAGAAATGCAAAACGACTTCATTGTTAGGTCCATTTGTTGGTCTCTGAAGAATGAAGAATAAAAAGATCATCATTTATTAAAAAATAAACTATTTAGGGCAACCAAGATTTTAATATTTATGGCTTTTTTTAAGCATTCCGAAGGAATCTTTTACCCTTTGACTGAAGGAATATGCTTGCAGGTGAATAAGGCTTTTCAAGCACACAGAATCAGAAGAAAAATTTATTGTCACAAACATGTCACAAAATTCTTTGTTCTGCAGCAGCATACCGTGCAAACATTTGTATAAACCACCTTACAAAATAAATAAAAATAGTGCAAGATAAAGGAAAAGACAAGGTGAGGCAGTGTCTCTGGTTCATTGTTCATTCAGGAATCTGAATCCTTGTGCCGTTGAGGGCTCGTCTTCAGGCTCCTGTACCTTTTTTACCCTGGTAGCAGAGCGAAGGGGGCATAGCCTGGGTGGTGGGGGTCCTTGAGGATAGAAGCTGCTTCCTGAAGACACTGCCTTGTGAAGTCTGGTGCCTGTGATGTCACAGGTTGAGTTAATAACCCTCTGGAGTTTTTTCCTGTTCTGAGCATTGACAACTCCATACCAGACAATGATACAACCAGCCAGAATGCTCTCCATGTTACACCTGTAGATGTTTTCGAGAGTCTTCGGTGACCTACCAAATCTCCTCAAACTCCTCACAAAATAAATGCGGGAGGTTTGTGGAAGGTGGGTGATTTACTTTTACTTCAGTGCTGCCCTCATGGAGAGCACGGCACGTCTTTGGTTACAAGTTCTTAGCAGCTGACACAGGGCTGTACATCAAACAGCTGCAGCATTAATGCACCCTGCTTTTTGAGCCACTCCAAAAGGAGGAACAATAAACAAGAATGTAAATACTTTGGGAGGATGTCTACATAATTGGTTGGAGGCTAAGTGAACTCTTTGCTTTAACGTATTTGAGAAATTCATGGTGAAGTCCATATGAGTTTTAAAACGGTTTATTAATTAACACAAAATGACTTGTAATATCCATGGTAATGTTCTTAAACTTGGTAACGGTAATAGTAAATGTCTAACGACCAGTATCTTCGGTAACATAACATTCAATTCCCTTGATAATGGTCAACAGAAAATATTGGAACCTCACTCACCCACTGTCTTTTCCGCCATTACAGTCAACGCAGGCTAAATAACTGCTCCAACTGTGCAAAACTTTTTGTGCATTATTTTTATGTATTGTTGTAGACAGAGCTGGTTTTAAGCCTATTTGACCAATTTGATCAAATTGGGCCCCACGCCTCAAGGGGACCCTATGCATGTGTTTGAGACCAGGCCTTGAGCAGACAACACTGTGACGGACTTCGTTTAAACTGGTAAGAAAATAATACTATAGGCCTTATAAACTGAGGGATTTGTCAGTGAACTTGTGAAGTTATTGCCCTTAATTGATCGTACTATCTCAGTGAAATATGTTTAGGGAATATGTCTTTGATTAAACTACTGGTTATAGGCCTCCTTTATCTCCCTAGCCAAAAATTTCATGTTTCGTATTCATTTGACCCAGTAAGATCGATGTATTCCGGAGCTGATGAAGCATCTCTTATTATTATCAAGATCAAAACAGGCTATAGGCTAATCAATAAGAGAACTTGTACTTTAATATGAGATTGAGATAGTGTCATGCTAGCCTAGGGCCTAGCCTATAGCCTAGGCTTAAGCAGTTAGTCTGAACGTAAATAGCCTAGGCCTAAGCGTAGAATTTCTGACAATATTAGCAATCATAGATGGAATTGGTGAGGATATTCGGATGAAAAACCCCGAAGTTAGGTTAGTTTAAGTTGATCTTTACTAGGCTAGGTCGCTGTGGAGGTTATAGCCTACATCTTTACGAGCTGGTTTACAAGGTTATTCAGCTATAGAGACATGTACGGTATATCTCAGGGTTATTCATCTTTGCAAGATCCAGATATTCTTAGCAAGGCTGTCTCTGTCATTGTTTCATAATTTTGCAGTAGTTTGATTTAGTATCAAAATAGTACTAGGCTACTGTTACTAACTATGCTATTGCACTGCCAGGGCTTAATATAGCCTATTTCATGTTTTTGGTGATTTGGAACAGGTGCAGTTTAGCTTGACCATGTGGAAATTGTTTTCTTCGGGGGCGAATTTCATCCGTTACATGCATCAGTTTTTCCACCGATTCTCTAGCCAAATATCTAGTGGCAAACTAGCGCTAGACATTTGACTAGAAAATCAACTAAAAAAATGGCAAAATTAAAGTGCATCCCCCCGTTCTGGAATGTAACCTTAACTAACATAACCTTACCTAATCTAACTAACCTAACCTAACTAACCTAACCATGTGATAGTACAGATCTATCATCAATGTATATAGTGTATATAGTTATAGTATCTAGACTGTGCTTACAGCGATTGGCTGAGAGCTTAGCCACGCCTACTGTCTGGGCCTTAAAGGGTTGTGTCCCTAGCCAGGTCGGATCATTCCGGACTGGTCGGCCACCTGTGAAGAGCACCTGTCTTTTCTTGCTGGGCACTGGGACCTGCTGTGCTTGTCCCTCCCGCAGAAATAACATTTTGGGTTCGCAGGGGGCAGTGTAGCAGCAGCCGACAGGCTGTCAGTATATTGGGGGGTGGTAGGGTAGAAGGGCACTCTACTCACATCAGAATGTGGGGTTCAGTCCCTAGAGAGCTCGTTTGACTTTAAGGCTGTATCCTCCATTGTGATTGCAATCCGGGCCACGTCCTCTAGTTTTTCTACCCCTTGTTCGAGCAAGCGCAGCCTCACTTCATTCGATCGGAGCCCGGCCATATAGGCATCCCGGACGAGATCGTTTGTTTTCTTGGCAGCAGTTTTGTCCACACAGTTACAGTCCTTGCCCAACGCCTTTACTACTTGTAAATATGCCCTGCTGGACTCGCCGGGCTGTTGCTTCCTTGACGCAAGCACGAGCCGGGCATGAACTCTGTTCATTGGTTGATCGTACAGTTCTTTCAGTACCTTTATGGCTGCGGTTTAAGTGGTCTCATCCTGGATGTTCTCATAGACTCTCAAGGACACCATAGACAGCAATGCTGTTAGACGCTGGTTATCCTCCTCCACCTCAATGAGCCTTAGGAAGTTTTCAAAGTTCAACAGCCAGAACTTAAAGGCTTTGAAGGCTGTAGCTGACTGTGGGTCGATGTCAAGTTTTTCTGGCCGAGTCAGACGCTCCATCCCTTTTTAAAAAAAATTCTTTTTGCTAATAAAGTTGTAGAGCTCGTCGAAAGAACCAAAGACTTGTTGATCCAAACCAAGGCTTTTATTAGCAAAAGACAGGAGCTCTTCACAGGTGGCCGACCAGTCCGGAATGATCCAACCTGGCTAGCGACACAACCCTTTAAGGCCCAGACAGTAGGCATGGCTAAGCTCTCAGCCAATCGCTGTAAGCACAGTCATTACACTCTAGATACTGTAACTATATACATTGGTGATAGGTCTGTACTATCACAAACCATTACTTAAAAAAGGCAATTCTTACCTTATTCGAAGTTGTCGTCATTCAAAAAATCCAGAATCGGTTGCTTGTTTTGCTGTTTGGTGGAGTTCACAAGTTGGGAGTTGGGTGCGTTGTTCCAAGGTCAGCTGCTGACCTTGGAACAACGTAAAGCTAAGGAGCAAAATGACATGGGATTGACGTTGGTTTCTTACATTGTACCAACGACGATTACAACATTGTTTCACTGTTTAGAGGAACAGAGGAAAAAGATGGTCATGAGAGTGCACACAATGGAAACTTTTTAGGTCTTGTTGAGCTGTTTGGAAAGTTTGACCCTGTTCTTGAAGAACATTTGCAAAAAGTCAAAACCAACAAAATTCATAATCACTATTTAGGAAAAGATACTCAGAATGAACCTTGGACATTATGGCTGCAGCTGTTTTGAATGAGATACTGAAACGCGTAAAAGCAGCTAAGTACTACGCTATAATTTTAGACTGCACACCTGATATGAGACACCAAGAGCAAATGTCTCTAACGATCAGGTATGTGTCTGATGGTAACTTGGCTCCTTCAGGTGTTTATGAGCATTTCATAAAGCTTATCCAGGTTAAAAGTAGCACAGGAGAAGATTTATAAAAAACACTATTAAACACACTGAAGGAATTAAATTTAGAGGTGAAAGACATTCGAGGCCAAGGCTATGACAACAGTAGCAACGTGAAAGATCACAGATCTGGAGTACAAGCACGACTGTTGAAGGATAATTCAAGAGCTTTCTTTGTACTCTGTGCATGTCACAATTATAACCTTTTTCTCGGAGATGTAGCCAAGTGTTGTCCAGATGCTATAACATTTTTTGGGATCTTGCAAAGGATCTACATATTGTTCTCAGCATCAACTAAGAGGTGGGCAATTTTTAACAAACATGTACCCAGGTTATCAGTGAAACCCTTGAGCAACACAAGGTGGGAGTGTCAGATTGATAGTGTTAAAGCTGTTCGATATCAGGTTGGAGAAGATTATGATCCACTTGTGGAAATATCAGAGATAACAGATGAACCCAAGGTAAAAGCAGAAGTTGAATCTTTAGCAAACCAGCTAAAGGCTACAAATTTTTAGTTTCTTTGATATTTTGGCATGAAGTATTTTTTAAAGTTAACTATGTAAGCAAGGAACTACAAGGTGAAACAAAGGACATTGATGGAGGCATGGAGTCATTTGAAAAACTATTATCATGGCTAAGAATTTATAGAGAGGGCAGTTTTAATGATGTCCTAATAGGTGCAAATGAATTGGCTGAAGCTGTTGAATTACCATTGGAGTTTAGACAATTTCAAGAAAAAATGCTACGTAGAAGGAAGAGAATATTTTTATATGAGGCAAAAGATCAAGTTTTAGATGATCCAAAAGAAGCACAGAGTTCAGTGCTTCAGCTTAATGCTAGACAAAGCTATTCAATCTTTAGAGTCTGGATTTAAGGAATATTTGGATTTTTAAATAACTTTCAGAGCTTACAAAAGGCGGAAATAAGGAAACACAGCAGACATTGAAGCAGCTTTAACTGACAGCATACTAAAACAGAGCACTGATGGAGGGGTAGTTACTGAAACAACTAAAGACGTGAATGGTTATCTGTTGGCCGAAGAAGCTCTGAAAACTTTTCTTCTCTTCAGTGTTGTTAAGCCTCAAGCTCTGTTTGAATACCTGATAGTATACAATCAATTCACAGCATTTCCTAATGTTTTTATTGATTTGAGGATTTACTTAACAATGCCTGTAACAGTCACATCAGGCAAAAGAAGTTTTTCAAAACTAAAACTGATTAAAACATACTTACGGTCAACAATTTCACAAGAGAGACTAAACAATTTGGCGATGCTATCTATAGAAAATGACATTACTAAAACCATTGACTTTGAAATTATTTTGAAAGATTTTGTAAATAAAAAAGCCAGAAAATTATTAAAAAATTAAAACTCATATTGTCTTTCAATATTTAGTATATCAAGCATTTAATGCTTTTTGGCTAAGACTGGCATACTACACGAAATATAAAACATCAATTTCAACTTTTGTAGAATAGAGGCCCCGCTATCAATTTCAGAGCATGTTCATGACGATAAATTCTGATTCTGGTTTTGTCACTGAGGGAAAAAAGTCTGAATTTCCAACCTTCACTGTTTGTCCTCTCAAACATGTCACAGACTTTCAGCTGAAGCTTTGTTCTTATCTGCATGGGTTAGTGCAGTGAGATCTTCATTCGTGGCAGTTGAAATCAGAATTAGAATTTATTGCCAAGAAAATGTCACAAAATCCTTTGCTTTGCAGCAGTGTCACTGCGAATATGGCTACAAAATTGCATTTCAAAATAAGTAAATACTGCAAGAGAATAGGAGAAAGTGAGGTAGGTAGTATCTAGGGTTCATTGTCCATTTGGAAATCTGATGGTGGAGGGGAAGAAGCTGTCCTTGTGCTGCTGGGTGTTTGTCTTCAGCCTCCTTGCTGATGATAGCAGAGTGAAGAGGGCCTGGGTAGTGGTGTTTCTTGAGGATAGAGGCTGCTTTCTTAAGATACCACCTCCTGTAGCTGTCCTCGACCGTGATGTCACTAAGTTAACAACCCTCTGGAGGTTTTTCCTGTCCTGTGCATTTGCACCTCCATTCCAGACGGTGACACAACCAGACAGAATGGTCTCTATGGTAGATATTTTTGAGCATCTTTGGTCATTGCATTATCTTTAAGAAGTTGAAAACAATTGTTCATGCAGTCTTCCTTTTAATGATGGGGGAATGCTTCGATAAGGAGCATCATATAAAAGCTAGTGCCCTCTATTCAGGAGAGGTTCGGAGATATTTCTTGAGGAACTCACATTCCCAGAAGGAGACAGTTCATCACTGAGAGATCTTTGCCAGCCTAGGTTATTATACTGTTTGGAGTCAAGATGGATAAATTGAATGAAGATAATCCAGCTAAAACCTCATTGAATGTCAACCTTGAACATCTGATTGGCTTATTCCTGTACCTGGTATATCAATGACAACCTCCCCAACCAATGAGATTTCACAGTTCTCCCAGCACCCTACCTCGTCCCTGGGAATCCTTGCCAAGAACTGCCAAGGTCTGGAGGAGAAGGCTGTGCAGTAGCATGAAGAAAATGTGAAATCATCCCATCAAATGAAATATATATCTAATCTCTGATTTGACACTAAAGCCTCCTGGTTTTGACCTGCTGCAGAGAATATTGAAAACTAAATCATTTCCTTTTGGGTCAAAAATGATGTAATCACTTGAGATTACTATGTCAGACCACGGACCTGGTAACAATACTTTGACAGACATTACAGGGATTAGAACATGCGAACAGTTCATTGACCTTCAGCTAGACTTATAATTGTTGCCACAAATCAAATTGGTGAAAGAAGCTCTTCTCATGTTTGATTTTCATTGTTAAGTGATTGTGAAGTCAAAATGGTTCTGGGCCATTTGTTTTGTATTTTGATAATGCTTCTTCCTTATAACAGAAGCTGAAAAAGGACAGTAATGAGTCTAGAATTAGATCCTTGAAAGTCTGATAAATAATTCACTGCATATTGATTTTAGACACAGTCAGAATCAGAATTTATTGTCATGAACATGTCACAAAATCTGTTGCTTTTGCAGCAACAATTCAGAAGCAAAATTGCGATAAATTACATTTTTAAAAATGTAAGTTAATGCAAAAGAAGAGAGAAAGTGAGAAATCTATTGGCAGAGAGGAAGAAGCTTTTTTTTTGTACCGTTGGGTGCTGCTGTACCTCCTTCCTGATGGTAGCAGTGAGAAAAGAGCATGGCCTGGGCAGTAGGGGTCCTTGAGGATAAGGGCTGTTTCTGGAGGCGCCGCCTCTTGTACATGCTCCTCAGTGGAGTGGAGTCTGGCGCCTGTTATGGAGGAGGCTGAGTTAATAACCCTCAGTAGCCTGTTCCTGTCCTGTGCATTGGCATCTCCCTACCAGACAGTGATGAGATGTTTAGCAGATAAGATGTTTAAGATGTTTAAGAAAATAGAACCTGAAACTAATTCACATGTTTAAGAGAATGGAAGATGGTTTTTATTGCGAAGAAACAAACTTAGAATGAAAGTATGTAATAGAATAAGGGACAGCAGATGCTGGAATCCGGAGCCAAGCACAACCTGCTGGAGGAACTCAGCAGGTTGAGCAGCATCGGTGGGAGAAAAAGAATTGTCGAAGTATAATTATGAAGCATCATCCATGGAGAGAAAGAAAATAGCTACTTTATATACTCATGTAATATTCAATCCCCCTTATTTTTGGCCCCGACCTCCTGCCCATCCAAGCTCCGGATGCCGCAACTGCAAACCCTCACCCTGCCCGCCTGCCCACCGGAGCTCCCAACGCCCCTAATGCAGACTCCTAGGCTCTGGCCGCCCACTCATCCAAGCTCCCAATGCCCCAAATGCGGGCTTACCAGTTGTTCATGGCCACCTAAGCTCCAAATGCCTTGAACAACACTGCTACTTATCGTGGTCAAAAGAATAAGCTATGTAAAGTTGACCTCACCCCCCCCACCCCCCAAATTTGACCCGAAAAATTGGTCCCAAAAACTCGATTATTTAATAAGTTTATAGAAGTATATATATATATTTCACCCCTCAGTCCAGACTGAAAAGGTAATGTCAGCCATTTCTGATTTATTATCCATCTCTCTGTGATTTGACCTGCACTTCTGGGTATGATTTTCTCCATGATTTGGACGTTATGTGTGTTGTGTTGGTACAAATAATGCCATTCATCTTTTGGTGCCTTACAGGAGGAAATAAACCAGGTTGTCTGGATATAGAGCCACCTTGATATGTATGCTATGTGGATTCCTTGCATTCATCTATGACACATACCCATCCACCATCACAGGATCTGACCAGGATTTGTTTCAGATCAGGACCCTTCAGTAACATAGAAACATAGAAGATAGGAGCTGGAGTAGGTCATTCGACCTTTCGAGCCTGCTCCGCCATTCAACGAGATCATGGCTGATCTTAAAGTTCAGTACCCCGTCCCCGCCTTCTCTCCGTAACCTTTAATACCCTTATACTGAAGAAATAGATCTAATTCCCTCTTAAATATATTTAATGAACCTGCCTCTACTGCCCTCTGTGGCAATGAATTCCACAGATTCACCACCCTCTGGGTAAAGAAATTCCTCCTCATCTCGGTCCTAAATGGTTTGCCTCTTATCCTCAAACCATGGCCCCGGGTTCTGGATTTTCCCATCCTTGGAAACATCCCATCTGCATCCACTCTGTCCAGTCCTGCCAGAATTTTATATGTCTCTATGAGATCCCCTCTCAATCTTCTAAACTCCAGGGAGTACAATCCAAATTTGCGCAATCTTTCCTCATAAGTCATTCCTGCCATTCCAGGTATCAGCCTGGTGAATCACCTCTGCACTCTCTCCATTGCAAGAATATCCTTCCTTAGATAAGGTGACCAAAACTGCACACAATACTCCAGGTGGGGTCTCACCAAGGCCCTGTACAGCTGCAGTAAGGTATCCTTGTTCCTATACTCAAACCCTCTTGATATGAAGGCCAACATACCATTTGCCTTTTTAACCGCCTGCTGTACCTGCATGCTCGCCTTCAGAGACTGGTGTACAAGTACCCTAGGTCTCTCTGCACTTCCCCATCTCTTAATCTATTGCCATTCAAATAGTAATCTTCCCTCCGGTTTGTATTACCAAAGTGGATAACCTCACATTTATCCACATTGTAGTGCATTTGCCATGTATCTGCCCTGTCCCTCAATTTATCCAAATCACACAGGAGCTTCCTGACCCCCTCTTCCGTGCACACAACCCCTCCTAGCTTAGTGTCATCTGCAAATTTGGAGATATTACATTAAATACCCTCATCCAGATCATTAATGTAAATTGTGAACAGCTGAGGTCCCAGTACAGATCCCTGTAGCACCCCACTGGTCACCGCCTGCCACTCAGAAAACAAGCCATTTATCCCAACTCTCTGTCTTCTACCTGCCAGCCAGTTCTCAATCCACATCAATACTTTGCCCCCAATCCCATGAGCCTTGATTTTGGAAGCCAGTCATTTATGCGGGACCTTATTGAAGGCCTTTTGGAAGTCTAGGTACACCACATCCACTGGCTCTCCCCCATCTATTTTACCTGTCACCATCTCAAAGAATTCCAATAGATTTGTCAAGCACGATTTACCTTTTGTAAATCCATGTTGACTCTGTCCGATCCCTTCTCTGCTAGTCATATGCTCCGCTATTACATCCTTAATAATGGATTCCATCATTTTGCCCACTACTGATGTAAGGCTCACCGGCCGATAATTCCCCGCTTTTTCTCTACCCCCCTTTTTAAATAGTGGGGTAACATTAGCTACCCTCCAATCCATGGGTACTGATCCTGAGTCTATCGAGTTCTGGAAAATAATTCTTAAAGCATCTGCTATCTGAATGGCCACTTCCTTGAGTACCCTAGGATGTAGATTATCAGGCCCTTGGGATTTATCTGCCTTCAATCCCATCAATTTTCCCAAGACCATGTCCTTAGAGATACTGATTTCTTTCAGTTCCTCCCTTGCATTAGTCTCTATGTTTCCCAACATCCTTGGGAGGTTATTTGTATCCTCTCTTGTAAAAACAGAACAAAAGTAAGAATTTAATTGGTCTGCCATTTCCTTATTCCCCATTATATATTCCCCTGATTCCGACTGCAAAGGACCTACTCTGGATTTCACCAATCTTTTCCTCTTGACATATTTATAAAAGCTTTTGCAGTCGGTTTTTATATTTGCCGCAAGCTTACTTTCGCAATTTATTTTTGCTCTCTTGATTAATCCCTTTGTCCTCCTTTGCTGCATCTTGAACTGCTCCCAGTCTTCGGTTGCGGTACTTTTTTTGGCCAATTGATATGCTCTCTCTTTGGACCCAATGCTGTCTCTAATTTCCCTTGTTATCCACGGTTGATTCACCTTTTTTGGTTTATTTTTATGCCAAACTGGTATAAACGATTTTTGCAATTTCTCCATTAGATCTGTGAATGCTTTCCATTTTCTATCCACAGTCAACTCCCCCATAAACACTACCCAATCAATCTTACTCAACTCCCGTCTCATACCATCATAATTCCCTTTATTTAAATTCAGGACCTTAGTCTCGGTTTTAATTTCATCACTCTCCATGTCGAGTGAGAATTCGATCATATTGTGATCGCTCCTACCCAAAGGGCCTCGCACAACAAGATTGCTGATTAGCCCCTTATCATTGCATAATACTCAATCTAAAATGGCCTGCTCCCGAGTTGGTTCCTCAACATATTGGTCTAGATAACTATCCCTTAAACATTCAAGGAATTCCTCCTCCTCTGTATTTTTACCAATTTGACTAGTCCAATCTATATGCAAATTAAAGTCTCCCATGATGACAGCTGTTCCCTTATTGCACGCTTTTCTAATTTCTCTTTTAATGCCTTCCCTCACCTCTACACTACTATTTGGAGGCCTATATACCACCCCCACTAACGTTTTCCGCCCCTTGCTATTCCTCAGTTCTACCCATATAGATTCCGCATCTTCTGAGTTAATATCCTTCCTGTCAATCGTGTCGGCCCCTTCTCTCACCATCAATACTACCCCATCCCCTTTTTTTTCTTGCCGATCCCTCCTAAATATTGTATACCCCGGGATGTTAAGTTCCCAGGCTTGCCCACCCTGCAGCCATGTTTCTGTAATCCAAATCAAATCATATTTGTTTATCTCAATTTCCACAGCTAATTCATCTACCTTGTTCTGAATGCTTCTTGCATTAAGATATAAAGCCTTCAGATTTGCTTTTTTCACCCTCCTTGCTCTTTCTGATTTTTTACTTTCGCTGCCTAACCTAACTTTTCCTGTTTTATCTTTTCTGTCCTTTGCCCTATCATACAGATTCCCACCCCCCTGCCAAATTAGTTTAAACCGCACCCGACGGCTGTACCAAACCTAGCTGCCAATATATTGACCCCTTTTGGGTTTAGGTGTAACCCATCCTTCTTGTCGAAGTCATGCCTTCCCCAAAAGAGATCCCAATGATCCAAGACACCAAAACCCTGTCCTTTACACCAGCCCTCAGCCACACATTCATTTTTCTTAACCTTCCATTTTTGTCCTCAGTTGCACTTGGCACAGGTAGCAAACCAGAGATCACCACCCTGGCTGTCCTATTTCTTAGTTTCTGTCCTAGCTTTCTGTAATCCTTTTTCAGTACTTCCTCCTTTTTATCTATGTCATTGGTACCCACATGTACCAAGACATCAGGCTGTTCGCCTTCCCCTTTTAGAATACCCTGGACCCGATTTGAGATATCCCACACCCTTGCACCAGGGAGGCAGCACACCATGCGGGCATACCTATCTGGCTCATAGAATCTCCTGTCTGTATTTCTGACAATGGAGTCCCCAATGACCACTGCATTCCTCTTTACCTTTTGGTCCACCATGCCAGGCTTAGTGCCAGCGACCTGGTGTCACTGCTGCCAGCTTCTGTCAGGTCATCTCCCTCAACAGCATCCAACAAAATATACCTGTTACTGAGAGGGATATTCACAGGTGTGCTCTCCATTTTCCTGGTATTTTTCTTCCCACCCCTGACAGTTACCCACTTACCTGACACATCTGGTCTTGGGGTAACTATGTCCCTGAAAGTTGAATCTATCAACTCCTCACTCTCCCTTACCAGCCGTAGGTCCTCAAGTTGCAGCTCCAGTTCCCCAACTCGGTCCTTAAGGAACTGCATCTCGGTGCACCTGACGCAGATGTGGCTATTTGTGAGGGTGGGACTCACCCATGGTTCCCACATCTGACATCCAGTACAAAGCATTAACCCCGTAGGCATGACTGAGCTAAAATAATGCCACTTACCCTTCTCCTCGCCTGCTTTTGTCTAAGCCTGTTGAGCCAAAGGCTGGAAGTCCCACTCCTTCAGTGCCCCACTCACTCAGTGTGCCGCTCCTCACTGGCCGCTCCCTCCCCTTTTACTCCTTTTACTGGCCCCTTGACCAATTAACCTTGACCAATTAACTCAGTCACTCTCTCCAAGCTCCTACTCCTCTGACTCACAGCTCAAACTCCAGCTGCTGCCTCCTCAGACTCCCAGCCTGATTTGAGTAGGCCCAAGCCCCAGTAAGCCCTTGTATTTAACTGCTTACCTCCACATCACTCTCTCCGAGCTTCTCCTCCTTCGACTCCCAGCTCGAATTTACATATAGATTTCATATATTCATCATATGTACAAGATCGGATTCCTTGTATCGTTGGACTAGACTGTGAGGAATGGATAGAGAAACCCTAGGGATTTTAGCCTTGAAGGAGATGAAAGGGGCATCTTTGTGCAATAAAACCATGGAAAATAGGAGCAAGAGAAGGCCATTCAATGAAATCTCTCAATCTTCCAAAAGGACAGTTTGACAGAAATAATTATATGAAAATGACTTCAAATATTGACATCAAGAATTACATCATGATGGAATTAATGTCAGACTCGTTTTAAATTTAAATTACAGTAGAGGAACAGGCCTTTCCAGCCCACAAGCCCATCCTGCACAAATACCCCAATTAACCTACAATCCCCTTATGTTTTGAAAGGTAGGAGGAAACTGGAGCACATGGAGATAAAGCACACAGACACGGGGAGAATGTAAAAACTCCTTACAGACAGCACTGGATTTGAACCTGGGCCGCTGGTGCTGTAATAGCGTCACCCAAAATTATCAACGTCATCTACTCCCAACTGCGCAAGCTCATGAATCAGCTTCTGGTTCTCAGGTGCCTGGTCAGTTTCTCAGTCTGAGTTCATTACATCCAGTTCTGTGTCTCAATGACAAGAGCAACAGAAAGCAGGAGTAAAAATACAATGCTGGGGAAGCTCAGCAGATCAGTGTACTTTATAAAGATAAAAATACATGAGGGTGCTGCTTTATATAGTAAAGATGAGGGTACTCTTCCCTCTAAGCTGTGTGTGTGCACGCATGTTTTGCAACCAGCACACAAAGGAAATCAAAAGTTAGTTACCTAAATTAACGTAGTAATTAATAATTAGACTTATTGAATGCAATCATATTTGTATCAGAATCAGGATTTATTGTCATGAATGAGTCATGAAATTTGGTGTTTGACAAATCCTGATTCTGATTCTAGTACAATTATATTAAAATATTATTATATTAAAACATGCCAATATAGTTTTATTAACCATGAGAAATAAGCTGTGCCAAAATGATCTTGAATCAATTTCAAGTTTACCTTTCACAGGCATTCAGTGCGCACATGCTTTTGTCCCAGGAAAAAAATTTGCACAACATAAGATTTTTTGCACACATTGATTACTGAAAATTAGAGGGAACATTGCATAAGGACTTGAGCCCTTCATCAAGGTATAAACAAAATGTAGGTGGGGGAGGAGCACAATATCAAAGGGGAAAGCAGGTGCAGCTGAAGGCATTGAGCAATGCCTCTTCACTAAGTATGATCTGTGCTAGCTTCCGCTTCTGTGCCAGTTCCCTCAGCCCTCATACTCCTCGATCTTCCCTTCTTGTTAATGTATGATATTCATTTAATTTCATTTTAATTTTAGAGATAGAGCACAGTAACAGGCCTTTCTGGCCCAATGAGCCCACTCCACTCAATTCCACCCCTGTGACAATTATCAAGACCAGAGGGAAACTGGAGCACCTGGAGGAACCCCAACAGACACAGAAAGAACACTTCCCTCACAGCTTCAGGGATCAGGTTCAATCCTGACAATTTTTGCTCTCTGGACAGAGTTCCCCTCCATGACTCTGCTGGGTCACTTCAGGTTCTCAGGTTTTGTCCAACATCCCAAAGACTTACAATTAATTGGACACAGTAAATTCCTCAGTTTAGTACTGGAAAAAAGCAGCAAAAAAAAAGTGGAGTTGATGGATGTGTGTGAGGGAGAACAAGAAGAATTCGTGCTCTGAGACCCGTCGGTGTTAATGATGTCTCAAGGGAAGTCTTGCACCAGTTACCATTACCCACATGATATAGTTCCATTCAGAGAGACATGCCAACGATATTTGGTATTAGCAGTAGGGTCAATATAGCAAGCAGCAAAGTTAATTTCTTTTACCTTGATGTGGTTTTCCTTTATCCCTGGTTTCTGCAGAATGCAGAGGCTAGGAATTTGGAGAGCATGGTAATCAATTTTATTCTAAAATTTAGATAAACGTTGCATTTAAAATTTAATAAATTTAATCACCACATAGTTTCTTTTACAGGGTTATGCAGTGAAATGCCTTCCTGCTAGTGGCAGTTTCACATTTAGATGATGGATAATCCTTAACACTTCTCAGTTCCACAGACAAATGTCTTCCAAGCACATTTTTAACAACCATTCTAAATAAAAGTGCATTAACTGTTGAATTGTTGAACTAGTCACATGGGCTGCAGCCTCCATGCTGGTTGGATGAGTGTTGAGAACCACACTGTTCTACATCGTAACATCGACTTCTTGATTTCTTGTAGACACCAACTAGGCTGGAATGGTTAGTGTAGGGCAACACTTTTACAGCGCTAGCAACCTGGGTTCAAATCCAGCGCTGTCTATAAGGAGTTTGTACGTTCTCCCATGTCTGCGTGGGATTCCTCTGGCTGCTTCTTCTGTTTCTTCCTACCTTCAAAAGTTTGTAGGTCAATTGGGATATTTGGGCGGCACAGGCTCATGGACTGGAAGGGACTGTTACTGTGCTGTAGGTCTCCAGGGCAAGTGGTGTAAGACTGAAATGGGAAATCTTTTCCGAGGATGGTACATGTCGTGCCCACAGGAGTCAATGCAGGCCAAGTTATTAAATATATCTGGGAATGTGATAGATAGATTTCTGATCACAAAAGACATCAGTGGTATGAAGAGACAACAGGATCCTGATACTGATGGAGAGGATCAACCATGATTCTATTAAATGGTGGAGTAGACTAAAGGGGCAGAATAGTCTCATCCTCCACTTCCTATTTTCTGTGTTTCAGATTCAGAAACAGAATTTATGGTCATGAACTTGTCACAAAATTCATGTTTTACAGCAGTATCAAAGTGCAACCATTTGTATAAAACCACATGGAAAAATAAATACAAATAGTGCAATAAAAGACAAAGTGAGGCAGTGTCTCTGGTTCATTGTTCATTCAGGAATCTGATGGCAGTGGGGAAGAAGCTGTCCTTGTGCTGCTGAGTGCTCGTCTTCAGGCTCCTGGACCTTTTTCCCAATGGCAGCAGAGTGGTGGTGGGGGACCTTGAAGTTGGTGTGTGAATGCAAACCCACCAAAGCGGTCACCTTTTAACCTGCCCTCTGAAATAGTTTGACATGCCCAATCAGTTCAGGTAATTAGAGGTATGTTTCCCAACCAGTGGATCATGGCTCTGTCAATCCCACTAATGGGTCATGGCATGTAAGGTCAGCAGCCAAGTGGGCCTTAGACCGAAAAAGGTTGAGAACCACTGGGATAGAGGCTGCTTCCTTAGGGCATCCCCTCTCGTAGGTGCACGAATGGATGAAGACTGGTGCCCGCGATGTTGTAGGCCGAGTTAACAACCTTCTAGAGTTTTTCCCGTCCTGAGCATTGGCACCTCCGTACCGGGCAGTGATGGAACCAACCAGAATACTCTCCGTGGTCCACCTGTAGAAGTTTTCATTGGTGACATACTGAATCTCCTCAAACTCCTCACAAAATATAGCTGCTAACGAGCCTTCTTAGTGATTTCATCGACATGGAGGCTCTAGGACAGTCCTCATAGATGTTCACACTGAGGAATTTGAAGTTCTTGACTTTTTCCACTGCTGAGCCCTCTATTTTTCCTAACATTGAGTGCAAGATTGTGGTTGTGACACCACTCAACAAGCTGATCTATCTCACTCCTTATTGCCATCTGTGATACTGCCATCAACTGTGGTGACATCGGCAAATTTGCAGATGCATTTGAATAGTGCATAGCCACTCAGTCATGGGTGTAGAGTGAGTAGAGCAGTGGGCTATGCATTTCTATGTATTTATTTGAGACTTTTGCTATTCACTCTAATAAATAATCATTGTGAGATATTACCCAGTCAGGTTGGTGTGTGAATGCAAACCCACCAAAGCGGTCACCTTTTAACCTGCCCTCTGAAATAGTTTGACATGCCCAATCAGTTCAGGTAATTAGGGGCAAACAATTATTGCTGGTGTTAAATGGGTTGTATGGAATTCTAATGGGAATACATTCTGGGGGAATTATCACTGTGACATTTTGGCCCACATCAATGAGTAATAAATTACATGAAACATTCATTCATTAACCACTAGTTGAACTCCATCTCTGAATGTATGCATTTGCAATATTTAAATGCAAAATGCCCATTTGAAAGTAAGTTTGTGAATTATTTGCTTTTGAGCCAATTCACCTATTGTTTAGTAAAATATCCACTGGACTCACTAATCAATATACTTTCAGGTTTTACTTAATTTCAATAATGCATAAGTTACTTCTTGGTTCACCCTTGGTATCCGTCACCTACAGGGATTGGTAGATGCCAGGTAAGTGAATTTTCCAGTTGCTTGAGATTGTGTGTTGCGTGATTGGCGAACTAATTATGAGGTGGCCTAATTTTAAACTTCCTTATTTTTTTACCTATTTATTTTCCGTAAATTTTTTTTGCTGGTTGCCTGAGGCTGCCGGTTGCTTGAATTCTGGTTAACAGGGGTTTTAAATTTAGATTTTAAATTTAAATTTAGACATGCCAATTCGACCCTATGATTCCATGCCATCCAATTTACACCCCATTAACCTACACCCCAATACATTTTTGAAGGGTGGAGGAAACCAGAGCTCCCGGGGAAAACCCACATAGACACAGGGAGAATGTACAAGCTCCTTACAGACAGTGCAGTATTCGAACCCAGGTCTGGTCCAAATCGCTGGTGAGGTAAAGGCATTGCACTATCTGCTACGGCAACCGTGCAGCCCTTACTGTATTTGGGAATTTGGTAACCTGCTAGACCTCATCCTTTCTTATTATGGAGTTAAATAAGAAAATCTGCAGATGCTGGGGTAAAGTACCATTTACTTCCTGTGGATGCTGCGTGACCTGCAGATTTCTCCAGCATTTTTGTGCCCTTCATTCTTTCCAATTACTCTATTTTCACATGAATCCTATTTTTTTTGCACTGGTTAATTCTGAGCACATTGGGCATCTGCTAATCATTTATCACATTGATTTATTCCCCACCTTTGAAGGTGTTCTCTTTTCCAAACTGCACCCATTCATAAACAATCATCAACAAATTGAGCAGTTGGCCCTTTGTGATACCTGGTGCATTTTGTGTTGACTCATGACCATGTCTGGGTATTTTTCAGCATTGGGGCTACTGTATTTGGAGACCTTTTCTGCTTATGATAAGTACTGTAAGGTAAAAACGTCATGAGATGGGACCGGAGAAGGAGTCACCCAGTACTAAGGAGTAACAGAATGCAGATGTGACCTTGTACACTCAAGATAAGCTTGGCACTAACAAGCTGATGAGCAGCAGACTAACAGTGAAGGGTAGCAACAGCTTATTCATTGGACAGTGTAATGGTACGATAATTTACTAAGTGTGTGTCCTGGGGTATAAAAAAAACACCACTTGCTGATATCGTTAGAATGCGCCTTCTCCAACTAACACTGTTAGTTGTAAGTGTTACAATCCGGTAATAAAGAACCTTGATTTCGACTCAGTCTGGTGTCTGACTCACTCATTCTTGAACAAAGCAGACCTAACAGTACCCCAGTCAGTGGGATTTGCTAACTTTGTGTAGTCCGCAAATTGTCCCTGTGACTTTTTGTTTGAGCATCAGGTGATGGTTTCACTAACAAAGTTAATGGAAGCACTCCTCGAAACACATCTATTCACTTTAAGCATGACAAAACACAATGCTGATCTGAAGATAAGTGTCACTTTACCTATATTTATGCTTTTTAGTTCCTGTTACGATGACATATTCAAGCTCAACGTTTCTTGTTTTCACAGGTTAATTAAGTGGCTAGAGATCTTTGTGGTCTTGCCCACTCAATACACTGGAGGGGATCATGCTTATCTAGGAATGTTCATTTTAGGGTGATCAAGTCAATTTTATTATCATCTGATTGCACAAGTACAACCCAGTGAAACAGTATTCTCTGATCCTCAGTGCAAAACACACAGACAAACAACCGGACATAATGCACATACAGACAAACAATACATATGCAGGGCAAGTATTTCGTCTATACAAATAAATATTGTTTTCTGCATATGAGAGTCTTGCATGATCAGTGCGAGCCGTTCCTTTGGTCGCACAGTGTTCTCACTGCCCGTGGAAGGAAGCTGTTCCTCAGCCTGGTGGTGCTGGCTCTGATACTCCTGTGTATCTTTTCAGACGGAAGAAGCAGAAAGATGCTGCGTGCAGGGTGGAAGGGGTCCTCAATGATTTTGCGCGCCCTCTTCAGACAATGATCTCGGTAGATCACATCAATAGGGGGAGGAAGGAGACTCTAGTGAAACTCTCTGTGCCACTCTTATGGTCCTGTGGGTTGACCTCCAATCCATTTCTCTTCAGCAACCGCACCACACGGTGATGCAGCCGGCCAGGATGCTCTCGATAGAGCTACTGTGGAAGGTTGATATGATAGTGGCCAGTAGCCTTGCTCACTTCAGTCTTCTCAGGAAGTGGAGTTGCTGTTGTGGCTTCCTGACAAGTGAGGAGATGCTGAATGTCCACGATAGTTAAGTGAACTCCAAGAACTTGGTGCTCTATATTCTCTCACTACAGAGTTATTGATGTGTAGTGGAGGGGGTTGTTCCTAGTCCTGCTGAAGTCCACGATCATCTTCATCTTGTCTACGTTGAGACTCTGGTTGTTCCTCTTGCACCATATCACGAGATTTTCCACCTTTTCTCTGAAGTGCGACTCATAGTTGTTGCTGATGAGGCCGACGACTGTCGTGTCGTCTGCAAACTAGACGACTCTGTTGGAGCTGGACCTGGCGAGGCACGTGGTCAGGAACATGAAAAGGATTTTGGGCTGCTGATCATGAAAATCACCTTTAAACTTTCCTACTACATACTGTTTTTAGATGTTACCTATTTTTGTGCTTTACTGGCATATTTTAAGTCTAGTTGAAGTGGACAAAATCATGAACATATCATTGAAAATTCATTTTCTGCGTTCGCACTTGGACATCTTCCCTGCTGATCTTGGTGGAGTCAGTGACGGACACAGTGAAAGGTTTCACTGGGACATTGCGACCATGGAAAAGCAGGATCAGGGCAACTGGAATTGTTGGACACTGACACGAGAGGCATCAGATGCTGAGTTCAAATGAAAATCAGCGGCAAAACATTTTTTGATCATTTGAACTAACACGATGTGTCAGCATCATTATGTGATTAATTGTGCTAAATTCAATAAAAGTTCATTTAATGTTTCTCCAACTTCCTACGCGATACAGCAAATCTGAAATTATCTTTGTGTTCAGGTTGAAGTTGTCTATCATAACCCCACCCCCCCCATGTTTTTTTTCTGGAAGCAAACATTTGAAAAAAAATTGTCCAGTGTTATCAATTCAATTCACTTAGACAAATGCAGTCATAGAGAGAGTTCTTCCCTGTGTTTCTCCAATGCATTTATGTATTGTAGTTGACACCAGTATCTGCAGATTTATTTTGTCATGTCAAGAAAAGCCAAGTCAAGCAAACTTTATTTATTGTTCATTCCATGCTCACATGGTAAAGACAAGTTAAAGTTTCTCTAGCAGATTTTCATAAATATAAGTTGGAAAAGCAGTTAACATATTAAAATATTAAGATATTAAGATGTACTGTGTGGCTTTCAATCAAAGCAGTAAGTGTTGTATTTGAAAGAACACACAGTCACGAAAGTGTTTCTAAACCAATTGTTGAACAGCAGAATAGAGCGTAGAATGTAACAGCAGAGGAACCAGGCTCTTTGGTGCATGATGTCTGTGCTGAATATACCAAATTAACTAAAACTCTACTGTTTACATATTATATATTTCCCTCCAAACCCTGAATCTCAAGAAACCTCTTAAACACTAACTCATAACTGCTTCCACCGCTCCCGCACTCCAGGCACTCACCTTGTTAAAACCTTGACCCACATATCTCCTTTAAACTTCCCCCTCTCCACCTTCAATGCACAACCTGACATTTTCCTGGTAAAAGGATTTTGTCCACCCAATCAATGTCCCATGTAAATGTATAAACTTCTTTTCAAGATTCAAGATTATTTTGTTGTCATGTAATAAAACAGATATGTTAATTATTAGAGTTTTTGAAAACCCTGATATCTGGCACCAATGGAGATTGGTAGATGCTGGATAAGCAAATTTTCTGGTTGCTTGAGATTGCATGTTGCATGATCGACAAACTAACCGCTCAGGGCGGCAATTTTAAATTCAGTGTTTTTTACCTATTTCTTTTCTGCGACTTTTATGCCATTTGCTTGAGGCTGCCAGTTGTTTGAATTCCGGGTAGCGGGGATTTTACTGTACCAGAAATTGCATTTAGTCTGCCATAAGGCAGACAAAGATTCACCATCGGCAGAAATTTCCCAATCGCCCTTACGGTCAGAGAAAGAAAAACACAAGAGTCACTGAGCATCTGTCAATTCACCTCCAGTGCTCCTGCAGCCTCTGAAGCCACACAGGTCTCTCCTGTGCCTCAGACTGAGTGGAGAAGGCTAGGATCCAATTTGCTTGTATTAGTATTTACAAATGACATCTGTCTAAGTCTATAAGACCATAAGCGATAGTAGCTGAAGTAGGTCATTTGACCCATCGAGACTGCTCCACCATTCCATCATCACCTGATCCATTCTTCCATTTGGGCATGAGTTAACACTTGGACCAATTACTCTTGCCTGACTGAACATAAAAAGTTTTGTCAAATAACTTAATGTGTCACTTTAATGGGACTCAACCAAAACGTGGCTTTTTACTGTATCTTGGCACATGTGACAATTAAAGGAAAGTTATTCACACCTTGATTGTGCTCTGCTCTGCAGTGTTTCACTCCTGTCACTAGAGGTTCTCAGCAGACAAAATATTGTTCAAGGAACATAGCAGGTCAGACAGCATCCATGGCTAGGAATGGTCAGAGAATATTCCAGGTCTCAGTGAACTGAGTTGCACACACTGCCTGAACCCTGTTTCTTCTGGTCCATCCTCAAAGCATGTTCACAATGCATGAGTTTGGAATTTGCAACCTGGCTGACAGTCATGTTAGTAAATGCTGACTGAACATAGAACATAACAGCACACCACAGGCCCTTCGGCCCTCAATGTTGTGCTGACATATATTTCAACCAAAAAATAAGTACTAAACTCTTCCTACGCTCTGTTTTTCCATCCATGTGCCTGTCTAAGAGTCTCTTAAATACCCCTATTGTTCCAGCCTCCCCCACCATTCCTAGCAATGCATTCCAGGCCCACACAACTCTTCTTCAAGATCTTTCTTAAAATAGAGACCAGGTCACCAATTGTCACCAAACCAAGGAACTGATTGTTGATTTCAGGAAGGGAAAACCAGAGGTGTATGATCCAGTGATCATTGGGAGATCAGAGGTGGAGAAGGTGAGCAAATTTAAGTTCTTGGGAGTCACTATATTGGAGGATCTTTCCTGGACCCAACACACTGATGGCATCATGAAAAAAGCACGTCAGTGCCTTGACTTCCTCGGGGGTTGGCGGAGGTTTGGTTTGAAATTGGAAACCCTGGCAAATTTCTACAGATGTGTGGTGGAAAGTGTGCTGACTGACTGCATCTCGGTCTGGTATGGGGACACCGATACCCCTGAGTGTAAAGTCCTCCAAAATTTAGTGGACACAGCTCAGGACATCACTGGCAAACCCCCCCCCCCCCCCCACACACCATCAAGAACATCTCCAGGGAACGGTGATGTTGGAGAGCAGGACCAATTGTTAAGGGTCCAAACCATCCATCACACGCTCTGTTCTCGCTGCTGCCATCAGGAAAGAGTTATAGGTTCCACAAAACTCGCACCACCAGGTTCAGGAACAGCTGCCCCCCCTCCACCGTCAGACTCCTCAACAACAAACTCAATCAGGGACTCATTTACTTTTGCTTATTATTTATTGATGATTTTTTTTCTGTATTGCAGATTGATTACATTTCTTTCTTTGTTTCCATTTCTCTCTTTTGTATGTATATCTTTTCTTGAATACAGTTCTTTTCACTACTGATAAATAGAAATTCTGCCTGGCCTACAGGGAAAAAGAATCTCAAGGTTATATGTGACGTCGTATATACTCTATGACAATGATTTTGAACTTTGTCTATAATGTGACTGTGACATGAACTGGTTGGCTTAATCAGTAGTTTTCAAACTTTTGCTTTCCACTAACTCACCACTTTAAGTAATCCCTTTGCCATTGGTGCTCTGTGATTAGTAAGGAATTACTTAAGGGAAAAAAAGGTTGAGAACCACTGCTCTCGACCCAATTATTACTGAAATATTTTGCTTGAGAAAAATTGTCACTGGCCCATTTCCTTTGGAGTTATGAAACCGTGCACATAACGAGTCCATTAGGTACAATTAAAAAAGTGATTTTCAAACTTTTCTTTCCATTCACATACCACTTTAATCACAGAGCCCCGATGGCAATAGGGATTACTTAAGGTGGTATGTGAGTGGAAAGAGAAAGTTTGAAAACCACTGGCTTAAATTATCAGGATAGGTTGGGATCTTTTCTCCTGACTAAAGGGTCAAGGTTTACAAAATCATTACAGGCATAAAAAAAGGACAATAGTCAGTCTTTTTCTTAAGGGAACCTATAACTAGATTTAAAAGGGACGAAGGGGAAACCTTTGCACAACCGCCCCCACCCCCTCCCTCTGTCGCCTTTCCCCAGCTCTCTGCATCTCTTGCTCTCTCTCTCTCTCTATTTCAGTGTGCCAAAATCAATTCTCACCTTCTTATCATATCCAATTAATACCTTTTGTCTTTTAGTCTGGACTCCTCCCACGGCCATCCTACCTTATTTTCTCTCTCCAGTCTTTATTCAGAATGGAACAAGCTGCCAGAAGAAGTGGTAGTGGTAGGCGCGATAGTGATTAAAAGCACGCAGAAATGCTGGAGGAACTCAGCGGGTCTCACAGCATCCATAGGAGGTAAAGATATATTACCAAAGTTTCAGGCCTGAGCCTTTCTTCAAGGTAGAAGTGAAAAAGAGGAATGTGTCTAAATAAAGACTGGAGAGAGAAATGGCAAAAGGTATTAATTGGATATGATAAGAAGAAACGTGAGAATTGATTTTGGCTCTGTGAAATAGAGAGAGAGAGAGAGAGAGAGAGAGAGAGAGAGACAGAGAGAGAGAGAGACAGAGAGAGAGAGATAGACACGCAGAGTCAGTTCATTTCGTTGTCTTCTCCTTCTGTCATTTTAGGTGGTGGAGGTCCGTGGTAGGATTTCTCTATTGTGTTTCATGTATGGTTCCCATATTTGTTCGAATATTGTGATGTTATTTCTTAAATTATATGTTATTTTTTCTAATGGAATAAATATATTTATTTCTATGTACCATTGCTGTATTCTCAAGTTGTCTTCTGATTTCCAGGTTGACATTATACATTTTTTTTGCTACAGCTAGGGATATCATAATAAATCTTTTTTGTGCACCATCCAAATCAAGTCCAAATTCTTTGTTTTTTATGTTACTTAGGAGGAAGATCTCTGGGTTTTTTTGGTATATTACTTTTTGTGATTTTATTTAATATCTGGTTTAGATCTTCCCAAAATTTTTTCACTTTCTCACATGCCCAAATTGCATGTATTGTTGTTCCCGTTTCCTTTTTACAGCGTAAACATCTGTCTGATACTGCTGGGTCCCATTTATTTAACTTTTGGGGCATGATGTATAGCCTGTGTAACCAATTATATTGTATCATGCGTAACCTCATATTTATTGTATTTCTCATAGTTCCGGAGCATAGCCTTTCCCATGTTTCATTCTTTATCTTTATGTTTAGATCTTGTTCCCATTTTTGTTTAGGTTTACAGTTTGTTTCCTCGTTCTCCTTTTCTTGCAGTTTGATGTACATGTTTTTTATAATTTTTTAAATTATCATTGTGTCTGTAATCACATATTCAAAATTGCTTCCTTCTGGTAACCTCAGACTGTTTTCCAATTTGTCCTTCAAGTAGGTTTTCAGTTGGTGGTATGCAAACATTGTATCATGTGTTATATTATATTTGTCCTTCATTTGTTCAAAAGATAATAATTTATTTCTGAAAAACAATTTTCTATTCTTTTGATCCCTTTTCTCTCCCATTCTCTGAAAGAAAGGTTATCTATTGTGAAAGGGATTAGTTGATTTTGTGTCAATATTAATTTTGGTAGTTGATAATTTATTTTATTCCTTTCTACGTGAATCTTCTTCCAAATGTTGAGCAGATGGTCCAATACTGGTGAATTCCTATGTTGCACCAATTTTTCATCCCACTTATATAGTATATGTTCAGGTATCTTCTCCCCTATTTTATCTAGCTCTAATCTGGTCCAATCTGGTTTTTCTCTTGTTTGATAAAGATCTGATAGGTATCTTAATTGTGCTGCTCTATAATAATTCTTAAAGTTTGGTAGTTGTAAGCCTCCTTGTTTGTACCATTCTGATAATTTATCTAGTTCTATCCTTGGTTTCCCCCCTTTCCTTAAGAATTTCCTTATTATTTTCTTTAGCTCCTTGAAGAATTTCTCTGTTAGGTGAATTGGTAATGATTGAAATAGGTATTGTATCCATGGGAAGATGTTCATTTTAATACAGTTTATCCTTCCTATCAGTGTTAGTGGTAAGTCTTTCCAGTGCTCTAAGTCGTCTTGTAATTTTTTCATTAATGGCTGATAATTTAGTTTGTATAGGTGGCCGAGATTATTATTTAGTTGTATACCTAGGTATGGAATTGCTTGTGTTTGCCATCTAAATGGTGATTCTTTCTTAAACTTTGTGAAATCCGCATTATTCATTGGCATTGCTTCACTTTTATTTGCGTTGATCTTGTACCCGATACTTCTCCATATTCCTTCAATTTCTTATGTAATTTTTTAAATGATATTTCTGGTGCTGTTAAGTATATTATAACGTCATCTGCAAATAGACTGATTTTATATTCCTTCTCTTTTATTTTTATCCCTCTTATTTTATTTTCTGTTCTTATCAGTTCTGCCAATGGTTCTATAGCTAACGCGAACAGTGAGGGAGATAGTGGACATCCCTGCCTTGTTGATCTGCTTAATTTAAATTGGTTTGATATATATCCATTTACTGTCACTTTCGCCAATGGTCCCTTATATAATGCTTTAATCCAATTAATATATTTCTCTGGTAGGTTGAATTTTTGTAGTACTTTGAATAAATAATTCCATTTTACTTTGTCAAAGGCTTTCTCTGCGTCTAAAGCAACCACCACTGTTGGAGTTTTGTTTCCTTGTACTGCATGGATTAAGTTAATGTATTTACAGATATTGTCCGTTGTTCGTCTTTTTTTAATAAATCCAGTTTGATCTAGTTTTACTATTTTTGGTACACAGTCGGCCAATCTGTTTGCTAATAGTTTAGCTATTATCTTATAATCTGTGTTAAGTAGAAATATTGGTCTATATGATGCTGGTGTTAGTGGATCTTTCCCTGTCTTTGGTATTACTGTAATTATTGCTGTTTTGCATGAATCTGGTATGTTTTGTGTTTTTTCAATCTGGTTGATTACTTCCAGGAGAGGAGGAATTAAAAAGTCTTTAGATATTTTATAGAATTCTATTGGGAGTCCATCCTCTTCCGGTGTTTTATTGTTCGGTAGTTTTTTAAAATATCTCCTGTATTTCTTCTATTTCAAATGGTTTTATTAATTTATTTTGCTCCTCTGTTTGCAATTTCGATAGTTCAGTTTTAGTTAGAAATTCATCTATTTTGTCTTCTTTCCCTTCATTTTCAGTTTGATATAGTTGTTCATAGAATTCCCTGAAGTTTTAGTTGATCTCCGTTGGGTTATATGTAATTTGTTTGTCCTTTTTCCTTGATGCCAATACCGTTCTTTTAGTTTGTTCTGTCTTAAGCTGCCATGCTAGTATTTTGTGTGTTTTTTCTCCTATCTCATAATACTTCTGTTTTGTCTTCATTATGTTCTTCTCTACCTTATATGTTTGTAGTGTTTCATATTTTATTTTTTTGTCTGTCAGTTCTCTTCTTTTAGTTGTATCTTCCTTTATTGCTAATTCTTTTTCTGCATTTGTTATTTCCCTTTCCAACTGTTCTATTTCCCGATTGTAGTCCTTCTTCATCTTAGTTACATAACTTATTATCTGTCCTCTGATGAATGATTTCATTGCATCCCATAGTATAAACTTATCTTTCACTGATTTCGTATTTATTTCAAAGTACATTTTAATTTGTCGCTCAATTAATTCTCTAAAATCCTGTCTTTTAAGTAGCATGGAGTTTAATCTCCATCTATACATTCTCGGTGGGATGTCCTCCAGTTCTATTGCCAATAACAGGGGTGAGTGATCCGATAACAATCTAGGTTTATATTCCGTTTTCTTAACTCTTTCTTGAATGTGGGCTGATAACAGGAATAAGTCTATCCTTGAGGATATTTTATGTCTACCTGAATAATATGAATATTTCTTTTCCTTTGGGTGTTATTTCCTCCATATATCCAAAAGTTGCATTTCCTTCATCGATTTAATTATAAATTTGGTTAGTCTTTTTTCCAGTTTTATCCATGTTTGAGTCCAAATTAAGGTTAAAATCCCCTCCTATTAGTATATTCCCTTGCGTATTTGCGATCTTCAAAAAGATATCTTGCATAAATTTTTGATCTTCTTCATTAGGTGCGTATACATTGAGTAAATTCCAAACTTTTGAATATATTTGACATTTTATCATTACATACCTCACTGCTGGATCTATTATTTCCTCTTCTATTTTGATTGGTACATTTTTATTGATTAATATAGCTACTCCTCTGGCTTTTGAATTATATGATGCTGCTGTTACATGCCCTATCCAATCTCTCTTTAATTTCTTGTGTTCCACTTCAGTTAAATGTGTTTCTTGCACGAACACTATATCAATTTTTTCTTTCTTCAGTAAATTTAACAGGTTCTTCCTTTTGATTTGGTTTTGTATTCCATTAATATTTAAAGTCATATAGCCATTTCATACTTTGTTTATCTTTCCTTTCCGTTTCCTCATCACCACCTTCCCTTCTTATCCATTTCTGTTTTCTATTTTTGAACACATTGTAAGGCAACATTTATAAAACATAAAATATTTCCACTATTCCCATATCTAAAATTCCTTTAACCCCAATAGTTCCTCCCCTCTCTGAGTTGCCCTTTGTCCCTTGTTGGGCAACCACATCTCCCCTCTCCATTTGGATTGCAAACCCGCTCGCAAGCGTCAACTGATTTCGCAGTGGCTGTTATTCTTCCCCACCCAGCCCCCCCGAAAAGATTTTAATCTTCACATATAACAAAGCTCACTCTCTTAATAACCTCCTTACTTCCTTTCTTCCCTTTCTTTCCCTTCTTAGTTCTTACTTATACTTTATTCTTCTTCTTTATATATAGTTTGTTGTCATTTTTGTTCTTGCTACATCTCTTCATCTCTCTGTCTGTTTTGTAGGTGTTCTGCAAATTTTCGTGCTTTTTCCCAATCCGAGAACAGTTTGCTTTGCTGCCCCGGGGTAACTATTTTAAGCACTGCTAGATATTTTAACATAAATTTATAACCTTTTTTCCATAGGGTCGATTTTGCTGCGTTAAACTCCTTCCTCTAGAGCAGGGGTGTCAAACTCAAATTCACGAAGGGCCAAAATTTAAAACTTAGACTAAGTCAAGGGCTGAACTAAATATTTATTGAAAATTTTCAACAACATCTGCATTTTTTCTCTTCTTTCAACATATGTAATGTTAAACTTTTTCTTATTAAAATAAATGTTTAATAATAGTTTTGGATAAACTCTTTCCAGAAGCAATAACAAATTAGAAATAAAATATTCAATAAATAATATTTCTCTATAGAGGATTTGTCAAATGTTGCTAGTGTGCTGTCGAATAGTAAAATCTGAGGGCTATTGAGAATGTGGGAGAATAACATGATTCCTGAAACAATCAAATGGGTGACTGATTGTGGGCATGAACTCTAGCAGGGTTATTTGCCATGCCCTTTTTCCATTGGTACAGATATCCTTTGATTTACACACTTTTCAAGTTTTATGCCTAATGAGCTTGTATCCAGGTGCAGGACCATTTTTAACCAGGAACATATTTATCACTGTGACATGAAACTATTGGAAGATCGTTTTATCCTGAGATTAAAGTTCATAATACTTACTCAGTCCTGTGTGCGGGAGGGCGGAGTTTGCGGGCGATCGGGTTGGACAACGACAGTGCGGGGGCATCGGCTCTCGCTGCAGGGCGGCATCTCGGCGGATCAGCGGTCCCGTCACCGTGAGTCGCGGGTTGGCCTGCGGCAGGGAGGGGGAGTGGGCAACGGTCCTGGCGAGGTCAGGCCCCCCCTGAGTTTCTGCCAGACCTCCCCTGACCTGCTGAGTTTCTCCCAGACCCCCCTTGACCTGCTGAGTTTCTCCCGGACCCCCTCCCCTTGACCTTCTGAGTTTCTCCCGGACCCCTCCCCCTTGACCTGCTGAGTTTCTCTCGGACCCCCCTTTGACCTGCTGAGTTTCTCCCGGATCCCCCTTTGACCTGCTGAGTTTCTCCTGGATCCCCCTTTGACTGCTGAGTTTCTCTCGGACCCCCCCTTTGACCTGCTGAGTTTCTCCTGGATCCCCCTTTGACCTGCTGAGTTTCTCCCGGATCCCCCTTTGACCTGCTGAGTTTCTCCCGAACCCCCCTTGACCTGCTGAGTTTCTCCTGGACCCCCTTTTCTTTCCGTGCCGGTGTCCCAGGACCTTTCCAGGGCAGTCTCCGCGCTCAGGACCGTGCTGGGATCCCGGTCAGCGGTGGAGGAGCAGGTGAGCACGGCTAATCCCGATCCAGCCCACGCCACTCCCGAGATTGGCGGGGGGGTTCCACCCTACCTGCCCGACCAGCCTCGCTCTCCACGTGTACTCCGGGCACCCGCCCCTGGTCCGGTGGGAAGGCGCAGGGCGGCCGGCGGCTGGCACCCCCATCGCCCGGCGGGGAGCCCCAGTCTTCCCTCCGGTGTCCCGACTCCATCTGCAGCTCCAAGAAACGCTGTGCCACTGGGGTTCCGGGCACTGGGAAGCGGCCTTGGCTTCCCCTGACACCAGCCAGGCCGCGCTGCGGTGGGGGGGTGGGCAGGGGGACATGACAGCGTGTTTATAAAACCACCCACCACTACTTTTCAAGGACCAGGATTTTTCTCTCTCTCTCTCACCCTGGGACACAGCGGTAACTGTGCATGCGCTATACTGGCACGCCGGCCAGCGGGCCACCTCTAATACATTTTTGATATGATCTTGCTGGCCAAATATAATTATATCACGGGCCAAATTTGGCCCACGGGCCAGAGTTTGACATGTGTGCTCTAGAGGGATATGGTCTTAATGCAGACAAATGGGACTAACTTGATCAGCATGGCATGCTGGGCTGAAGGACTGTTTCCGTGCGGTAGAATTCCATGTCATAATAAACCCTAAAGTCTTTCTCTCTGTGAATTAACTTTCTCCAGATAATTATTTCAAAATTTCATTACTTTTGACAAAAAAAGCTTTTTTTAAAAAAAAATAAAATATTTCCTTTTTCACCTTATTTGCAAATATTGGTCCAAATCATTCATTTGCTCTCTATGAACTGTTTAAGAAGTTTAATTACAAATGAGTGCTTTCATTTCCTGCCCTGCTGTAGCTGGTGAATTTTCTCTCAATTTTCTCTCTGAGGGTCTGATGACTTTGCTGTTGAGTACCAGAGGTTTCCTGGAAGTGATGATTGACATGTGGAAATGCCAGTGCCAATGGAATCCTCTCCACAGGGACTGCAGGGGCCCTCTGGGAAGCTTTGATTGAGATCAGCGATGAGGTTACATTTGTAACTTCTTCATCAGCACAAACCTTGCTAGTTCCCATCTTTACCATCACCTCTACCTTCTCCGTTGATTGGGATTGAGCAATAAAAGTTGGTCTTGCCAACAACCAACTATATCAAAGTCCACCCACTTTTGTAGGGCTTTATGCTCAAGGGTATTGGTGTCCCCAGACCCAAAGATATATGGCTCGCTTTTCAATGTCTTTTGTTTCTTTAATCTTTTAAAACCTCAGTTTATTTATTTCAAGCTTCAGGATATAAGATTCAAGATTCTTTTATTGTCATGTAATAAAACAGATGTAAATTGAATGTAGTCTACTGTAAGGCAGGCAAAAAATCATCTTCAGCAGAAATTGCTCAGTGCCCCTTACAGTCAGAGAAAGAAAAGCAAAAGAGATTCCCCGAGAGTTACTGAGTGATCGTGCATTCACCTCCTGCGGTCCTGCAGCCTCACAGACTCCTGTTCGATCAATCGGCCATCTGAGCTCCAGATCCAAACCTCCGAGGGATGAGGAAGACTTCATGAATCCCGGATCCCATGAACCAGCCTCCAGCGGCCCAAAGCCTGTGTGGATCCCTCAGCCGTTGAGTCCCTCGCTGGTCCGCTGCTGTGGTCACTGTCCTGTAGTGTCATCTCCTCTGCTTCTCCCTCTCAAATGGGGCAAGGGGGGAAACGGGGTGTTCTCCCTGTTTTCTGGTGCCCTGTGCCAGTCCTCTGCATCCTCAAATTTCCTATCGAGGGCACTGACAATCACAGGCACTGGCATCTTAAGCCCAGATTTTAAAATAAACCACCACTGGACTCCTTTGACAGGCCATTGGTAGTTGGACTTGGCAGTAGGACCCTGCGGAGGAGTGCTGAGTCTCTGCTCCCTGCTCTCCATGGGTCCGCACCAGCAGCAAGCGCTGTTGTTACCGCAGCTTGAGCAGTGTTGCCATTTTTAGAGTCTGGACCCTTTATTGAGACATCACGGGCATCAGCCTTCACTCCATCGAGGATATCTACAAGAGGTAATGTCTCTAGAAAGCTGCCTCTATCCTCAAGGAACCCCCACCACCTAGGCCATGCCCTCTTCACTCTGATACCATCGGGAAGGAGGTACAGGAGCCTCCAGGGGTACCCAGACGAGCACCCAGTGGTATAGAAACAGCTTCTTCCACTCCACCATCAAATTTCTGAATGGATAATGAACCCGGGCATTACCTTGCTTTCTCTTCTTTTGCACTAATTTATTTATTTATTTGAAAAATGTAATTTATAGTAATTTTGCACTGTGTTGATACCGCGTAACAACAAATTTTCTGACATGTTCACGAGAACAAATTCTGATTCTGACTAAAGTCCTCTCTTGTGGTTTTCTTTTTTTTTAAAATTTATTTATAGTATCTCCATACATTCATTTCAAATTGACTTAGTATAATATTACATAATAGATACTAAATAATTTTCAAATTTTCACCCCCCCCCCACCTCCCCTAACCCCTTAGGAAACCACCTTGTGGTGGTTAATTCCCAAAAACCCAAATGGGTGTGGTATAAACCACAAGTGGCATATGACTTTCGAGAGCAGAAGTACCACTCCTTTCCCCCCCCCCCCCCCCCCACCAGGCAGACAAAATACACGTATAAACCGAAAAATCATCATTTCTTATATCCATAAAACCCCGGTCCATCAATTTAACCAATCTTATTCATAAACTCTTTTTTTTGAAAATCCAAACTTGATATTAAATTTTGCACCCTTTCCACCCTCCCAACACTGAGTTAAACATTGTTTACAATCAATAAAAGTTTTTTTTTTTTAATTTTTTTTCAAGTCTTCCTGAATTTCATCCACTGAATTAAAACACCTCTGAACATCCCAGTTCAACACCGAATCTTCCATTCTTCTCAGTCTCAAGTTGAATTTGTAGCTTACTTTCAAAAAAAGTTTTTTTTTCAAATCTTTTAAAATTTTCTTGAACATAATTCCTTCGGTCTTGATCTTCTAAAGCATCAATGTTATTCATAAGTTCTTTCTTCTGTGTTTCCCAATTTAATACCAAATTTTCCACTTTGTCAATCTTCTCAATGTTAAGTTGAAATTATTGTTTATTTTCAAGAAAAACTTATTCAAAATTTTTAACTCTTCTTGGACATTGCTCCTTCGACTTTAATTTTATAAATCATCGATCTTGTTCATAGTTTCTTTCTACTGAATTTCCAAATTTAATAATAAAGTTTCCGTTTTTTCCAATTTTCTCAATATTAAACTGATCTTGTTGTTTAGTTTAAAAAAAACCTTTTCAAAACTATTAAAATCTGTTTGCAATGTATGCATACTCACAGATAATAAATTCACTCTTCCAATATTCCATCCAAAAAAAAAATCACTGATAAACCTTATTGCAGGTCAAGGAGTTCCATATATATGTTTATCTTCAGAAAATATTTCAAATATTTCAAATCAACATTCGTCGCCATCTTTCAAAAAGGAGTCCGAAATCAACTTTAATAAGTTCTGTTCTTGAGAAAATTCCAGCACCAACTCCGGCTCTGTCTGGGCAAATAGGTCAAATTTCTTCCAAAGTCAAAGAATGTAATTTTGTTCTGTATTTATAGATAATAAGTTCATCCTTCCGATATTCCATCCAAAAAAAATCACTAATAAACTTTAATGTTATCTGGATTTTTAAAACTCATGGGCAACCAATGCCAATTACTGCAATTTATCTTCATAAAACATTTCAAATCAATATTCATCACCATCTTTCAGAGGGGTGTCCAAGGCCAGCTTATCCGACAGTCCAATTAATGAGCTCCGTTCTTAAGAAGATTCCAGCCTTGACTCCATGGTTCTGTCTGGGCAAGTAGGCCGAGTTTCTTCCAAAGTCGGAGAGTGTAGTTTTGTTCTGTATTTGAACTCTATTTTCCTTAATCTTTGTTGCCATTTTAAACTAAAAACAATTGATAAACAAAACAAAGACTTTTAACAGAAAAGAAATATTCTTAAAATGGGCATTTATATAACTGCCTGGGGGAGACCGGGAAGGCACGTCCGCTCCCTACGCCATCTTGCCACGCCCCTCTCTCTTGTGGTTTTCTTGCAACACACTGCCCGCCTCCTTTCAATATACAGCAGAATTAGAGAATTTTAGAGGGAGGAGTGAGAGGAGCTTCAGCCTTCAGTACAATGCTGGCTGACCCCTCTCTCCTCATCCACTGATCTCTCTCATGGTGTTAGAAAAAGCATTGATTTCAGCTTTCCAGCCTAGCTATTCTAAAGATTTCTGAACTCCTTGGAAATTTTTCTGCCTCGTGGTTCCAAGTGTTGACCCTGATATCTTGTGGCATCACCCCCCCTATTCATGAATCTCTACCCTCCCAGACTTTGTCCCGTCTACCCTCGGTGCAGTCTTGTTTCCTCTTCTGGAGCAGGCTTTCCCAAACTTTTTCTAACTATTCACATACTACCTGAAGTAATCCCTATGCCACTGGCGCACTGTGATAAGTAAGGGATTACTTCAGGTGGTATGTGAGTGGCAAGAAAAAGTTTGAAAAACATTGGTTTAATCGTACCTAATGGACTCGTTATGTGAATGGTTTTCTAACTCCAAAGGAAATGGACCAATAACAATTTCTCTCAAGCAAATTATTTCAGTAACAATTAGGTCTAGAGCAGTGGTTCTTTTTTTTCCAACTTACATACCACTTTAAGTAATCCTTTACTAATCACAGAGCACCAATGACATAGGGATTACTTAAAGTGGTATGTGACTTGAAAGAAAGAATGTTTGAAAACCACTTCTCTAGGATGTCAAGTTAAAGATTCCTTTTATTGTCATGTAATATTACATGAAATTGCCTTCCACCTGGTGTAAGGCAAAGAGTCACCATGATCATTGCCCAGCACCCCTTACAGTAAGAGAGAGAGAGAGGGAGAGAGAGAGAGAGAGAGAGAGAGAGAGAGAGAGAGAGAGAGAGAGAGAGAGAGAGAGAGAGAGAGAGAGAGAGAGAGAGAAGCACTCATGGTTACTGAGTGTCCGTGGATTCACCTCCAGTGCTTCCCCAGTATCTGCAGCCACACAGATTCCTGTTCAAACCATGGCCACCCCAAGCTCCAGATCCAAACTTCCAACATGATCAGGAAGCCTTCAGTGCCCAAGGCCTTTTGGGAGCCCTTCTTGCCCTCAACGCCCTCTCAATTACTGTTTCCAATACCTGGTTCCCATGAGCCTGTGTTCACCACACTCAGCCCATTCTGAGGGGCAACTCAACCCTTAATACTAGTGGACAAAGAGCACCATAATGGTGTAGGAGGTGGTGCTGATGTCTCATGGTCTCAGTGAGCCAGGATCAATCCTCACCACTGTCTGAGAACAGTTGCTGGGAACTCAGAGAGACAGTATAGACCTAATGGGGCAAATGGTCTCTTTCTTTGCTGTAAGGAAATGTGAAAAATAATATAGCAAATTTCACAATATGATGAGACAGCAGTTAACTTTTAGAGACAGGAGCAGATAAACTGAAACCTGGATATTTATGCAGCCTGTTACACTTAAGGATATTGGTAAGGTTTACCTACAATTGGGGACAAGGTTGGGGAATGCCTTCCCAATAATCCCGGAGCATATTAAGGATGTGTTTACGTACATCTCTTTAGAATACTCCTCTATGGGGGCAGCACAGTTAGCACAGCACTGTTACAGCACCAGCGACTGGAGTTTGAACCCCATGTTGTCCGTAAGGAGTTTGAATGTTCTCCCTGTGTCTGCACTGGTTTCCTCCCAGTGCTCCAGTTTCCTCCTACCTTTCAAAATGTACTGGGGGTTGTAGGTCAATTGGGTGGCACAGGCTCATAGGCTGGAAGGGACTGTTCCTGTGCTATATGTCTAATTTTCTATTTTAAAATTGTAACGAACTAGGTTAGGTTCTGACTCCAGTTCTGTCCACTTAGCAAGTGAATATTCTCTGAATGACTATGTGAATTTCCTCCTACGTTTTAAATATGTGCAGGTCAATGGGTTAATTAGCCACTGTAATTTACCGCTAGAGTGTAGGTGAGTGAATCTGGGGAGAGTGAATAGAAATGACAAATTTTGTGGGACAATTTGTGAGCCAGTATGGACCCAACAGCCTCCTTTTATGTCACAAGAAAACTATTGTATATGATCGTGTAATAGTCGATCCCACGTAAGAGTCATCCCACCAACTATTTTTGGCCGCAACTCGCCGCCCATCCAAGCTCCTGAAGCCACGACCATGGATCCTCACCTCGACCGACTGCAGATACTGAAGTTCTGAACATAGACTTACCATCCAGTCCCTGCCAAATGAGCTCCCGATGCCTTGAATGATGCAGGTACTTACTGCAATCAAAGGTAGTCGAACCACCAATTTTAACTTAAAAAAATGGTCCCCTAATCTCAAATATTACATATGTTTATACAGAATGGAATATTTGAATTGCACTCACTTTTCTGCATGTGATATTCCCAACAGCATGGATAAGAAGTTTGTAACAGGTGGGATTGAAATACTTTTCATTTACTGCCTTATTGTGGTAAACCACTGTATATATGTTTGGATGTACTAGGACATGCCCCTTGCTGACTGTGCCGAAGGCTCCTCCCACTGACTCCTGAATAAAGGTGACTGTGCCACAGCCCCCTCCTCAGTCCAGGACAGTTGACCAGCATGGACGGACATCCATTCCGTTGTGAATAAAACTACTAGTCTTTAAAGTCATTGATGGTGCATCGATAAAAAAATGCTATTGAGAAACTTTTAAGGGTGCTGGACTCATTGCAAATAATCCAATCTTTAAAAAGCAGTAAAATATTTGTGTTGCAAATAGCAATAAGATAAGATTAGCAAACCTTTCAAGAAGTTGCCACTCCCTGAGAGTGAACAGAATAAAGCAAACAATGTGAAAAGAAAAAGGGAGCCCGAACTTCAAAACCAAGTGAATGCAGATTATGATAATGGCTGCACTTCAAAAGTGAACTAACAGCCTGGTGTCACAGTCTCTGGACTAGTCGACAGTGCTCTGAGGTATTGATCGAGAACAGTGGTTTTCAAACTTTCTTTCCACTCATATACTACTTCAAGTAATCCCTATGCCAAAGGTGCTCTGTGATTAGTAAGGGATTACTTAAGGTATGTGAGTGAAAAGAAAGAGGTTGAGAACTACTGCTTTAGGTCCAATTGTTGAAATACTTTGCTTGAGAAAAATTGTCATTGCCCATTTCCTTTTAAGTTATGAAACTATGCACATAACGAGTCAATTAGGTACGATTTAAACAGTGGATTTCAAACCTTTTTATTTCCACTCACATACCACCTTAAGTAATCCCTGCCATAGGTGCTCTGTGATTAGTAAAATGGTATGTGAGGGGTGGGGGGAAAAGGTTTGAAATCCACTATTTTAATCGTACCTAAATAACTTGTTATGCTCACGGTTTCATAACTCCAAAAGAAATGGGCCAATGACAATTTTTCTCAAGCAAAATATTTCAGTAACCATCAGGTCTAGAGCAGTAGTTCTTCACCTTCCCTTCCCACTCACATCCCACCCTAAGCAATCGCTTACTAATCACAGAGCACCGATGGCATAGGGATTATTACATAAGGTGATATGTGAGTGGAAAGAAAAAGTTTGAAAACCACTGATCAAGAGACTCAAGTTTAAATTCATCACAGCAATCAGCTGTTTAAATAAGTAAACAACATAGACCAGAACTTAAACAAAAGTTATTCTCTGTATCAGTGAACTTTAAATTGCTGGTTGTTAAAAATGCAACCTGGTTCACTAATCCCTTGATGAAGGGCTCAGGCCCAATCTCTGGCTGCATATTTTTATCCTTGCCCTGTAAAGTACTCTGTTTGACCAGCTGGGTTCCTCCAGCATTGTGTTGTTACTTCAACCATGGTCTCCTGTTTTACTTTTCTTCTTCACTAATCCCTTCCCTGACCTGCCCTTCCAATAACTTCCAACCCACAAGCATAGTTGACTCCTAACTGCCACCTCAGTTCAGAGGTAATTTGGATTGGACAATAAATTCTGGTGATCTCCACATTCTGTGCAGAAAGTATTTCACTGATAATAAAAGAGTTTGGGATGTGTGGAGGTTCTAAATGGGATTGGATTCATCTGTGTTCTCTCTTATTTCTTGGTCATTTCCTCTCAAACTATCAGGATCTATAACCAAGTTCTAGTTCAAGTTTATAATCATCTGTAGATATATAGAATCCAAGCTGCTGAAGATCCAACTGTGCTGGGTAGGTCACGTGTCTAGAATGGAGGACCATCGCCTTCCCAAGATCGTGTTCTATGGCGAGCTCTCCACTGGCCACCGAGACAGAGGTGCACCAAAGAAGAGGTACAAGGACTGCCTAAAGAAATCTCTTGGTGCCTGCCACATTGACCACCGCCAGTGGGCTGATATCGCCTCAAACCGTGCATCTTGGCGCCTCACAGTTCGGCGGGCAACAACCTCCTTTGAAGAAGACCGCAGAGCCCACCTCACTGACAAAAGACAAAGGAGGAAAAACCCAACACCCAACCCCAACCAACCAATTTTCCCTTGCAACTGCTGCAACCGTGTCTGCCTGTCCCACATCGGACTTGTCAGCCACAAACGAGCCTGCAGCTGACGTGGACATTACCTCTCCATAAATCTTCGTCTGTGAAGCCAAGCCAAAGAAGAGATATATAACCCAATGAAACAGTTTTTCCTCCGGACCACAGAGCACACAATTCACAGTGCATGTTAATAATCACATATGAAACATAATGATTGTGCTCCAATTGGTTGCTGCCAGCTGGACACGTCTCCTGAGACCAATCCTACCCATAGCCCTTTGCATGCACCCCATTCCACTCTGCCTTGATCAGTCAATGAGGTTGATGGCTGTTCCAGTCTATAGTTAATAAATGCCTGTCAGTTTCACAACTTCATTCTTTTGTGATCAATGATATAATTTAAAATAAATATATAAATATTTTGGGATCATTTACTTGTTTAAAGGATATGATTGATCAATCTCACAGCCTGCAGGAAGAAGCTGTTTCCCAGCCTGGACCACAGTTGAGGGGCTGGTATCTCTGTTAAACAACGGAGAGGGGAGAAGTGACATGGGTGGTAACGGTATAAATGGAATTGAATGGGGCAAGGTACAGTGACAGGAATATACGGATATGAAACTAAGTTTATTTTTGGTTCCAGAAACAGAGAGAAAACACATAAGAAAGAGGGGTAGGGGTAACTTTTTCACTCTGTGAGTTGTACCACTTCTGGAATGAGATGGTAGAGGAAGTGATGCAAGTGGGTACGATTACAATGTGAGTTGAACTCTCTCCAACATTAGCACATCTTTTTTTAAATGAGGAGCTCAAAACTGCTCACAATCCTCTAAGTGAGGTCACACCATTGCTTTATAAAACATCAACATCACTTATTTTCTCTTTATTCTATTCCTCTTGAAATGACACCCATCAGCATCAGAATCTGAGTCGTGGTACACTTAACTCATGGCCTCTTGTTCCAACCTCCCCTGCCCTCATTGACTGATCAAGGCAGAGTGGAATGGGGTGCATGCAAAGGGCTACGGGTAGGATCGGTCTCAGGAGATGTGTCCAGCTGGCAGCAGCCAATTGGAGCACAATCATTATGTTTCATATGTGATTATTAACATGCACTGTGAATTGTGTGCTCTATGGTCCGGAGGAAAAACTGTTTCATTGGGTTATATATCTTTTCTTTGGCTTGGCTTCACAGACGAAGATTTATGGAGGGGTAATGTCTCTTTATGTCTAGTCTATCTATTCCTTTCATCATTTTAAATACCTCTATCAAGTCTCCTCTCAGTTGTCTACGTTCCAATGAATAAAGTCCCAGTCTCCTTAATCTCTCCCTGTAATCCAGATGCTGTAAGCCAGGCAACATCCCTGTAAACGTTCTCTGCACCCTCTCCACCTTATCTATATCCTTTCTATAATTTGGAGACCAGAACATGAACACCTTACCTCTCCCTGAACCTCCCATTCCAAAACAGGACCCCCATCCTCTTTCCAAATCCTTCCATTGACTCTTCCATCCCCGTCCCCTCAAGGGTTCATAAAGCTTAGTGATTGCTCGGGGATAAAAAGGCACAGATTTCAAGTTTTGGGTGAAAGATAGGGGAAGTAAGAAAAACCTTTTATCTCATGCAGAGATGTGATGACCCAGAGCTCACTGCTCATAGAGGTGGTGGGATCAATCAGGGAATGGGACGAGTACTCAAGAAAGAAGCTCACACAGGTTGATGAGGAAGGAGACAGGAAATGGACTGACCAGATTGGTCTACTATAAGCTAGTGCAGATTCAGTAGGCTGAATGGACTCCTTTTGCTCCAAAATCATTCCATGATTCCAGACTATTTGTCCCAAGTAAACATTTCATATATTAGAGTACACGAGTTCAAGGTGGGAGGGGAGAAGGTTTAAACGAGGTATGAGGGGTAAGGTGTTTCACACAGAGAGTGCGAGGAGCCAGGAATGAGTTAACGGTGCAGCAGGTACTAAAGATGCAATCCACAGGACCCAAAGAGTGGCAGAGGGGATCACTGGAGTCTTCCTCCCCCCACACCACCCCCCCTCCCCAATCGACGTAATCTACCAGGATTGTCTGAAGAGGGTGCACAAGATCATGGAGGGCATTTTTCAGCTGATCCTGTCGGGGAAGAGATAAAGGAGGATCAGAGCCAGCACCACAAGCCGAGGAACAGCTTCTTCCCATAAGCAGGAAGAATGCTGATCGACCAAAGGAACTGCTCACACTAACCCACCGAGTCTCTCATATTCATGAAACAAAATCTAATTTTTTATTTATTTGTGTAGAGTAGTCCCGTATACGCATTGCTTGATTGTACGTGTGTTATATCTGGTTGTGTGTCTGCTTTTTTTTTGTGCCGAGGACACATCAGATGACAATAAACTTGACTTGAGATACAATATTAGTGTTCATGAATATCCAGGGAATAGAGGGCTAAGCACCAAAGCTTTAGTTTAATTTGGGCATCATGTTCAGCATACACATTGTCTGCCAAAGGGCCTGTTCCTGTGCCATACTTTCCCATGTTCTATATAATGCCAGATCAAAGGTAACATAAAATGAATAATTGAAGGATTACTTGGAATTTCCCAAGAAATCAAGAAGAGAAATACAAACATTACTCGTAAATTAATAATTCAGAAAAAATAACACCCTCCTTAATCCTCAGTTCTCCTGCCAACTTGTAAACTCCTGTATAAAAGTACAGATTTCAGATTTATTTGTCAGAGCACATGCACGACATTATATACAACTCAGATTCCTTTTTACTGCGAGTGTGGCAGAATTACCACTAAACTGTAGTGCAAAAATAAACTGTACACAGTGTAAACATGTGGACAAACTGACCGCAATACAGAGAGAACGAAAAGAAAATCACTAAAGTGCCTAAGTCAGAGTCCTTAAATGACCCCCTGATTGAGTTTGTCGTTGAGGGGTCTGATGGTGAAGGGGGAGCAGCTGTTCCTGAACCTGGTGGGGCGAGTCTTGTGGCACCGATACCTGATGGCAACAGTGACGACGGAGTGTGTGCTGGGTGGTGAGGGTCTTTGATGATTGGTGCTGCTCCAGTGACAGGAGGCACAATTTATAAATTTAATGTTAATAGAGTACATTTTCTTTTATTTGAGATTTTATCATTACGCCGCTTCTTGTCCTTGGTGCTTGATAGCACCCAGCTATGACGGTGACACCACAGGTAGGTGTTAACATCCATGCAGACTTCACCCCAGAATGAAATTGAACAGAAGTGCAATTTTACTTTCTCAGAGGCTCAGCCCTCCTCTCACCTCGCAACCTCTGCCACAGAGAAGAATAAATGCAGCAATACTGCGGGAACCTGGACGCCTCCGGGTTGCATACCAGCACGCATTGGACATATAATGCCATTCTTTCATCAGTGCTGTAGTTGGACCAGAATGCCCAAACTTGCTTTCTCAAGGTAACTAAAGACGACCGTTGAAGTGTTATCTCAGCAGCAGAACCCACATTCCAGGAACGAAAGAGTATTCCTGTTTGGCTGCCAGAAATTTGCCTCCAGTGATTCATTTGTGGAATTGTGTCGGAGTTATTAGAATTATTGAGAAACCTTTCCACCCAGCACGTAGTATCATTGACTCACTACTGTCAAGAAGGAGATACAGGAACATCAAAATCAGGACTAACAGACTGAAAAATATCTACATCCCGCAGGCTATTAAATTCATGAACGGTATCCTGTAAATTAGTAAATCATCCCAAAATATTTACATATATTTATTTTAAATTATATCTTTAGGTATATATGATTATTATCTGTGCACCATGGTCTGTTGAAATGCTGTTTTGTCTGGTTGTCTTTGGCTTGGCTTCGCGGACGAAGATTTATGGAGGGGGTAAAAGTCCACGTCAGCTGCAGGCTCGATTGTAGCTGACAAGTCCGATGCGGGACAGGCAGACACGGTTGCAGCGGTTGCAGGGGAAAGTTGGTTGGTTGGGGTTGGGTGTTGGGTTTTTCCTCCTTTGTCTTTTGTCAGTGAGGTGGGCTCTGCGGTCTTCTTCAAAGGAGGTTGCTGCCCGCCGAACTGTGAGGAGCCAAGATGCACGGTTTGAGGCGATATCAGCCCACTGGCGGTGGTCAATGTGGCAGGCACCAAGAGATTTCTTTAGGCAGTCCTTGTACCTCTTCTTTGGTGCACCTCTGTCACGGTGGCCAGTGGAGAGCTCGCCATAGAACACGATCTTGGGAAGGCGATGGTCCTCCATTCTGGAGACAGTCAGATGATAATAACCTTGAATTTTAAACTGCAGGTTAATTGGGTGGCACAAGTTTCAATGGTTGGAATAGGCTTCCACCACGTTGTAAATAAAGTCAGTCAGTATCTGTGGAGAGAGACACCGAATTAATGTTTCCAGTCTGTCTAATAGCAAACACCCGAGGTCATCTGCTGCAACTGCTGCAACCGTGTCTGCCTGTCCCACATCGGACTTGTCAGCCACAAACGAGCCTGCAGCTGACGTGGACTTTTTACCCCCTCCATAAATCTTCGTCTGCGAAGCCAAGCCAAAGAAGAAGAAGAAAGATATCTTCATTACAACTTGATCAATGCAACCAAGGACTGCTACTGGAGGTCAGATATCTCACAAAGCTTGAAGAGGCTCAAATAACAAGAATTAATTTAAAAAGTCAACTGAAAGGTTTAACTAGAAAATTTGCATCTTGACATATAACCATACAACAATTACAGAACGGAAGCAGACCAATTTGGCCCTTCTAGTCTGCACTGATCCAAGTACCCTCCTCTAATCCCACTTACCAGCACTCTGCCCATATCCTTCCACCCCCCCTCCCATCCATATACTTATCCAATTCTTTCTTAAATGACAAAATTGACCCTGCTTCCACCTCCTTTCCCAGAAGCCCATTCCACACAGTAACCACTCTCTGAGTAAAGAGGTTTACCCTTATGTTACTCCTAAACCTTTGCCCGTCAACTCTCAATCCATGACCTCTTGTATCCATCTCTCCTACTCTCAATGGGAAAAGACTCTCATTATCTTAAACACCTCTATCAAGTCCCTTCTCAGCCTTCTACATTCCAAGGAATAAAGACCTAATTTGCTCAATCTTTCCTTGTTCTCCAAATGCTGAAACCCAGGCAACATTTTTGTAAATCTTCTCTGCACACTCTCTATCTTGTTAATATCGTTCCTATAAATCGGTGACCAGAACTGCACCCAGTACTCTAAATTTGGCCTCACCAATGTCTTATACAGTTTCATCATTACTTCCCAACTCCTATATTCTATGTACTGATTTATATAGGCAAGCATACTAAAGGCCTTCTTCACCACCCTATCCACATGCGCTCCTACCTTCAGGGAACAATGCACCGTTATTCCTAGATATTTCTGCTCCACTGCATTCTTCAATGTCCTCCCATTTACCACATTTGTCTTGCTTTGATTATTCTTTCCAAAATGAAGCACCTCACACTTATCAGCATTAAACTCCATCTGCCATCTTTCTGCTCACTCCTCTAAGCAGTTTAAATCCCTCTGCAATCTTTGAAAACCCTCTTCATCATCCACAATTTCCCCTATTTTAGTATCATCTGCATATTTACTAATCCAATTTACCGCCCCATCCTTCAGATCATTAATATATATGACAAACAGCAACGGTCCCAATACCGAACCTTGAGGTACTCCGCTTATCACCGGTCCCCATCCTGACAACCATTTATCTACTACTACTCTCTGGCACCTTCCTTCCAGCCAATGTTGAATCCATTTGACTATCTCCAAATTAATACCCAAGGACTTAGCCTTCCAAACTAACCTCCCATGCGGAACCTTATTGAAGGCCTCACTGAAGTCCTTATAGACAACATCCACTGCTCTACCCTCATCAACATTCCTAGTCACCTCCTCAAAAAATTCAACAAGATTGGTGAAACACGACCTTCCACGCACAATTCATGTTGAGTGTCCCTGATCAGACCCTGTCCCTCCATATACTTATATATACTATCTCTAAGAACGCTTTCCATCAATTTACCTATCAAATTACCTACAATGTCAAACTTACAGACCGATAATTGCTAGGCTTGCTCCTCGAACCCTTTTTAAACAAAGGAACCACATGCACAACACTCCAATCCCCCGGCACTATACCCGTCTCTAGTGACATTTGAAAAATCACTGCCAGAGCCTCCGCTATTTCCTCACTAACTTCTCTCAAGGTCCTGGGGAAGATCCTGTCAGGATCTGGAGACTTATCCACTTTTATATGTTTCAAATGCTCCAGTACTACCTCTTTCTTAATCACTATAGTCTCCATATTTACCCCCTTTGCTTCCTTTACCCTGCACAGTTCGATATCCTTCTCCTCAGTAAATATTAAGGAAAATAAATTGTTCAAGACCTCCCCCATCTCTTTTGGCTCCATACACATTTGTCCTTTCTGATTCTCTATTGGAACAATTTTATCTCTCACTTTCCTTTTGCTATTAACATATTTGTAGAAACCCTTTGGATTTATTTTCACCCTTCTTGCTATAGCTACCTCATACCTTCTTTTAGCTTTTCTAATTTCTTTCTTAAGATTCTTTTTACATTCAATTTAGTATCCATACATCTCCTTTTTTCCCCTGTTTCTTATATTTATTGCAGTACTCCCTCTTTTTTCGAACCAAGTTTCCAATATCCCTAGAGAACCATGGCTCTCTCAAACTTTTGACCTGACCTTTCAACCGAACAGGTTTATAAAGATTTTGTACTCTTTAAATCTCTCCTTTAAAAGACTCCATTTCTCTATTACATCCTTCCCAGACAACAAATTATTCCAATCCATCCCTTGTAATCTCTTCAAACCTAGCTTTTCCCCACTCAAAAACCTCAACCCTGGGCCCAGACCTATTCTTTTCCATAACTATCTTGAAGTTAATGGCACTATAATCAGTGGACTCGAAGTGCTCCTCCACATATATCTCTGTCACCTGACCCATCTCATTCCCCAACAGTAAATCCAACACAGCTCCCTCTCTAGTTGGGAGCTCCATGTGTGCATGATAGCTTTTTTACATCAATACACTTTACAAACTCCAACCCATCCAGCCCTTTCACAGAATGGGTTTCCCATCAATATTTGGAAAACTAAAATCCCCCAATCACTACCCTGTGCTCATTACAAATATCTGCTATCTCCCTACTAATTTGTTCCTCTAATTCACGTTCCCCATTCGGTGGTCTATTATACACTCCTATTCCTCAATTCCACCCAAATAGCCTCCCTGGATGAGCCTTCTATTCTATCGCACTTAAGCACCGCTGTAATATTTTCTCTAACAAGTAGAGCAACCCCACCCCCTCTTGCACCCCCCGGTTCTATCACACCTAAAAGAACTAAATCCAGAAATATTTAGTTGTCAGTCACATCCCTCCTGTAACCATGTTTCACTAATCGTTACCAGGTCAAACTTCCAAGTGTCAATCCATACCTTCAGCTCATCCACCTTCCTTACAATGCCCCTAGCATTAAAATATATGCATTTTAGAGATTTCCCACTTTTTACTTCCTGTTTGCCCCGATCTTTACCAACAGCTCTCTTATGATCTTTTCCAATCGACCTCTGTCCATCTTCATATAGAGCATCCCCCTTTTCTATCACCTGCCTTTCCCCCCCACCCCCAAACACTGTCTACAAGGTTTCTCTGATTGCACTCTAACCTTCTCCTTGCTGTTCTCCTTCATTTCGTTCCTTCCCCCAGCCATTCTAGTTTAAAGTCTCCTGAGGAACCCTAGCAAACATGCCCGCCAGAATCCTGGTCCCGCTGGGGTTCAAATGCAACCCATCCTTTTTGTACTGGTCACACCTACCCCAAAAATGGTCCCAGTGATCCACAAACTTGAATCCCTGCCCTTTGTTCCACCCCTTCAGCTACACATTCATCCTCTATTCCTGCTTTCACTGTCGTGTGGCACAGGCAGTAATCCTGAGATTACTCCCTTTGCGGTCCTTCTTTTTAACTCTCTACCTAACTCCCTGTACTCACTTTTCAGGACCTCTTCTCTATTCCTCCCTATGTCGTTGGTACCTTCATATACCACGACTTGTGTCTCATCTCCCTCCCCCTTAAGGATGTCCTGGACTCGAGCAGCAACATCCCAGACCCTGGCACCAGGGAGGCAAACCACCATCCGGTTCTCCTTGCTCTGTCCACAGAATCCCCTGTCTGTACTTCTGACTATCAAGTCCCCTATGACTATTGCCCTCCTCTTCCTTTCCCTACCCTTCTGATCCTCAGAGGCTGACCCAGTGCCAGAGGCACAGCCACTGATGCTTTCCCCAGCTGGGCTGTTTCCCCCAACAGAACCCAAAGAGGAGTACCTGTTGTTGAGGGCCACAGCCATAGGGGTCCTCTCTATCACTTTACTATTCCTCTTCCCTCTCCTAACCATGACCCACGTGTCTTCCTCCCGTGGCCCTGGCATGACCACCTGGCTGTAACTCTTATCTATGACAACCTCACTCTCCCTGACCAGAGCTGCAGCTCTAGTTCCCCAACAAGGTTCCTGAGGAGCTGCAGCTCAGCACACCTGGTTCAGATATGGATGTCAGGGAGGCTAGAAGATTCCATGACTTCCCACATCTAACACAGAGAACAGCAAACTGCTCTCACACTCATCCCTTCGCTCTCCTCCTTCCTCAAAAAAGTAGAAATTACTAAAGAAAAAACTTCTGGGTTTGCCACACAGAACCTCGTTCAAATTAGGTATCCTTCTTCTGAAAGTAAAAGTCCCTGGAAGTTTTCACTAAACATGAGCCACATGGGATCAACTTCAGTCTAACATAAACAGTTGAAATATTTCTTGCTTCGGTGCAACTTTGTTTTTTTTATTGCTTTGCTCTTTCTGAGAACTCCATCATCCCTGGGAATTCTTTTGCTGTGCAATCGCATCTGATTCCCTCTCAAAAGAAAATAAAGAAAGTCTCCAAAAGTCAACTGCAATTTCCTCCTCACAGCTCATAATTCAGTTTTTTTTTGATTGGGCAATAATCACGATTCAATGCGTTTACAACACAAATATTTTCAATTCAAGCGCGTGGCTCTGTTGGTGAGGTTGATTGACACCGCTCTGTGCAGACTTTCAGCTGCTGACCACGGTTTAGACAGGCCCATGAATAGGCAGAATCAGCTCCAGTCTACTCATCATCTCCATTTTCTTTCATTCCCAGTATGTAGGATGTTGAAGTGAAGGTATGCCATGAGCGGTGACATGTTAATTACCCTAGTGCATCGGGTGAATGGTGCAATTAGCAAAAGGTTGATGCAGAACTGTGGAGACCAACAAATATGGGAATTTGGGATTGAAGCAAATGAGTGGCTATTGGACAAGGAAGATTCTGAATGATAATGTGGTCAATTGGATCAGCAAGTTGCAGCTGACGCTAAGATTTGGGGCGTTGTGGACAGCAAGGAAGGTTTTCAAAGCTTCCAGAAGGATCTGGACCAGCTGGAAAAATGGCAGATGGAATTTAATACAGACAAGTGTGAGGTGTTGCTTGTTGCATTTTGGAAGGACAAATTGTGTATCTGTATTCCCAGATCCCTCTGTTCTATTACACTCCTCAGTGCTCTACCATTTACTGCAGTGGTTCTCAGCCTTTTTCTTTCCACTCACATACCACTTTAAGTATTCCCTATGCCATAGGTGCTCTGTGATTAGTAAGGGATTGATTAAGGTGGTAAGTGGATGGAAAGAAAAAGTTTGAACACCACTGTTTTAATTATACCCAATTGAATCGTTATGTGCATAGTTTCATAACTCCAAAAGAAATGGGCCAATGACAATTTTCCCCAAGCAAAATATTTCTGTAACAATTGGGTCTGGAGCAGTGGTTCTCAACGTTCCCTTTCCACTCACATACCACCTTAAGAAATCCCCTACTTATCACAGCACCAATGTCATAGGGATTACTTAAGGTGGTATGTGAGTGGAAAGAAAAAGGTTGAGAACCACTGCAGTAAATGGTAGAGCACTGAGGAGTGCGATAGAACAGAGGGATCTGGGAATACAGATACACAATTCCCTGAAAGTGGCGTCACAGAAGGATAAGGTTGTAAAGAGAGCTTTTGCCATATTGGCCTTCACAAATCAAAGTATTGGATACAAGAGTTGGGATGTTATGGTAAAGTTGTACAAGACATTGATGAGGCTAAACTTGGAGAATTGTGTGCAGTTTTGATCACCTAACTGCAGGAAGGATAACAATAAGATTGAAAGAGTTCAGAGAATATTTAGTAGAATGTTGCCCAGACTTCAAGAACTGAGTAACAGGGAAAGGTTAAACAGATTAGGACTTTATTCCCTGGAGTGTAGAAGAATGAGGGGAGATTTGATAGAAGTTTTTAAAATTATGAGAGGTAGGGTCAGAGTAAATGTAGATAGACTTTTTCCACTGAGGTAGGTGAGATAAAAATCAGAGGACATGGGTTAAGGGTGACAGGGGAAACATTTAGGGGGAACTTAGTCACACAGAGAGTGGTGGGAGTGTGGAACGAGCTGCCAGCTGAACTGGTGAATGTGGGCTCAATTTTAACATTTTAGAAGAATTTGGACAGGTACATGGATCGGAGGGGTATGGAGGGCTATGGACTGGGTGCAGATCAGTGAGATTAGGCAGAAAAATAGTTCAGCACAGACTAGAAGTGCTGAAGGGGCCTGTTTCTGTGCTGTAATGTTCTATGGGTCAGTACTACATCTCTCTCGGACTCTGGGACCTGAAGTTGACAATTAAAACTTGAATTTAGGATCTTTTATTTAGCTAACTTTTCTCAAAAAAATTACATACGATAATTTAATTCTTAAAGTATGCGAAACATCTGACTAATAGATGAATAAATTCATGGAATCTTGTATACAGTTTAGAATCTCTGAACTGACTGCATTCTCACTCACCAAACATTGCAACAATAGCTCGCCAATATTAAATTACTTCCGCTGCACAAAAAAGGACATAGAATGTGCTGACGGAAATCACCAAAAAAAAAAATCATATCCTGCACACACCAGCATGCTGATAACAACTCAGGGAATGTTGGAGACACACAACACATGGTTTGAACTAAACAGGAGTCTGTGAGACTCCAGAGGCTGCGGGAGTGCTGGAGGTGAAACCACGGGCACTTAGCAACTCTGAAGGGATGCTCTTTGGCTTCTCTTTCTCTGAGTGTAAAAGGCGCCAGTCAGGCAATTTCTGCTGATGGCGTATCTTTGTCTGAAGGCAGTTTCATGTAATATTGCATTACTGTAATATCAGGCAGCATGGTTAGCGCAGTGGTCAGCGCAACACTGTTACAATGTCAGTGATCAGGAATGTCTATAAGGAATTTGTACATTCTCCACGTGTCGGTTTCCTCCCACCTTTTGAAATGTACTGGGCATAGTAGATCAATTGGGCTCATGGGACTAAATTAAATTAATACCGTTTTGTTACGTGACAATAAATAATATCTAATCTGATCAGGCTGAAATTGAGGGGAAAGAGACTGAACAAATTTTATTCTCAAAAGTTAATGATCATCTGAGTTACAGAATCATACAGCCCTGAAACAGGGACTACACCACAATAAGTCCTCACATCAAAGTTCATATTTATTGCCAGAGTACATACACGACATCACATACGACCCTGAGATTCCTTTCACTGCAGATGAGGCAGAATTACTACTTATTGGTAGTGCAAAAAAATGTACAACGGCATATACATGTAAACAAGAAATGTAAACACACTGTGGAATGCAGAGAGAAAAAAAAATGAAGTGCAAAAGTACGAGTCCTTAAATGAGTCCCTGATTGAGTTTGTTATTGAGGGGTCTGATGGTGGAGGGGGAGCAGCTGTTCCTGAACCTGGTGGTGCGAGTCTTGTGGGACTGAGACCTCTTTCCTGATGGCAGCAGCGTGTGCTGGGTGATGTGGATCCTTGATTATTGCAGCAATCACCATAGATGTTCTTAATGGTGGAGGAGTGGTTTTGCCTGTGAAGTCCTGGACTGTATCCACTACCTTTTGGAGGTCTTTACACTCAGTGATATTGGGGCCCCATTACCAGACAGTGATGAAGTCAGTCAACACACTTTCCACCAAGCACCTGTAGAAGTTTGCCAGGGTTTCTGGTGTCATACCAAATCTCCACAAACTCATGAGGAAGTAGAGGCGTTGTCATGCTTTCTTCATGATGCCATTTGTGTGTTGGGTCCAAGAAAGATCCTCCAAGCTAGTAACTCCCAAGAACTATTTACTCATCCTCTCCATCTCTGATTCCCCCCAATGATCATTGGATCATACACCTCTGGCTTTCCCTTCCTGAAGTCAACAATCAACACCTTGGTTTGTTGACATTGAGTGCAAGTTTGTTGTTGGTGCATCATTCAGCCAAGTTTTCAGTTTCCCTCGTGTATACCAACTCATCTCCCCTTTTTTCAGCGGATTTTTAAATGGTGTTATCGTACAGAGACACAGTCATGGATGTTTAGTGAGTAGAGCAGGGGGCTAAGAATGTTGCCCCATTTACACTGAGTCTACACCAGGCCAGTTTTTATTTTTCCTTCATTCCAGTCATTCTTCTGCAGATTTCACCACATGCCTCCAAATACGATGCAATCTGCAGCAACCAATTTAGCAACCAACTTTCACTCCTTTGGAATAGAAACAGAAAATAGGTGCAGGAGTAGGCCATTTGGCCTTTCAAGCCTACACCACCATTCAATATGATCATGGCTCATCAGTACCCAGTTCCTGCTTTCTCCCCATACCTCCTAATCCCCTTGGCCACAAGGGCCAAATCCAACCTACACTTAAATATTGACAGGGAACCGGCCTCAACCACTTCCTGTGGCAAAGAATTTCACACATTTACCACTCTCTGAGAGAAGAAATTTTTCCTCATCTCAGACAAATGATACGGTCAAATGAAGTTTTTTAGAACTTCCCCCTTATCCTTAAACTATGGCTTCTGGTTTTTCCCAGCATTGGAAACAACCTTCCTGTGTCTAGTCTGTCTAAACCCTTAAGAATTTTTATAAGATCCCCCCTCAATCTTCTAAATTCCAGACAATACAAGCCTAGTCTATCCAACCTTTCTTCATATGAGAGTCCCTCCATCCCCAGTATCAGCCTAGTGAAGGGGGCCGGGACACCTGAGGGAAGCAGTGACAGGGAGAGTTCACACACTCCACAGGATCGCTCGGAGGTCTCTGGAGGCAGTAGGCAGCAGCTGCACCAATTGGAGCCACTGGCCATTTGCTGGAGGGAACTCAGTGGGTTGAGCAGCATTAGTTATAATTTTGGACAGACACCTTTCAAGTCTCAATAGAGGGCTCCAGCACAAAACAGCAGTCGTTCTTTATCACTCACTGATGCTGTTCAACCTGCAGAGGTCCTCCAGCAGATTGTTTGTGCCACTAGATTCCAGCATCTGTGTGTCTCCATCTTGACAAACTACACTATCCTGCAGTTAAAATTAATATTTTATTTTTTCCTTTTTAAGCAAAGTTGAAGATTAACATTAATAAATCCAGGTGGCAGAAGTCTCGGAGAAGGATAACACAACGCCAAAATTCCAGTTTAACATTTAATATTAGTCCAAAAATGAGCCCCGTATCATTTGAAATTTAATATTTGAGTTATTAACTGCATAACTAATTTTTCCAAGTTGAAACAAGACAATAATAATAATTTTTATTTAAATAACAAGAAGCAGGCTCGCTAGCAGGTATACTTTGTGAAGTGTCTGAGGAGATTCTGTACATCACCGATGACTCTCAAACTTCTACAGGTGGAGCGTGGAGAGCATTCTGGCTGGTTGCATCACTGCCTGGTACGGAGGCACCAACTGTCAGGACGAGAATAAACTCCAGAGGGTTGTTAACTCGGCCTGCGACATCACAGGGTCCAGACTTCACTCCATCGAGGACACAAGGCGGTGTCTTTGAAATAAAAAAGCAGCCTCTATGCTTAAAGACCCCCACCACCAGGCCATGCCCTCTTCACTCTGCTACCATTGGGGAAAGGAGCCTGAAGACGAGCACCCAGCTTCTTCCCCTCTGCTATCAGATTCCAGAATGATCAATGAACCAAAGACACTGCCTCACTATATATTTTAAAAAATGCACAAAAAGTAATGTCGCAAGATGGTCATAATATGAATGTTTGCACTGTGACGCTGCCACAAAACAATGAATTTCATGACTTGTTCATGACAATAAATGTGATATTAAAAAAATATAAAGGAAACTTTTTTAGTTAATAATTAGACTCCAAATCAGAATTGATTTCCATGAACATGTCACGAAATTTGTTGTTTTACGGCAACATTACAATGCAAATATTTATATAAATCACCTTACAAAATAAATAGTGTAAGGAAAAGTCAATGCAAGGCAGTGTCAGTGGTTCATTGATCATTCCAGAATCTGATAGAGGGGAAGAAAATCCTTTATCCTACACTCAGAAGAACCTAGAACTGAAAATACTCTGGGTAGAGAAGGAAAGAGAGAATTATTTTGATCTGAAGGATAAATTTTAAGCAGGACACAATTGTAACATGTCCAAGAGTGCAGGCTGAATGTGGAGTGAAAATGAAAGTCTGCAGACAGATTATAGTAAAACTACACCAAAATTCTGGAGGAACTCAGCCGGTCTTTTCACTGTCTATAGGAGCAAAGATATATTGGTGATGTTTCAGTCCTGAGCCCTTCTTCAAAGAATAAGCCAGAAGCAGGATATTCAATACTGTAGCGTTCAGGCAAGTTCTACTTCACAGTGTGAGCTAAAGGACAAAGAAGCTTCAAACTAAGCTTGTCCATTCCAACACCAACTGTGAAGAATTCATGCTTGCATAAGGCACCTCCAAATCATCTGTACATAATAATATGGCTGGGCTCTCAAACTTCAGGAAAAAATAGCACATGTTTGGAAGAAGGATTTACTAAGATTTAGGGAGAATCACACTGAGAGCGGTGGGAGTGTGAAACGACCTGACATGGTGAATGTGGGTGCAATTTTAACATTTAAGAAGAATTTGGACAGGTACATGGATGGGAGGGGTATGGGGAGGGTATGGACTGGGTGCACAAAAATATAGTTCTAAGCAGACTAGAAGGGCTGAAAGGCCTGTTTCTGCACTGTAATGTTCTAGGGTCCTTTGGTTGTAAAATAGCACAAGGAATGAGGGGAGATCACAGGGGGGGGGGAGGGGGGGAAAATCACAGAAATGCTGGAGCATTCTTGTGTTTCATTAGATTCATTTGTGTTCTTTTTTTCTCATCCCCAATCATTTCTCACTTTCCCTCTCTCCTGGCCTCCTCTCCAAATCCAATTAACACCTTTTGTCTGTTGGTCTGTACTCCTCCTCCTGGCCCTTCTATGAATTCAGGTGCCTGTTTGCATTGTACTCATACCTTGAAGGAGTCAGGCCCAAAATATTGGTTATACATCTTTACCCTCTTATGGACGCTGAGAGCCCAGCTGAGTTCCTCCAGCATTTTGGTGTTTTTACTACAATCAGAACAGCTCCAGACTATAAGGTTATTTACATAATTAGGCACAAATACAGCCTTTGAATAAACTGTGCATAAACTTATTTTACAAGTGTACACTCTTCTTATGGATTGAATCCCTTACATGACTTCCTTCACTTTCTCATCTCCTCAACTGGTTTATGACAGGAAATATTGGAAACATTCATCAGGTCAGACAACATCTAAAGAAAGATCCACGCTATTGCAACAGCTCGGTTCACCACAATAGCATGGATCCCCCACTGGCCACCCATTTCAATTCCCCATCCCATCCCATTCCCTTGCTGCACATGTCTGGCCATTGTCTCTTGCACTGCCAGACTGAGACCACCTGTAAATTGGAGGAACAACACCTCATCTTCCATCTGGGAACCATCCAACAGGATGGCATTTACAGAGTTTTCATTAAACCTCTCCCCACTTCTTCTCCCTGTCTACTTTCCTCTCGTTCTGTCTCCCCTTTCAGACAGAAAATTAATTCTCACCTCTCCTTTTATCATATCCAATTAACCCCTCTTGTTGGTCTGGACCTCCCACTGCCAGACTTCAGTCTTAATTCGGACACCTCCCTGCACTTTGCTTATTCCTTGAATGAGGGCTCAGGCCCAAAACGTCAGTAATACATTTTTACCTCTCATGGATGTTGCAAGACCAGCTAAGTTCCTTCAGCATGTTTATGTTAACATTTCAGGTCTGAACCCCGACAGGATCTGGTCCTGGAAGGATCTCTGTCTAAGTGATGTGACCCTCTCCACAGATGCCAAGTGTTTCCATCTATTCTTGCTTCATTTCAGATTTTCAGCGTCTGCTGTTTTTTTTCCCCCCAAAACATACTCTTACTTATCCCAGACGTTTTACTGTTCAGTTGGAAACCTTTGACTCAGTGCTGCTCTATGATTCACTGGAGCAATTGACTGTGTACTGATGTTAGAGATAGATTCATCATCATACATCACAGACTTTGCCAGTAAATCTCATTATGATCTGAGCTTTGTGACATATTGAATATAATTTCCAATAACTTCTCCAATTCATTCTGTAAACGATCCACATTAACATTTGCTAACATTTTCTTTTCTTACCGTCTTATCTTCTCATAGGCAATCTCGTTGTCCACTTCCTCTTTCATTTTCCACTCCCTTTGCTGAAATACTAAACTTTTTTCAAATCCCCATGACTACTCCATATTTTTGGCAATGTTTTAATTTCTCTGGACAGCTATGGATGAACTATTTTGTGCCTTGAGGGGACAAACTATGTGTTTGTTCTTTAAATGTCAGAGTTCCTTGTTTACATGCATATCTCAATGTAATTTCCCAATTTACCATGGCCGTCTCATGCTTTGTGACATTAATATTTAAGTTATGGTTGGCTAAAAGACACACAATTAATCTTTTTGTACTAATTAGGAAATAATTAACATTTTCCAAAAGCAGAACACTCAACAAATTGCTTTGGACTCAAAAATTGGATAGGTCTGTTCTCTGGATATGAGCCAGACATTTTGCAATTAGGTGTTACTTCATATTTTTCATTTGTAGGTGAAATTATCCGGAACTCTGTTATCTTTCAAAACTTCAACCCACTCACTGTTATCTCTAGGATTCGTATCAATGAAGAATGTGGAAACCATGAAATTGTTTGTCTTTGTCATTTATCACCTCTGCATCTGGAGAGGAAATGATTCATTCATAGATCTATTCATTATTTATCATACCATATAGACTTGTGCAATAGTCAAATTTTGTGGACCAATATTTAGGATAAAATTTAAGGGGTTGACTATTACACGCATACTAATTTTGACCACGGTAAATATCTGTGCCACTCAGGCATTTGGAGCTTGGAAGGGTGGCAGGTGGTAGGGACCAAGTGGTAAGTCAATGTTCAGGATGTCAGGAGCTCAAATAGGTGGACAGCCAGCCACGGCCTAAGCAAGAGTTCAGAGTCAGGGCGTTGGGAACTTGGATGGGGCCAAATATAGCAGGGGTCTAATTTTACATGGTAAAAACTATTACACATGTATAGACGGCAATCTTCCTTGCAATTTGGCGTTTCTTTCCCTTTCTCAAGGGTTGGTGCAGTTAGCATAGCTGTTAGTGCAATGCTATTACAGCACAAATGACTGAGGTTTGAATCTGGTGCTGACTGAAAGGAGTTTGTACGTTCTCCGTGTCTGCATGGGTTTTCTCTGGGGGCTCTGGTTTCCTCCCACCCTTCAAATCATACCAGAGAATAGGTCAATTGGGTGGCATGGACTCGTGGGCTAGAAGGGCCTGTTAACGTAATGTAGGTCTAAAAAAGTGTACATGTCACATTCATGTTCAACAAGCAAATATCTACCCATGAATAAAGCTTCAGGGCCTCTGTCATCCTTGTCCTTGCAGGACAAGGATCAGCTGTGTGCCCAGGAATCCAGAGTGATGCCCAGGTAGATTTCAGTTTGTCTCAGAAGGAGAAAGTCACCTTGATTTTGAGATATTTCTCAGAGGCAAATGGCTATTGCAGTGGTTCTCAACATTTTCTTTTCTCCATTCCCATACCACCTCAAGTTATCCCTTACTAACTACAGAATAGCTATGGCTTAGAATGTCATAGGTGCTCTGTGGCTAGTAAGAGATTATGCAAGGTGATATGTGAGTGGGGGAAAAATTGAGAACCACTAGGCTATTGACAAGAGAGATTTCACAAAAAGACTCAATTGCTTTGAAAGAAATGTACATTAATTCAATCATGATTTGCTTTATTCCATCAAAGGCTAGGACTTGAGTTATGCAATTAATTTAATTAATCCTGCATTAGCGTTGTTACATCTTTGGGATCTGGTGCACATGGGAGTTTATGCTAACAAATGATTAGGAACATAGTTATACTGTTCAATGCCTGACTACTGCAAAGACCCCATCAAATTTGCCATGCCTTTCAGTTATATGATTATTGTAAAGTTCCCCTTATTCAGATTTATTGTCAGATCACATGGAACCCCAAGATTCTTTTTTTCCTGCGGGCCAGGCAGAATTATCACTTATTGGTATTGCAAAAAAACGGACTCAATGTACACATGAAAACAAATAAAGTACAAGGATCCTTCACTTTAAATCAGCAGAGACCAGAATGAATTGAACAGAATTTTGGGACTGCCACCAATGTGCCTTGCAAGTCAACAATCAGGAAACCCTCACCAACATGCAGATGGATGAAACAAAGAATGAAAAAAGGAGTTTGCTCCCTCTCAAGTCGCCCATACCAAATAATTCTCTTGTCAAATTCTTGCTAAACTCCATGGACTCGAAAGGCCAACATGGCCTATTTCCGCTCCGTAAATGGTGATATGGTTAATGGCCACTTCATCATCCAACCTGTGGCCATTGGGTACAAACAAATAGAAAACAGGAGCAGGAGATGGCCATTTGTCCCATCGTTCAATACAATCGTAGCTGATCCTTTTGTTTGCATAGAGTAGATTATAGAAGGACTATAATGATGAATGAAGAAAAAATGAAATGTTTTTTTAGAAGAAAAGATGACAATGTTCAGAGGGCTGTTGTCACAGTTGAGTACAATCCAAAGGGAAACATAGTTCAAAGGCTCTTAACTTGCCTTCAGTGTATCTGGGAGTTGATTTTCATACAAATAGTTAAGAACAAATTCATCTTAAACTGCTGGTGCCATTTACAAAGCCCATTATTTGTGGTAAGAAAGAGTGGTGTATTTTGATTCTTATTCATGAGGCATTCATTGACACTTCAGGGCGACGTGGTTAAGTTTAAAGGGTGGCGTGGTTGGTGTAGCAGTTAGCACAACACTGTTACAGTCCCAGTGATCGGAACCAGGGTTTGAATCCCACAATGTGTAAGGAGTTGGTATGTTCTCCCAGTGTCTGCATGAATTTTCCCCAGGGGCTCGTTTCCTCCCACCGTTCAAAAACATACTGGGTTGTAGGTCAATTGGGTGGCATGGGCTCATGGGCCAAAAGAGCCTGTTACCATCTTGCATTTCTAAATTATTGATATTAATCTTGTTTGAAAGCTTATTCAATTAATCTGACAAAATAATGTTTGAAAGGTATATTTGATATTTTATTGCAGATGATTTAGATAAGGATTCAAATTGGTTCTCAAGGAGTTGAACCAAATTTTTTTTTTAAAACTCCAGTGAACATGTAAATATTTTTCCAAGGCTGGTAGTTGCAAATACTAGAGGGTATCTGTACAACGTGAGGAGAGGAAAGTTCAGGGAAGGCATCAGGAGTAATAGATGCGAGGTAGGGAAGATTTAGTTTGTTGAGTACAACGTTGTGGGCTGTAAGGCCTGTACTGTGCTGTAATGTTCTGTGTTCTATATTGAAGCAGGATTACAAACCACAATTAAATAAACTGCAAAGCAGGCTGACCACAGTTCAGACCATAACGCAAACCTCCCTCCCCTCCCTCGATTCCATCTGCACCCCCTGCTGCCTCAGAAAGACATCTGTATATTAATCAATAAATATGTACCAATCAAAATAGAGGAGGAAATAATAGATCCAGCAGGGAGATATGTAATGATAAAGTGTCAGATATATTCAGAACTCTGGAATTTGGTCAATATATATGCACCTAATCAAGAGGATCAAAAGTTAATGCAAGATATTTTTTCACAATAGATAACCTTTCCTTTAGAGAATAGGAGAGAAAAGGAATTAAAAGAATAGAAAATTGTTTTTTGGGAAATAATTTATTATCATTTGAACAAATGAAGTACAAATATGGAATAACTCATGGTACAATGTTTGTATACCACCAAATGAAAACCTACTTAAAGGACAAATTGGGAAGCAGACTGAGATTACCAGAAGGAAGCAGCTTTGAATATGTGATTACAGACACAATGATAATGAAAAGATTTATAACAAACATGTACATCAAGCTGCAAGAGAAAGAAAATAATGAAAGTGGGAACAAGATCTAAACATAAAAATAAAAAATGAAATATGGGAAAAGTTATGCTCTGTAATTATGAGAAATATAATAAATATGAGGTTACACATGATAAAATATAATTGGTTGCACAGACTATATATCACGGCCCAAAAGTTAAATAAATGGGACCCAACATTATCAGATAGATGTTTTCACTGTAAGAAGGAAACGGGAACAACAGTACATGCAATTTGAGCATGTGAGAAAGTGGAAAAGTTTTGGGAAGATCTAAATCAGATATTAAATAAAAAAAATCACAAAAAGCAACATACCAAAAAATCCAGAGATCTTTCTTCGAAGTAACACAAGAAGTAAAGAATTAGGCCTCAAACTGGATGAAGCGCAAAAAAGATTTATTATGATAGCCTTAGCTGTAGCAAAAAAATGTATAATGTCAACTTGGAAATCAGAAGAGAGCCTGAGAGTACAGCAATGGTACATAGAAATGAATAAATGTATTCTATTGGAAAAAAATAACATACAATTTCAAAAATAAAATCACATTATTTGAACAAATTTGGGAACTGTACATGGAACACAACAGAGAGGGTTTGGCTCGGACCTTCACCCCCTAAAATGATAGAATGAGAAGAAGACGAAATGACCTGATCCAGTGTGTAGAAATAGATGACATAATTTTCTTGTTTATTTTCATTGTGTGATGACATTGTTTAACGGGTTTATTGTATTGAAGATGTTGAACGTTTAATGGGTTTGAAGGGGAGTGGGAAGGAGGGAGGGAAGAGAGAGGGAAAAAGGGGATAAAATGACACTGTGTATATTCAAGAGGGAAATGTGTGTATTTTGATTAATATGGTTCATAGTGTGAAAAATAAAAATTAAAAAGAGACATCTGTAAATGACAATATTAATGTGATAGTACAGATTCTATCACCAATGTGTATATTATGTACATATGTACAGATGGTAGTGTAGGATGACTGTGATTGGCCACACTTACTGGCAGGTCTTAAACGATTGCTCCTAGCCAGACCAGGTGATTCTGGACTGGTCAACCTACTTGTGATATGCTCCAGTCTTTTAGTTAATAAAAGCCTTGATTTGGATCAACAAGTCTTTGGTTCTTTCGACACACATTACAATTAACCACGAGTTTATTGTTATATACAGTAAAAGTCCAAAATTCTAGACCACCAGAGAATCCAGACTTTGAAAACCTTCAAACTTTTAAAATTTAGTGGGCTTTTGTGTGCGTGTGTATGCACCACAGATGCACTGAAGTTGTGGAAATGAACAAATATGGGTTTTTTTTGGTACTTTGTATTTTATATGAAAAATATTTAATTAATAAACCACGAATATTTACCTGTTCATCGCTTTAAATTTGAATGTTAAAGGTACTGCCTGAGAATTTGGAAAATTCGAACCGACCCAGTCCTGAGGTGTCTGGAATTTATGACTTCGACTGCACATTAAACTCATACTTGCTGCAGCTGAACAGGTACTTCATGGGTAAACAAATCTGTAATTGTATACATTAAATTAAAAATAGATAATAAATACAAAAGGTAGGTAGTTAAAATAACAAACATTACCAAAACTAAAGAATTTATTGCGAAACCTGGAGACCACAAGCCAGTCCTCATCAAGGGGTCAGTAGTGGAAAGGGCATTTCTACAGGTGTACCATGGAGAGCATTCAGATTGGTTGCATCACTGTCTGCTACTGAGGTGCCAATGCAAACAGGAAAAGACTACAAAGGATTATAAACTTGGTAAGCTCCACTAGCTCCATCAAGGGCACCATTCTTCACTCCATTAAGGGCACCTTTAAGAGGGGCAGTCACTAGAATAAAGCCTGCATCTTCAAGGACCCTCACCACCCAGGCCATGCCCCCTTCACACTGCTCCCATCAGGAAGGAGGAACAGGAGCCTGAAGATGAACACCCAATGGCACAAGGTCAACTTCTTCCCCTTGGCCATCAAATTCCCGAATGAACCAGAGACACTACCTCATGTTTTTCTCTTTTTGCACTAAAAATTGTATTTACAGAACTGTAATTTATAGTTTTTTGCACCCTTAACGTACAACACTGCTGCCATGAAACAATAAACTTTGCAATCCAATCATGCCAATAAACCCTAATAAATATTAAGAGTTACGTAGTGCAAGGGAGAAAGAAAGTGGAGTTACAAGAGTGCAGACGGTGTTTTTGTGTGCCAGAGTAATCCATGTTTAGTGCAATGGGGATGTTCAAGATCCCATTAAAAACCAGATTAAAGTCTCCTCCCATCCTGGCCACCCACCTTCTGAAAGGAAGTCGTCACAAGAGTGCAATCATACACCACCATATTCAAGGGCAGCTTCTTTCCTGCTGCTATCAGACTCCTGAACAAACCTCACACTCTTAAAATAACAAAATCACCTTGATAAAGGATCCTGATCTGTAACACTGACTGACCATTTCCACCCACAGATGCTACCTGATCTAGTTTCTTCAGCTTCTCTTTGGTTTCATGAAGTCCTAACTGATCTCTACACTCTTTAGGCAAAACACAGTTAGCGTAGCAATTAGTGCAACACCATTACAGCAACCTGGGTTCAAATCTGGTGCTTTCTGTAAGGAGTTTGTACATTCTTCCCGGGTCTGGGTGGGTCACCTCCCACCTTTCAAACCGTATAGGAGTTGTAGGTTAATTGGCAGCTGGAGCATGTGGGCCAGAAAAGCCTGTTACTCTACTGTATGTCTAAATTTTAAATTTTAAAACCTTTTCACTGTACACATGGCAATCAACTTCGTGTTTTTTTTTTTAAAAAAACTTCAAAAATATATACTGTAAACAAAACAGGGCATGAGGTTTTTAATTTGATCAGCATATGAGATTTAGTCTTCCCCATTACATTATTTTCCATGGGAATGCAGGTCTAATAAGAAGTTATTCCCTCTATAACTCTATTTAGTCAGGATCCTATTGATAATTAGGTGCCGAGTCTATGCAGTGCCACTCCGGACATATCTAGCTGAGGAAATTGCAATTGGCTTCAACTTTTTGGCGTATTCCTGCAGTTGAAACTGGGATCAATCTGATGACCTGATGTGAGCTGAACGATAAACTGCAACTGCCTCATGGGAACCAGGAAATCATATCAACCCATATAGTTTAAGAAATAATATTGAAATATTCGAACAAGTATGGGAGCCTTACATTAAATACAATAGCGAAAACCTACCGGGGACAAACATTACCTAAGTTGATGGAAGGAGAAGGAAAGAAAAGAATGGACTCAGTAGAATTTCTGGTGTATTTTTGTTGAATGACAACATTGTCTGACTGGCTTAATGCAACCTAGATTGTATACCTAAAATGGATGAGAGGGGGGGGTGGGGGGTGGCTTGGGAGGAGGGAGGGGGGGGGAGAAAAAGACACTGTATATGTGTGAAAAAGAAAAAGTGTATATCATGGCTAACGTGATTTATGGTGTGAAAAATAAAAAATTTTTTAAAAAAAACCACCCACTATTTCTGTGGAGCATCCCAATAAAGGTCTAAAATTTCTATTTTTTTAAAATTCAAAATAACAAGCTATGAACAGGAACAATTAATTTTGCATTACTGAACCAAGGTGAACGTACATCTCAAGAAATGCTGGAATAATATCTCTAAGGGTCTTCATTGCCCAGTGTCTTTGGACAAGTTGAAGGGGCTCTTGCAGCTTGTTTCCCCATAGTGGTCAGTCTAATTGGGCACCGACACCTCCTTCTGCCAAAGTGACACAAACGGCTGACCCTGGAGAGCCAGCTAATGGATAGGTGTTGCTTCAGCAGGATGAGCTGATAAACAAACTTGTTTCCCACACCTCATTTAGGAACAAGGAAATGTTGCTTCCCATTAGCTCAGAGTTAAATCCCACCCATTCCTCTTCTCGGCAAAAGACCAAAAGGGAAACTTGGTTTAGCTGTGAGATTCCATTTTTATGATTAGACAGGAAATGAGGTTCTCTGTGAAAGCATGCACTTTGTTACTGGTTTCCGACCTATAATAATATCACACAAATTTAATAATACTGAGCATTCGAAAGGCTGCTAGGTTTTCATGGAATCCGTCCATTATTTTAAGAGCAGTTTTTGGGCTTGTGCGCTTCCAGGTCAAATAGTCTATTTTCTACAAAACCCTAGCCATGACTGATCAAAACAGAAGCCACCTCTGCCAAAGTTGCAGCAATTAGTTATGCTGGCATTGCCCAGAAATTAGGCTGATTACACTGGACAATTAAGTTTTTGCTTCCTGAACACTTTTGGGTATATTTTATGGATTTTGGGCTGCTGATAGGACCATAGAACACTACAGCACGGAAAACAGGCCATTCACCCCTTCTAGTCTGTGCCAAAATATCATTCCACTAGTCCCATTGACCTGTATCCAGTCCATAACCCTCCAGACCTCACCCATCCATCTATCTATCCAATTTATTCTTCAGATGGCTGCTTGTTCCACCCCCCCACCGTTCTCCAAGTGAAGTTCCACCTAAACTTTTCCCCTTTCACCCTAAAGCTATGCCCTCTCATATTTATCTCTTCTAATCCAAGAGAAAAGCACCTACTCACATTTACTGTCTATACCCCTATCAAATCTCCCCTCATTCTTCTATGCACCAAGGAATAAAGTCCTAACCAGTAATCTTTCCCTGTAACTCATTAAGACCTGACAACATCCTAGTAAAACTCCTCTGCACTCTTTCAATCTTACTGATATCCTTCGCGTAGTTAGATGACCAGAACTGCACATAGTACTCCAAATGTCTTGTCTTATACAACCTCACCCAACTCCTATACTCAATACTTTGATTTATGAAGACCAAGATGCCAAAAGCTTTCTTTACAACCCTGTCTACCTGTGATGCCACTTTCATGAAAATCACCTTAAAATTTTCATAACATGTCCCTTTTTTTAGAAACAGTATAACCTATTTTTGTGATTTCCAGTCATAATTTGTTGACTTCAAGCATATAAAGCCATGAAGTACAACATAACATTGAAAATTCATTTTCTGCATTCACACTTGGACTTCTTCCCTGCTAATCTTGGTGAAGTCAGTCACCATGGAAAAGCAGCATCAGGGCAACTGGAATCCAACCATGTTGGCCGACTATTGTTGGACACTGACATGAGAGGCTTCAGATGCTGGATAGAAATGAAAATCAGCAAAACATTTTTTTGGTCAGTTTTACTTACGCAACGTGTCAGCATCATTATGCGATTAAACATGCTAAATTCAATCAAAGTAATTTAATGCTTCTCCAACTTCCTACTTGATACAGCAAATCAGAAATTACCTTTGTGTTCAGCTTGAAGTTGCCAATCGTGATCCCCAATTTTTTTTAAGGAAGTAAACATTTTGGAAAAATAATGAATTGACCAGGGTTATCCACTGGAAGATTTACTATAGGTAGATTGGAAGGACCAGCCTGATTGGTGTTGAGCGATGCCAATCGTTTCCTTGACTGCAGAAGTTGATCCACTTACATCCACACTTCCTCCTTCACCACCATTCGGGGCCCCAAGCAGCCCTTCCAAGTGAAGCAACACTTCACTTGTGAATCTGCAGAGGTCATCTTCTGCATCCTGAGCTCCCACTGTGGCTTCTTCTGTCTATAGAGAGACTGGGCACAGTCTGGGTGATCGCTTTGTTCAGCACTTTGCTTCTGTCCACTGCAATAGTGTGGATTTCCCAGTGGCCACTGTGACTGAGTATATAGATAGGTTTTTGTGAGATAAATTGGGAAGGTTTGTTAGAGTAGGTTATATACAAACACTTTGAAACAGATCCTATTTGAAATACTGGAGCTCTGCTAGACATATTGGGGCCTCAGAGTTTTTGCAAGAGCTTTGAAGAGTGCTCAAGACTTCACTAATGGATTGTTATTTACAAAATGCAACAGATTAGAGATCTTGTTGGAGCTGCCTTCTGCCGGGAGATGTTCTAAGAGGGTCGTGTGGTTTTACAGACAGACAGAGACGCTGACAAGCTCGTGGACAGACTGTTTGAAAGACGGCCTGGTCAAAGACATTGTGGTTCATGCAAGAGGAGACGATTGGCTGCCTAATGTTTCACTTGGAATAAGAGAAACAAAAAGGATGACCTGAAAGAAAGAGGTTATCATCTGGAGAACCCTGAAGGGGCAAGTTTCATCAGCAAGACATTGGAGTGGCTGATGGAAGTACATCAGTTGTGGATGTCTTGGAACAACAAATCTCTTTCTGAAAACTGACAAGAACCTTCCTGAGCAGTCACTGTTTACCTTTCAAGCACCAAAGCCTGCTGAACTTCATAAATGTTAAATTTTGTGCACAGTATAAGAATTGCCTGCAACCAGTGAACTTGGAGGAATGAGGAGTGAACCAAAGAACTTTTCTGAACTTACACACACATTACATACATGTGTGCTTAGAATTAGAAGGGGGGTTAAGTTAGGTTAGTTAAGTCAATAGTGATAAGTTAAAGTGTGATTCTATTTTCATGTTTAAAGATAATTAAAAGCAACTTTTGTTTAAGTCACCACTTTTCTTGGTGAATATCTATTGCTGCTGGGTTTTGAGGTCCTCTGGTCTCTGAACACCACCCTTTACAATTCCCCATCCCATTGCTAACATATCTGTTGCTGATCTCATGCACTGCAAGACTGAGACCATCCACAAACTGGAGGAACAACACCTCCTCCAACTAGATGGCATAAACTGATTTCTCCAGTTTTCATTAAAACCCCTCCTTCCCCTTGTCACCTGTCCCTGTCTCCTTTTGAGCCCAAATCAATTCTCACCTCTCCTCTCATTATCTCCAAGTAACATCTTTTGTTGGTCTGGGCTCCTCCCCCAGCTAGCCTTCAACACTTTCCTGATCTTTGCTTATACCTTGAAGAACAGGTCAGGCCCAAAATGTCAGTAATGTCTTTAACTCCTATGGATACTGATAGACTGGTCCAGCATTCCTGTGTGTTTTTACTACAATGAGAACATCTGCAGACTTTAGTTTTTCCACTGCATTAAGTGCTTGCCCTCTAACTGCCATTGGATCTTAAGTGGCTAGAAAAGTTTCAAAACATTCACAAAAGAATGAAAGGAGGAAATACTCTATGTGGCAGCGTGTTGCAGCTTGTAATTTTAGAGGATAAACAATTTTGTGATGGTACATCAGATGTTGCAATGCTCTGTCAGTGGAAGCAGCAGAGCAGCAAATATCTCAGTCACTGTGCAAACAGTAAAGCATGCTCTCTCTCTCAAAGTATCTTAACCCCTTTGATACCTGCTGCAGTTACAAATAACACTTTTTTTTTTATTTAAAAACTTATCAAACTTTAATTTCTTACAACCAGCAGTGTACAGGTCTGAAATAATGAAACGCTGAATTAAAGGGCAATAATCATTACCTCCCATAGATACTGTGAGACCTGCTGAGTTCCTCCAGCATTTCTAGGTTTTGAAATGAATCAATTCCAGCAATCTTGGATTTTCTGCTTCTGCTCCATCTACTTTTAAAATTCCTTTTCTATAGAAAGATACAGCACAGAAAAACAGGCCATTCCACCTTTCTGGTCTGTGCTGACCAATAAAATCAGCTAGCCCCACTGACCTGCTCTCATTCCATAACCCTCCTGACAGCTCCTATACATGTATTTATCCAATTTATTTTTAAAACAAGATTAAATCTGCATTCAATATATCAGATGGCAGCTCATTCCACACTCCTACCACTGAGTGAAAAACTTTCCCTTATCCCTCTCCCCTTTCAGCCTAAAGCTATGACCTCTCATATTTATCTCCCCAATCTAAGTGGAAACATCCTACTCACATCTACTCTGTCTATACCCCTCAATCTTATAAACCTCCCTCCATTCTTTTTCATTCCAAGGAGCAAGTCCCAGTAACTTAACTCCTGAAGACAGGCAATGTCTTAACAAATCTTCTCTGCACTCTTTAGATCTTATCGATATCTTTCCTACAACCAGAACTGCACACAATATTTATTCTAAGTGTGGCCTCACCAATGACTTGAATAACTTCAACATAACATCCCAACTTCTATACTCAATACTTTGATTTATAAAGGCTAAAGATGCCAAAAACTTTAGTTACAACCCTGTCCACATTCGATGCCACCTTCAGGGAACAATGTATCTGTATTCCCATATCTCTTTGCTCCTCTGCACTCCTCAATGGCCTACCCTTTACTGTTTACATCCTACCCTGATTTGCTTTTCCAAATTGCAACACCTCACACTTACCTGCATTAAATTCCATCAGCCATTTATTGGCCCAATCTCCTAGCTGGTCCAGGTTCCTCTGCAAGCTTTGAAAATCTTCCTCACAGTCCACAATGTGTCCTATCTTTTTATCAGCAAACTTGCTGATCCAATTCACCACATCATCATCTTTATATAGATAACAAACAATAATGGTCCCAACACAGATCCCTGAGGTACACCATGCAACACAGACCTCCAGTCTGAGAAACAAACATCCACCACCACAGTTTTCTTCCACCAAGCCAATTTCAAATCCAGTTTGCAACATATTACACCCACACCCTTCTGAACCAAGCTCTCATGTGGAACCTTGCCAAAGGCCTTACTAAAGTCCATGTAGACAACATCCACAGCTTTTTCCCCTCAACCATCTTCCTGGTAACTTCCTCAAAAAACTCTAAAAGATTTGTTAAACACGACCTACCAACACACAAATCCATGCCGACTGTCCTTAATCAGCTGATGACAGTCCAAATCTCTCAGAAATCCTTCAAATAATTTACATACTATTGATATCAGGCTCACTGGCCTGGTTTACACTTGGAGCCCTTCTTAAATAGGAGGACAGCATGAGCCATCCTCCAGCATCTCCAGTGACTAAGGACTTTTTGAATATATCCATCTGGGGCCCTGCAATTTCAGCACTTGTCTCCCTCAAGTTGCAGGGGAATATCATATCCGGTCCAGGGGATTTATCTACCTTTATTTGTTGCAAAGCAGCAAGTACCTCCTTCTCTTTAAACTCTACATGTTCCATGACACTTCTATTTGTTTCCCTTCCATCCTTACTCATTGTGACAGTTTCCTGCGTAAATAACGATGCAAAAAGAAAAATGTTTAAAATCCCCCCCATTTCACGAGACTCCACACATAGTTGACCACTCAGATTTTCTAGGGGTCCAATTTTGTCCCTTACTATCCTTTAACTTTTAATATATTTGTAGTAACCCTTTGGATTTTCCTTCACATTATCTGCCAAAGCACCTTCAAGTCTTCTTTTTGCCTTCCTAATTTCCTTCTTAAGCATTCTTACATTTTTATACTCTGCAATAGCTCATTTGCTCCTTGTTGCCCATGCCACAAATACAGCCTCCTCCTTTTCTTAACCAGCTCTCCAATATCCCTTGAAAATCAAGGTTCCCCATGTCTGTAAACTTTGCCCATATTCCGAGTAGGAACATACAATCTCTGCACTCTTAAAATTTCATCCTTGAAATTCTTTCCACCTACTGGATACATCCTTGTCAGAAAAGAACTTCTTCCAATATCCTTCCTCAAAATTGACCTCTCTCCAATTCAGAACCTCAGCTCAAGGACCAACCCTATCCTTCTCCATAATTAACTTGAAACTAATATTATGGTCACTGGACCCAAAATACTCATCTATACATTCTTCTGCCACTTGACCTGCCTGGTTCCCTAAAAGATCCAGTATTGCATCCTCTCAAGTTGGTACCTCTGCATATTGATGTAGAAAATTTCCTGTACACATATGACAAACTCCAACCCATCCAGTCCTTTTACTGTATGAGAATCTCAGTCTATATGCCGAAAATCTACTTCACAACTTTGTTTCTTACACTGGTCTGCTATCTCCTTACAGATTTGCTGCTCCAATTCTATCGGACTATTGGGCAGTCTATTATGCAGCCCTATTACTGTGCTCATGCCCTTCCCGCTCTTCAGCTCTACCCATATGGCCTCTGAAGAGAAGTCCTCAGTGTTGTCCTGTATATCCACAGCTGTGATATTTTGCCATATTAGCAATGGCACACCTCGTCCTTTCCTCCCTTGCCCTCTAACCTGTCTGAAACAACAGAACCCAGGAACACTGAGCTGCCAATCCTTACCAATGACAGATGAGCTTAGATGTCATTGGTGTAGATACATGTGAGACCACTTCTTTCCTGAACAACCCTGTCTTTATATGCATCATTGCACGACTCTCATTACCCTCCACCTTACTATCTGCTCTAACATTTTGGTTCCCCGCCCCCTGCAAATCTGGTTTAAACTCCCCAAAGCAGCTCTAGCACCTGTAAGGATATTTGTCCCCTTTCCAGTTCAGATGCAAACTGTCCCACCAGAACAGGTCCCACCTTTCCTGGAAGGGAGCCTAATTATCCAGAAACCTGAATCTCTCCCTCCTGCACCATCTCTTTAAACACATGTTAAGATCAATTATGCTTCCCACCTCACTAGTACATGGTACAGGTAGCAATCCTAAGATTGCACCCTAGAGGTCCTCCCCTTCAATTTTTCTCCTAACTCCCTGAACTCTCCTTTCAGGACCTCCTCACCCTACCTGCCCACATCATTATTCCCTACATGGACTAGAACATGTAGCTCCTCACCCTCCCTTCTGAGAATCAAGAGCACATAATCCAAAATATCACAGACCCTGGCACCAGGGAGGCAATAAACCATCCAGGATAATCAATCTCTCCCACAGAACCTTTTGTCTGTCCCCCTAACTATCAAATTCCCTATCACAACTATATTCCTTCTCTTCCCTCCTTCTCTTCTGAGCAGAGGGTCTAGTCCCAGTGCCAGAGACTCAACCACTACAACTAGTCCCTGGTAGATCATCCCCACCAACAGTATACCTATTGCTAACAGGAAAGGCCACAGGCCTCGGCCTCGGCTTCCCACATCCTGCTATTGGAACATTCAACTGCCCTAACTTCAGGCTCCATAACTTAATTCATGCAATAAACACAATTAATTAAAGAAACTTACCTTCACAACAAAGCCACTAAGGGACAAGTCAATGCCCTACCCTATTACTAGCCACTTCGATAGCTGTCCCTCCTTTTTATTACTCTCTGCTAACTCAATTACTCTCTAGCCCTAATCAATTGTCTCAATTGAACACACCCCTAGTCATCTAATCTCACTGCCTCACACAGCAATTAAAGACAATAGGAAAGGAGCTTACCTTTTTAAACCTGGCACCCGAAGCCTGCTGAGGTCATTCACACATGCACAGTTGGCCTTCTCTCCTCCCCAAGCTCACAGCCTACAAGTTAAAACTACACTAAAAATGGCTGCCCTGTGAACCCTAGCCTGGGTCCGCTCACTGCCTCCTCACACAAGAATATATATTTCTATAAGGGAAAACGAGAGGTGTATAATCCAGTGATCATTGGGGATCAGAGGTAGAGAGGTTGAGTAAATTTAAGTTCTTGAGAGTCACTAGCATGGAGGATCTTTCCTGCACCCAACACATTAATGGTATCGTGAAGAAAACACGTCAGTGCCTTTACTTCCTCAGGAGTTTGTGGAGGTTTGGTATGACATTGGAAACCTTGGCAAATTTTTGCAGATGTGTAGTGGAATGTGTGCTGACTGACTGTATCATAGTCTTCCGTGGGGACACCAATAACTCGAGTGTTGCATTTTGTAAGGATGCACACGGTAAATGGTCGGGCAGTGAGGAATATGGTAGAACAGAGGGATCTGGGAATGCAAATACATAATTCCCTGAAAGTGGCGTCACAGGTCAATAGGGTTGTAAAGAGAACTTTATAGCTGCCCTTCATAAATATTGAGTATTGGACTTGGGATGATTTGATAAAGTTGTCTAAGACATTGATGAAGCCAAATTTGGAGAATTGTGTGCAGTTTTGGTCACCTAACTACAGGATGGAAATCAATAAGATAGAAAAAGTGCAGAGAAGATTTACTAGGATGTTGTCTGGACTTCAGGAACTGAGTTACAGAGAAAGGTTAAACAGGTTAGGACTTCATTCCCTGGATCAGAGAAGAATGAGGGGAGGTATTTAAAATTATGAGGGGGATAGACAGTGTAAATGCAGGTAGGCTTTTTCCACTGAGGGTGGGTGAGATTAAAAACCAGAGGACATGGATTAAGGGTTGTATTGGGAAGGGTTGTGGCTGTCATGTGACAGCACTGCCTCCTACCTAGTCAGAGGACACACCACCTGCCAATCAAGATTTGGTTCTGCCCCACCCATTAGTGCACATCTTGCTGTTGGTTCCATGTAAATTACCTGGACTGCACTCTGCAGCCTGCCTGTACTTGGCCTTGGACCATTGGCTGTTGTAATTGGATTAACCATCCTGGCACCATCATTGGTCCCCTGGAAATGATCTGGGCTTGGCCTTCCAGCACTATAAAGGTGCCACGTGCTCTTTCATTTTTTTTTTTTTTTCCTTTGCTAGCTTGGAGTCACTCCAGGCCTAGAAATGTGGAAGGGTGCTGGTGAAACTGTTGGTAAGATGTGCACTGTTAAAAGAGTTGGGAGTGTTTAATTAATGTCCCTTGTAGCATAGAACCGTGCCTACATTGAGTCAAGAGGTGGTGGGGCATCGTAGTGAACTTTTCCTTGATCATTGTATGTACCAGTTCATTGTATGGGTGTATTTTATCCCCACACTATTTTCCCCATGTTTGTTATTAACTGTCCACTATTTCTTTCCAATGGCTGCTGTAAAGTAAGTGTGTGCATACGCGTGCACATGTGTGCGCATTGCATCAGCTACCATTTACCACACTTGCCTTCTGTTTAAAAAAAATACTTCCCCATCAAAATTGTGTTGAGAGTCGTTGCCTTTGCGACTTACCAAACCTGTTTCCTCACTCACATCAGGGGTGAAAGGGGGAACATGAGGGACCATTTCTTCAGGGGTGTGGAATGAGCTGTCAGCTGAAGTGGTGAATACAGGCTCAATTTTAACATGTAATAAGGATTTGGACAGGTGCATGGATGGGAGGGGTATGGAAGTCTATGGAGTGGGTGCAGGTCAGTGGGACTAGGCAAAATAAAAAGTCTCAGACAGCCTAGAAGGGCCAAAGGGCCCTGTATCTGTGCTGTAATGTTCTATGGTTCTAACAGAATCAGTCAGAATTTATTGTCATTAGCATGTGTCATGAAATTCCTTGTTTTATTGCACATTATAGGTTGAAAATGTTGGTCGAAATCATATTTTAATAAAATAAATTGGGGCAAAACAAAGTGGTGATATCTACGGTTCATTGCCCATTCAGAAATCTGATGGTGGAGAGAAAGAAGCTGTTTTTATACCACTGGGAGTTTGTCTTCAGGCCCCTGTACCTCCTTCCCGATTGTAGTAGAATGAAGAGGGCATGGCCTGGGTGGTGAGGGTCCTTGACGATCCATTTGGTACAATTTTAATGGATCTTGAGGTGACTTCTCCATTCTGAAGTAGGTCACAACCGCCCCATCCTTGCCAACTCGACACAAATGTTTCTCAAGCCACAGGCCGGAAACTGAGAGCAGATCACTTATTAAGTGACAAAGGCAGGAGTGGTCTGTCCACAGGGAGTTGGTGGGTTGGGGCCACAGGAAGGTAAGATCACAAAGTAAGTTGAAACAACACGCCAGCCCCACCTTCCAGTCTGTTGGCCCTAAAATAGCTTTGGATGGGACACCTTGGAACCCTAGCCAATCGGGATGTCTGTGACAGATTACACTTTTCCTGCTCACGTTACTACATGCAAGTGTACATCCTTGAACGTCAGGATTTGTAGAGGAAATATTCCCATGTTCTATATAAGGATGTTCATGTATTTAAATCAATTGCTTTTGAGGAAGTGACATTGGGGAAGTGATTTTACAACCCATGATTGTTTCAGAGTGCTTGGAAGATATTTACAGCATCTGAAATCTTCATTTTGGAGGCTTTGTACCTCGTACACATCTCTCGATGGATATTGGGCACAAGCAAATTCAGAATGATTATCTGGCATCTCGTGATTCTCTTGTAAGAGTGCCCAGGCCAAATGTACTGGGCCCCACTCAACATTAGGCTGCAGAGCTGAAAGAGGGCTGTGTCTTTAAGCCGCAACATCTCTCCTTGACCCAAGCAGACACAGCCTGCCAATAACAACATTGAAGAAATACAGCTGGTTCCATTTTCGGCTCCCGGCTCCGAAAAGATGCACAAACACCAGCTGGCAGCAGGGCAAGAGGCAGTCCGAAAAGTAAAAGTGGAGAATTTTCCAAATATGGAAATATTTTGCATTGTTCCATCTGGGGTGAATAAAGGAGCAGAGAGATTGTGCTTGATAACTAACATGATGACTGAGTGATACTGGGGGGGATCCATCAAAGGGGAGAATGCCATTACTTCGGCTACCCTGAAGATTACCGTTTATGTGGGTGTAGCAGACGACCCCTTGAATTTCCACCTAAAATGTAGGTTTCAAGCTCTACTTACTATATAAGACTACCACAACAAGTCAGGTACATACCACTGACCAGTGGGGTGATGCTGCTAGGCACATTTAATATACTAATTCATGATATTTTAAAAGCAAATTACCCAGTAAAGGTTTAAATTTTGTTAGTGTGTTTTAAAATAAACTACCATCGGTTCCTTTAACAGGCCGTTTAAAGTCTGTACAAAGCCGATGGCAGTCGGACAAGGTGGATGGATGTGGTGGAGCGCTGAAACTTCGCTGCTATGGTTTGGATTTTATACTTGGCATATAAGACAATCCTTGGTTTTGGGGTGGGGTTTTTAAAGTTCCAGCCAGCATTTATTGTACATCAATGGGCAATTGCTCAGTGTCGAGAGGGTCTGATTCCAGTGTGTGCGAAAGTTGCGTGACACCGTGTCACCAATCCATGTTGTAATATTGCCCAGCAAAACATTTTGTTTGATAAGTTCCTGTGAAGTGCCTTAGAATATTTAACTAAAGGCTCTTTCAGGTGGACAGAATACCCCGAAGTAAAACCGTAAATTCTACCCCTATGTGGTACCCATCTAAAAGAGCAGGAGGCGCCTCTGAGGCGCACTTTCTCCTGGAGGGATAATTGCTGGAGCACTGAAGTCCCCCTAGGCACCTGAATGCAGCTGCCTGAAAGCTACAGCGGCCAGGAGCTGGAGTGCGCTCCGAGGCACCTCCCATGCAGCTGTCCCTTTCAGGTGGACAGTTGCAGCACTTTCAGGGCTGCCACCTGAATGACAATTCCAAAGCTCTGCATCTGCTTCTGCCAGTGCATTCTTGGCGGCGAATGCACCTGAAAGTGGCTTATGTTAAATTTACGGTGATGTGTTGTATAAAAATGAGTGAGTCAGTATACCGGAGGGAGATTCATAACTTGGTTGAATGATGTATTAACAACAATGTCACCAAAACCAAAGAACTGATTATTGACTTCAGGAAGGAAAAACCAGAGATGTCTGATCCACTGATCGTTGGGGAATCAGAAGTGGAGAGGGTGAACAAATTTAAGTTCTTGGGAGTCACTATCGTGGAGGATCTTTCTTGACCGAACACATGAGTGGCACTGTGAAAAAAGCACATCAGTGCCTCTAATTTCTCAGGAGTTTGCTGAGGTTTGGTATGACATCAGAAACTCTGGCAAATTCCTACAGATGTGAAAGTGTGCTGACCGACTGCATCACAGTCTGCTACAGGGGCACCAATACCCCTGAGCATAAAGCCCCGGAAAAGGTATTGAATACAGCTCAGGACATCACAGGAAAAACCCTCCCCACCATCGAGAACATCTACAAGGAATGAGTGCAGCAACAATCATCAAGGATCCACACCACCTAGCAAACGCTTCTTGCCACTGCCATCAGGAAAGAGGTATCGGTAACCACAAGACTTGCACCAGCAGGTTCAGGAACAGCTGCTCCCCCTCCACCATCAGATTCCTCAGCAATAAACTCAATCAGGGACTCATTTAAGAGCTCTTACTTTTATTTACAGTTCTTTATTTGTTTGTGTTTGCTGTGTACAATTTTTTTTGCATTACTAATAAATGGTAATTCTGCTTCACCTGCAGGTAAAAGAATCTCCGGTCATGTCATGTATGTTCTCTGACAATAAATCAAAAAGTGCAGTAAAAAACAGGACAAGGGCATTTTTGCTGATGAGGTCGATTCAAGAGTGTGATAACAGCACATGATGGTGGTGAGAGTTTGTCATATACAGTACAGATACAGTGAACTTCGTGTTTGCTGCAGGTACACTTGTATTTAAACTATAAGTATATATTAAATCATCACATGAGAGTATAAGACAATAAATGTAAAAGGATATATAAATATTCATGTTTGCACATTGTAAAAAAATGTAATGTTACCATCGTGCAGTCAGAAGATGGAAGCAATCACTGCCAATATTCAGCAGTTATCTACTACCACTGGAAAATCCTGCTGTTAGGAAAGAATTTCTGGAAATGAATGTCTACGTTTTGCTCCCACAGTTTATAATCAGTCTGCTGGAGAAAACACAAGAAAATGTCATGGCTGATCTTAAATTATCCTCATGTTGCAGCAGTCATGATCTCTGCTGCTGTAATTAAATCTTGAATATTTGGAATGGGAAACTACAGAAGGTCCTGCCCCGAAGCAAAGTGGTACCCAAGAGAACTCGTGCAAAATTTCAAACTGGGACGGAAAATCAAAATACTGCAGATGTGGGAATTCTGAATTTTTTAAAATCAAAAACTACTGGAAGTTGGGCAGCGTCTGTGGAGAAAAAAATAGTTAATTTTGGGGTTTAAGAACTTTTTTTTCCTTGACCTGATAAATTTCCAACAGTTTGTTTACTTAAAAAGAAAATATGCCCAAAATTAAAACTACAATGAAGTCTTCAAACATATCTAACCAACTTGTCATCTTCTAGCTGTTCCCTCATTGGATGATTCATCTTCCTATTTTCTCTGATCATCTAGATTGGTGGTTTTCAAACTGCCTCTCTGAACTCACATCCCACTTTAAGTAATCCCCTTGCCATTGGTGCTCTGCGATTAGTAAGGAATTGCTAAAGGTGGTAAGTGACTGGGAAGGGAAGGTTGAGAATCAGTGCTCTAGATCCAATTGTTACTGAAATATTTTGCTTGAGAAAAATTGTCATTGGCCCATTTCCTTTGGAGTTCTGAAACCGTGCACATAATGAGTCCATTAGGTATGATTAAAACAGAAGTTTTCAAACTTTTTCTTTCCACTTAAGCAATCCCTTACTACTCACAGAGCACTTATGGCATAGGGATTACTTAAAGTGGAATGTGAGGTTTTTTTTTAAAAAAAAAGGTTGCCCACCCTGGCATAGGGATTACTTAAGGTAGTATGTGAGTAGAAAGAAAAAGGTTGAAAACTACTGATCTAGAATATTCCCGTGACAGTTCCTGGTAAGAATTATATGCAATTGACTTGGTTACAAACTGATCACGAATGAATGATTCATGATATGAGGATTCACTGTCATATACATGAGTACACTGTACAAATGCACTACAATTCTCACTTGCCACAGCCGCACAAGTACGGTATATTAAATTTAAATTTTAAATTTTAAATTTAAATATAGACATACAACACGATAACAGGCCATTTCAGTCCACAAGTCTGCAATTACACCCAATTATCCTATGACCCCCAGTACATTTTGTAGGGTGGGAGGAAGCCAGAGCCCCTAAGGAAATCCATGTAGACACAGGGAGATTCAAACCCCAGTCCTGATCGCTGGCGTGGTGTTAACCACTACTCTAACATTGCCACCTGTACTTAAGATGCACCAATGACAATAGCATAAATTAAACTACCGCAATGCACAAGACAGATAAGGGATATTAAATATAAATATTCACAATTTCAATTGGTCAAAAAAAGATGTATCAATTGTGCAGGCATGCACACAGTTACAAAGTGCAGATGCAATGAAAACCTTACTTCCTGCAGCTTCCCAGGTAGTGTAGAGGAAAATGTGCTGACCGCCTTCATTACAGTCTGGTATGGGGGCACCAATACCCCGCCAAGTGTAAAGCTCTCCAAAAGGTAGTGGACAGAGCCCAGTACATCACAGGCAAAACCCTCCCCACTATAGCAAACATCTACGGGGAACACTGCTGTCAGAGGGGCTGCAGCAATTATTGAGGATCTACACCACCCAGCACATGCTCTCTTTTCGCTGCTGCCATCAGGAAAGAGGTATGGGGGCCACAAGACTTGCACCCACCAGGTTCAGAAACAACTGCCCCTTCACCATCAGACTCCTCAACAACAAACATTTAAGGACTCCTTGTGCACTTTATTGAATTTATTTTTGCTCTCCCTGTGTTGCACAGTCAGTTTGTTCGTATTTGTTATCTGTTTACAGTTCTTTTGATTGTTTACATGTTCATGCTGTGGGCAGTTAATTTTTGCACTACAAATTAGTGGTAATTTGGCTTCACCTCCAGGAAAAAGGAATCTCAGAATTGTATGTGAATTCATACATGTACTCTGACAATAAATCTGAAATCTGGAAGTGCAAAAAAAAACCATAAATGCAAGAGAGCAGAGTTACCAGGAACTTCCAAGAATAGTTCTATTTGTAAACACGATCCAGCTGTATCTCATTGTGCTCCTGGCTTGAATATGCAAGTATAATCTCATTTCAGTTCTGCACCCCATTCCCATGCTAACATGTCTCTCCATGGCCTTGTGTACTATCCCACCAAGGCCACCTGTGAATTGGAGGAAAGCACTTGAATTTCCATCTGGGCTCTCTCCAACTAGATGGCATTAACATTGACTTCTCCGGTTTCTGCTAGCCCACTCTCCTTTCTCCCTCCCTTCCCCATCCTTCTGTCTACTTCCCCTTGGCCCTCAATCCCCTTCCCCCTCTATTTACCTTGCATCCCCCTCCCCCTGCTTGCTGCTATACCCTCCCTCCCTCCTCCTCCTGTCTTTGGGACTGTGCTCCTCCCCCTGCCCCTCCCCCTTACCTTTTGGTTCAGATGCCTACCGACATTTTTCCATAACTCGATCCCTGCCATTTTTTTTAAAGACCATAAGACATAGGAGCAGAAATGGGCTATTCAGCCCACTGTCTGCCCTGCCATTCAGTCATGAGCTGATCCATTTCCCCACTCAGTCCCACTGCCTCCTCCCCATAACCTTTGATGTCCTAGCTAATCAACTTGGCCTCAACAACTACTAGTGGAAACAAATTCCATAGGTTCACTACCCTCTTTCCAAGGGAGTTTTTCCTCAAGGAGTTCAATGAGTACAGTTTCATGTTCCTTGGGATTTTATGTAGAAAATTAACTTTTATGAGAAGTAGAAATTGTTTGACTATTTCACCCTATTTAACATCACTAAAAGGATTATCTGGCATTGTCATGTTTATAGCAGCTTGCAGCTGCTGTCACATTTTCCACATGACCACAATGAAAGTTCTTCAAAAGTTCTTCTGAGCGTATCACAAATACTTCAAAGGTACTACATAAATGCAAGTATGCACTTAATTTTTAATTATTCATTGTTATCTCGGGAAATAAGTTCATCCAGTGGAGAGAGTTTCTCTAACCCTGTTCATTCATCAAAGACAGGCACTGCAGTGTCCTGGAATAGCTGCAGTCTCACAGCTCCAGTCACCTGGGTTCAATTCTGACCTCTGGTGCTGTTTTTGTGGAGTTTGCATGTTCTCACTGTACTTTTGTCTTTTTCCCCCCCGGGTGCTCCGGTTTCCTCCCAAATTCAAAAGACGTGCCGGCTGGTAGGTCAATTGATTGGCCACTGTAAATTGATCCCAATGAGTAGGTGAGTGGTAGAACCTGGGGTTGGGAATTAAGAGGAATGTGGGGAGAATAACATGGAATGATGGTAATGATATTGATTATGATGATGTTGACGATGATAAGATTGCTGTCAAACCTACAAGTATAATACACAAATGTAGGCCTGATTAAAGGGGATGATGAAATGGCCTATAGAGATTAAGTTGAGCATCTGGCCTTGTGGTGTGCTGATAACAACTTGACATTCAACACTCAGAAGACCAAGGAGATCATCGTGGTCTTCAGGCGTGCCAGAAGCCATGTTTGCATCCCGATTTGTGTCAATGGAGTGGTGGTGGAGCGTTTAAATTCCTTGGCATCCATATCTCTGAAGATCTCACTTGGTCCTTGAATTCTTCAATTCTGATTTTTAAAAAGGCACAACCGTGTCTTTATTTTTTGAGGAGCATGAGGACGATGCTTCTCTGTCCCAGGATACTGTGGATCCCCAGAGATGAACAAAGGAGAGCATTCTGACATTTCATATTTCAGTGTGATATGTGAATTGTATTGTACAAGATCACAAGGCACTCCAGCGGGGAGTGAGAACTGCCCAGCAGATTATTGGAATCCAATCGCCTATCGTCGAAAAGATCTTTAGGGAACTATGTCTGGGCAGGGTGAGAAACATTATCAAAAATGCATCAAACCCGAATCACGGACTATTCACTCTTCTCCAATTGGGCAGATGCTACAGGAGCCTTTGATCGGTAGGCTCAAGAAACATTTTCTTGATGAAGCTGTGATTATGTTGAACACTGAATCACGGCGCTGAGTGGGACCGCACTCACATTGTAAAATCAGCACTTTTTAAACAGTTCTTTGCAGAGTAGTGGTATTGTTGATTTTAATTCGCACTATTTTAACTTCCAGTCGATGCTGGTTGTGTCTCGTTGGCTGGTACATCAACATCATCAAATGTACTGAAATTCCTCTTGCTTGTTGCAGCTACACAGGTGCATAAATAGACAATTCTAATTTAAATTGGTGTAAATTTAGAGTAAATTTTAAGGAACATATAGTTAAGTTGAATGGCCTATTCCTGTGCCATGATAACCCTCTGATTCGTCAGAGCAGGGCTGGAAGCAAGTGAGTGACTGGTGGAATTCACTAGGTCATGCACCATCTGTGAAGGGAAATGGAGGGTTGGCGTTTTGGGTTGAGACCCTTCATCAAGATGAATGAAGGTCACCCTTGACCCCAGGGCACTGCCCGAGGGGACAAAGATATTACTCAGGCCTGAACTTTATCAGTTAATGTTCTTGGCTCGTGGAGTGGTCTTGGAGTTTCCCACCACAAGGATCCAAGAGAAGAAAAACATTCCGATCCGCACTGAAACATAAATGATTGTCAGCTTGCAGGGTGCATGTTGACAGAGGGCCATATCTTATGCAATCGAGTCAAGTAGATACAGGAAAGAGAGTAGGCAGGGCAAATGTATCGAATAGAGAGGATTCCAAACTCTTTCATTTGTCACCCATTGATACAGTAAGCAGTTTATAATCATAACTGTAAGACAAAATACTTCATTTTTCTCACTTTAATGAAACCTTGGCTCATCAGTCATTTGTGAATAACCATATAACAATTACAACATAGAAACAGGCCAACTTATCCCTTCTAGTCCACGCCAAACACTTTCTCCAACCTCACCCCCCTGATCTACACTCAACCTGTATCCTTCCATTCCTTTATCATCCATATACATAATCCAACTTCTCCTTAAATGCTAATATTAAGCCTGCCTCCACCAATTCGTCTGGAAGCTTGTTCCACACATCAACTGCTCTGAGTAAAGAAGTTCCCCCTCGTGTTTCCTCTAAACTTTTGTCCCCCAACTCTCAGCTCATGTCCTCTTGTTTGTATCTCTCCTTTCTTAAAGGAAAAAAGCCTCTCCATGTCAACTCTATCTAAACCCCTAATAATTTTACATACCTCAATCAAATCCCTTCTCAACCTTCCAAAGAATAAAAACTGAAGTTATTTAACCGTTCCTTATAACTTAGACCCTGTAACCCTGGCAACATTCTAGTAAATCCTCTCTGCACTCTCTCCAAATTGTTGATATCTTTCCTATACTTTGGTGACAGAAACTGTACACAACTGTACACAATGCTCCAATTTTGGCCTCACCATTTAAACATAACATCCCTTTGAAGTTAAATATTTCATGTACATTTAACCGCTGCAAAGCATCAGATCACAAATCAGCAAAAAGACAATCCACTGGAGGAACTCAGCAGGTTGAGCAGGCTTCAGCTTCAGCCAGGGTCCTCCAGCAGATTGTACTTTTGCTCCAGATTCCAGCATCCCACAGCGTGTCTCCAGCACAATTGTGTCTGCTTCACCCAGAGGAGAGAATCCACCAATGTTCTGGACTTGAATCCCAACACCTCTTATCAGCTCATGATTCAATGGCAAGGCAGACTGGATGAGCTGAATAGCCTGTTTCTGCTCCTATGTCTTATGGATGAAAAACAGCTCTATGGGTGATTATAGAAACTACTGAGTCTCCAGTCTCTGGGCCCCTGAACCTCAGGTCGTCCAAACCTAGGTTCCAATGCGTGTATGCACACCCCAACATTAGGAGCCAGGTGTCTGTGGACTGCAGTTCCTCAGCTCAGCTTTCGGCAAAGCATTCTTGGTGGAAGTGCGTTGGCGAAAGTAGGGAATTGGCCTGGAGGTCACAGAGTCAGGCCACCATCGGGAGTTGGAAGAAGCCATGGCTCTCTGGGGACAGAAGAAGTCATTGGAGCTCAGTGAGATGAAGGTAATAGGGAAAACTGGACTCAAAATGCATTGAAGCTGTGAGGATGTTGTTATTGAACATTGAAAGGACAGATGGCAAGGAATCAAAGGTAAAAGCACAATACTGCAGAAACTCAGGAGGTCAAACAGTGTACTTTATCTAGACAAGTTTCGTGTCATCTGACTGCACAAGTACAACCCGATGAATAGCGTTCTCCGGTCCTCGGTGCAAAACACGCAGACACACAAGACGTAACATGCATACAGACAAACCATACATATGTAGGACAAGTATTTATATATTTATAAATATTGTTTCATTAATGAGTGTCTTGAAGGGTTAGTGTGAGCAGTTCCTTTGGTCATTCAGTATTCTCACTGCCTGTGGGAAGAAGCTGTTCCTCAGCCTGGTGGTGCTGGCTCTGATCCTCCCATATCTCTTCCCTGACCGGAGCAGCTGAAAGATGCTGTGTGCGGGATGGAAGGGGTTCCCATTGATTTTGCATGCCCTCTTCAGGCAATGATCCTGGTAGATCATGTTGATTGGGTGGGGGGGTGGGGGGAGTGGAGAAGCAGAGGGAGACTCCAGAGATTCTCTCAACCACTCTTATGGTCCTGTGGATTGACCTCCAATCCATCTCTATAGATAGCAAAGGTACATAACCAACATTTCATGCTTGATCCCTTCATTGAGGCATAAGCAAAATGTAGGCAAAATTATCGCTTTGTTTAGCACCTCGGCTCTGTCCGCTAAAATAGTGTCAATCTCCCAGTGGCCATCTATTTTAATTCCTCATTCCATTCCCTCGCTGACATGTCTGGCCATGGTCTCTCAGTCACAGCCTGAATGAGACAACCCATAAGTTGGAGGAGCAACACCTCATCTTCAGACTGGGCACCCTCCAATCAGATGGCATTCACATCCACTTCTCTGACTTTTGTTAAACCGGCATCCCACTTCTTCCCCATCACCTTCCCCCAGCTCCATCTCTCTCCCTTTTCCCTGTCTCCTTTAACACAGACAGAATCAATTCTCACCTCTCCCCTTATCATATCCGATTAACACCTTTGTCGTCTGGATTCCTTCCTGTCTGAATACTAAGATCTCCTGCTTTTTGCTTATTCCTTTAAGAAGGGCTCAGGCCTGAAACATCTGCAATACATCTTTGACTCCTCTGGACCCTGAAAGATCGACCGAGTTTCTTCAGCATTTCTGTCTGTTTTTATGAACAAAATTAGGCAGGTGCCTGAATAAAATGTTTGGTGGGAGATGGGGGAGAGGGAATGCTCATCTGTGGTCAGGTATGGAGGGCTGAGCAATACTCCACATTTGGAGTATTGTATCCAGTTTTGGTCGTCTCCTTCTAGGAAGGATGTGGAGGCTATGGAAAAGGTGCAGAGGAGATTTACCAGGATGGTGCCTGGAATGGAGGACATGTCTTGTGAGGGAAAGTTGGTAAAGCTGGGACTTTTCTCTTTGGAGGGTAGAAGGATGAAAGGGGACTTGAATGAGGTCTTCAAAATTATGAGCGGCATAGAATTGTACAGCTAATACCTGTTTCCAAGAGTGGGAATAGCAACCATTAGAGGACAAAGTATAAGATTAGGGGAGACATCAGGGGTAAGTTTTTTTTAATAATATACAGAGAGTTGTTGAGGCCTGGAATGCCTTGCCAGGAGTGGTGGTAGAGGCTGAAATATTAGGAGCCTTTAAAAGAACATTAGATAGACACATGGGCGAAAGGAAAGTAGAGGGTTCTAGAGTAAGGAGGGTTTAGCACTTTTATATGGTTCGGCACCACATGGAGGGCCAAAGGGCCTGTAGAGTGCTGTAATGTTTTAATGTAATGTCTTAAAAAAGCAAATTCAGTCAAAGTGGCTGGTGATCTATCCGGAAATGATCATAACACAATAGTAATGGCTTGTAGCAGCTTTTAACACATCTAATGACAGCACTCTTATTATGTATAACAAAATCTTGTTCCGTACTCTTTCCTCTCTGGGATACATCCTTGATCAGTACAATATTCAGGAGAGTGGATCTTCAAACAAAGGAATCATTGTTTGCAATTTCTCACAGGTCAGCTAGGGGCAGTTTATTGCAGTGAGGCCAACAGTTGGACAAAACATTCTCCTGGCGCTCTGCTGACTGATGGTGTTACGCTGACCCAGTTTAACGAACAGTGGGACACACTGTTCAGCCCACCCACTTTGGCCTGGGGGATGCTTCGGTTTATTGACCAGAGAGTTATACATGCTCTCCCTTGCTCGAGGCCACAGCAGGCTGTGGGATTTGGCTTCTTCATCTCAAGGCAGTTGAATACCTGAATTATTTGCCCTCCTTCCCTTTTTCTTCTGAACTTTTATTCTTTGCTTTTTGACCTCTTGTGTGGAGGTTGCCACCCGTAATTCAGACTCCCCTTCAGTGGTCTGTTCAACAAAGCACAGTGTTCCTTCTGGGATCCCACTTCCTTTATGTACATTCTGTATAAGGTGACTTAATATAAGATTAAGATTCTCAGCGACATAGATAAAACAGGGCCTTTTTCCCAAGGAGGGAGTAGCAAACACCAGAGGACATCTGTGCAATGTGAAGGGAGGGAAGTTTACGGGAGACATCAGAGTTAAGTGTTTTACATAGGGAGTAATGGGTGCCTGGAATTCCTTGCTAGGGATGGTGGTATGGCAGAAGAATTGAATCAATATTTTATGTCTGTATTCACTGTTGAAGGCATTAGTAATATCCCTGACAGCAGAGGCTTCAGGGAGTAGAGTTGTATACAGTTAAGATTACTAGAGAAATTGTGCTGGGTAAATTGAATGGATTAAAGATAGAAAAATCTCCCGGACCGGATGAGGTACATCTGCGGGTTTTGAAAGAGGTGGCTTTGGAGATTGATGATTTCTGGAAGATTGTCACCAATGGATCCACAGTCTCTGGCGTGGTTCCAGGGGATTGGAAGGTTGCAAATGTGGTTCTGCTGAACAAGAAAGATGGGAAACCAAAAAAAGGAAAGTATAGACCTATAAATCTGACGTCAGTGGTTGGGAAGATGTTAGTCAATCCTCAAGGATGAAGTTATGAAATACCTGGAAATGCATGACAGGATTGGTCTTTTTAAAGGGTAGATCATGCCTGACTAACCTATTAGAGTTTTTTGAAGAAATCTCAGGTAGGATAGACAAAGGGGAGGCTGTGGATGTTGTATATTTGAATTTTCAAAAGGCTTTTGATAAGGTGCCGCATGTTAGGCTGATATACAAGATGAAGGTCCATGAAATTACAGGGATGCGATTAGACTGGATAGAAAATTGGCTAATAGGCAGAAAGCAAAGGATTGAAATTAAGGGATCCCATTCAGGATGGCTGCCTCTAATAGGCGGGGTTCTACAGGGGTTGGTCTTGGGTCCACTGTTATTTAAAATTTATATTAACGATTTGGATTGTAGAATGAATGGTTTTATGGCCAAATTTCTGGATGACACCAAGATAGGTGGTGGAGCAGGAACTGTTGAAGAAACCGTAAAATTGCAGAAGGATAATAGATAGATTGGGAGACTGGGCAAAAAATATGGCAGATGAAGCACAATGTTTTTTTAAATAATTTTTTATTTTCACACTATGAACCATATCAACCAAAATATGTACAAACATTTCTCATTAAATTTACACAGTGGCATTTTCTCCCCATTTTTTCCCTTTCCCTCCCTCCTCTCTACCCACCCCCTCCAAAACCCATAAATATTCAACAGTTACAATACAATAAAACCATAAAACAATATCTTCACACGAAGGAAAATAAACAAGAAAAATGCATCATCTATTTATTACACACTGAATCTAGTTGTTATGTCTTATCATTTTCATTCTCATTTTAGGGGATGGAAGGTGTAGGCAAGCCCTCTCTGATATGTTCCATGTATGGTTCCCAAATTTGTTCAAACATTGTGACTTTATTTTTTAAATTGTTATTTTTTCCAATGGAATACATTTATTCATTTCCATGTACCATTGCTGTATACTCATGCTCTCTTCCATTTTCCAAGTTGACATTATACATTTTTTTGCTATTGCTAAGGCTATCATAATGAATTTTTTTTTGCACTTTATCCATTTTGAAGCTTAATTCTCTACTTCTTATGTTACTTAAAAGAAAGATCTCTGTTTTTTTTGGTATGTTATTTTTTGTAATTTTATTTAGTATCTGATTTAATTCTTACCAAAACATATTTACTTTCGTACATGCCCAAGTTGCATGTACTGTTGTTCCCATTTCCTTCTTACAGTGAAAACATCTATCTGATAATGTTGGATCCCATTCTTTTAACTTTTGAGGGGTGATATATACCCTGTGTAACCAATTATACTGTATCATGCATAACCTTGTTTATAATATTCTTCATAGTTCCAGGACGTAACTTTTCCCATGCTTCATTTTTTATCTTTATGTTTAGATCCTTTTCCCACTTCTGCTTAGGTTTATAGTTTATTTCATTTTCCTTATCTTGCAGCTTAATGTACATGTTGGTTATAAATCTTTTGATTGTCATTGTGTCTGTAATCACATATTCAAAGCTACTTCCTTCAGGTAATCTCAAGCTGTTTCCCAATTTATCCTTTAAATAAGCTTTCAGTTGATGATATGCAAACATTGTACCAAGAGTTATTCCATATTTGTACTTCAAATGTTAATAAATTATTTCCCAAAAAACAATTTTTCTTTTGATTCCTTTTCTCTCCCATTCTCTAAAGGAAAGGGTTATCTATTGTAAAAGGGATTAGTGGATTTTGCATCAATAGTAATTTTGGTATTTGATAATTCGTTTTTTTTCCTTTCTAAGTGGATCTTCTCCCATGTATTAAGAAAATGATGCAGTACTGATGAGTTTTTATATTGCACCAGCTTTTCATCCCACTTATAAAGTATATGTTCCAGTACCTTTTCCCCTATTTTATCTAGTTCTATCTTAGTCCAGTCTGGCTTTTCCCTTGTCTGATAAAAATCTGATAAATACCTTAATTGTGCGGCTCTATAATAATTTCTAAAATTTGGTAACTGTAAACCACCTTGATTATACCTTTCTGCTCATTTATCTAATGCTACCCTTGGATTCCTCAAGAATTTCCTTATTATTCTCTTTAGTTCCTTAAAGAATTTTTCTGTTTGAAATAAGTAAAGTATCCTTGGGAGCATGTTCATTTTAATGCAGTTTACCCTCCCTATCAACATTAGTGGTAATTCTTTCCAATGTTCTAAGTCTTCCTGCAATTTCTTTATTAGTGGCTGATAATTTAGTTTGTACAAGTGGCTTGTTATTATCTAACCTGATCCCTAGGTAGCGGATTGCTTGTGCTTGGCATTTAAATGGTGATTCTTTTTTAAACTCTGTATAGTCTCTTCAATCTGAGGTGCCTGCAAGTTCACACCAAGACACAAGAGCAACTTGTCTGTGAACTACTCTTTGCAGACAATGCCCCTTTAGTTGCCCATTCAGAGCCAGCTCTTCAGCGCTTGACGTCCTGTTTTGCGGAAACTGCCAAAATGTTTGGCCTGGAAGTCAGCCTGAAGAAAACTGAGGTCCTCCATCAGCCAGCTCCCCACCATGACTACCAGCCCCCCCACATCTCCATCGGGCACACAAAACTCAAAACGGTCAACCAGTTTACCTACCTCGGCTGCACCATTTCATCTGATGCAAGGATCGACAAAGAGATAGACAACAGACTCGCCAAGGCAAATAGCGCCTTTGGAAGACTACACAAAAGAGTCTGGAAAAACAACCACCTGAAGAAACACACAAAGATCAGCGTGTACAGAGCCGTTGTCATACCCACGCTCCTGATCGACTCTGAATCATGGGTCCTCTACCGGCATCACCTACGGCTCCTAGAACGCTTCCATCAGCGTTGTCTCCGCTCCATCCTCAACATTCATTGGAGTGACTTCATCACCAACATCAAAGTACTCGAGCTGGCAGAGTCTGCAAGCATCGAATCCATGCTGCTGAAGACCCAACTACGCTGGGTGGGCCACGTCTCCAGAATGGAGGACCATCATCTTCCCAAAATCATGTTGTGTTGCGAGCTCCACACAGAGGTGCACCAAAGAAGAGGTACAAGGACTGCTTGAAGAAATAACCATATAACCACTTTCAGCACAGAACAGGCCAGTTCGGCCCTACTAGTCCATGCTGTTACAAATCCCCACCCTCCTAGTCCCACTGACCAGCACCCGGTCCATACTCCTCCAGTCCTCTCCTCTCCATGTAACTATCAAGTCTTTCCTTAAATGTAACCAATGATCCCGCCTCAACCACGTCTGCCGGAAGCTCATTCCACATCCCTACCACCCTTTGCGTAAAGAAATTTCCCCTCATGTTCCCCTTATAATTTTCCCCCTTCAATCTTAAACCATGCCTTTTAGTTTGAATCTCTCCCACTCTTAATTGAAAAAGCCTATCCACATTTACTCTGTCTGTCCCTTTTAAAATCTTAAACACCTCTATCAAGTCCCCTCTCAATCTTCTACACTCCAGAGAAAAAAGCCCTAGTCTGCAGAACCTTTCCCTTTAACTCAAACCTCGAAATCCTGTCAGCATTCTCATGAAATCTCTTGGTGCCTGCCACATTGACCACTGCCAGTGGGCTGATATCGCCTCCAACTGTGCATCTTGGCGCCTCACAGTTCGGTGGACAGCAACCTCCTTTGAAGAAGACTACAGAGCCCACCTCACTAACAAAAGACAAAGGAGGAAAAACCCAATACCCAACCCCAACCAACCAATTTTCCCTTGCAACCGCTGAAATCGTGCCTGCTTGTCCCGCATCGGACTTGTCAGTCACCAACAAGCCTGCAGCAGACGTGGACATAACCCTCCATAAATCTTTGTCCGCGAAGCCAAGCCAAAGAAAGAAGAAAAAAAGAAAGTCTGCGTTACTTATTGGCATCACTTCACTTTTATTTGCGTTGATCTTGTACCCCAATATTTCTCCATATTCCTTCAATTTCTCATGTAATTCTTTTACTGATACCTCTGGTTCTGTTAGGTATACGATGATGTCATCTGCAAATAAACTGATTTTGTACTCCTTCTCCTTTATTTTTATCCCTTTTATTTTCTATTCTTATCAGTTCTGCCAAAGGTTCTATTGCTAAGGCGAACAATGAGGAGGATAGTGGACATCCCTGTCTAGTTGACCTACTTAATTTAAAGTGACTCGATACATATCCATTTACTGTTACTTTTGCCAACGGTCCATTATACAATGTTTTAATTCAATTTGTATATTTTTTTGGTAAATTGAACCTGTAATACTTTAAATAAGCAATTCCACTCTACTCTGTCAAAGGCTTTTTCTGTGTCTAGAGTAATAGCCACTGTTGGTTTCTTATTTCCTTGAACTGCATGAATTAGATTAATAAGTTTACAGACATTATCCGCTGTTTGTCTTTTCTTAATAAATCCAGTTTTATCTTGTTTTACTATTTTAGGTACACAATCAGCCAATCTGTTAGCTAATAATTTTGCTATTATATACTGAGTTAAGTAGAAATATTGGTCTATATGATGCTGGTGTTAATGGATCCTTCCCTCTCTTTGGTATTACTGTAATTATTGCTGTCTTACATGAATCTGGTAAGTTTTGTGTTTCTTCTACTTGGTTCATTACTTCTAGGAGAGGAGGAATTAATAACTCTTTAAATGTTTTATAAAATTCTATTGGAAATCCATCCTCTCCTGGTGTTTTATTGCTCAGCAGCTTTTTTAATATATCCTGTTCTTCGTCTATTTCAAATGATTTTATTAGTTTGTTTTGTTCCTCTTGCAATTTCAGCAGTTCAATTTTAGCTAAAAATTCCTCTATTTTATTATCTTTCCCCTCGTTCTCAGTTTGATACAATTGTTCATAAAATTCCTTAAAATTTTCATTAATCTCTATTGGATTATATGTAATTTGTTTGTCCATTTTCCTTGATGCCAGTATTGTTCTTTTAGCTTGTTCTGTTTTAAGTTACCAGGCTAATATTTTGTTTTTTCTCCCAGCTCGTAATACTTTTGCTTTGTTTTCATTATGTTCTTCTCCACCTTGTACGTTTGTAATGTTTCGTATTTAATTTTTTTTGTCCGCCAATTCTCTCCTTTTCATTATATTATCCCTTTTTACTAATTCCTTTTCTGTACTTACTATCTCCCTTTCCAATTGCTATATTTCCCGATTGTAATCCTTTTTCATCTTAGTCACAACTTATTATCTGCCCTCTAATGAAGGCTTTCGTTGCATCCCATAATATAAATTTGTCTTTCACTGATCCTGTGTTTATTTCAAAGTATGTTTTAATTTGGCGTTCAATAAACTCCCTAAATTCCTGTCTTTTAAGTAGCATGTTCTTGGTGGGATGTCCTCCAGTTCTATTGCTAATAATAGGGGTGAATGATCTGATAGTAGTCTAGCTTTATACTCAGTTTTCCTGATTCTCCCTTGAATATGGGCTGACAACAAAAACATATCATACCTTGAGTAAGTTTTGTGCCTACTAGAATAATATGAAAATTCCTTCTCTCTTAGGTATTGCCTCCTCCATATATCCATAAGTTTCATTTCCTGCATTGATTTAACCATAAATGTGGCTACTTTATTCTTTTTACTTGTCTTTTGTCCAGTTTTATCCAACATTGGGACCAAATTAAGGTTAAAATCTCCTCCTATCAATATATTTTCTTGTGTGCTGCAATCTTCAAAAAAGTATCCTGCATAAATTTTTGATCCTCCTCGTTAGGCACATATATATTGAGCAAATTCCCAAATTCTGAGTATATCTGACACTTTATCATTGCATACCTCCCTGCCGGATCTATTATTTCCTCCTCTATTTTGAGTGGTACATTTTTGTTAACTAGTATGGCTACACCTCTAGCTTTTGAATTGTAGGATGCTGCCATTACATTTCCTACCCAGTCTCTCTTTAATTTGTTATGTTCCGCTTCAGTTAGATGCTTTTTCTACACAAATGCTATATCTATTTTTTCCTTCTTAAATAAATTTAGTAGCCTCTTCCTTTTAATTTGGTTATGTATTCCATTAATGTTTATAGTCATATAGTTCAACATGGCCATCTTATATCTTCCATACACCCCTTTATGAAGTATAATGTTGAGAAATGTTTGGTTCTACATTTTGGCAATGGAAATAGGCAGAGTACTACTTGGATGGGGAGAAAATTCAATCCTTGGAGGTGTAGAGTCCTGGGCTAAAAGTTCATGTCCAAGAGGGATTGGTGGTGAAGAAGGCGAATGCTATGCTAGCATTTATTTCAAGAGGTATAGTGTGTAAGAGTAAAGAGTAGAGAGGTGTTAATGAGACTCTATGGGGCACTGGAGAGACCTCATTTGGAGAACTGTGTACAGTTTTTGGGCCCCCTATCTTCGAAAGGATGTGATGTCGTTGAAGAGGGTGTAGAGGAGATTTACTAGGATTATTCCTGGAATGCAGGGGCTGGCATATGAGGAGCATTTGACAGCTCTTGGGTTGTATTTGTTGGCATATAGGAGAATTGGGGGGTGGGGGGTGGGGGAATCTCATAGAGACACTTTGAATATTGAAAGGTTTTGATAGAGTGAATGTGGATAAGATGTTTACCTTGATGGGTGAATTGAGAACAAGGGGTCATAGTCTTAAAATTAGAAGTTATCCAATTAAAACGAAGGAGGAAGAGCTTCTTTAGTCAGAGGGTCATGAATCTGTGGAACTCACTGCACAAAGCAGTGGAGGTCAGATCACTGGGAGTATTTAAACAGGAAATGGATAAGTATCTCATTAGTAAAGGTATCAAGGGATATGGGATAAAGGCTGGAAATTGGAAAAGGTGTGAGCATAATTCAGCCTAGTGTAGAGTCATAGAACAGACTTGATGGGCCTAATGCCCTGTTTCTGTTCCTTTAACTTGTGGTGGAGGCTGGTATATTATGGGCATTTAAGTGACTCTTAGTCAGACACATAGCAGGAAGCAAAATATGAGGTAGGGAGGTTTGGTTTATTTTTTGTAGGAATACATCGTGGGCCAAAAGGTCTGTACTGTGCTGTTCTATGTTCATTTAGTTGAAGTTAAGGAATTAGCCCTCCCTCAGCCAGAAATACTGAGGACTTAAATAATACCCCCCCCCCCCCCCCACCCACCCACCACCTCAGTTGAGATTAAGAAGGTTATCACAGTCAGGAATAGCTTTCTGAATAGTAAGCTGGATATTTTATCCAGTGAGATGTTAGGGTAGTTAACACTAACTTGAGTGACGAACTTTGCAAGGCGGCATGGTTAGGGCTTAGTGTGATGCTATTAGAACGCTATTCAAATCTAGCACTATCTCTAAGGAGTTTGCATGCTCTGCCAGTGTCAGTGTGGGTTTCCTCCAGGTGCTCTGGTTTCCTCCCACTCTTCAAAAACGTGCAATGTTGTAGATTAATTGGTGTATTTGGGCAGCATGGGCTCATGGGCCAAAAGGGCCCATTACCGTGCTATATGAATACATTAAAATTTGCAAGAGGAGCAAATTTAACCCAGTGATTTCTAGCTTGGCACAAGTTGAAACAACTTCTGAATGTAATTTCAATCCTGACTCTGTTTTCCACAGCTGTTGGTGATACATTTTTTCCTCTTGAATGCAGTTGACCTTCCAGGCATGGCATGAAGACATAGCTTACATTTTTGTTGTAACCTTTTCCCTTTGTTGATGTTGTTGGGAGATATGATTGTGAGTGTGCCTTTAAGGGTTGTGTGTGCGATAGGGTGTGAATTTTGATTGTTGTCCCCAGAGCTGGATTAATTGAGCACAGCCCAACAGCCCCTTTTATACAACCAATGGCATGTGGGTTAACTGGCTAATTTATCAGGTCCATTCCCGGTAATCGTGCGGTGGGAAATATCCCAATTTGGTAGGGCAAGTTAAATTCAACCAGGCTCTGACACTTGGTGGGGGGGGTGGGGGGTGTGGAAGAGTGTTAGGGCCTGGTTGAGTTCACACTAATCACCTTCTGGCAGGTAAATCATGGAGCAGTGGGAAAGGCTCCCGAGTGCAGCAGGCCCAGTAATTTTACTCACTTGGGTTGGCTGTGTGAAAGCGGATAAAGTGGTTCCCCCATCGACCCTTCCATTGTCCAACAGACAAGACATTAAGACTCAATAAGTGCTGAATGTGAAATAATAGATTAAAAATTCAGTTTTCTTCCAGGCCAGACCTGTATATACATATGGTTTTCTTCCATTTATTGTGGGGCCCTGGTACCACAGTAAAAATAATCTGTGGTGCCTCCTTCCCTTGGTGTCCTAAGCTTGGTCAATCCAGGCCTGGTTGCCCCAGCTGCAGGATGAGTGGTGACCGTCTTCAGCAAGGATGGTATGGTTGGTAGCTCTCCTCACCTGTGGATGGAGAACAGGCCCATTCATTCAGGTTTTGGATGTTGCAGCTCAGAAGAGTAACCCAGCATGAGGTTCTCCGGAGAGAGATGATGGAGGGTGCTGGATGCCATGAGCTTGAGGAGAGTTGTCTCAGACAACAGATGAGAGTTGTCTCACATGTGGGGTGGCTGGATGTGGTCCCTTTCAGAAAACTGTATCGTGACGGAGCACAGAGATATGGGCCACATGGGAAAAGTGACGAGTGACCTTGTTGCTGATGGTGAGGGCCAATAGGTGAGGTGCTGGTCAGGAGTTGAGTGGAACAAAGCACGGACATGGGGTCTGGGGACAGTTCTTCAAAGGGACATTTCAACCTTCTGACTTTAGGGATATCAGACTATAATTTGTGGTTTGCATTAGCTTTGTGACTTTAATTTGTATTTGAGGAAAACCCGTTATTCCTGTCCAATAGGCAGCAATGTTTCAGGCTATAACCCCTCAAGCCTCTCTCAGCTCTCTGCCCCCTCCTCTTTCTCTTCTTCCTCTCCCTATCACCACTGCCTGTATCTACCGTCACCCAATGAAGAAAACAGCATGTGCAAACGAAACCACACGATTCGAAGCATCACTGTCATGGGTAATGATTTCAGCTCTGACCGGAGCATGTTAGAAGGTTCAAAAAGTAAATGAGCATTGAGTTTTAGCTTTGTAGGTATATTGATACATATAAGATGGGCTTATAAAAAATGTCTTTGTTGTTATAACTAACTACAGGGAAATTTTATAAAATATAATAAATTTCTGCTGAAACATTGCACAAAAATGTTGGTGTCATCCCCTCTGATGGTATCACCCGGAGCGTATCGCACACCCCCAGTGATGCCAGTGAACCTATCACTTGTCAAACTCTTCAACAACAAACTCAATCAGGGACTCATTTAAGGACTCTTACTTGTGCACTTTATTGATTTTTTTTTTCTCTCTGTATTGCACAGTCAATTTTTTTACATTTTTTTTACGTGTCCGTCGTGTACATTTTTTTGCACTGCCAATTAATGGTAATTCTGCCTCACCCACAGGAAAAAAAATTTTGTAGTTGTATGTGATGTCATGTATGTACTCTGACAATAAACTTGAAATCTGAATCTGAAGCCTTTGCTCCTCCCCTTCTCCTTCTCCCCTACTCTCATTCCACTTGTATTGACCTATCCACCTATCACACGCAAGCCTGTTCTCCTCCCCTTCTCCCCACCCCTCCGTCCCTCCCCACCAACCTTTTAATTCGGGCATTAGCCTGATTTTTGGGCACCTCTGAAGCATTCTGGCCTGAAAAGTCAACTGCCTATTGCTTTCCATGGATGCAGATTGACCTGCTGAGTTCCTTCTGTCCATTGCCCCTACAGAAGGGCAGCTAAAGCTTGATAAACCTCTGACCAATGGAAAACTTGCTATACACTTGTACACCCTCTCCTGAGAGCCAGCAGCAGTAAAGCCTACCATTCCCTATGGGTACGGTTAGGAAAGGATGCAATTAATGTAATTTCCCTTGCATTCAGGGCTTTTGTCTTTCTAAATCCAAAATTATAATAAATCAGGCAATTACATAAATAGGATTTGGAGAAGGATGCGCCAAAATGTTTGTCTTGCCAATTGAATGTAAGTAATAACTTGCTGATTGAATCCAGTTGGGGCATGTTGGAACTGATCTGCTGTTGGAACTTTGCCCAATTTACTTTAGAACTGAAGAAAGACTCAGGCCCGAAACGTCAGTTATTTATCTTTACCTCCAATGGATGCTGAGTTCTTCCTATGTTTTTAAGAAGACTAATAACAATGGAAAATTAGTTGAAGTCAAAGTTTTAGCATTCACTTTCATTTGGAAAAAAGTTTACATGTGAAAAAATGTGTAACTCAAACAAATTAAAAAATATATCTATTTGTAAATATCCCATGGCCTCAAAGTATCGTTTTGATGAGTTTGAGAACTTACTTTCTTAGTACAGTAAAACTCCCAGTATCCAGCACCTATGCAGATTGGTAGCTGCCGAATAAGTGATATTTCCAATTCCTTGTGATTTTCCTAGGGGACATCAATTTTTAACTCCTGTATTTTTTTTACTGATTTATTTTCCATGATTTTATTTTTGCTGGTTGCTTCAATTCTGGATAACGGGGATCTTAGGCATTTGGCAAAGAAGTTGAAAGGCTATGAGGGAAGGGATCAGATGGTGTGCTCTAGCATATAGTTGGTACAGACTTGATGGGCTGAAAGGCCTCCATTCACACCAAAATCTCATGTGATTTCAAGACCGGACTGACCCTGAGAGAAGGGAGCAGTGAAAATCACAGCAGGTGCTACTGAAGGCTGCAGTTCTCTGATGCAAAAAAAGTCTGTGACGACATATTAGCTCCCCTACGTATGCCAGGACCTAGAGAAATATTGTGTTGTGTCTCCACGCTGCTCCCACACAATACCTTGGTCCAATTAAACATATCTATCTATATGAGAACTTATTGTCAAGTACAATGTACTGATGTACTGAAAATCTTACTTCATCCTCACAAGTAAAATACACCTTCGGCAATAATATAAATTAAATTAGATTTCAGATTTATTGTCGGAGTACATGTGTGACATCACATACAACCCTGAGATTCTTTGGTAACCCTGAGATTACCACAATATGCCATGAGATGAAAAAGAGATAATAAATTTAAAAGGGCAGATCAATAAATGTTCTGTTTCAGTTGGTCCTCAAACAAATATTGTGACGTTGACAGGTATAAGAACAATTCTAAGCCCACCATAAGCTAATTTTTTCATCTGAAACTTAAGACCAGAATATACAAGAGGTCCTTCATCCCATTAAATCATGGCTCATATGTTTCTTCTCAAGAGAATCCCACAAACACAAAGGAAGATGACACAGTTAGCGCAATGCTGTTACATCACCAGCAGTCAAGACTTGGGTTCGAATCCGGCGCTGACTGTAAGGAGTTTGTACGTTCTCCTTGTATCTATGAGAATTTTCCCCAGGGCTTTCAGTTTCCTTCTACTGTTCAAAATGTACTGGGGGGAGGGGGGGGGAGGAGGTTTAGATCAATTGGGCGTAAACTGAGTGGCACAGACTTGTGGGTCGAAATAGCCTATAACTGTGCTGTAGGTCTAAAGTTTTAAATTAAAATAAATTTAAAATAAGAGCAGAATCAGGTCATTCATCCCATTGAATCATAGCCAATATATTTCCTCTCAAGCAGGATCCCACTAAAGTCAGTATGGTTAGCACAACGCTGATAATGTGCCAGCGAACGGGACCAGGGTTTGAATACTGCGCTGCCCGTAAGGAGTCTCCCCGTGACTGCATGGGTTTTCCCCAGGGGTTCTGGTTTCCTTCAAAACGTACCTGGGATTGTCTGTCAATTGGGTGTAAATTGGGCGGCACAGACTCGTGGGCTGAAAGGACCTGTTACCATGCTGTATGTCTAAATAAGTAAATAAAGACAATCATTGATTTTAGTGATTTGGGTTAAAGGATAAATATCTGCTTTGGATGTGTAAGATCATTTTCATGCACGTCTTGAAATTAGTGCCATGGGATCATTTATATTCACCCTCCAGAGCATTTTATTGTCCCCGAATTATCCCAAATGGCGGCACTTCCTCAGTGCTCACTGTCAAGATTTTTGTGATCAGCTGTTTGGAGGATGACTGGGATTTGAACCAACAAACTTCACACTCAGGACTATTTGTGCGAGAAATTTACGTTCACACTAGGACCTCTTCTTCGCCCTTTACCTTCACATATTCACTGGGCAAGCCTGTGGGGAAAAAATGTTTTCATTCTTTCCACATCATTTTTCTTCTCTTCTCTGGAGTGAGGTCATTCTGAAAGATATCCCTCTGCCAAGTGGCTGATCTTGATAGCAAACATCAGCATACTATTCAAGCACAGAACGTCCATACTGAACCCAAACCTTATCTCGCCCAACATCCAAACACGCAAACTTTTCAACAAGGTTCACTGGCTTGCAATTGTCTGGAAACCCTGACAATTTGCTCTCTCTAATCGGGACACCAAAGTTACTGCTGCTTTTACAGAACTGGAATGCTATCGAGAAAAATCAAGCAGAAAATGCACAATATTTATGGCTGAATAATATCAGGCGGTCTTTGAGCTTTTGAATGAATGACGCAGGAAATGTCCTTTGAAGAGAATTAAAAGCAGATACCTGGAAAGCTTTCAAGCTATTCTGAAGTTGCTGATCCAATATTGTCAATAACTTGTTTCCCAAGTTTCTGTCATAAGTTAAAATAATGAAGCATCTTATTACCAGATCTAATGAGTTTCCCAAATTCTTAATAATCTGGGAATTTTATTGCGTGTTCAATAAATTTGAGTGATTTCTGATAGAATTTTGTCATAAGTAGGACAACGGGATAATTGGGCCTCTGGGGTCATTGGACGTGAATTAAACAGTGTATCTCGTAATGTTCTGCTCTTATTAATGGGATCCTGGGATTCATTAACATAATCACAGAATATAATAGCAGGGAGGTTGAATCTTACTTATGATAGAAACAACTCAGCATTCAGAGGAGTAAAGATATATGATTGATGTTTCGGGCCTGAGGTCTTCTTCAAGGTATGAGTAAAAAGCAGGCAGGCACTTGTATTAAAAGGCCAGGGAGAAGGAAAGAAAGGGCAGGGGAGGTCGAGACTCCTCTATATTGGAGAAACTGGGCGCAGATTGGGGGATCGCTTCATTGAGCACCTTGGCTCTGACCGCCACAATAGTGTGGATCTCCCAATGGCCACCCATTTCAATTCCCCATCCCATTTCCTTGCCGACATGTCTGTCCATGGTCTCATACACTGCCAAACTGAGACCACCCACAAATTGAAGGAACATCACATTATATTCAGTCTAGGCACCCTCCAACCAGATGGCATTAACATTTACTTCTCTCATTTCTATTAGACATTCCCCCAATCTTGTTCTCTCTGTCTCCTTTCCTTTCGCTCTGTCTCTCTCTCTCTCTCTTACCTTTTCCCCGCCTCCTTTTTTATTTAAAATCAGAGAGTGTGCAAACACAGTCCCCTCACTACCATAAATTTTGCAGTCAAGTATCCCACATTTGGGTACATCGCAGACGTCAGCACACCTGAAATGCAATGGGATAGCCTTGTTCTGGAGATTAGTCATTCTGACCACCAATTCTCCCCTGCCAGGCTTTCACAGAGCCAAAATCAATTCTCAACTTTCCTCTTATCATATTCAATTAATACCTCTATTTGTTGGTCTGCATTCCTCCTCCTGCCCATTCTTCCCCCTTTCTCTCCCCATCCTTTTAATTCAGATGCCTGCCTGCTTTTTAATTGCATCTTGAAGAAAGGCTCAGGCCTGAAACATCGGTAATATATCTTTACCTCCTAAGGACGGTCCAGCACTTCTATGTTTCTAGTACAATCACAGTGTCTGCAATCTTTCATGTTTCACTTAACTTTTATGGTAGCCTGGTTAGTTCACAACTGGAGGCCAATTCTGGTTGTTACAGAATGGAAAGGATGTAAAGATTCCAGAGAGAGTGCAGAGCAAATCTACTGGTATGGTTCCAGTCAAGAGAGATTTGAGCTCCAGAGTTAGACCAGAGATGTTTGCGTTGTTCTTCTTGGAGTGAAGATGGAGATTGGGTGGAGATGGGCAAGGTCAAGACTGGTTTAGAGAGCAGAATATGTTCCCATCAGTGGCAGAGGTGTTCAAGAATCAGAGGACATTTATTTAAAGTGGTGTACAGCAGATTCAAGAGAGATGTGGGAAGATTGTTTTGCCCAGGGATCGGTGATCTCCCTGCCTGTGGAGGAACTTTGGACAAACACTAAAATGATACATGAGATGCAAGTTTAGAGAGAAAGAGCAGAGGAATGGGATTGGCAGGGTTGCTTTACAAGGAACTGAAACAGATGATAGGCTGAATAATTCTGCGATGTAAATAATATTCTGCACAGATGTCACATGGAAGGGTAGGCCTTACTCAGGGCTGAGGCTGACTTTGGGATTAGTGATCTTCCTGGTCATTATTCTTTCACTGTTTGGGTTAGATGCTGTCAATCCCCACACTTTGCTGCCTGGCGCCACACTCCAATGTTTCCCCTCCGCCACTGGATCTTTTTCATGACCAATCTCCCCAGAGATCCCTGAGGAACTTTGGACAGATTTCCCCACCGTGCCCACTGTTTTCTCTGACCCATCCCTTCTCTCTCTCTGATCACTCCCCCACCCTGATGCTCACCCCAATTCACAGCCTATCCATCTTCAATCGCCGCTCAGATTCATCCCCCCCACCCCAGTTAACTTTTCTTCTCCAATCATCCCACTGATGTTTATCTTGATGACGCCACCCTGATCAGTTCTTCTGCTGAAATCCTCTTCTCTTCATCCCCGATGATCCTGCCCCTACCTCAATGGTCCCCAAGCCCCAATACCAAAACCTACAGGTCAATCCTGAACCAACAAAAGCAGGGAGGTTAAACTAGGTCAGCATAGTTAGTATAGCGGTTAGAGCAATCCTGTTACTGCGCCAGCGATAAGGGGCAGAGTTCGAATCCAGCACTGTCTGTAAGGAGTTTGCACGTTTTTCCCTCTATCCCCAGGGATGATTCAATTAAATTTCTTAAATGGGAAAATACGAGGCAAAAAGAAAGGCTGCACAAAGGGATTGAAACTGGAAATGAGACTCAGAATTTACAAGATTAACATTGTAACATGTTACAGCTCCAGGGACTTGGGTTCAAATCCCACTCTGTCTGTAAGGAGTTTGTACATTCTTCCCATGTCTGCGTGGGTTTCCTCTGGGTGCTCCAGTTTCCTCCCACCATTCAAAATGCTCCGAGGTTGTAGGTTAATTGGGTGTAATTAAGCAGCAGGGGCTCATGGGGTGAAAGGTCCCGTGCTGTATGTCCAAATTTAAAAAAAATTCAACACCTTCACGTGCGACCATGCACACCTCTTACTTTGTCCCATGGGAAGCCTCTGGTCTAATGCAGGTGAATGGGACTAGCTTGGCCAAAATAGGTGAGTTGGGCTGAATAACATGATGATGAGCTCTCAAGGATGGAACAGTCTTTTCCTTGTCTTTTGTATGTCTTTTCCAACATGGGATGACTTCCAACTTGAAGAGGCACTTTAAGGACTTTGCTGAATTAGAATTCCAACACAAACTACTGAGGAGAAAAATATCGCAAACAACACCCTGATTGCATCTCGCAGGGCTGCTGCAACAGTATCTACCTGTCTGGCATTCCTGTCCCTTATCTCATCTCTATCAGCAATCTCATGCCTGAAGAAGCGGGTGAGCATGTACTCAGCGTGCACGATGGTGATCTGTATCTTACTCGTGGATGGTTCACGTTCACGACTGCTGACCTAGAGCTCTCCACACTGAATCCAATCTACTGAATCCAATCTCACAGGCAGCTGAGAAGGCATTTAATTTTTAATTTAGACATACAGCACAGTAACGGGCCCACGAGCCCATACCACCCAATTGACCTACAACCCCCAGTACGTTTTGAACGGTGGGAGGAAACTTGAGCCCCTGGAGGAAGTCCACGCAGACACGGGGAGAATTTACAAACCCCTTACAGTCAGTGCCAGATTTGAACCCTGGTCGCTGGTGCTGTAACACCGTTGGGCTAACCGCTACGCTAACTGTGCCTCCCCTAATGCTGTCATGAATCTTTTGAGTACTTGTATGCCATTGTGCCTGTGAGTGTTTAATCTCAGAAAATGATTGAAAGGCTCAGCATCTGTGCAGAGAGGATACTCTTACTGTTTCATGTCTGAATCCCTTTCAGAATATTAAACAACCTTGTCTTGATGTTGGGCTACTCACACACTCTCCCTGTACCTATCTTCAGGCAGAAGATGCAGGGGGTGGGGGGGGGGGGGGTGGGGCCATGCTATCTGAAGTTGGGAAGACTTTGAGCTTCAACAGTAAAACCTCACCAGAGTGGAAGATCAAGTCAAATTTATTGTCATCTGCTTGTACAAGTACAACCCAATCAAACAGCGTTCACTGGTCCTCAGTGCAAAACATGTAGACACTCTACCAAACATAATGCACGTAAAGGCACACAATGCATATTCAGGACAAGTATTTCATCTATATAAAAAATAAATAAACAGGAGGACATGAAAGTAAATAAATAAATAGATGGTCCGTGGAGGTGGGTGAATAGGAGCTGTGCTGAGTTAGGCTGAGTTTTGGATCAGCTGTAGATTGTCAAAGACTGGAGGCACAAGCGACTGCAGATGTGGGAATCGGGATCAAAAACAACCTAGAGTGGAGGATCACAGCGAGCTGAGCAGCATCAGTGGGAGAAAAAAAGAAGGGTCGAGGTGTCGGGCCGGAACCCTTCATCGTGGTTGAGGTCAGAGAATGCCCAGGTGGGTGTTGCAAATAGAGTGAAACACGAGAGTGTGCAGATGCTGTAATTGTAGTAAAAACACTGAAATGCTGGAGGAACCCAGCCGGTCTTTCAGGATCCATAGGAGACACAGATATATTGCTGACATTTCAGGCCTGAGCCTCAAGGTATGAGTGAAAAGCAAGCAGGCATCTTAATTGTAAATGGTCCAGGTCCCATAGGACAAAAGCACAGTCATTCAGAAATGTTTAAAAATATTTTAAGTAAGTTGGTATATACCGGTAGTTCTCAACTTACAATGGGGTTACATTCCAGCAATCCCATCTGACGTCAAAAAAGGGCAGTGTTATCAGTGTGGGGATTGACACGGGGCTGTGGGGAGAGAGCAGGACAGTGTGGTCAGTGTGGGGACCAATATGGGGCTATGGGGTAAGAGAAGGGCAGTGGAATCAGTATGGGGACTGTGTGGAGAGAGTGGATCAGTGGAATCAATGTGGGGACTAATACAGTGCTGTCAAGAAACACTGAAAATTTGAACCATCATAAGTCGGGGACTATATGTATTTGAAACAATGAATTACATGACAATAAATTTTAATTCTGAGTTGGATTTAAATGTTTGATGAAATTCTTGTCTACTTGGTATAAATCATCCTTTCCTATTGTTTTAAGACTGAAACTTTAAAAAATTGAAAAATTACAATCTTCTAAAGAGTTGAACTACTGATTGTTCGCCCCTGTTATTTGCCGCATTCATTACTTTGATCACATGAAAGGCAGGAAATTGATTTAGGAATTTACTGAAATGTCTGCAAACTTTCTGGGGCCATAAACTATACATTGGCAGTCCAAGACCAGCTGTAACCAAGCAGAAAACTACAGGCTTGAGATTTGGTCAGCCCTAATAACTGAGCAGTGCATGGAACACTGACTCTGGTATGCTCTCGAAATGCCCACATTCCCGCGTGCATGAGAATAGGACAGTCTGTGCTGTTTGCTAGGGAAGGTGTTCGTGGAAGTGTTAGTGACTGATTCACACAGTGACTTCGCAGGCTACAGAGATGCCCAGCGGCAATGGAGCAGAGTTCACAATCTCGACATTTTATGTAAACATTTAAACAAGTCTTTAATTACCCTTGTGCCCCATGTGTTGTTTACAGTGAACAAGAAAAAAAATTCCCTTTTCTGTCAAAATGGATATTTATACCAACAGCTGTTTAACCAACTAAAGTTGCATCTCAAGGGATGTTTTTGTTTTATAAGCACTGACATCCTTGCCAACTTGTGAGATGCTTGATGATGCTTCCTATAACTGTTTGCTCCTCTGATAAACTCTCAGCAGCTACTTACTGCACTTCCACAAAGTGTTGTGTCAGGCCAAGCTAATATTTAACTTGTTTAAATTAAATCTCTTACCAGACATGAACTAGGAACTACTTTTGTTAAAAGGGGCCCCAACACTGGCGCCACTGTGGGGGGGCAGACCGTACCAGGAGACACCAAAATGACTGTCTATAAAATTTTTGTGCAGAAATTTATTTTTTTATAAAAATATCCCTGTAGTTATAACAACAAAAACATTTTTTCATCCGCCCAGCTTATATATACCTACAAGGATAAAACTTGATGCGAATTTACATTTTGAACCTTCTAACATGCTCCGGTCAGAGTTGTCATTATTGTCCAATAACAACGACGCTTCAAATCACATGGTTTCATCTGCACGTGTGTAATGCGCGTCGAAAGAACCAAAGACTTGTTGATCCAAACCAAGGCTTTTATTAACTAGAAATCTGGAGAATATCACAAGTAGGTCGACCAGTCCAGAATGACCTGGTCTGGCTAGGAGCAACTCTTTAAGACCTGCCAGTAGGTGTGGCTACGCTCTCAGCCAATCACAGTGATCCTACACTACCATCTGTACATAAACACATCGGTGATAGAATCTGTACTATCACAACATGGTATGTGCTGCTGTTTTCAACGCTGCTGGTGTTTTTATGGTCGCTGCTTTGGTGAAACATTATGGTGTTTTAGATACAACATTGTGGTAATTAGTATTTGTGATTTTCAAGCAAAATTAGCTGCAATCAACATTACTAAGGATTCTGTATGGTTTGGTATGGGAAGAGGTCCATGGCAAGGGTGACACACCGCACCAGGAGACATCAGCCCAATGGGCCTCAAATAGTCGTTCCAAATGAAGCAACGCTTGTGAATCTGCAGGGGCCATCTATTGCATCCGGTCCTCCCTCTGTGGTCTCCTCTACATCAGGAGAGACTAGGCGCAGACTGGGAGATCGCTTCGTTGAGCACCTCGGCTCTGTCCGCCATAAAAGTGTCCATCTTTCAGTGGCCACCCATTTCAATTCCCTGTCCTATACCCTTGCTGACATGTCTGTCTGTGGTCGCATGCACTGCCAGACTGAGACCACCCACAAACTGAAGGAAAAACATCTTGTATTCTACTTTGGCACCCTCCAACTAGATGGCATTATTATCAACATTTCCGGTTTCCACCAGTCCACCCCAAGTCCCATCTTTCCCCAATGTCTCCATTCCTCTAGCGAATACTCTCTCTTCTTTCAGAGCCAAAAACACCTCCTCCCCAATCAGTTTCTCTCCTTTCCTCTCTCCTGTCCTCCCATCCACATCCAATTAACACCTTACAGTTGATCTGTACTCCTCTGCCCGCCATTTTCCCCAGCCTTTCTATTCAGGCACCTGCCTGCTTTTTACTCATACCTTGAAGAAGGGCTCAGGCCATTGTACATCTTTACCTCCTATGTTCACTATAAGACCAACTGAGATCCTCCAGCATTTCTGTGTCTTTACTATAATCACAGTGTTTGCAAACTTTTGTTAAGCAGGGCATTGGTTATTCTTTGTGTAATATGCCATCTCTCAGTTTGCTTCTAGGCTTGTGATGGGAGAGGCTTTTGGATGGTTTTCGTTGCTTATCGCAATGCATGTTGTAATGACATAGTGACAGCACTGCATTGTCCAGGCTGGCAACTGAGCTTGTTGTGTCCTGCTGCAGCGGCTGACTTTCAACCATGGAAAGTCTACTGTCACCCTTCCGACCAATCTTTTGTGGAAGGGCAATGGGCTTTGAGGAGTCAGGAGTGAGCCATCACTTAAGGAGACTTGGTCTCTCACCATCCATCAATCTGATCCAGCGATGCTTCTGGGCATTTGTGATCCCAGGATGTTGACAGAGTCAATCGTGAAAGCCTGCAGATCGAATGCTAGCGAAAACTCAGCAGGTCACACAGCGAATTTTATATAGTAAAGATAGCGCAGTGGTTAGCTTAACGCTGTTACTGTACCAGTGACAAATCCCAAGCTGTCTGTAAGGAGTTTGTATGCTCTCCCTGTGTCTGCAAGGAAAGGAGACAGGGAAGGAGAAGAGAGGAAGAATGGGGAGTGGCCAGGCAGAAACTGGAGAAATCGATGTTAATGCCATCTGGTTGGAAAGTACCCGAGAGAATATTAAATGCTCCTCAAATTTATGGGTGGCCTTGGTTTGGCAATTGCTCCTCCAAATGACTTGGTGATGGTGATTCCACTCAACGTCAAGGGCATTTGGTTGAAGCACCTTGCTGCAAATGGTCACTGCCAGGGCAGTGGTTGACTTGCCAGAGAATCAAAGGCGTGTTGGTTCATGAAAGTTCTAGTGGTGGTGCAATTCATTCTGCTGCTAGTGGTCCACAGAGTCAAGTGGAGATATACTTTTGATCAGTTTTGAACCTATCTCGTTGAACACTGGGGTCAACCCAAGAAAGGGTGTCCACAGTCTTACTAAATGAAGCAGGGTATCTTAGTAGCCCCACTGACCAATAGTCAGGTTGTTCAAATACCCATGAACACAGAAGGCTCCAGATGGTAGCAAACATACTATCTCCATTACAGGTTCCGACCTCCCATCCTTTGAACTCATTTGGATGAGGTGCTGCCCTAAGAAAGAAGCCAACAATCATAAGGGTCTCCCGTCACCCTGGTCACGATCTCTTCTCACTGCTACCATCAAGAAGAAGGTACAACAGTCTGAAGACCAGCACCTCTAGGTTCAAGTTTATTTTCAACAGCAATCAGGCTCTCGAACCTCCACTTGTCGCACCAATCACTGACTGTTCCGACACCACAGTCTGCACCACTACAACATCACTTTTTAAACTGTGAATATTTATTATCTCTTCTTTGTATTTGTTGCTTCTTTTTCATTCAATTGCATATTGGTATATTTTTTTTTACAAATTATCTGTTCAGCACCAGCAAGTGAGAATTTTGGTGCTTATATACATTGTAGTTATGTTCAATAAACCCCCCCCCCCGCTCTCCCCCCCCACCCCCCCCGGTATCCAGCATCGATGGGGATTGGTAGACGCCAAATAAGTGAATTTCCAGGTTGTTTGAGATTGCATGTTGTGTGATTGGTGAACGAACATTGAGGTGCACCAATTTTAAACTTCCGTATTTTTTATCTATTTATTTTCTGCAATTACTTTGCTGGTTGCTTGAACTCTGGGTAACTGCATATAGCAATAAACTTCATTCAATTTAAACACATTTCATCGATTCCATCCACTCAGAGATGCAAGACAGTGAACAGCTGAGTTACAAATGCTGAAGTTAAGCAGAAAAAAAAACTCAGAATGGAGTTGAACACGGAAGTCTGCAGATGCACAGAAATGCTGGAAGAACTCATCCAGACTTGCAGAGTCTATAGGAGGTAATGATATATAACCGACGTTTCGGGCCAGAGCACTGGAAGAACAGAAGACTAGAAGAACTAAGCCCCAGAAAGCACCTGGGGAGATAAGAGACATACAGCACCCTCTGTAATGTTTGAGACAGACATTTTTTCCTTTAATTGCCATGTGCTCCAGTTTTAAATTTGTAATCAAACAATTCATATGTGATTAAAGTGCACATTCCAGATTTTATTTGAGGTTATTTGTATGTAGGTTTTTGTAGAAATTACAGCACATTTTATACATCATCCCGTCATTTCAGGGCACCATAATATTTAGGACATTTGGCTTCATAAGTGTTTCTGAGTACTCAGGAATGTTTAATTGCTTCTTTGGTGCAGGTATAAGAGAGCTAGGCTTGCTTTAAGCCTTTAATCACCTTTGGAGTTTGTAGTTGCAATTTTTCAAAATGAGGACTAGAATTGTACCAATGAAAGTCAAATAAGCCATTATGAGGCTGAAAGACAAGAATAAAACAGTAAGAAACATCAGCCAATCCTTAGGATTACAAAAATCAACTGTTTGGAACATCATTAAGCAGAAAGAGCTTCCGCAGACTTCACGAACAGAAGTAAGAGACTACCCTGCCAGATGCAAACCTCTAGGTAGCCACAGAAGCACTATGGACAGATTAAAATTTGGCAGAATTCTGGTATAAGGTCTTATGGTCAGGTGAAACCAAGATTTACCTGTATCTGAGAGATGACAGGAGCAAAGGTGTGAAGGAACTGCCCAAGATCCAAAGCACACCACCTCATCTGTGAAAAATGCTGCCATTTCTACACGGTTAAAACAAAGGGTACACAAATACCTTTTAATAAAATCATATGTGAATTGTTTAATTTCAAGTTTAAAACTGTGGAGCATAGAGGCAAGTAAAGGGGAAAAAATGTGTCTTTCTCCCAAACATTATGGAGGGTACATCAAAATTTCAGTTTGACACCCTGCACAAGTTGAATAATGCTGGTTACATTTGAAGTTGTACAGAGAGAGTTTAGCAGAGCAGGGATGCAAGTCATAAAAGACACTCAAACAATTCATCTCTTTGAACTCCTGGCATATGTTATCAGCACTTAGAACAAGTATGCCGATCTATCTAAGAGGATAAGAATCCCTGACTCTTAACAATAGCAATGCTTGATTTCCTTACAAAGTGAAATTAATGAGTGGTATTCATCAGCGAGGGAAGTTTACAGTAAAGTACCAGCATTATAGACATGCCCTTCACAGCTTCTAGGAGATAAAGACCCTTGATGTTCTAAATCTGACTTCAGGATGGGTCTGCTTGTTCGTCACAGATGTAAACTTTGTTTGGGAGAGCATTGCTTTCATAAACGATCACCAAGGTAATTTCAATCAAAATACTTAAAGCCCCAGTTGTGTTTTGTCTTCCAAGAACATTAGGGGCAGTGTTTCCTTCATTTGAAACAATGATGAGGTCACACTACAAAGAGGTGGAAAATCTTATGAAAGAGTAATTACCTGAGTCTGAACATGGACAAGATGAAGGAGATGATTGTGGACTTCAGGAAGATAAGGTACGACCATCCTGCATTATACATCAACGACACTCTGGTAGAGAAAGTGGAGAGCACCAAGTTCACTAAACTGGAGACCTATCGTGGACTTTCAACATCTCCTCACTTGTCAGGAAGGCGCATCAGCGATGGAACTTCCTGAGAAAACTGAAGTAGGCAAGGATACCGGCAACCACTATGTCAACCTTCTGTACGAACTCTATTTATAGCGTCCTGGCTGGCTGCATTACATTGTGGTACGGTTGCTACAGAGAAATGGATTAGAGGTCAATCTAAGGACCATGAGGGGCAGAGAGGATCACTGGAGTCTCCCTCCCCACATCCCCCGTCAACATGATCTACCGGGATCATTGTCTGAAGAGGGCATGCAAAATCTTGAGGACCCCTTCCATCCTGCACGCTGCATCTTTCAGCTGCTCCTGTTGGGAAAGAGATACAGGAGGAGCAGAACCAGCACCATCAGGCTGAGGAACAGCTTCTTCCCACGGGCAGTGAGAATGCTGAATAACCAAAGGAACTGCTCACACTTGCCCTCCGAGACTCACATAATCATTAAACAATATTTATTTATCTGTATGTATAGATGAAATACTGCATATGTATTGTTAGTCTGTATTGGCATAGGGAAGCTCTGTGGTTAGTAAGGGATTATTTGAGCTGATATGTGAGTGAAAGAAAAATGTTGAGAACTGCTGCTTTAGGGCATAATAAAGATGGCAATGTCAGAGGAGGATTGGTTTTGAGAGCTTCTCTAATATAAAGCTGCTGCTTTCAATGACCACGGGAACATGGGCATTGTTTGATGCGTAGGTGCTCTGTTTCCTGAGTGGATTGGGAGGGAGGAAACTCTACGAAGGCTAAATCTCCCTTCCTGTCTGCAATCATCGACAAGGGGTCAGTGAGGTAGGTAAAGAGACTGAACATTTGCACAGTGATCCAGAATTAACACAGATGTAAAACATGAGTCTGCAGACACTGTGGCTGAAATAAAAACTCAAAGTTGGAGAAACTCAGGGAGTCCAACAGTGTACTTTATGTAGCGAAGATAAAGATATGTCACCAACGTTTCGGGCTTGAGCCCTTTCTATGAGCAAAATGTGGGCAGGCACCCGAACAAAATGGTGGGAGGTGTGAGGTGGGGGAGAAGTGCAGTTCCACAGGCAGGAGGCAATAGGTGGATAAGGGAGTGAGGGCACACCAGCAAACGGGGGAGGAGGGATTGCTCTGTGAATGGAGAGAGAAGTGGTGGAGAGCTGGAGGAAAGAAAACAAAGTGAAAGGGAATGGAGGGAGAACAGAGAGCAGAGATGTGGGCATCTCACTTCTTTAACTGCAAAACCACTTGGGTTGTCTGAATTTGTGATAAAGCTATAATTAATTCGTTTTATTGTTAAATATAGCCAAATTCTACAGTATGGTGCATGCTGCAGGCTAGTATGTCACTTGACAGGTTCCCTCATTGCTAGTATTGGGGAAAAAAGGTACAGCTACAATAAATTCAGCGGAGAATTGCAGAAAAGTCACACTCTACTTCTGTGATGGAGGATGGAGGCCGGCCAATAGGTCTGGGACATCGGTATTTATTCAGGAGTTCTGAATTTCCTGACACAAAGGGGAACCAAACACCGACACTTCATAGAAACACAAAAGCTGCAGATGGTGGAATCATGAGTAAACAATGAGAAGGAGCAGCAAATCAACAGGTCAGGCAGCGTGGCTAGGCCATTGATCCACGAGTCTCGATAAAGGGTTCAGACCCAAAATGTTTTCACACATGTTGTGGTGCATGGAATGGGCTGCTGGCGGATGCATTAGGGTCCTTTGAGAGACTTTTGGATAGGTACATTGAGGTTATAAAAATAGAGGGCTATGGGAAAGCCTAGTAATTTCTCTGGTAGGGACATGTTAGGCACAACTTTGTGGGCCGAAGGGCCTGTATTGTGCTGTAAGTTTTCTATGTTTATTTCCCCAGCACTTCTGTGTACTGCATCTGCAGATTTACGTCCATGGGTGATGGGGAGTCAATATTTCAGGCTTGACCCATCATTGAAATGAAAGTAATGAGGGGTGCTATCGTATTAACATTTTACTGCCAGTATCCACTAGATTCTCTTTCACCCCTTCTCTCATTGTTATGGAATAATGGAGCAAGGAAAAAAATAGAATTCATTTTGGAGTGGTAGAATTGCAGATCAGGATCATAGCTCAGTGACTCAACTTGTGTCACTTTACTCGGTTACTTTAACCATCTGAAGTAACCAGATCAGCTTCCCTGTTCGTGAACTCGCTTGGATTAATTTTCCAACAGTCAACGGGAAGTAAAATTGTGGAGTGTATTTGGCAAATGATCTGTGCTTATCAGTTTCCTGACAGCTGGGATGGGTTAAAATTAGACACCAAGAATGAGCTGCCAGTTGGAATTTGATTGAACTATTCATACGATATTGTTGGGAGGTGGTTTACACTGGAATGCAACTAAGGGGCTTGAGTGGCTTGTATAGAAAGGCATGGATTCTATTACAAGTTGCCTACTGTTGGCACGTTGAGGTGAATTTGGACAGAAAATATTCTGAAAGTCAAGGGCAGATGTTCAGCATAAAGGGATGCATAGGAATGATCTCTGCCAAATTCTGTCTTGATTATTTATGTACAAATTGAAATAGATCCTGGAAGTGTTGGGAACTGGAAGCTGGTTTAAATAATTCTGACGAGCCATAAATGCCTGGACGTTGGTTACATATTTGGTGATGGTTTACTCCCGACTATTCTGTCCATTCTTAATAGTAGGTCATTCAAGGTTAAAATAATTTGTTTCATAATGAAATCCCCTCAGGGTACAGTTATGTGATCAGCTTCATTGATAAATGCTAGGTGTTGCTTGAGTACTTCATGTGAATGGTTAATAACCCCACCCACATCCTTTTCCTTTTCCACCTTTGTTAATGAACAACTGTTCATTATGCGCTTGGATATCAGGTTTCCTGTTCCAATATACATTAGTGAATATTTAGAACGCAGCAAACAGTTCTACTATTACCAAGCCCATTCAGTATAAATTATCTACAATCCTGGAATCAAATTAAGTTTGCCTTGATCATGCACCTCTGTACCACACAGTGATGCAACCAGCCAGATGGAGCACAAGAGTGGCAGAGAGGATCATTGGGTCTTTCCCTCTCCACTCCAAAATTGGTGATCTACCGGGAAGAGGGTGCACAAAAACATTTTCCTATACCCATCACACAGCATCTTTCAGCTACTACCATCAGGGAAGAGATTCAGGAGTATCAGAGCCAGCACCACAGGCAGTGAGAATGTTAAAAGACCGATGGAACTGCTCAGACTAACCCTCCGAGATTTCAAAACAATGTAATTTGCTGTTTGTCAGGGTGTGTGTCTGCGTGGTTTGCACCGAGGACTGGAGAACAGTGTTTTGTCAGGTCATACTTGTACAATAAGATGACAATAAACTTGAACTTGATCCAGGACAAGCGACCCAATGGATTTACTCCCTATTCACCATCCCAAACATTCCTTCCCTCCACCATGAATGGACAGTAGCTTCAGTGTTGTGGACCACTTCTAGAATGCAGTGCACTTATGCAGGCAGTTCCTGAACCCACCACCTGCAGGTTCCCCCACTTGTCATACACCATCCTGGTGTGGAGATAGAGCATTTATGGTGATTGGTAGATGCCAGATAAATGAATTTTCTGGTTACTTGAGACTTACAATGCTTAACTAATACACCTGTATTAAGAATAAACAGTTTAAAAAACAAAAATACTAGACTGTAATTACACTGAACAAACTTCACTTACATGAATGTATAAATCTTAAAGCATTTTACTTTATTTTCAGTCATATTCTTTGAAAACATTTAACCATTGCCACATCTGCAGGTTCCTCCCCCTCCATGGAGTCGCCAAAAATACAACATTATCGATAATTAACCCCCCCCCCCCGAGTTTACAGATAAAGCCTCTGAATGGGGTGACACTTGAATAGAGTCACCCCAACAGCGAGTGGCATCCTGGCCATTGCTATTTCACACAACTTTATTCAAACAACAAAGCATGACCAAGGCGCTCTACTGGCTGAATATTTGCTCCCATCTTCACCAAAAGGTTTGTGTTACTTCAGAGAACATTTACAATTTTAAACTTGCACACATTTTTACCTATTATTTTATTCTTATTTAATTCTGGATACCACGGGTTTTTCTGTATATAATTTTCCAGGTTGAAATCCTGGTTTCTCCCTCCTCAGTAGCACTATGGGAGGACATGCACCAGATAGACTGCTGTGGTTCAAGGCAGCAGATCACCATAGTCTTCTCAAGGTAGTGAGGGCAATTAGCCCCAGCCTTGACAGACTCCTGCTGTAAGGGTTAAAACCTTGTGTTTGTGATCGTCTTATGACCACCCCTTTAAGGATGGTTACTGTGACATCATATCCATGCAGACCAGTTCTCTTCTCATTCTTGGAATAACATGGAAGGTAAGATCAAAATACTTTTCTTTAAATTTGTCATCTTATATGGGTTTTGGAGGGGGGTGGGTAGAGGGGAGGGAGGGAAAGGGAAAAAAAAGGGAGAAAAGACCACTGTGTAAATTTAATGAGAAACGTTTGTACATATTTTGGTTGATATGGTTCATAGTGTGAAAAATAAAAAATTATTTAAAAAATTTTATCTTATTATCATCTCTTATATTAATCATCTAATTTCATTTTAATCACCTTAATTTTGGTTTAACTGTTTAAAGAAGATCATCTTATTATACAGAATACTTTATTTACTCATGAAAAACTTGATGTGAAGTTATGCAAAATGGTTATATCAACTAATTAAAGGTTACATAAAGCTGTGACCATGAAGTTTGGTTTATTGGAGTGATAAGATTGTAATTCAGAATATCGAAGCTTGTGTTTCTGAGAAGATGACATGTTTTGAAAATGGGAAATACAAGATTGAAAAGTGTCATTACACCTGCATCAACCTCACATTAGTGCATTACCTTTGCTCTGTTCTGTCCGCCGCAATAGTGGGATTATTCCAGTGGCCGCCCATTTCAATTCCCGCCCCATTCCCGCCCCATTCCCTTGCCGATATTTCTGTCCATGGTCTCATGCACTGCTAGACTGAGACTACCTGCAAATTGGAGGAACAACACCTCATATTCCCTCCCTCTAACTGGATGGCATTAAAATATACTTTCATGGTTTCCTTTAGCTCCCCCTCTACCCTTCCTTATACTTCCTTTTCCCTGTTTAATTTACCCTAGCTCTACATTCACAGAGCCAACCCCCCATCTCCCAATCAATTCTCACCTTTTCTCTCTCCAGTCTTCCTCTCCATATCCAATCACCTTTTGTCTGTTGGTCTGTACTCCTCCCCCTGCCATTTCTATTACTGCAATTTAAGAGCTGGCCTGCATTTTACTCATACCTTGAAGAAAGGCACAGGCCTGAAATGTCAGTAATATATCTTTACCTCCTACAGATGCTGCGAGATCAGCTGAGTTCTTCCAGCATTTCCGTGTTTCTACTACATACACAGCGTCTGCAGACTTTCATCCTGGTTTTAGCTTGTAACTCTAACCTGTACGGTGATTTTACTGCTACTCTCTGTAGGATAACTTGCTACACTGCTTGCAAAACAAACTTTCACACTACCCTTTGGTACATGCATCAATAAACTTCCCTCCTTTCAATAGTTCAGCACCTTAAGACGTATTATTATAAATGCACGATGTTGTTAAGATCCGTTTATGAAATAAAACAGCTATCATTAAAATAGGAATTAACTTTTATTTACAATAAAATTCTTATAGACATATTGAAGCATTCTTAAGTTTCACAAATTATACTCACAAATCATAATACACATCAAAAGCTCCTGATAAGGTTGTTGAAGTTGCCTGATATAGTTTAAAAAATGGATCTAGCAGCACAAAGAAGCAATTCACAATCAGGTCATTTCTGCAACAACAAACAGAATTCATGAACTGGGGAGCCAGATGTGGCAGTGATTTCGGAATTAGATTGTCTTTTCATCTCGATTCTTCACTTAAATCCATCAGGGACTAATGGATTGAAAACCTTCATCCTCCAGTCAGTGAAATGAGACTACATTTAATCTTAACCCCTCTGCTCTGACAATACCTCTGGCTGCCTGAGAGTTGGACTCCATCCATTACAATACAGTAGAAGTCCTAAAATCCAGACTGCTCGAGGACTGCTTCAGTCGAGATTTTCCAGATTCTCGGGCAGTACTTTTAAAATTCAAATTTGAGGAGGAATAAAGAGATGAACAGGTAAATTTTCATAGCTTAGTCATTAGCAAATACAGCACGCTTCATTGATCAAAATAATCAGTTCTAAAGAAAAATAAAAATGCAAAAGTCAGTTTTCGAGAAGTCTGGATTCTCGGGAGGTCCGGATTTCTGGCATCTGGGTTTTTAAGACTTCTACTGTACACGCAAGGCTCACAGAGACAATTCATCCAGTCACTGAATATAACAATATTGAACATATTTGGAAATATTCTTATTTTCATGCAATTCCAAACACTTTCTAAATGTTTAATGTACTTTTCTGAATGCAAATTAGTTGCACACTTCAAAAGTGATGCAGTAGATTTAGAAATATTTTGGGTTATCTTATCGTACAGGGTTATATCCAAATGCAATTTTCTTTCTTTAGAGTCATGCATCCCAGACACAGGCCAGCTAAGTCCACTTTTATTAACCCTACACCAAACTATCATTCCTGAACTGCGTCTGTTGATAACTGGCATATAAGTAACTCTAATCTCTCTCAACTATTTAATCCACATTCACTTGGTAGTTGGGGTGAAATGGGAAAACAAATCTTAAATGCAATTTGAACCTCACCTCCAGTTATTTTTTTTTAAATTCTGATGAAGGAGGTTTCTCCAACTCTTGCTTCCTCTCTGGAGGTTTCATGAGGCCAGATCATGTCAATGAATGCCAGTTCTTCCTTGAGAATGAAACACAAGTCTGCAGGCGCTGTGATTGCTGTAAAAAACATAAATGCTGTAGAAACTCAGCAGGTCCCATTGCTTCCATCGGTGAAAAGGATAGATAACATTTCAGGCCTGAGCCCTTCAAGGTATGGAAGGCCCAGGCCTGAAACATTGGTTATAATTTTTTTTAAACTTCCTATGGATGCAGTTGAGTTTCTCCAGCATTTCTGTGTTTTTACCATCATCCTTGAGAATGGTCAGGACGGGAAGAGAAAGATCTTGGAAGCTTGGAATGTTCAGAAACCTCAGCCAAGCATTAATGCAAGATCAGTAACACACATCAAGCTAAATATTTCATAATATCTCCCCCCCCTCTCTATAACACGTTCATAGTACTGTTTTAAATGTTTCAGAATGTACAGCTTCATTGCAAAGATTACTGCTGTCACAAAGGGTGACTGTAATGATGCTGTGCATTCTAGTAATGATGCTGTGCATTCTAGTGTGCTCTTTGCAAAATGACACACACACTAGGGCTCCATGCATTTCTCCAGGAGAATGTCAGTGGTTTAATACTATTAATCTTTAAGTAAATTTAATTTGGAAAGATATTTTGGAAAAATTAAAACAATCACACACAGCATGATCAAATACAGTCCAGAGCTGGTGAGCATCCAACTCTTTGTTATTCTAGACATGTGTTTAAAAAGATATTTATTGCAGTTAAAAACCATTGAACCGCACTATTGTATGAAATTAATAAATTATAGTGGAACCTGAATTTGCCAGTTACCCATCGTCCTGATCCCCGTCCTGTGGTTTCACTTGAAAAGCACAGATTCATTCACTGCTGAGAGCTCCCTGTCTGATTATGCTCAGTTAAAGCTGAGGTTCTGCTCTCCACACCATGATCTGTTCCTGTTCCCTCTCACTTGTGAAAAATCCACGAGTAACAGGCCTCTCGGTCATTCCTCTTGATTAAAAAGGCACCAGAATTGAATTACTACTGCATTTCCATTCAAACCTTTTGACGGATGATACAAAAACTGAGAATACTTAGTGTTTATAATATAATGAAAGGTGCTAAATTATAGCTATAAACTATTTGAATTAAAATATGCACCTCAAATTAAACTGTTGAATGCTGTACAACTGAAACTGGTCCTTTCATCTTTATCTGCATTGTAAAAGCAGAGTAGTTAACAGTAGCTTCCAAAGGATGATCTGGCACAAAAGAACACACAATGGAAAGTCCTAGGACCATGCCCGCAAGCCTCAATCAGGGGAAAACTCTCAGAAGGTCAGGTGGCATCTGTGGAGGGAGAAACAGAGCTACAGTTTCAGGTTGAAGTGGTTTGCCAGAACTCGGACAAAGGTTCTCTGCAACCCGAACTGTCAACGGTTTCACTGGATCAGATGCTGAGATGACCTGTCTTCAGCATTTTTTGCCTTTGCCACAGATTTCCAGCATCTGTAGATTTCTTTTTAATTAAAAAGGACATTCAGCCTAACTTCAATGCATGTCAGTTGACACAGGGTACCCCAGAACGAGTTTTCTGCCTTTGACTCTTGTGTTGCTAATGTCCCTCTACATCCAGTTTGGTTCTTCCAGCCTTTCACTGACCTTGTTTTAATCTATTTACCCTGCTCACCTCTTTTCATAGTCACCGACCTTTTTCCTGCTTTGGGTGAAGCAACAGTACTGACCATCTCCCTACAGGCATTGCCTGACCTTCTGAGTGTTTCCATCTTTATTTCAGACTTCCAGCGTCTGTTGAATTCTATTTTTGAGCCCTCTCTTGCTTGATCTCCAATATTAAGCATCATTGTGTATTTGCCTCTTTCATCCAGTTTATATAATTCCCTTATGGACAATCTATCTTACCAACTGCCGCAGATCAGTGTGGTGAATGTACAAGAGAAGCAGGATCAACATCACCTTCAACGTCAACTACATTTCTGCCCAACATTCAGATTCTCATACAAGATTTTCTAAAGTCCATTAACTTTTGGCTCAGAAAAAAAGCTGCAGATGCTGTCATTTTGAGAAAACAATGGGCTGCTGGGGGAAGGCCATGGGTCAGGCAGTGTCCAAGGGGAGAAAGAGTCAGTCAACATTGCGGGTCAGGACGACTTCGTGAGACTCTTCGACCTTCGCTGAAGGGTTCCGACCCAAAACTTTGACCGACCGTCTCTCCCCACGGATACTCCCTGACCCCGAGTCACTCCAGCGGCTCGTTGCTTGCTAACCTTTGGCTCAATTTTCCTGAGTTTTACAAAGTCCAATACCATCAGTGTTCAAAAGTAGTGATGCAAGTCAGTCTCCCAAGGTAGGATCCATTCATAAAATACATCCAGCTAACTTCAGTCCCTGATTTAGATTTCATTAGTTAAAGATATAATAAATGGGTATCTACTTTTATAAGAAATCAGCATTTCTTTATCCAAATACTGTATAACTGGTAATATCTTAATCATAGATTGATTTTAGTCACAAGAATACAAAAGGCTCACAGACTGTGATCTATAATATTAATTACTCATGATATTTACAGGATATATTGTTGCTCACAGCATTAAGTTGTTCACTTTCCACAGGGTAGAGGGATCTATGATGTCAGGCACTTCAGGGCTGTTCAAAGGGTTCATTCAGTCCGTGGTCATCACTGTAGGAGAAACTGAATGAAATAAATCCCCAGGAAGCCACAGCAATACCAGGGAATGGTCACTGAGCTTCACGTGAGCCCAGCATCAGGGATTTGCCTTAGAAAGAAAATCAGAGTGAGGCCATGTTTGGAGATTTGCAAATGTAAGGTTCTGTTAACACAGGCTTCTTGCTGTGTGTCAGGTCCAGTACAGGCCTGGTAACTCGCTCAGACCACAACCATCTTTTCCATATTCCCCGGTCCTCTGATACGCTAACACGTCGTATGATTGGTCAGTATGGAATTGTCTGAGGAGATATTAGATTCCTTTGTTACTTTCCTCTTCATCTTAAACATGCCTGATATGTGAAATGCCTGAAACAGAAATAAAGGGATCATGAGTTTCACTTCGTTCCATCCTGAGATTTATTATCAGAGTATATACATGACATTCTTTATCCTGTGGGCAAGGTAGAATTACCACAAATTGGTTAAAAAAAAAGGACTCAACAAACAGGGTGTCGAGGGTGCCTGGAATGACTTTCCAGGGATGCTGGTGGAGACTGAAACTTTAGGGGAATTTAAAAGAGTCAGACAGGCACATGGTGGAAGAAAAATAGAGGTTTACGGGGTATGGAGGATTTAGTACTTTTTTAAAGGAATATATAGGTCAGAACAGCATCTCAGTCAATGTTTTGGGTCGGGATGCTTCTACAAGGCTAAAGCCAGAAAGGGCGATAGGAGATAAATGGTGGGGGAGGGGGCAATAAGGTAAATGGTGGGGGAGGAGGAAAAGAGGTGATGATATTGAACAGAAGGTTTGCATTAAATTAACTTCATACAATAGGTCATAGGAGATGCAACATCTGCCTTTTTACTTCTGCCCCTCCCACCGTCCAGGATATCCATCAATTCACTTGCCCCTTTTCCAACTCTATTCAGTGCTGAGCTTATCTCCATGTGCAACATCAAATGCAGATTGGGGAATTTAGCGACATAAGGTGAGAGGGCAAAGATTGGAAAGGAGGGACACCTTCAGTCATAAGGGCATTGGGGATGTGGAATGAGGGGAGAGGCAGGTACAATTGTAAAGTTTGAAAGACATTTGGATAGATAAATGAAAAGGAAGAAGTTTAAAAAGGATGTAGGCCAAAAGCAGACAAATGGGAGCAAGGTTGATAAATTGGGCCAATGTTACCAGAGAGTGACCTGCTGAGGAGCGGTGTCCCTCATTGGCCAAGGGTCTCACTCCAAAAATGGTTGCAATCTGTTTGCCCCTGAAAGAACTGGAGTCTTTTAATCTGTTCCCGAAAGTACAGTCGCGATATCCACTGCCAACCGCTGCGGGAAGATGCTCACACACACGTGCTCCCTCATCCTCGAAGATACTGGCACAAACTGCCATTCTATCCCATGATGACAGCCAGATGACTCAACTTCTGCTCGGTAAAAAACAAGACACACAGAGGCCTGGCAGCCGAAAGCACCATCTGACACCTGTGCCAATCACGGAATTTACATTCCTTGCAGATTTGTGGTCTCATTATCTGCCTTGCTCCAATTTCTGGACTTTGGCCATTTTGGCAGCATTGGTGGAAAGTAGATTACGCTCACATTACCCTGACTTTAGCAAGTACTCTTAGATATTGTGCTTAAAGTGCACTGGCTCAGAAAGGCAAGCCAGTTGAGCATATGCAGATATTTCAATTTTTTATGAGCTCCGTAGCTGGATTTGTACAAAACCATTCAGATTTCAGATATATTGTACATACATGACATCACATTCAACCCTGAGATTCATTACCACTTATTGGTAGTGCAAAAAAACCCCATGTTCAACGTACACATGTAAACTAATAAAGAAATGTAAACAAACTGTGCAATACGGGGGGGGGGGGGGGGGGGATCAAAGTGCAAAAGTAAGAGTCCTTAAATGAGACCCTGATTGTTGCTGAGGAGTCTGATGGTGGAGGGGTAGTAGCTGTTCCTGAACCTGGTAGTGTGAGCTTTGTGGCACTAATGCCTCTCTCCTAATGGTGATTGTTGCTGAGGAGTCTGATGGTGGAGGGGTAGTAGCTGTTCCTGAACCTGGTAGTGTGAGCCTTGTGGCACTAATGCCTCTCTCCTAATGGTAGCAGCAAGAACAGAGCGTGTGCTGGGTGGTGTGGATCCTTGATGATCACTGCTACCATTTTTTTTTGCATTGCCAGGAATTGATGATTCTGCCTGGCCCGCAGGATAAAGAATCTCCAGGTTGTATGTGATGTCATGTTCTCATGTTCTCTGATGATAAATCGGAACTCTCCAACTCTCCTGGCAGCTGAAGCATCAGGGAAGTGCAGTAGCCACCGCCACCCCCCCACCACAGGCTGACCCTGATCCAAGCAATAATTCCTACAGGGCTGTAGTAAGGAGCACTCACTGGCCTGGGAAAGCAGCGTGGGAATTAATTCCGACTTCCAGGCGCGTCTGAGAACAAAGTGCCGCTACGGAGCCCGGCAGGGCAGTGTTTTGTGCTGGGCATGGGGTGGTGGGGGGGGGGGGGGGGGCAGTGAAATGTGCAGGTGAATCTGCACGAGAGGATGAGGGGGTTGATGCATGAGAGAGGAGGGGGAGAGCAGGGAACTGGGCAGATGGAAATGCTTTAGTGCTAGTCGGTGCAGAGTTTCTGGGTTGTACAAACCATTCACCCCAGAACCCATGAAAACCAGAGTGGAGGAAATCATCCTCAAATTCTCCAGGATGATGCTCCATGGATAAACATTTTAATTAAACTAGATGGAGCCGCCACTTTCTGTAAGCAGTTTCTTCATTCTCCAGCATCCGGTTTCCTCCCATGTCCCAAAGATGTTCAGGGTTGGTAGGTTAATTGGTCACACGGGTGTATTTGGGTGGCACGGGCTAAGAGCCTGTTACCGCGCTGTAAAATGTAAACTTCAGGCTGTCATCAGCACTACCGGAAACACTCGCGTCTCATCAGCAGAGCTGCAGCTACCAGCATCCACCCCTGACCTTCAGTGCTGTCCGAGTGGAGTTCATAACTTCCACCTGCAACCGTGCGCTTCCCCTCGCATCTCCAACAACCGTGGGTCGCCAGGTTAATTGATGACTGAAGATTGATCCAGGCTGTGTCAGAATCTTTGGGGGGGGGGGGGGGGGGGTAAGTGGATGGGAATGTAGTTAGTGTGACTGGATGATGGATGCACAGTGTGGGTGTTGCTCCCAGGGACCTATTTTTATGCTGGGTGGCTCCACAACTGCGCAGATCTCTTGTACAAGAAGGATCAAGGATGCACTCTCTCCACGCTTTCACATTTATTAAATTTCCCTACTTAATCTGAAAATTGAGCACAGCACCTGCAGTGGACCTATGGAGAGCAGGGCTCCCATGGGGACCAACTGCCTGGACTGACTGCCATTAGCTCTGCACAGGCTTTAAATGGAACACAGGGTTCATGCCCATATGGCGGTGCCTATGATCGGCAGCAGCCATGACGGGTTGCAGACTCCAGGAAAGCAGAGGACTGGTGCAGGGGCACCATAAAACAGGAAGAACACCCCCCCCAGCCCCCCGTTGGAGAAGGAGAAGCAGAGGAGATGATCCACGAGACGATGACCACAATGGTGGACCAATGAGGGGTTCTGCGGTTGAAGAAACATACAAGCAGTGGGCTAATGGTGACTCAAGGAGAGGAATCCACTCAGCCTGCGGGCGACTGCAGCTGAGGGATTCACAACGGGCTGTGGACTGCTGGAGGCTGGCTAAAGAGATACCAGGTATTGGAACAGGGATGTGAGAGGGTGCCAACGGCCCTGAGAAGTTCCTGAACATGTTGAAGCTTCTGTTCTGGAGCTCAGGACTGTGTGTGGCTGGAGGAGAATCTATTGTCAGTCGAGGACTCTCTTTTGCTTCTCTTAATAATAAGATGCACTTCAGGCAATTTCTGCCAATGACGAATCTGACTGTCTTACGGCAGACGAAAACAAATTCTATGCAACATTGCACTGTCTTTAATTACATGACAATAAATTGAATCTTAAATTAAAAAAAACTTCATCATAGTACAGAAACAGGCCCTTCAGTGCATTTTGTCTATACCTACCAAGCTTGTCCCATTTGTCTACATTCAGTCCATATCCCTCTCAACCTACTCCATCCACGCACTTAAACATGACAACTGTACCCACCTCTACCCCTCCCTCTGGCAGCACATTCCACCCACTCATGAGTTACTGATTTCATAGGTTCTACTAGTAATGGAAGTGAGAAAGGAGAACAAAGGTCTTCTTGTCCTCGTGTGGCTGGCTGCTGGGGGTGGGAGATTGGCGAAGAACATCATTTGGCAAGCGTGGGTGAATGTGGCCACCAGAGGATGTGGGATTCTGTGCGTTCCTGGACTGACAAGATTGCCAACTCCAAACTTCACTCCCCCTCTTGTGAAGGACAGAACAAGCATGACCTCTGCACCCTTGAGGCAGACTCTTCTGGCAGCTACTGGGAAGATCGAGAGGCCCTGATGAACAAGTTATTTAAAACTTGTGTCTCTGATAGTCAGACATTTAAAAAACTGCCAAAGTCAATTTCATTAAATTTAAAAAAAATACTAAAATGGCAGCACAGTTCATGCAACGCTGTTACAGCGCCAGCAACCCAGGTTCTAATTCAGCGCTGTCTTCAATGAGTATGTACGGTCTCCCCATGACATTATGTGTTTCCTCCCACCCCCCAAAATCGTTCAGGGTTTGTAAGTTAACTGGGGTAATTGGGCAGGAAGGGCCTGTTACCGTGCTACATGTCTAAATATTTTAAAAAAATAGCATCTTTCTCCGCAGCAATGTGGTACCATTCGGGATCACTGTGGGCCCATCAGCCCACTGATGTGAATTACACCTGGCTCCTCACTACTGGGCTCAGTAGCAAGTTCTGTGGTAGGCAGGAAGCTCCCATGCATAGGTTATTGGATCTCCAGGTTGCTACAGCTTTTCCTACCCCTCCTCTTCCCCAACCTGCCCGATCGGAATTCCCCAGATCTGATATAACTGAGCAAAGGCCAGTGGCTCCCTAGTGGAATCACTGTCTGTCAATCATCTCAACGCTTCTCCTGCACCCAGCATCAGTGGAGACAAGCGCATCTTCTTTCTTTTCTTTTCTTTGGCATGGCTTCACGGACAAAGATTTATGGAGGGGTAATGTCCACGTCAGCTGCAGGCTCGTTTGTGGCTGACAAGTCTGATGCGGGACAGGCAGACACGGTTGCAGCGGTTGCAAGGGAAAATTGGTTGGTTGGGATTGGGTATTGGGTTTTTCCTCCTTTGTCTTTTGTCAGTGAGGTGGGCTCTGCGGTCTTCTTCAAAGGAGGTTGCTGCCCGCCGAACTGTGAGGCGCCAAGATGCACGGTTTGAGGCAATATCAGCCCACTGGTGGTGGTCAATGTGGCAGGCACCAAGAGATTTTTTTAGACAGTCCTTGTACCTCTTATTTGGTGCACCTCTGTCTCGGTGGCCAGTGGAGAGCTCTCCATATAACACGATCTTGGGAAGGCGATGATCCTCATTTCTGGAGACGTGACCTACCCAGTGCAGTTGGATCTTCAGCAGCGTCGGCCTCTGCCATCTTGAGTACTTCGATGTTGGTGATGAAGTCGCTCCAATGAATGTTGAGGATGGAGCGGAGACAACGCTGGTGGAAGCTTTCTCAGAGCCATAGGTAATGCCAGTAGAGGACTCATGATTCGGAGCCGAACAGGAGTGTGGGTATGACAACGGCTCTGTTTACGCTAATCTTTGTGAGGTTTTTCAGTTGGTTGTTTTTCCAGACTCTTTTGTGTAGTCTTCCAAAGGCGCTATTTGCCTTGGCGAGTCTGTTGTCTATCTCGTTGTCGATCCTTGCATCTGATGAAATGGTGCTGCCGAGATAGGTAAACTGGTTGACCGTTTTGAGTTTTGTGTGCCCGATGGAGATGTGGGGGAGCTGGTAGTCATGGTGGGGAGCTGGCTGATGGAGGACCTCAGTTTTCTTCAGGCTGACTTCCAGGCCAAACATTTTGGCAGTTTCCGCAAAACAGCTGAAGAGCTGGCTCTGAATGGGCAACTAAAGCGGCATTGTCTGCAAAGAGTAGTTCACAAACAAGTTGCTCTTGTGTCTTGGTGTGAGCTTGCAGGCGCCTCAGATTGAAGAGACTGCCATGCATGCGGTACAAGATGTAAACAGCGTCTTCATTGTTGAGGTCTTTCATGGCTTGTTTCAGCATCATGCTGAAGAAGATTGAAAAGAGGGTTGGTACGAGAACGCAGCCTTGCTTCACACCATTGTTAATGGAGAAGGGTTCAGAGAGCTCATTGCTGTATCTGACCTGACCTTGTTGATTTTCGTGCAGTTGGATAACCATGTTGAGGAACTTTGGGGGGCATCCGAGGCGCTCTAGTATTTGCCAAAGCCCTTTCCTACTCACGGTGTCGAAGGCTTTGGTGAGGTCAACAAAGGTGATGTAGAGTCCTTTGTTTTGTTCTCTGCACTTTTCTTGGAGCTGTCTGAGGGCAAAGACCATGTCAGTAGTTCCTCTGTTTGCGCGAAAGCCGCACTGTGATTCTGGGAGAACATTTTCGGCGACACTAGGTATTATTCTATTTAGGAGAATCTTAGCGAAGATTTTGCCTGCAATGGAGAGAAGCGTGATTCCCCTGTAGTTTGAGCAGTCTGATTTCTCACCTTTGTTTTTGTACAGGGTGATGATGACGGCATCACGAAGGTACGGAAACAGGCCTGGCTGGCCAATTACACCCAATCGACCTACTACTCCCAGAGCATTTTGAACTGTGGGAGGAAACCCACACAGTCACAGGGAGATCATACAAAGTCCTTACAGACAGCACTGGATTCGAACCCAGGTTGTGGCGCTGCAACAACACTGGATTATCCATGCTGCATCTAGTGGAACAAGGAACAGAATTCTGACTTACAATCCAGTAGGCGATTATTGCTCCCTGCAGGAATCCCACTATGACGTCTGATGGATGGTGCCTATAATCTGACACGCGGGTGAGTCCAGTGTAAATGGCCATCATGATGAGGAGAGCCTGCAGGAGTGGTCTCAACAGCCGAGCTCCTTTCCAAGTGAAGCGGGCTTCCAGGTAAAACTGGGGGAGGGAGAGAGAGAGAGATCAAACTTCAGTTTAAAACCATGAGGGCAGGAATAGACCATTCAGCCCATCAAGTCTGCCCCACCATTTAATCATGAGCTGAGCCATTTCCCCACTCAGCCCCACATCCCCAGCCTTTGCCCCATAACCTTTGATGCTTTAGCTAATCAGGAACCTATCAATCTCTGCCTTAAATACACCCAATGGCCCTGCCTCTACAAACACCTGCGGCAACAAATTCCACAGATTCACCACCCTTTGCCTGAAGAAATTCCTCTGCCCTAAGCGGACACACTGCGAGTCTGAAGTTGTGCCCTCATGTCCTAGAGCAGTGGTTCTCACACTTTTCCTTTCCACTCACATATCACTTTAAGTAATCCCTTACTAACCAGTACCTCTGCCCTAGACCCAATTGTTAATGAACATTTTGCTTGAGAAAAATTGTGATTTCCTTTGGAGTTACAAAACCATGCACATAACGAGTCAATTAGCTACGATTAAAAGTGGTTTTCAAACTTTTTTTTCCACCCACATACTACCTTAAGCAATCCCTTATTAATCAAAGAGCACCGATGACAGAGGGATGACTTAAAGTGGTATGTGAGTGGAAAGAAAACTTTTGAAAACCACTACTCTGTCCATGTCTTTCAACATCCAAAGTGTTTCTATGAGATCTCCCCTCATTCTCCTAAATTCCAATGAGTCCAGGCCAAGAGCTATCAAACGCTTGCAATCCCTCTCTGCATGACAGTACAGAAAGAGACCCCCTTCAGCCAAACTCATTCATCCTGGTACATAACAGTGTTGCGCAAACCATGCTACCATTTTTAGCATTAATTGCTTTTTAATTAATGAAATTGACTTAGGTAGTTTTTAAACATCTATCAGAAACACAACTTTAAAATCATCTGGTGATGGAGGCCTCTCAATTTGCCCAGTAGCTGCCAGAAGTCTCTGTCTCAAGGGTGCAGAGGTCGTGCTTGTCCTGCCCTTCACAAGAGTGAGAAGGAAGTGCGAGTGGGAAAGCGTGTCAATCCAGGCACGCACAGAATCCCATTTCCTCTTGTGGCCACTTTTGTCCACACTTTCCAAATGACATTTTTGCCACCCCCACCCACAATGCTGTTGGATCCAGTCACACTTTCCCACCTTTGACCTTTACACCCTCTCCATCTGTATCCCTGTTCAAATGTCTTTTAAGTATCCTAATTGTACCCATCTCAACCACCTCCTCTGGCAGGCTGTCCCATCTACCACCAGCCCCTGGTGCCACTCTGGACCCTTAATCCTTGCCCTGTTTTAAAAATTGCATTCTTTACCTCATGACAAACGTCACCTGTAAATATTGATGTACTCAGGCACATCAACAAATATTAATGCTTTGTGGCATCTCATAAAAATAATGACATGTTCCTAGGAATTTTGTGCCAATACCATGCACTCCCAGGGATCATCTACAAACATTTTCACTCCCTCTGTAAATGCTGATATCCTGCTGGAGGAGTTATTTCTGCAATGCTTTCAGGTGTTGGCCATTTATTGAGACACCCCAGGGATTATGTAAAAACCAAAATGCTCCTTGGGCCCTCCTATAAATTCACATAGAGGGCTACCGAATACAAACTGGAAGGATTGTCCATGAACTGCTGAGGAATCTTGCAGATTTCCCCAAACATAGCCCAAATCTGAGCACCACCATGCGGAGGAACAGCTTCTTCCCACAGACAGTGGGAATGCTGAATGAACATAGGAAATGCTCATGCCAAACTATCCAAGATTCTCATATATTCATGAAACAACATTTATCTGTACAGACCAGTGGTTCTCAACCTTTTTCTTTCCACTCGCATACCACTTTAAGTATTCCCTATGCCATAGGTGCTCTGTGATTAGTAAGGGGTATGTGGGTGGAAAGAAAAAGTTTGAAAACTACTGTTTTAATCGTACCTAATTGACTCATTATGTGCGCAGTTTTATAACTGCGAAGGAAATGGGCCAATGACAATTTTTCTCAGGCAGAATATTTCAGTAACAATTGGGTCAAGAGCAGGGATTCTCAACCTTCCCTTCCCACTCACTTCCCACCTTAAGCAATCCCCTACTAATCACAGAGCACCGATAGCACAGGGATTACTTAAAGTGGGATGTGAGTGGAAAGAAAAAGGTTGAGATCGACTGGTAAAGATGAAATAGTTGTCCTACATATGTATTGTTTGTCTGTACGAGTGTTATGTCTGGTGGTGTGTCTGTGTGTTTTGCACTGAGGATCGGAGAACGCTGTTTTAATCGGGTTGTACTTGTGCAATCAGATGACAATAAACTTGACTTGACAAGATCTTCAGTGCCCTTCTGAAAATATTCATATATTGGTCTTAAGTCCTTAACTTAGAAAGACTGTACAAAATACTTAAACTGAAGAATGCAGTTAGTTTGCATTTTACAGCAAAATGCCTCACTGCATTCCATCACAGAGGTAATTGATCAAATACAAAACATGCATTGTTATAAATGACATTGATCAGACCATGACCAATCCTTCCATCCCAGCTCTCTTCCAAAAGAATCTTAAATGGGCAGGTATGTGAAAATCCCTTCTGGTGCTTCTGAGAAATTTGAAGCTCAGACATGAATGAGAACCAAGTGCGGGAGGAGGGACACAGAGAATCTGAATCAAGATTCGAAAATCTCGTTTTGTATCCACAGTTTTAAAATTTTATACATATAGCACAGTAACAGGCCATTTCAGCCCATGAGTCCATGCCACCCAATTTACCTACACCCACAGTATGTTTTGAACGATAGGGGGAAACCGGAGCCCCCCAGGGAAAACCCACGCAGACACGGGGACCACGTACAAACTCCTTACAGATAGCACTGGTGCTGTAAAGGCATTGCACTAACAGTTTCGCCAACTGTGCCACCATAACAGAAAGCAGCTGCTGCCTTGCTCTGCCAGGGACCCGAGTTCAATACTGACCTCTGATGCTGCATGGACCTTGCATGTTCCCCGCATGGGGTCCCCCACCTCCCTCTCCCTCTCCACGCATGGAGAGGTTCTCTCCCAAAGACTTGCGGATGGGCTGGTTATCTGGCCTCTAAACTGCCCCCAGCAGGCGGGAAAGCACAACAGGCTTGGGGAGAATGTGAACACAAAATGAGATTAATATTGGATCAGTGTAAATGGGTGCTGGATGGCTGGTACAGACTCAGGGGCCCAAAGGGTCCATTTTCATGCCATGTCTCACCACAACTTCTTTATCCATTATACCCTGTAGTTCTACTTCCCTCATCATACCTACTTACTAACCTAGAAAATATGGAAATGGGAAAGTGTTCTGCTGTTTTTAATGAGAACTTTGACAAGATATCATGCAATACAAAAGGCATAAGGATTGAAAATCCAAAAAAAAAGCTTTTTGCTGAAAATGTGACATGCACAGGAAGCTCTGGAAACACCCGTCAGGTCAGGTCACATCCTTGGAGTGAGAAACAGCGATAGATTTCCACCTGAAAAGTCACTAATCTGAAACGTCGATTCTGTTTCATTTTTCTCTTCAGAGTTTTTTTTGAGCATTTGATTTTAAAGCAAGTTATAGAGCGTCTGTGGAAGCAGGGAGAATGTTTTGGTTACAACAGACTTGCGGGCGTGAGGCTTGGGCATGAGTAGAGAGACAGGCAACAGAAACAGACAGAGCGGCAGAGAGACCAGCAGAGAGAGAGAGCGAGAGACTGAGAGCGGCAGCGAGAGAGTCAATCTTGCTGATGTGGAGACCAGTCTGCCTTCCCAATAGAAACTGATGATTAGGTTGACAAACTTTCTTCTGGTGGGGAGGAGAGTAGGGCTGCTTCAGGTTCCATGATGCAGGGTTTGCATAATGCTATTACAGTGCCAGTGACCCAGTTTGAATCCAGCGCTGTCTGTACAGAGTTTGTAAGTTCTCCCTGTGTCTGCATGGGTTTCCTCCCACCCTTCAAAAATATCCAGAGGTTATAGGTCAATTGGACAGAAGAGGATCATGGGCCAGAAGAGATAACAAAGTTGCCCCATCAAGCACTGATGATGAGTGGCATGGTTAGTCCAACTGTTAAAACATTGCTGTTTCTGCTCCAGCAACCAGGGTTCGAATCCCACTCTATGAGGAGCTTGTATGTTCTCCCAGTGTCTGTGTGGGTTTCCTCTGGGAACTCCAGTTTCCTCCCACCAGAGTCAGCGTCAGAACAAATCTAATCGGAAAGGGGGGCATTAGGGTAACCATGGGGTGGGGGGGGGAGGGGAGAAAATGGCATTTGTGTGGCAGCTTTATGTGCTGTTCATGTTTGGGTGGGGGCACAATAATTCATTTGCGGAGGGTGTAGCCCACAAAAGCCCCCCCCCACCTGCCTGTGACACTGACCCTGTGTCCCATCTTTCAAATCGTACAGGATTCTACGCTAATTTGAGTGCGATTAGGTGACATGGACTTTAAAGGCCGGAATTGGCTTCTACTGTGTGTGTAAAAAAAAAGACAATTAAAATTAGGAAGATAAATATATTTATAAGATAATGTACAGGATGAAGACGACCCCTCACAGCAGCCAATTGCAAGCCATTCAAATTGTGCATTCTGCCCAATAAACTATCCCAACTATACAAGAACGTAAATCAAACTGCTGGAGAACCTCAGCGAGTCCGACAGCGTTTGTCAAGGCAAAGGGATATTCGATGCTTCAGGTTGAGGCCCTGCATCAGGAGTCAGTGTCGAGGTGAGATGGTAGCATAAGGAGGTGTGAGGGAGGGCCTGACATCATCTCCCTCCTCACCCATTCCTTCTACAACTCTAGATCCCTTTGGGCACGGGAATAAAGCAGTGCAGAGACTCCAGGCTGTTAAAGTGGGAGAATGGGTTTCAATCTGTTGGAGGAGATTCGGTATGTCACTGAAGACTCAAAAACTTTGACAGGAGAATCATTGAGAGCATTCTGGCTGGTCGCATCACTGTCTAATACGGAGATGCAAACACTCAGGACAAGTCAAAACGCAGCTTGCAATGTCACAAGCACCAGTCTTCACTCCATCGAGGACATCTACAAGAGGTAGTGTCTTAAGAAAGCAGCCTCTATCCTCAAGGACCCCCCACCACCCAGACCCTGCCCTCTTCACTCTGCTACCATCAGGAAGGAGGTACAGGAGCCTGAAGACAAGCACTCAGCAGCACAAGGACAGCTTCTTCCCCTCCGCCATCAGATTCCTGAATGAACTGTCTTTTTCTTGCATTTTTTTTAAAAAAAGGTGGTTTATTTAAATATTTGCACTGTGATTCTGCCGCAAAGCAGCACATTTTACAATGTGTTCATAACAATAAATTCTGGCTCTGATTTTGAGGTGGGAGTTTACAATCTATGCTGCTTTGGAAAATCCTTCCAGTGGATCCCTTCCTGATTCTGCAGGGCATTCTGCCTCAGGTCAGTGCCCCACCTCCATAGGAAACACTGCTGGCACAGGAGCACAGTACGTGACCTGCGGCGAGCAGGCCCAATGCTCCCGCACCATCCTCCCATCACTCTCCCATCCAAGGCATTTTTAGCAACGTCCGGAGATGTCAAGCACGAGGAAAGAAAGCGGCTGCAAAGTTTGTTTTGCTTCGAAAGGGAAGGGTTGCTCTATTTAAAGTGGACTTGACCCTACCTAAGAAAAAACTTCAACAGTTTCCTCTCCAGCACCATTTTTCTGCCAAGTTTTCAGATGGGCGTATGTGCGCACCGTGGCAAAGTTCAGCCAGCGACAATATGCCGTCTTCCTGCTTGCCTGATTACCTCAGATTTCCCATTGATAACTTCCTTGTGACACAACCAGGCTAAATGCAGAATAGTGCCCTGGGATCACTGTTGGGAAATTCCTAAACGAGAGCTAACTGGCATAGCACGCGAGAGCAGCCAGAGTGGCTTCACCAGAGTCGCTTCAGAGTGCTGCCCAAGGCAAGCATTCTCAAAAGAACCGGGAGGGGGGGGATATTGCTACAACACATTTCAGGAGGGACCATAAAGTTTTTTTTAAACTTTCGGAAGAAACCAACTAAACTTGACTACTTCAGAGGGAATGGAAACCCATAAGCATTGTGTAGTCCTAAGAAGGGCCATAGCTTAAACAAAAATTGAGAATGCATGTAATAAAGACCATGTACATTTCCCCTGCAGTAGGTAGATTGGAAGATCCCTTGGCTGCGAAGGTACACGATTTGTTACTACTCAGTGGAACCTTGTACAATGGATTCAAGTAACTTGTATTACACCGAGTTTTATTCATCAAGTGCAGAAAGTGAAGGCTGAGGCAGCCCCCGTCACCCTCAGCGATTGTTTTAAGCTCAACTTCCTGCCAGGAAATTCCAAGTTTCCACAGGAAGAACCAGCCAAAATCCAAATTCAAAGCGAAGCTTCTCTGAATACAGATTCCCAGCCTTTAAAATGGATTCAAAGCTCCAGTCAGACTCGGCTGTTTTTTTCCAGGTCTATTCACACAGAGGAATGAGATCCACCATGAAAGCAGAATCTGAAACTTTAACTGCAATGGATCACAATGTGGTCACGAAGAAAGCTCACCAGCGGCTGTACTTTGTGAGGAGTTTGAGAAGATTTGGTACATCACCAAAGACTCTTGCAAATCTCTACAGTGAAATTCCTATGATCCCTCTCCAACATCAACACATCCTTTCTTAAATGAGGAGCCCAAAAATGGCTCATAATACTCCAAGCGAAGTGTCACCAGTGCCTTTAAAGCCTCAGCATCACATCCCTGCTCTTGTATTCTATTCCTCTTGAAACAAATGCCAGATTTGAGGTTGAATACACCATCTGCCCCGATGCACCAGGAAGTTTGGGGAATCCCCTGGTGATGACAATAGGTTAATGTTTAAAAGAAAGAGATTGAATTTCATCTGAAATTTAGTTCATTCTTTCCTGTATAAGTTAAAAACGATTGACTGGAATTAATCAAAGTGCTGCAGGAAGTCAGAAGGGCAGAGACAAATCTTCCAGCCATTACATCACTTGTGAGTCCAAGTTCAGAGTGTGTGGGAGTAGGGCAACTCCAATTAGAATGAAGCTAATTAAAATTAGAGCGAGTGACAGTCTCTTCTGTTAAACATCTGGAGTTAAAGTGCCCTACTATTGAGACAGCTGTAGTCAAGACAGCAGTCAACTCTCTCAGTTCACTCAATGGTCTTGGTGATCATCACTCAGTGGGACAGGCACAGGCCTCAAGAATAACTCACACTTTATTACTACTTAAACACGCACAAGAGATTAGGTCCCTAAATGCTGATTGCTCGCTGGAATGGAGCTCATTGTGTTAAGGACCATTCAATAGAGAAAGATGATGCGTTGATCTCCCGACACAATGAAGGCTAAATCTCACTGTCTTTGCAGAGCAGTGGACAATCCTTTGTGACTTGTAGACACAAGAGATTGCAGATGCTGGAATCTAGAGCAAAAGAAGGTTTGGGTCGATGCAGGAGAGATAGCTGGCGTAATGAGGTGAAAGCTCTCCTGTGCCTCTGTGTCGATGCAATCATGAAGAAGGCTCACCAGTGCCTATATTTCATTAGGAGTTTGAGGAGATTTGGTTTGGTTTTTGCAAATTTCTACAAGTGTACCATGGAGAGCATTCTGGTATGGAGGTGCCAATGCACAGGACGGGAACAGGCTACAGAGGGTTGTAAACTCGGCCAGCACTGTCACGGGCACCAGTCTTCACCCCATTGAGGACATCTTTAAGAAGCGGTGTCTCAAGAAAGCAGCTTCTACCTTCAAGGACCCTCACCACCCATGCTAATCCTTCTTCTTACTGCTACCATCAGGAAAGAGGTACAGGAGCCTGAAGATGCACAACCCAACATTACAATTACAGCTTCAATCAGATTTCTGAATGGGCTGTGAACTACAGACATCATTTCAATTTTTCCCCTCCTCTTTCGCACTATTTTTAAATATGTATTTATGGAAATGTAATTCATAGTGATTTTTTCACCTGTAAATGCAAATTTCATGACAATAAACCTGACTCTGAACACATGCACCAGTCCTTTGACAGGGTGAGATCAAACGTAAACTTTGTTTTTAATTTAATTTTTTACTTTTCACACTATGAACCATACTGACCAAATTACACACAAACATTTCCCTCTTGAATATACATAGTGTCATTTTCTCCCCTTTTTCCACCCCTCCCTTCCCTCCCTCCTTCCCTACCCACTAAACGTTCAACATATACAATACAATAAACCCGTTAAACAAGGTCATCACAAAATGAAAATAAATAAGAAAATTGTGTCATCTACTTTTACACCCTGGGTCAGTTCATTTAGTCTTCTTCTCATTCTATCATCTTAGGGGGTGGAGGTCCGTGGTAGGCCCTCTCTGTTATGTTCCATGTACTGTTCCCAAATTTGTTCGAATACTGTGACTTTATTTTTTAAATTATATGTTATTTTTTTCCAATGGAATACATTTATTTATTCCTATGTACCATTGCTGTACTCTCAGGCTCTCATCTGCTTTCCAGGTTGACATTATACATTTTTTTGCTACAGCTAAGGCTATCATAATAAATCTTTTTTGCGCTTCATCCAATTTGAGGCCTAATTCTTTACTTCTTATATTACTTGTAAGAAAGATCTCTGGATTTTTTGGTATGTTGCTTTTTGTGATTTTATTTAATACCTGATTTAGATCTTCCCAAAACTTTCCCACTTTCTCATATGCCCAAATTGCATGTACTGTTGTTCCCGTTTCCTTCTTGCAGCGAAAACATCTATCTGATACTGTTGGGTCCCATTTATTTAACTTTTGGGGCGTGATGTAACAAATTATATTGTATCATGCGTAACCTCGTGTTTATTGTATTTCTCATAGTTCCAGAGCATAGCTTTTCCCACTTCTCATTTTTTATCTTTATGTTTAGATCTTGTTCCCATTTTTGTTTGGGTTTACAGCTTATTTCATCATTCTCTTTCTCTTGCAGCTTGATGTACATGTTTGTTATAAATTTTTAAATTATCATTATGTCTGTAATCACATATTCAAAGCTGCTTCCTTCTGGAAACCTCAGCCTGCTTTCCAATTTGTCCTTTAAGTAGGTTTTCAGTTGGTGGTATGCAAACCGTAAGTTATAACATATTTGTACTTAATTTGTTCGAAAGATAATAAATTATTTCCCAAAAAACGATTTTCTATTCTTTTGATCCCTTTTGATCAAACGTAAACTTGAGGAACAATTCAAACTCCTCCTGGACAGCAGGTGTGAATATCAACTTGTCCAAGTTTACCTGTCCCATCTCCACCTGCCCCCACGATTTTCATCTCTCTTTACCTAATCTTGTTCCTTTCTCTCTAACAACCCCCGCCTCTCCTCCCCCAACCATTGCCTCTCCACCTGCCCAACACCCCATCACCTCTGGGGTCATCCTCAGCATCTTTCCCCCTTCACATCTGTAATGTCACCCCCTTCTCACTTTAGCTTCAATAGAGGGTCCTGACCCAAAACCCTTTCTGCCCATGGATGCTGCCAGTCTAACGAGTTCCTCAAGCATCTTGCTTGCAATCGGTGGATCCAGGTAAGGAGGGGTTGATTGGCAGGTAGCCAGGTGAGGGAGGGAAGGAAGGGTGGAGATGGTGACAGATCAGGAAGTGTTAAGTGGAGAGAACACTTGGGGCTGGAATATGAAGGTGAGAGAGGAACAAAATTAGGGAGGGGATTGCGGACAGAGTTTCTTTATGTTAGTCTTTCTGTCTAGATCAGTGGTTCTCAGCTTTTTCTCCTCCACTCACATACCACCTTAATCATAGGTGGTTAGTAAGAAATTGCTTAAGGTGGTATGTGAGTAGAAAAGAAGGTTGAGAACTACTGGTCTAAATGAAATGTCCTGACACTTTAATTATTCACCTCCTGCTATCTGAACCTGCTGAGTTTCTCCATTAACTTTTTTTTCTGCCTTTGCTATTTGCACTTGGAGGTGGTATTAACAGCACTGGAGGAGTGAAATCCCTTCAAAACAACACCCTGGATTTGCAATCTAATATACTCACAGCAAGTACTACTGTGTACACCTGCTACAAAAAGTCCTGCAATTCCTCATTCCTGCATCATTCTCCTAAACCTAGGGCCATCATCAGGGTTAGGGTTACAGGTGAATAGGACACCTGTCATTTTTTTCCCCCTCCGAGGCAAATACCATCCTGACGTGGAGAAGATGTCATTGCCCACTTCATCAGCACTGGGTCCTGCTCTCCCACAGCACTGTGGGGGCACCTTCACCAGCAGCACCTCAAGGCTGCTCACCTTGTACAGCAAAAAAACCCCTGTTTCCAGCACCTTTGGGATTGGTAGATTCTGGATAAGTGCATCTTCTGGTTGCTTGAGACTTACTCTTACAATGCCTAACTAATACACCTTCATTAAGCATACCACACTATACTTACACCGAACAAACTTCACTTGCATGAATACATAAACCTTAAAATATTTTATTTTAAGTCACATTCTTTGAAAACATTTAACTGTCGCTGCACAAAAGACAAACAATGACATTATAGATATGATCCCCTCCCCCAAATTTACAGATAAAGCATCTTATTGGGGTGAGTCTTACAAAGCTGGGATAAGGAGACACTTTAAGAGAGTCACCCCAACGGCGAGTGGCATCAACCAGCTCTTCATCCTGGGCGACGCCATCGCTGTTTCACACAACTTTATTCAAACAGCTGCTACGAGCAAAGCCCAACCAAGGCTGAATATTTGCTCCCATTTTCACCAAAGATTTGTGTGTCACTTCAGGGATGTATACTTTTACTATTTTAAACTTGTGTATTTTTACTTGTTATTTTATTCTAATTTATTTTAAGATCCTTTTATTTATTTTCCTTGATTTTTTTTGCCGGTTGCTTGAATTTCGGATACCAGGGGTTTTACTTCATTCTGGTGTAAGTAAATGAATCACAGATCACCAGGACACTGACCTTTATTTCTTCGATTTCTTTAATCAAATTTAAATAATCTCAGTTGTCCTGTGCAAATTGTCTCTGACAATATTTTCTGTAAAAATGTTACCATTTAAAAATTTTGCATCGACACCTCTGAGCAGTTCATTCTGCAGACTCTCTAGGCTTGTGCGATCAAACAATTCTCTCTCAAGAACTACGAATTCAGCGAAGCAGATTGGATAGTTATTGATACAAAAGCATGCAGTCATTGTTCAATTAATAGTAATTTTGCACCTTATTCTGCATAATATTGGAGACACAGGTTCATGATACTATACCTGACCCATTCCTCAGCACTGGGGCACATTTTTTCTTTGGACAATCCACTACACTTGTAAAAACTCGAGTGCAACTTGCATGAGTGCAACTCCATATTACTCCTTTGAAAAACTTTGGTTCAACCAAGATAAAGATGAATTGCTAACTGAAGTCAACTTTGCTTTCCAGACAACCCGCTGAGATCAAGTGAAACTCCTTTCACTCTCTCACAAGGATGTTCTTCCCAAATCACTCTGATATAACTCCAGAGAAATCGACAAACGTGTCCGTGGCTTGTTAACTTCAACTAATTTTTAATCCAGAAATGGGATGTTTACATTTGCAAAAGGTAATGATAGGATTCAGCACAAGTAACTAGCTACTTACATTCAGGGGTATTACGAACACCAAAAGACCTAGGAGCAGAAATATTCAGCCCACTGAGTCTATCCCACCATTTAATCAAGAACTAATCCATTTCCCCACTCAGCCCCACTGCCCGGCCTTCTCCTATAACCTTTGTTTCCCTGGCTAATTAAGAGCCTATCAATCTCTGCTTTAAATACACTCAATGACCTGGCCTCCATGACCACCTGTAGCAAAATTATTACACAGATTTACCACCCTCCAGCCGAAAAAATTCCTCTGCATCTCTATTCTAAGCAGATGCCCTCTTGTCCGAGACCAGTGGTTCCCAACCTTTTACTTTCCACTCACATACCACTTTAAGTATTCCCTATGCCATAAGTGTTCTGTGATTAGTAAGGGATTGCTTAAGGTGGTATGTGAGTGGGAAGGGAAGGTTGAGAATCACTGCTCTAGACCCAATTGTCACTGAAAAATTTTGCTTGAGAAAAATTGTCATTGGCCCATTTCCTTTGGAGTTATGAAACTGTGCACATAATGAATCAATCTGGAATGATTAAAAGAGTGGTGTTCAAACTTTTTCTTTCTACCCACATACCACCTTAAGCAATCCCTTACTAATCGCAGAACACTTATGGCATAGGGAATACTTAAAGTGGTATGTGAGTGGAAAGTAAAAGGTTGGGAACCACTGTCCCACCATGGGAAGCAACCATTCCACATCTATTCTGTCCAAGCCTTTCAACATTCAAAATGTTTCAATGATATTCCTCCTTCATTCTCTCAGCCAACAGAGGTCTCCACTGATCAGAAACTCAACTGGACCCAAGTGCAGAGAGGCCGAATGCCCTGTGATGGGTGATCACCTTCAGTCACTCAAAGATCAGTCGAACTCAAAACAGAAGGGAGTAACAAGCTGCACTGGTCTGGACAAGTACATCGCCAACAGCACTACTAGATGTTTGGAACCATCCAAAACAAAGTATGCTTGAACGGGATCAGCTCCACAATTCAACAAAGTCACTGCATCAACCACCATGGTTGTAAGGTGAACCATGGTCACCCTCATCCAGGCTACTCCAAAGCCTCTAATCTCTACCATCAAGGCAGCCAAGCACAACAGGAGCATCACCAGTATATGCAGCACCATCTTCAGGTTGGGCTGCAAGACTCCCACCATCCTCACCTCAAACAATGTCAATGGCTCCAAATTCAGGAAGTCTCTCTCCAGCAGCAAGAAGGTGGCCATTCCTTCACCTTCTTATGCAGAAAGCAAGGATGGACAATTAAAACTGGCTGTACCAACATTGTCCACCTACCAAAAATATTAAAAAGATTACGATCTTCACAAGGTTTTAAGTTCAGAATTGTACTGATTAACACCATAAGGGTAGATTTAACAAAAAACAAATCTTATCAAATGCCCTTTGTTTTTCCAAAGCACACTCCAGACACTCACCAAATCCTTCCTATCAACATTGTTGTCATGTAATAGTACAGAACATGTAATATTACATGAAGTTACCTTCTGCCTGCCCTAGGGCAGACAAGGAATCACCATTAGTGTATCCTGGCATCCCTGACACTAAGGGAGAAAGAGAAGCAAAAGAGAGTCTCTTCAGAGTCACCAAGTCCTAATACATCCAGTACTCTCTTGGATACAAGCTTGAACAGTTCGTCTTAACCCTGTGTAATTTAAATGTTTATCTGCGGCACACCAGAAGCTAATTCTATCCATTTGATGCAATCACAAAGGCGGCTCGCCAGCGGCTATACTTTGTGAGGTGTCTGAGGAGATTCAGTATACCACCAAAGACTCGAATTTCTACAGGGGTACTGTGGAGAGCATTCTGGCTGCCTGGTAATGGAGGTGCCAACTCTTAGGACAAGAATAAACTCCAGAGGGTTGACAACTTGGCCTGCGAAATCACAGCCATCAGCCTTCACTCCATAGAGGACATCTACATGAGGCGGCATCATTTAAAAAAAAAAGCCTATCCTCAAAGATATGCCCTCTTCACTCTGCTACCATTGGGAAAAAGTTACAGAAGCCTGAAGACGAGCACTCAGCAGCACAAGGACAGCTTCTTCTCCGCTGCTGTCAGATTCCCGAATGAACCATGAACTAAAGACACTGCCTCACTTTTCGTGCACTATTACGTTATTTTTGTTTAAATAGTAATATTGTAAAATGGTTATGAATGTTTGCACAGTGATGTTGCCGCAAAACACCGAATTCCATGACGATGATAATAAATTCTGATTTAAACCTGTGCCACCCAATTGACCTACAACTACTGTACATTTTGAACGGTGGGAGGAAACCGAAGCCGCCAGGGAAAACCCATGCAGACACGGGGAGAACATACAAACTCCTCACAAACAGTACGGGATTCAAACCCAAGTCGCTGATGCTGCAATAGTGTCGTGTTAACTGCTACACTAAAAATCTATGACATTTTGGTGAATTTGCAACCATTGCTTCACAGGCTCCTCCCTCACTGAGGATGGAGGTGACGGGGCTTTTTAAAAAAAAAATTGTCATCCTGAAATGTAGTGAAACCCCAGTGGCTACAAGACCCTTAGAGTCAGAATGCCTTTTCGTTAACTTTCATGAACTTTAACTTTTTATTTTCCTAATGATAAATGGGTGTAATATTCAAGAGATTGGGAATACACAGAAAGAATAATAACCATTTCCTTTGTGGGTTTAATAACTCCAGAAGACACAAAATCAGAAATTGGCCATTCAGCCAATCAAGTCTGCCCTGCCATTTACTCATGAGCTGATCCATTGATGCACTCAGCCCCACTCCCGGCCTTTTGCCATCACCTTTAAGGACCTGGCAACACAACAAAAACAAAGGTTTCTGCTCCATTAAATGCAAACCCCTGACCATCCTTCACTGCAAACCACAGCAAACTCAAACTGGTGAAGAAAAGGTTCTGTCTGCATTGAAATATTTATGCTGCTTCTTCCCACTCAACGGCAATTAGCACCAGCAATGGCACAGGTCAGAACTTGCTCTGGCCAATGAAATTTGTTGAATTAAACACTCACCGCCAAGTAGAGAAGGGTGTACATGGCGAAGGAGGCGTGGCCAGAGTAAAACGACTTCCTGAAATGAAAACACAACACCCAAAGTGAGTCACTCCGGCAAAAGAATGAGAGAAGCGACTTTAAAGTCAGTCCAATTTGCACTTTTGAAGTTTATGCTGGGCTTATTAGGCACGTGTCAACATCTTCATACACGAATGCAATTCGAACCATAGCACTACAGCACAGAAGCAGACCCTTCTAGTCTGTGCCAAACTATTTTTCTACCTCATTCCACTGACCTGCACCATATCCCTCCATACCCCTCTAGTCCATGTATTTGTCAAAATTTTTCTTAAATGTCCAAATTGAGCCCACATTCACCATTTCAGCTGACAGCTTGTTCCACACTCCCAATCCAACTTCCAAGGGAAGCTAGCTTCAGGGGTGCTTTTACAGCACCAGTGATCGACACCGGGGTTTGAATCTGATGCTGTCTAAAAGGAGTTTGTATGTTCTCCGTGTCTTCCCTGGGGGTCCTGGTTTCCTCCCACTGTTCGAAAAGTACAGTGGGTGTAGATTAATTGGGTGGCGCAGACTTGTGGGTCGAAATGTATGTCGAAATTAAAATTATAATTTTAATTACCTCTATCAAATCTCTTCTTATTCTTCTGCGTTCCAGGAAATAAAGTACTAAGCTGTTTAACCTTTCCCTGTAACTCAGTTCAAGTCCTGGCAACATTCTAGTAAATCTCCTCTGTATCCTTTCAATCTTATGGATATCCTTCCTGCAGTGTACTTAGGTGAACAAAACTGCACACAATACTCCAAATTGGATGATTACACCTAATCTAACCCCTACTCTTTGCTCAGACCTACAGCAAGCCTGGTTTTGTTTTCTTTTAGTCATGTGATCAGCATTTATTGCAATCCAGGAATCTGAATCAAGAGCGCTTCTATTGAACCACATGGAGAAGGTGTTTCCACGGTGCTGCTAGCAATTATACACAGAGAGTTCTAGAGGTGTGTGGTGGAAAGTGTGCTGACTGGCTACATCACAGTCTGGTATGGGGACACCAATATCCCAGAGTGGAAATCCCTCCAAAAGATAGTGGACATGGTCCAGGACATCACAAAACCTTCCCCACTATTGAGAACATCTCCAGGAAATGCTGCCGTCGGAGAGCAGCAGCGATCATCAAGGATCTGCACCACCCAGCACATGCCCTGTTCTTGCTGCTGCCACCATTAGGAAAGAGGTGTAGGGGCCATAAGATGGCCACCAGCAGGTTCAGGAACAGCTGCTCCCCCTCCACCATCAGACTCCTCAACAACAAACGCAATCAGAGACTCATTTAAAGACCCTTTGCACATTATTAGTTAATGAATATTTATTTTCTGTACTGCACAGATTTTTTTGCATTTCCTTCTTTTTTACATTTCTCTCTTTTGCATCTTTTATTGAGTACAGTTTTTTTAGAACTACTGGTAAATGAAAATTCTGCCAAGACCGCAGGAAAAAGAATCTCAGGGTATGTGATGTCATGTATATACACTGACAATAAATCAGAACAAAATGTTCCTAAGTTGGGATGGTGTGTCTGGACCACAGAAACTTGCAGCACAGAAGGAGAGCCATTCAGCTCATCATGCAAGATGCTTGCAATTATACACAGAGAGTTCTAGAGGTGTGTGGTGGAAAGTGTGCTGACTGGCTACATCACAGTCTGGTATGGGGACACCATTCTCCCAGCTTGGTCTGTGGTCCTGTAGAACATCCAGGTGAAATGACAGGAAGGTTTCTACCTTCATCATTTGACCAGACAGCGAGTCTAGGGGTCAGAGCATGGAAACAGGCCCCTTCGGCCAAAATCATCCATGCTGGCCAGAGCTAGTTCCACTTGTAGACTCCCACTGGCTCCAATATCTTTCCCATCATGGAGGACCATAGCTAACTTCCCTTGGAACTTCGATCAGAAGGCACGTACATCCCCCAGACAAGAGAAGCCCCCATAGGGTCTAGCCAACAATGGTTGGATGTAGTGCCCAGCCAGTTTCCTGACTTTGGAGCAAAACAAAATGGCAACAGGCGGGACTGACTCAGTGGAAAAATAAAATTGAGACCCAAGGTTAAAATAGTGAAAATTCAAAACAAGGCTGTCCCACCTGCCCTCTGTAACTGCAGAAGCTGTCCCGTTGCAGACATAATCCTCGATGTACCCCTTGGAACAGTCAATTTTGGTGAAGTCTGGTTTGCAGACATACAGGAAGTTGGGTCTCAATCGGCCAACAGCGACCTTTGCCAGATCCGTGAGGGATTGGCTCACAGCACATCCAAAGAGGAAGCAGCCAACCTGCTTGTATATCAGCGACACATAAGGGTTCGAGACGAAGGACTTGGATTTCTCGTTCAGGAATCGGATCCGATAGCTTTCACTAAAGACAATCTGCAACAAAACAGAAAAGGGAGAATGAATAGTGCAACACTTTGGATCTTTTGGCTTTTCCCTCCTCATCCTTCCCTTTCTGTCATCTTTAGGGTCACACCTTCAGCTGTTGGGAGCATGCCACAGTTCAGGTCATAAACGGGACGGGAGAGCAGCACTGTCAAGACTTTTTCCGTCCTGAACTTCAATTTTATTGAACTTAGGGCAGCATGGTGAATGTAGGGGTTAGTGCAACGCTGTTACAGCACGTGATCAGGACCAAGGTTCGAATTCAGCGCTGTGAGGAGTTTGTACATTCTCCCCATGTCTGCGTGGATTTCCACTAGATGCTCTGGTTTCCCCACACCCGTCAAAAGTGTACAGTTAATTGGGCTCAAGGGCCAAAAGGGACTGTTATCACACTATATCTAAATTTAAATGTAAAATTCCAAATATTTAAATTCAAAACTTGCCCTAGAGCTTGTGCAATCAGTTCAGTCAAGCAAGGATGACATGGCTATAGTCACTCAAATAAAATTGAACTTAGAGGCCTATGAGATTATGAGGCATAGATAAGGTAGATGGCCTTTTTCCCTGGGGAGGGAGTAGCAAACACCAGAGGGCATCTGTATAAAGTGAAGGGAGGAACATTTAAGAGAGATATCAGGGGTAAGTTTATTTTAAAAATAGAGTTGTGGGTGCCTGGAATGCATTCTAGGAGTGATGGTGGAGGCTGGAATATTAGGGGCATTTAAGACTCTTAGACAGCCACATGGATTAAAGAAAGAAAAAAAGTGGGCCGAAGGGCCTGTCCTGTGTTCTATGCTGCAGAAACAAGCACAAAGGGCCCTTGAATAGCTACTAGAATCCCCCACTGGTCCCATAACTGGGGCAGAGAGAACAGAGTGAAGAGACACTTGCTGTATGCTGTCAGCATTCTAATTAATCCCACAGTTGAAATTCCACACAATAAGTTTCTTTATTCCATTGCAATCATCATTCATTTATTACAATTCAAGGTCAGAGTGATAGGGCCATTGTTATTTAAGGCAGTGGGAAACGGACACTGCATTTGCGTAGTTGGTAAATGATTGCATGTCAAAGGTACACGCTAACCTTTCAAGTTTCCTGAGGTAACATCCCCTGCCAAAGAAAAGCAAGCAAGATTCTATTTGTGTCCATGCAGCAAAGCAGCTCATCGACTTGACCCCATCCTTCCCAGTCTTCTGAACTGCACAAATTTGTAGCATCTCAAGGCAGACTTGACATCTGTGATGTCAGCACAATTCCAATGCCAAGATAAATCCTGGGGCACACAAGTGCACAATAGCTCCTTCCCTGCAGCGTTAATCACACAGACAGTGTGCAAAGACCCAGTGCAATCCGGCATGCAAATTACTACAGGAATTCCTTTGCTTTGATCAAACTGTTGATGTTGCAAGGCAACTGTTTAACCCTGTCCAGCGGTGGCCATCAAAACCGCACACCAGGAAACTGGGCAGACAAGGAACAACAGGATTGTGGTCAAATTATTGGACAAGCGCCCACAAGCCCGGACTACTGATCTGGAGAATTTTGTTTGCATCCTACTTGAAAATTTTAGTTCAAGCAATTAAATGAATTTAGAACTTGGACAGCTCAGTAATGATATTGATACATTATTAATAACAAAACTGTTGCATCTCTCCATGAACACGACCATTCCCCTTCAGGAGAGAAATCTAACAGGCTATTTTGATCAAGTTTATATATGATAAAAGCACAGATATGCTGGAGGAACTCAGCAGATCTCACAGAATGAATAAAAGGTAAAAATATATAACAGGCGGTTCAGGCTTGAACCCTCCTTCAAGGTATGAGTGGAAAATAAAAACACAAACGCTGGAGTGGAGGAACTTAGCTGGTCTCGCAGCGACCAGAGGTGGTAAAGATATTACCAACATTTTAGGCCTGAGCCCTTTCTCAATTTATGGGCAAAATTCAGGCAGGTGTCTGAATTAAAGGTTGGGGAGATAAAGGGGGAAGAATGGGCAGAGAGAGGAGTGCAGATCAACAAACGGAAGGTGTTAATTGGATATGATAAGAAGACAGGAGAAAGGAAAGGGGAGAATTGATTTGGGGGAGGCAGGATTATTTTTGGCTCGGTGAAAGAACTTTTTTTCTACAATCACAGCATCTGCAGACTTTTGTGCTTCACTCCGTGAGTAAAAAGCAGGCAGACTTCTGAATTAAAAGGCTACGAAAAGGGAAGAATGTGCAGGGAGACGAGTACAGACCAACAGACAGAAGGTGGTGTTAATTGGATATGGACAGGACCCAGGAGAGAGTAAGAGTGGGGTGGTGGGTGGGCGGGGGAAGAGGGAGAAAAAAACAGGAGGGAGTTTATAAATTTAATATTTTTCTTTAGACAGACTGCACGATAACATGCCAATTTGGCCTATGAGCCCATGCTACCTAATTATATCCAATTGACCTACAACCAATCCCCCAGTACATTTTAAATGGTGGGAGGAAACCAGAGTCCCTAGGGACATACAAACTCCTTACAGACAGCACGGGATTCGAACCCAAATCCTGATCACTGGTGCTGTAAAGGCGTTGCACTAACCGCTACGTCAATCGTGCCAATTAATTAATTTAATCCTCGAGGAGCAGGGGGAGAAAATTTAGACATACAACACAGTAACAGGCCCTTCTGGACCTCGAGCCCATGCTGCCAAAATACCCCAATTACTCTACAATGTCTGGACATTTTTTAAGGGTGGGAGTAAACCAGAGCACCCGGAGGAAACCCACTATGGAGAATGTACCAACTCTTTATGCACAGCAGGGGTTCGACCCTGCTCACTGTAACAGTGTTGCGCTCAATCGCTATGTAAACTGTGCTACTTCAAAACACACTGGGCAAGACAAACCCTCTCCCACCACATTCACCCAAAAGTCTGTCAATAACCTCTCATGGATTCCAATTGGAGCACTACCTTCAAATCCAACTGCTGATTCGACTTGCTTGATTATTTGAATGTGAGTTTGTCTTGTTGTGGCTTTGGGTCTGTCCTGGATGGAGAATCCACAGCATAATACTGGCTTTGCATTTTCCTCAAGTCAAACCCCTATTCACTCTTCCCGAAAGATGTGGAGCAATTCCAGCGTCCTGACCCTCAGATTGTCAGCTAGGGGACCTCATCAAATCTAACCACCCACATTGTAAGATTGCATAAGAAATAGCAGAAGTAGGCCACTACTCCCCTCAGTTCAGCTGCGGCATGCCATAGAGTCGCATGAAGGGTGTCTACTTAGAACAGAGATGCGGAGGAATTTCTTCAGCCAGAGGGTGGTGAACCTGTGGAATTTGTTGCGGAGGCCTGGTCATTGGGTGTATTTAAAGCAGAGATTGACAGGTTTTTGATTAGCCAAGGCATCAAAAGGTTATGGGGAGAACGCCAGGCAGTAGGGCCGAATGGGAAAATGGATCAGCTCATGATTGAATGGTGAGGAAGAAACGAGGGGCTGAATCGTCTATTTCTGCTCCTATGTCTCATGGCCCTGTTTTTTTTTTTCTGGAATATTCCTGGCCCGATTCCACAAATCTCTCTCTTTGAATTTACAATCTCTGTAAATTCCAAACTTCCACGACCCTCAGGGGAACCATTCCTGCTTGCCCCCATCATAAACGGGAGACTCATTTTCTCCGGGAGGAAGCAGCATCTGGCCTGACGCAACCCCTCTAAGTTTTAAGGGTTACCAAGATCTCTTATTCTTCTCAAATTAGAGTCTAGTTCCAGCCTGCAATCAACCCTACTTGGCTGCTGGATGCAGAGGCACTGCTTCATAGAGCAATTCACTGAGTGAGAATACTTTTAAGACATCTTGAAGCTGTGGTAAGGTGTTGTGTGACTGCAGACTGCAGAATTGCAGCAAATGGTTGTGATTATTGCACAGTCCAAGCCCTTTAATCTTTGGGAGAAAGCCACAGACTTGCGGTTCCCTTGATGAAATCTTCAGGCCTCTCACATTCTTGTGTCCCTCCTCTCTGCATGCCCCGTGTCTGTCCATCCCTTTGGCTGAACCGTGTGGCTGCAGAGTCCACCTGAGCTTCACTGAACTGCACACAACTGCTTCTATCCCAGCCTGAACCTGCCCTTGAGGAAGTCAGGAGAAAAAACCTTAGTAGAGAGTAGAAGCAATTTGGCCCTTTGCTGGTCAATAAAACACCACCCATCCTGACCCCACCTCGCATCAGTGGGTCTGCAGCCCACCATCACTTTGAGAACAATGCAGCGGCCTAGTAGGATTGCTTGTAGGCTCGAGCTAGACTTTTATTTGAGGAAAATTTTAATTTAATCTAGACATACAGCACGGTAACAGGCCCTTTCGGCCCATGATCCTGTGTCGCCCAATTACACCTTACATTTTTGAAGGCTGGGAGAAAACGAGCACCCGAAGGAAACCCACGCAGACACAGGGAGAACGTACAAACTCTTTGCAGACTGTGCCGGATTTGAACCCAGATCACTGTAACAGCGTTGCATGTGAATCATGAATGCGAGATCTTACGGAAACATAAGACAGGCCCAGATGCTTTTGGGTCTCGCCCAACAGATATTGGATTAGTCAGGGCATCAATCAAGGGTCACAGGGGGAAAGTCAGGACTGAGTGGGTAGATGAATCAGCTCATGATAGAATGGTGGTGCAGACTAGATGAGCCAACTTCTGCTCCTCTATCTTGTGATCTTGAATAAAGTCACCATCTGGGTGAATCTATATTATTTCATTGAAATAATGTGGTCTGGTTAATTGTGAAATAATGACTGAAACTTCCCACCACATGTTGCGCAACTGTCCATTTAATTAGATCAGGAATCAGGTGAAGTGAAAGTAATAGAAATATACAGCACAATATAGGCCCTTCGACCCACAAAGTTGTGTCTTTCCATAGCCCTCTATTTTTCCAAGCTCCACTTACCGATCCAAAAGTCTCTAAAAGACTATCGTATCCACCTCCACTACTGTTGCCAGCAGCCCATTCCACGCACCCACCACTCTCTGCGAAAAAATGTACCCGACGTCTCCTCTGTATTCACTCCCCTGCACCTTAAACCAGTGCCCTCTTCAATACACCATGTCCCGACTATTCTGTCTCTCTACTTCCTTTCTTTCTCAATCTGTTTATTAAGTTACATCGAACATACACGAGGGGAATTACATTACATTGATGTATTTGCGTGTTTTAGAAGATATTAGTATTTAACAAATATATATTAACCATAAATTTTTTCTCCTTTTGTAAAACAAAGAAAAAAAGAGAAAAAATTATTTTTTTTAATTGCAAGATCCCCTCTAATGAATCTAAAAGAGGGGCTGGGCTGTCCATTCTGACAGTAAAGCAGGAAAACAAAAGGTCTTCTGGTTCAAACCAAGTTTACCACAAGGAACTAGGAGAGAATCCAGTACAAGATTGTAATTCTTAAATTATACGGAAAAATTGAATAAACAGTCACCAAACTTCTTCAAATTTAAAAGATGTATCCAATTCTCCAACTCTCGATTTTCTCCAAACTTAAACATGACATCAGAGAGCCATTGAAGTCAAATAGATGGGTTCGGACCCTTCCATTTAAGTCAGGGGTCTCAAGCCTGCGGCCCGCGGGCCAACTGCGGCCCTCGGGACAATAGTTTGTGGCCTCGCCTTAATATGAAAGTTTAATGTTAGTGCGGCCCGTGAGTTTGATATGATTGGCACTTTTCAGTGTTGTGTGCGGAGCTGAACGAACCTACCAAACACGGTGGGGTATATTGCTCTCGGGGGGCGGGACATCGGCTGGGCTTATTGCAAATATAAGCATATTTGTGTGCATTTTCTATTTGTCATTATATGCACGCGGCACATGTGCAATTTCCGCGGCCGCTCCCGCTTCACACGCTTCGGCGTCCAGTTTGAACCCGGAAGTTGTTGCTCAGCGGGCCAGAAAAAGAAGCGGAAAAGATGCATCGGCTAAACATTGACCTGCAGTGCAACTCTGAACTCAAAACCAAGTTCAAGGGAGGTGAGTGGAAAAGCAGACAAGCTTGGGCAATTTTTGAGAGAATTGCCCCCTAGCTTCCCTGAGCTTTCCCGAATGTTCAAGCGGACCCTGTGTCTTTTTGGGAGCACATACTTGTGCGAAAAGCTCTTCTCTCCCTTGAACTTCAATAAGTCCAAGTATAGGTCCAGACTTACTGACAAGCATCTTCAAGTCCTACTGAGGGTCTCAACTGCCTCCTCCCTTAAGCCAAATGTGGCTCGGCTAAGCGAGAGGAAGCGCTGCCAGATCTCTAGAAGTAAGAAATAGGCAGAAGAAGACATGTTCATAACAGTTTATGTTCAATGTTCCATTCATGTTCAGAAAGTTAAAGGTTAAAGAACTGTTAATACAGACATTTGAATCTGAATAATAATAATTACATTTCTCCAGTCAGCAACTATATGTGGTTTTTTCAGTCTTCTATATCTGCTGTATTATTATTTTCATTATTATTATTTATTACTGATTGATTTTTTTTTTCCTTATGAATTGTTAATTTATTTATTTTTTCATTTTATTTTGTGTTAAAAAATAAAAATAAAAACATTTGTAAGAGCTTCTCTTGTGGAAAACCTGATGCGGCCCAGCCTCACCCAGACTCTACCTCCAGCGGCCCCCGGGTAAATTGAGTTTAAGACCCCTGGTTTAAGTAATATGGCTTTTCCAACCAAGGCATCTCTTCTTCCATTCTGCTCCCTGCAACCTCCTTTACCACCAATGGTTTCAGACGTTCAAACAATCTCTAAAGCCCTTAGTGTTGTGACAGCATGAACAGGGTTAACTCTATTGCTGTCAAATGCAATTCCCTGCATCTGTTCCTCATCAAATGACATCTTTATGTAACCTTGTGTTAAGGTTAACCTCCAATCAGATTAAACAGATGTTCCTTATTTCCATTTAAACAGGTCTTGTTAAACTTTCCATAAATTCTGATGCTCTCTGATGGGGTGGGGGAGATGAACTACAACATACTGTAGCTTCTGTTAAACTTACTACAGAGAAGCTCTACTTTGTTACTCATTGCACGAGTGGTTCTCAACCGTTTTCTTTCCACTCACATTCCACCTTAAGTAATCCCTAAGCCATCAGTGCTCTGTGATTAATAAGGGATTACTTAAAGTGGGATGTAAGTGGGGGAAAAAGGTTGAGAATCACTGCTCTAGACCCAATTGTTACAGATAGATTTTGCTTGAGAAAAATAGTCATTGGCTCATTTCCTTTGGAGCTCTGAAACCATGCACATAACGAGTCAATTAGGGACGATTAAAACAGTGGTTTTCAAACTTTTTCCCCTCCACTCACATACCACCTGAAGCAATCCCTTACTAATCACAGAGCACCTGAAGCAATCCCTTACTAATCACAGAGCACCTGTGGCATTGGGATTACTTCAGGTGGAATGTGAGTGGAAAGAAAAGGTTTGAAAAGCTCAATTCTTGGGCTGACTATTTCTTTTGGAGCTGGCCTTTGAAGTGTTGATGAAAGGTCACTTTTCTATTGATTTTCCATAAGTACAACCCAGCCTTCTCCTCACCACTTTGATAGATTCTTGCCAGGGCATCAATCTCTGCCATAAATACAAAATTTCCTTCCCCGAACACCACTGTCTGAATCAGAATCAGAACTTATTGTCATGAACAAGTTCCGAAATTTGTTTTGTAGCAGCATCACATTGCAAACATTGCAATAAATTAAATTACAAAAATAAATAAATAGTGCAAAAACCAGGAGCAAGTGAGGCAGTGTCTGTGGTCAACTGATTATTCAAGAATCTGATTGCAGAAGGGAAGAAGCTGTCCTTGTGTCGTGGGGTGTTTGTCTTCAGGTTCCTGTAACTCTTTCCTGATGGTAGTAGTAAGAAGAGGGCCCGGCCTGGGTGGTGGGGGTCCTTGAGGATAGAGGATGCTTTCTTAAAACACTGCCTCTTGTAGATGTCCTTGATGGAGTGGAGACTGGTGCCTGTGATGTTGCTGGATGGGGTTAACAACTTTCTGGAGCTTTAACCCAAATTGTGCATTGGGACCTCCATAACAGACAGTGATGCAACCAGTCTAAAATGCTCTCCACACTGGATCCATAAAAAAATTTGAGAGTCTTTGGTAACATATCAAATCTCCTCAAACTACTCAGCCTTCTTCGTGATTGCATCAACGTGGATGCCCCAGGACACATCAGAGATGTTGACACCTAGGAATTTGAAGTTATTGACCCTCTCCACTGCTGACCCCTTCATGAGGGCTGGTTCCTGATTTCCCCCTCCTGGTCCAAAATCAGCACCTTGATTTTGCTTATATTGAGTGCAAGGTGGTTGTCGGGACACCACTCAACTAGCTGATCTCTCTGACTCCTGTACACTTCCACATTTGATGGTCTGTCCTCTTCCTGCACCAAGGATTTCTTCACCTTCTGTGTTTGGTGCTGAATTTCTTGTGAAAAATGTCAGATATTTCCAGAGCACTTGGACATCATTCTACCCAAGTTTCTCCAAATTCTCTTCTGGTACTAGTACAGGATAAAAGTACACATGCACTTTCCATAGCATTGGACGATGAAGATTTTGCTTCCTCAACACTCCTGGGTGTATTTTATGGATTTTGGGCCGCTGATTATTTTCCTATCGTGTACTTTTTTTTTAAAAAAGATACAACCGATTTTTGTGATTTCCTGTCATATTTTAAGTCTACATCAAGCAGACAAAACCATGAAGTACAACATGTTGTTGAAAGTTCATTTTCTGCTTTCGCTCTTGGACGTCTTCCCTGCTGGTCTTGGTGCAGTCAGTGATGAACATGGTGAAAGGTTTCACCGGGACATTGCACCTTGAAAAAGCAGTATCAGGGCAACTGGAATCCATCAGTGAGGGCTGACTATTGTCGGACACTGACATGAGAGGCATCAGATGCTGAGTACAAATGAAAAATCAGCAGCAAAACATGTTTTGGTCGATTGAACTAACGCAACGTGTCAGCATCGTTATGCGATTAAACATGGTAAATACAGTAAAGTTAATTTAATATTTCTCCAACATCCTATGTGATACAGCAAAATCTGGAATTATCATTTTGTTCAGCTTGAAGCTATCTAGCATAATCCCCAATTTTTATTCAGGAAGCAAACTTTTAGAAAAAAAATTGGTGTACAGTGTATAGTCAGTGTGGTGAGATTACTCCAAATACATCCCCACTGGGTACACCTTCCGACAGTGCTGACACTCATCTGGAGCTCCCGGTTACCAGCCATTTTAATACCCCTCACCATTCCTATACAGACGTGCCTGTCCTCTGTCTCATCCAAAGCCAGGTTAAATTGAGCTCGAGGAACAACACATTCTTGCTGGGCAATCCTGATGGCATGAACATTAAAGTTCCAATTTTATATAACCCCATCCCTCGAATCTGGCACTGTCTGTAGGGAGTTTGTATGTTCTGCCTGTGTCTGCGTGGGTTTTCTCTAGATGCTCCCATTTCCTCCCACCCTTCAAAAAAAAAAAGTACTGGGTGTAATTGGGCGGCATGGACTCATGGGATGCAAGGGCCTATTATCGTGCTGTATGTCTAAATTAATAATTTTAAAATTGTAATTCTCACCCCGTACATGGTCTGCTCCCTTACCTCTCTCACCCTTGTTTGTCCTTTCACCAATTGGCCCATCTCCCCCACCCCCCCCTTCTTTCGATTCTTGTCTTCCAGCGATCCTGACCCAAAATGTAGACTGATTTGGTGCTTGTGGAGGCTTGGTGAGGCCAACACGAGGGCACTGTGGGGACCGACCACAGTCTAGAGTCCTCCCATTACTGGGCACTGAGGGGCTCAGACCAAGGCGAAGCCCCTCAAACAACAGAAGGGAAGTGACGAGGTGCCACAGGGGTGGTAATGATGTGAATAAAGAGATTACAATGTACTGTGATAGAAATGCAAGGATACAAAACCATGTGCAAAGAAACTTTGAACATTTTTCCTTTTCACTTATTGTGAATAAGCCTATTTTGGCCAAAAAAAAAAACACAAAAAAATTACTCTATGATTCAACTTGTCCTCACCTACCACCCTCTGCATTTAGCACATTATCCTCTGTAATTTCTGCCACCCACAGCATAATCCCACCATCTTCCCCTCTCCATCTTCCACAGCGACCATTCCCTCTGCAACTCCCTCATCCACTTATCTGTCCCCAATCCCCCCCCCTCCCCCCACTTCCTGCGGCCACAGGAAGTGTCACACCTGCACCCACACCTCCTTCCTCGTCAGCATTCTGGGCCCTAAGAAATCCTTTCAAGTGAAGCAACACTTCACTTGTGTATCCGCAGGAGTCATCTACTGCTCTCTTTGTGGACTTCCCCATATCAGAGACTGGGCTCAGACTGGGAGATCACTTTGCTGAGCACCTTCGCTCTGTTCATATGAGCCATTTCAATGCTGCACCCCACTCCCATGGCCCCACGTACCGTCCCATCAAGACACTCGTAAATTGGAGGAGCCACACTTGATTTTCCGCCTAAGCGTGCTCCAACTGGTGGCGTCAATGTGTCTCCACTTTCTGCTAAACTACTCTCCTTTCTCCCTCCATTCCCTTTTCCCTTTCTACAGCTCTCCATCCCCCCTCCCCTTGTTTGCTGGTTTTCCCTCACTCCCTTACCCACCTACTACCTCCTGCCTGTGGGACCATGCTCTTCCCCCTGCCCATTCTCTTCCCCCCCCCACCATGTTGTCCAGGAACCTGCCTACATTTTTCTCACATCTTGATAAAGGGCTCAAGCCTGAAATGTTGGTAATGCTTCTTTGCTATTATAAAGTACACTGTTTGACCTGCTGCAGCTCTATGGTAGTGTTTTTACTAGAGAATTCCCATTTTGCACCCCTTTCCCCAACCCCTTGTTTAAAGCTGTCCCCTTGGCCACTTGTACAGATTTGGAAGGAGAGAACGTCCCCACCCAAACATCAGCCACTGTAACCCTGCCTGGATTAAAACTGTCCCCTTGGCCATTTGTACAGATTTGGAAAGAGAGAACGTCCCCACCCAAACATCAGCCACTGTAACCCTGCCTGGATTAAAACTGTCCCCTTGGCCACTTGGACAGATTTGGAAGGAGAGAACGTTCCCACCCAAACATCAGCCACTGTAACCCTGCCAGGCCATGTTGCGGGAGATGTCAAACATATAGAGCAAACTTACAGCAATGACAGTGATCAGGATGCCTGCAGTGCACAGCACAGGGTCGCTGATGGTCTCATTCTCCTTCAGTGGATAGTTGATACTCTCATCACTGCAATAGAAGCCACGATGGTATGGCTTGACGGCATTGAACTCCACCATGAAGAACGGCAGGGAGGCTGTGAGAGACAAGAAGTTGTAGTGAATCCGAAGATCCAGGGAGGAAAGGGTTGCGATGGCTTTAATATAAACCCCACACTCCACAAAATCTAAAATGCGAACAGATCGCTCCACTGAATGAACTGTTTCAAAGCATCAGTCTCTTACTTTCTCTACAGATGCTGTCTGATCCATTGAATATGTTCTAGTATGTTACTCCCTTCGGGGAAGAGATACACTAGTGTAAGAGCCAGAACCTCCAGGCTGAGAAATAGCTTCTTCCCACAGGCAGTGAGAATGCTGATGAACTGCTCACATTAACCCTCCGAGACTACCATTTAACCAATATTTATCTTTTCGATAGTGCGTATAAAGTTCTGCATATGTATTATTTGTCTGTATGTGCGTTACGCCTGGTTGTGTGTTTTGTAATGAGGAACGGAGAACACTGTTTTGTAATGAGGACCGGAGAACACTGTTTTGTTGGGTTGTACTATCAGATGACGTTAAACTTGAAGTGCTGGGAAAACTCAACAGTTGGGCAGCACAGATGGCATAATGGTTAACGCAATGCCTTTATAGCACCAGCGATCAGGAACAGGGTTTCAATCCCACGCTGTCTGTAAGGAGTTTGTGCGTGCTCCCCATGTTTGCGTGGGTTTCCTCCAGGGGTTCCAGTTTTCTCCCACCATTTAAAAGCCTACCCGGGTTGTAGGTTAATTGAATGTAAATTGGCTGGCATGGACTCATGGGCTAAAATGGCTTGTTACCGTGCCCATTGCCAGATATGTGATGGAAATTGTGCTGACCGACTGCATCACGGTCTGGTATGGGGGACGCCAATACTCTAAGCAGAAAGCCCTGCAAAAGGTTGTGGACACCACCCAGGACATCACAGACAAAAAGTCTCCCCAACATCGAGAACATCTACAGGGAATGCTGTTGTCGGAGGGCAGGAGCAATCAAAGATCCACACCACACATTCTGTTCTCACTGCTATAGATATAGGTGTCACAAGCCCCACACCACCAGGTTCAGGAACAGCTACCAATATCAGACTCCTCAACCACAAACTCAATCAGGACCTATTTAAGGACTTCTCACCTTACTTATATTTGAATATTTATTTTCTACATTGCACACTTTGTTTGCACTCATTCTTGTTCACATTTCTCTCATTTGTACACCTATCCTTTCTTGAGTACAGTTCTTTTGCACTAGCAATAAGGAGAAATTCTGTCTGGCCTGCAGGAAATAGAATCGCAGGGTTGTATGTACTCTGACAATAAATCTGAACTTTGAAATTCAATTTTCCCTTCGTTCCACTCTCTGAGTTTGCTATAAACCAGTTACATCCTATTTTTGTTCACTTTGGGAGAATATCTTGAAGTGTTGATTTGGTTCTTCACTCTCTTCCTACATTGGCACAAGACAGCCTGGCCTGTTGAGTGGAGGGTTTCCCAGTCCACTTAAGTACTGGACTGATGAACAACCTCCTATAATTGAAGTGTTACAGCTTTCACACGTTTGTCAGAGTTGAGGAGGCAAGTTGCAGACAGACAAATTTAACCAACAGCCTGAATGAAAGTAATTTTTCCGGAGGTGCCAGAAGGAATAACCACGTTAGGTTGAACTTACTTAACCAAGAACGTGGAAGTTTTGACGAATTACAAATCCAATTTACTTGCCCTTCAGCTGAAACAGATTGCCCTGCAGCTCAGCACTTGGTGAGATAGAGCAGCCACTAATTTTACTCAGTGTTCTGCTTGCACCCGACCTAAAATCACCCAACTGATGAACTCCACGACTGGCTGTTGTGTTTCAGAGATGGCTTACATTGAACACTACAACACAGTACAGACCCTTCGACATTGTGCTGACCTATATATTTGTACCAAAACAAAAACCAAAACCCTCCCTACCTCATAACTATTTTTCTTTCATTCACATTCCTGTCTAAGAGACTCTTAAATGCCCCTAATGTTGCAGCCTCCACCACTACCCTGGCAATTTATTTGCAGGCACCCACAACTATGTGTAAAAAAAAACACCCCTAAACTTTCCTCCCCTCACTTTGTGCAGATGTCCTCTGGTGTTTGCTTGGTTTTGTTCCATTAACAAGGGTTATTATAGAAAGGCAATACACAAACGTGATGGACAAACTCAACAGGTCACGCAGCATCCAGAGGAAGTAAAGGGTAATTAACAGACAGCACAGTTACAGACCCATTCAACCCACGAGCCCTTGCCACCCAATTGACCTACAAGTATGTTTTGAATGGAGGGAGTAAACCAGAGGGTCCCCCCCGGGGAAAATCCATGCAGGCACGGGGCGAAAGTACAAACTCCTTGAAGGCGGCGCACGATTCAAATCCTGGTCCCAATCGCTGGCGCAGTAAAGGCATATGCTAATCGCTACACCAACCATTCTGCCCCGGCCCCTTCGTCAGGTACAAGTAAAAAGAGACAGGTGCCTTAATAAAAAGGTAGGGGGGAGGAGAAGAGGGAGGAGTATAGGCTAACGGGTAACAGGTGGATACAGGTTAGAGGATAGAAGAGAAAAGAGGTGAGGTGATGGGGAGGGGAGAAGGAGAAAAGGAAATGAGGGAGTAAGGGTTAGAGAAAGGCAACCAGTTGAGAACAAGGCATTGAGCAAATCAAAATGAGAACATATTAATCTGCTCCTCCTTGATGTCTGGTGTCCTTTTGGAGACAAATGTTTCAAACAAATGGAAAACAATGAAAAATAGAGACTATCACCAGTTACATTTACAGTGGTTTAAAAAAAGCAACCACAAGTTCTTTTCTCCAGTTAGCAATGCACTTGCCCACACCACTAACTCCTTGGAAACTACACTGGCAAGTCATTCAGCACATCAGGGCATTTCTTAATGAGGCACAGGTGGTCTTATCCCAATATTTGCTGGGCCTTACATTACATAGGATGTTAGCGTATCTGTCTGCCGAACTTTGACCCTAGACACGACCCTGCAGTGGGTCACTAGCATTTCTGTGTGCTACAAGGGAACAGCCATTCACATCTCTGAATTGCAGGCAGCAGCTCTCTTCTGGAACATCCTTCCCACAATTAAAACAGGGAAACTTAACTGGCATTATTACTTTATATGTTGTAGGAGCTTCAGAATCAACTGTCATTCACACACAACAAAATTTGTTGATTTGCAGCAATCACAGTGTAAATGTTGCTATAAATTGCATTTTTTTTTAAAAAAATCAATGAATTAGTGCAAAAGAAGAGAAAGTGAGGTAGAGTCTGTGGCTACCATGTTAAAGAGCACAGCCTGAAAAGTTGGTTCTGTACCTTTATCTTTGCTACATAAAGAACACGGTTTGACCTGCTGAGTTTCTTCTGTGTTGTGTTTTAACTTTTAGTGTCTGTGGTTCATTGTCCATTCAGAAATCTGACAGGAGAGGGAAAGAAATTGTCCTTGTGCCACTGGGAGTTCATCTGCAGGCTCCTGTACCTCCCCCCTCCCTGATGGTAGCAGAGTGAAGTGGTGGGGGTCCTTGAAGATAAAGGCTGGTTTCTTAAGACACTGCCTCTTGTAGACGTCCTCGACACATTCAAGCTCTTATGGGAAACTTGCCTCCAGAATAAAGACACTGTGCAGGAAATGTAGCCCAACCTCTCCCTTACAAGTGTTTAACACCCAGATTAAACAGGAATTCCATCCCTTCCCCTCACCCAGCACAATACAGGAAATTAGTTCACATATAACAATGCACCTAGCCCACACTAACTTTCCTTGCAGTGTACAGACAGATGAACCATTCCTCCTCTTATTACATGCCCCCCCAACAATTTCTTCAATAATGCTGCATATAATAAACAAAATAATCTAACATCTGTCTAAACAGGATGTAAATAAACTTCTGGATTCGAATTTAATAAATCTGAAGAGCATTAGAATCACAGACTCAAGTTATACAGCACAGAAATCAGGCCCTTTGGCCCACCTAGGCTATGCTGCCCAAGTGGTCTAGCTGGGCAGGCAAGCTGGTATTCTGGGCGAGGTCCTGTTTGACTGCGCTTGCCACATATCGTAAAGATGGCACTGCTGAAGCTGCTGCAATGGGTTGCGTACCCAGGAAAGACGGGGAGCAAAATCACAGCGCTCCTTTGCAAGGTCCCACTCCCCGGTTGTGATGCTGGCGGCCCTGTACAGGCTTTAAATGACCTTTATTATTAAAATCATCTCAAAAGCAACGGAGGTCTGTGCGCGGACCATCAGGGCTTGCGGCCTCTCGTGGATCAGCAGACAGGCGCGGGGCACCTAAGCAGGAGAACACCCTCCTCTCCCACTCAGAAAAGGAGAAGCCTCGGAGATGGCCACATGATGGAGACCACGGCTGCGGACTAGCAAACTCCCCGGTTGTAATGCTGGTGGCCCTGTACAGGCTTTAAATGACCTTTATTATTAAAATCATCTCAAAAGCAACGGAGGTCTGTGCGCAGACCACCAGGGCTTGCGGCCTCTCGTGGATCAGCAGACAGGCGCGGGGCACCTAAGCAGGAGAACACCCTCCTCTCCCACTCAGAGAAGGAGAAGCCTGGGAGATGGCCACATGATGAAGGAGACCATGGCCGCGGACCAGCGGCTGAAGGACCCACAGGCTGCTAGAGACCTGCTCGTGGCAACCAGCTATTGGGACCAGGATCTGAGCCTCTAAACCAAGAGAAGCTGCCCCAGAAACAACACAGCTGAATTCTAGGAGACACGCTTGGATTTATTTAACTTTAAAACAATGTACACAAAATGCACCATCTCTCCCTTCCTCTGTCTCCTCCTTCCCATCTCCTCTCAGGAAGAGTTGGGCTGAAATTCCTCAAAGTGGCACTTCTGTTCACTCAGAAGTCAGGAAGTGTGAATATAGATGGGCGTGCTGGGAAACGTCAATGCTTCCCTTCTACAGGGAAGGAGCACCTCAGAGCCAGATGAGGAATGAATTACACACAATGCGATTAAAGTCAGAGGCAGCTCAAGGTTTTGACCAGTGACATCCTGGCACATTCATTCAGCTCAAGCATACACATGCTGATGTCATGCTAGATAACGCCGTCGATGCTCAATCCCCACTCGGAGACTGGAGATGACTAACGAGGTGCTGAACATTAGGAAAGGCCTTGGAGAATGTCAGTGGCGAAATTTCTGTTTCCTGAGTTTGATGAATCAGCATTCATGGGGCAAAGAAGTGAAGGGGAAAGAGAGAGTGTGCAACAGATTTACAGAGCACAACACTACTAAAAACTAAAATCCAGAACAGCGTTCAAAAAAAAAAAAAAACAGATTAAGCGATCTATCAACCAGGGCCAAGTTTCTGGAGTACTAAAATTCTTCTGAAGAACAAACTAAAGAATCCTTATTTAACAAGAGTGAAACATGGGAGTCTGAAGCTGATGCGATTGTAGTAAACACAAAGGAATGCTGGAGGAACTCAGCCAGTCTCTCAGCATCCAGAGGAGGTAAAGCAATATCACCAACATTTTGGCCCCAAGCTCCTCTTCCAGGAGGAAGGGATGGAGAGGAAGTATTTCACTGAAGGATCCAGCACTGAAGGGATGGGTGAAGGTTTTAAATGATTGCTGTCTCAGATTGAGGAATAAGACATAGGAGCACAAGTAGGCCATTCAGCCTATAGAGTCTGCCCTACCATTTAATCATGGCTGATCCATTTTCCCCCACTCAGCCCCGCTGCCTTATCCCTATAATCTGGCTAATCAAGAACCTATCAATCTCAGCCTTAAATAATCCCATCGACCTGGCTTCCACAACCGCCTGTGGCAACAAATTCCACAGATAAGCCACACTCTGACTGAAGAAACTCCTCCGCACTTCTGTGCGATGTGGTCGCCCTTTAATTCTGAATGCTTAAGTTTCTCATTTTATAAAAAAAAAGCTACTGCAGAAGCTGTTGAATCCAGGAGCTTATGTCCCCAATTACAGCGCATGACAGATTGTAGATGGCAAATTGGCATTGAGCAACAAATGTTACTAAAGCCATGTGCAACTACAGTGGTGGATCAGCAAACACCAACTCTCGTGATCCAGCTGTTTCAGGGATTGATAAACCTCAGAGGGACTGCAACTCAAACCAAGCTGCTAATCCAATAATTATCTGGACAACAAAGCAGAACCCGCAAACTTGCAGAGCAAACCATAGGAAACGTGTTTGTTCCTTTTTAAACTGGGTAAATTCTCTTTAAATATATATGACTGTTTATTGAAAAAAACCCGCAGATGCTGGAAATCTGACATTAAAACTGGAAATGCTGAGAACGTTAAACAGGTTTGGCAATGGGAGAGGGAGAAGGAAAAAAACTGAAGGGTTTCAAATCGACGGCATGCAATATAGTTTCCACAGATCAGATTTTTTTTAAATTTAGGCATACAGCATGGTAACGGGCCCTTTCTGCCCACGAGTCCATGCCACCCAATTAACCTAAACTCAGGGTAAGTTTCAAACGGAGGGAGAGAACTGGAGCCCTCGGGGAAAATCCATGCAGACACAGGGAGAATGTACAAACTCCTTACAGACAGTGCGGGATTCGAACCATGGACCCAATTGCTGGCACAAACTGCTACATACCAATGAAACATTTTTGCTCTGATACACTCAACCCAAGGTTTCCACACATGCCCAGCTGAGCATCCTCAGAACTGAGAGTCATGTTAAACCAGGGTCAAGCAACTAGCAAAGCAACTTGCTACAATACAGGAAGCCATTCACCCCAAGTCCATGTAGATTCCCAACAGGGGGGACTCCCATTTCCCTTGCAGTCCGTACTCTAAATTAGTCATCAATTGCCCTTTTGATAATTTTGCTACCTAATTACACCAAGGAGTAAATTAGATCCAATTTAGCTGCCAGCAGGTTTTTGAGATGGGGAGGAAGCCAAAATCTCTGGATAGAGAGAAAGTGCAAACTCCACATAGACAGCAACCATGATTTCTCATAACACAGGAGGCCACCATTTGGACCGCTGAGTCAATGTTGTATTGCAGCTCCAACCCAATCATCGCTGCCACAGATGCAGGCCCCGGAGAGCGGAGATAGAGCACTGCTCCGAAATGCCTGGTCCTGTACAGGCTTCATATGACCTGTTAAAGGAGCTGACGGAGTTGGTAAGCAAAATCTTGCAGCTGCAGAAGTCTGTGCCCAAGGTAGCGGCACCTGTACTTGGCAGCAGCCACAATGGGTTGCAGAGCACCAGGCTGGCATAGGGCACCAGAAATGGAGAGAACAGCACCTCCCCCCCTGTTGTGGAAAAGCAGGGAAAATGACCTACAGGACGGTGACCATAGTAGAGGACATACAAGGGGCTCAGAGGCTGAGGGACTTGCACAGGCTGCAGGTGACTTGCGGTCGGGGGACCCGCACGGGCTGTGGGCTCAGGGAAACCAGGGAGTGGAGCCAGGATTTGAGGGCACCGAGGTCAGGTAGGGCTCCCAATTGGCTTCAGGCACTGAAGACTTCCTGATCATGTCAGAGGTTTGGATCTGGAGCTCAGGTCATCGATGGATCGAATACGAACCTGTGTGGCTGCAAAGGCTGCGGGAGCGCTGGAGGCGAATCCACGGACTCTCAGCGACTCTTAAGGGACTCGCTTTTGCTTCTACATAGATACATAGAAGATAGGAGCAGGAGTAGGTCATTTAGCCCTTCAAGCCTGCTCCACCATTCAATGAGATCATGGCTGATCTTAAAGTTCAGTACCCCGTCCCTGTCTTCTCTCCGTAACCCCTAATTCCCTTATACTGAAGAAATATATCTAATTCCCTCTTAAATATATTCAATGAACCTGCCTCTACTGCTCTCTGTGGCAATGAATTCCACAGATTCACCACTCTCTGGGTAAAGAAATTCCTCCTCATTTCGGTCCTAAATGGTTTGCCTATTATCCTTGAACCATGGCCACGGGTTCTGGACTCCCACACCATTGGAAACATCCTTTCCACATCCATTCTGTCCAGTCCTGCCAGAATTTTATGTCCTGTACAGGACATAAACTCCAGCGAGTACAATCCCAAATTGCGCAATCTTTCCTCACAAGTTATTCCTGCCATTCCAGGTGAATCGCCTCTGCACTCCCTCCATTGCAAGAACATCCTTCCTTAGATAAGGTGACCAAAAAAGCACACAATATTCCAGGTGTGGTCTCACCAAGGCCCTGTACAGCTGCAGTAAGGTATCCTTATACCTATACTCAAACCCTCTTGATATGAAGGCCAATATACCATTTGCCTTTTTAACCGCCTGCTGTACCTGCATGCTCGCCTTCAGTGACTGGTGCACAAGAACCCCTAGGTCATTCAAATAGTAATCTGCCCTCCGGTTTGTATTACCAAAGTGGGTAACCTCACATTTATCCACATTGTAGTGCATTTGCCACGCATCTGCCCAGTCCCCCAATTTATCCAAATCACACTGGAGCTTCCTGACCCCCTCTTCAGTGCACACAACCTCTTGGAGATATTACATCCAATCCCCTCATCTAGATCATTAATGTAAATTGTGAACAGCTGGGGTCCCAGTACAGATCCCTGTGGCACCCCACTGGTCACCGCCTGCCACTCAGAAAATGAGCCGTTTATCCCAACTCTCGGTCTTCTATCTGCCAGCCATTTCTCAATCCACATCAATACCTTGCCCCCAATCCCATGAGCCTTGATTTTGCATGCCAGTCGTTTATGTGGGACCTTATCGAAGGCCTTTTGGAAGTCCAGGTACACCACATCCACTGGCTCTCCCCCATCTATTTTACCTGTCACCATCTCAAAGAATTCCAATAGATTTGTTAAGCATGATTTACCTTTTGTAAATCAATGTTGACTCTGTCCGATCCCTTCTCTGCTAGTCATATACTCCGCTATTACATCCTTAATAATGGATTCCATCATTTTACCCACTACTGATGTAAGGCTCACCGGCCTATAATTACCTGCTTTTTCTCTACCCCCCCCCCTCCTTTTTAAATAGTGGGGTAACATTAGCTACCCTCCAATCCATGGGTACTGATCAGTCTATCAAGTTCTGGAAAATAATTCTTAAAGCATCTGCTATCTGAATGTCCACTTCTTTAAGAAGTGCTGGAAAATAATTCTTAAAGCATCTGCTATCTGAATGTCCACTTCTTTAAGTACCCTAGGTTGTAGATTATCAGGCCCTTAGGATTTATCGGCCTTCAATTTCCCCAAGATCATGTCCTTAGAGATACTGATTTCTTTCAGATCCTCCCTTGCATTAGTCTCTATGTTTCCCAACATCCTTCCTTTCTTACAGAAAGGGGTACTGGGCAACCTAAAGCTGACTCTTTGCCTTACAGCAGGCAGAAGGACATTTCGAGTAATATTACCCGTTCCTTATCTTTATCTTTGCTATATTTAGTAGGTTGTATTTTTACTTTGGATCCCTACCTTGTTCCACAGAAGCCAATGTAAGCTTGAAGAACAGCACCTCATCTTCTGCCTCAACAGTCCCAGATACCCAGCTTTTCCAGTTCGGGTCAGACTTGGGCCATTTAGATGAAAATTCAAGCCCTTGTAACCTACACCTTGTTGACACAGAGACTACCTGTCCTACAGAACATTTCCATATTCCCTTTCATCTGCATTTCACCACCACAATTTTTCTCTCATGACTGCCCTCATTCTCCTTTCTAGTTCCACCTCCTTTGGATGGAGCAGCTCAGATCGACAAACCCAGTTAGCGCGACACTATTACAGCACCAGCAGCCCAGGTTTGAATTCGGCGCCATCTCCAAGGAGTTCTCCCAACTGGGTGTTCCGGTTTCCTCCCGCCCTTCAAAACATAGAGGTTTGCAGGTTAATTGGGCAGCATGGGCTCGTAGGCCTGTTACCGTGCTAAGTTTTAAAAATGTTAATTTAAGTTCATAGTGCTCAGAAATGGAACCAACAGGATGTATCTCACTTGGGTGACCAGCACTCCCCCTCCTTGCAATGTTAAAGGTGGCTCTGGTGCAGAGCCCGTTATTATTGGAAGAGCCACTTCAGCCCTCAAAGGGTAGGTCAGCAGCTAGGTCAGATCCAACTGCTTCCATTCCCTGCACAGGAAGGGCCTTTATATTTCTTTCACTTAGAGACACTGGATTCTTTAGCCAAAAAAAACAATCTGCTGGAGCAACTCATAATCGGTCAAGTTTGTTCAAACTGCTGAATGCAACTCAAACCCTTTAATAAAAATCATCCAGAGGAACATATGACAGATGAATGTGGGAGAAACTAACCACAGAGTGGGTGATCACTTTAAGTGTGACCCTGGGGTTCTACGGATCTAACAAAGCCAATTGTAAGTTGGAGAAGGATCATCATCCAACTCAGCACTAATGCTTTTAACAATTTCAGATATGCATTGTGGCATCACAGTCTGGTAGGGGATGCCAATATCCAAGAGTGCAAAGCCCTGCAAAAGGTAGTGGACATAGCCCAGGACATCACAGGCAAAACCCTCCCCACCATCGAGAGCTTCTACAGGGAACGCTGCTGTCGGAGAGCAGCAGCGATCATCAAGGATCCACACCACCCAGCGCACACTCTGTTCTCGCTGCTGCCATCAGGAAAGAGGTATCGGTTCCACAAGACACACACCACCAAGTTCAGGAACAGCTGCTTCCCCTCCACCATCAGGCTCCTCAACGACAAACTCCATCAGGGACTCATTTAAGAACTCTTACTTGTCCACTTTATCAATTTTTTTTTACTCTGTATTGCACTATTTGTTTATGTCTTTATTTGTTTACATCTGTAGTTTGTTTCTTGCACTACCTCACCACCAGGAAAAAGAATCTCAGGGTTGTATGTGATGTCATACTTGACAATAAATCTGAAAAAGATTCTGCAATCTATCTCCTCTCACTTTTGAAACCAGAAGGAGGGGCTGCAGAGGGAGGATTCTGAGACGATGTCTCCTTCAGTGGAGAAAGTTAAGAGCAAGTGGGTGAAACCTTAGGATTAAGGAGGAGAGAGAGGTGTCACTTTTTTTTTTTAAATCAAGGCATTTGATTTCTCCCAGAGATTTTGCAAATCTTTGGAACACTTTTACACAAGAGCCCTGGAGTCATTGAACAGACTCAAAGAGATTGCTGGACTCCAGGGCAGTCCACATGATGGAATATGCATCTGGAGCCAGAATCAGACCACGGTCTAGGTGAGTGGAGGGTGTGTGTCACCAGCCTTTGCCTTCCTAATGCTGCTCCACCACATTGCTCCCAAAACAACCAGAGGTCGTCCTTCCATGCTGAGAAGCAGGCGCTTCTCCAGACTCTCCTGCATGATCAGACTTCTAACTCGGTCATCGTCTTGGTGAACAGGAGCATTTTTGTGATGCAAGCAGAGCAGTTCAAAATGGATGATCCTCCTTCCCCTTCCCCCCCCCCCAAAAAAAAGAGAAACTGGTGTACAATCATGGATTAATTCAGTATGATTCACGGTGAAAGCAGGAAGAGACAAGGAGATTTTGGATGCGTCTCTTAGTGTAAGGGGCGATACTAATGGCAACTCTGTCTGCCATTACTTTGTGTAATATTGTATGTTCTGTAATGTAATAAACCAGCCTCCATCCTCAAGGACCCCCACCACCCAGGCCATGCCTTCTTCACACTGCTACCATCAGGAAGAAGGTACAGGACCTGGAAGATGAGCATCCAGTGGCACAAGGACAGCTTCTTCCCCGCTGCTGTCAGATTCCTCAATGGACAATGAACCACAGACACTGCCTCACTTTCTCCTATTTTCTTGCACTATTTTACTTATTTTTGTAAATGTTTTTACTGTGACGCTGCAGCAAAACAACAAATTTTGTAACATGTTCATGCCAATAAATTCTGATTCTGTACCATTACATAGCAATAAAGAAATCTTGCAAGAGAACGACCAACAAAGCAATAGAATATTGCACAACTCCCAACAGGAACCATCAGTACCCAAAACAGTCAGGAATCACCAGAATGTAGAACTTGATACCCTTGGGAAGCAGCCCATGGCGTGCAGAGTCCAAACCAAATAAAGCTACAAAAGAAAGCCTTTAAAACACTGCGCAAACAAGAATGATGGAGGTTTCAACACGACCAGCTTAATACCTTTATTGTGGAGTCCAGGATATAGGTTCTTCCTATAGAAAATGACAGCACAGTACAGGCCCTTCGGCCTACAATGTTGTGTCATCCAATAGAAACCTACTCAACAAACTAAACATTGCCTACCTCGTGCCCATAACCCTCTATTTTTCTTGTATCTATCTCAGAGTCTTTTAAACGTCTCTATTGTACAGTATGGATGCCAGAAATCCAGACCACCTGAGAATCTGGACATTTCAAAAACTCTCCTTTTGAAATTTAGCGGGCTTTTGTGCACGTGTGTGAGCACTACAGAGGTGCAGCAGCAAGCAACTAAGCTCATTGATTTTATTTATTTATTTTTTTAAAACTGCTTGTAAATGAAGCGTGCTGTATTTGCTAATGAATAAGCCATCAAAAGTTACCTGTTCATCTCTTCATTATATCTTTATTTGAATGTTAAAAGTACTGCCTGAGAATCAGGAAAATCCAGACCGACCCAATTCCCAAGCAGTCTTGATTTTCGGACATCTACTGCACCAGCTTCCACCACCACCCCTGGCAATGCATTCCAAGCACCTAATACTCTGTGTGGGGGGGGGGGGGAACTTACCCTTGACCTTAAGGGCAGCACAGTTGGCATAGTGGTTAGAGCAATGCCTTTACGGCACCAGCAATCATGAACTGGGGTTCAAATCCTGCGCTGTCTGTATGGAGTTTGTACATTCTCCCCGAGTCTGCGTGGGTTTTCCCCTGGAGGCTCCAGTTTCCTCCCACTATTCAAAAGTGTACAGGGGGTTGTACATTAATTGGGTGTAAATTGGGCAGCACTGGCTCAGGGGCTGAAATGGCCTGTAATTTTAAAGTTAGAATTTAAAAATTTAAATTAAAAACATTAAACTACCTTGTTTGGTATTGTTGGAGAGAGAGGCATAGCTTTAACAGCATGCATTAGCTTTTATATCTCTTAATGGCTTGGCTGGCAGTCTTGCTTAGATGGAGGGACATTGCTCTGCCTACCCATGCTCAATGGCTACGTGACGTTATGCCATGTTTAAATTTAGAGAAGATTCGATGCTCAAAATCCGATTTGAATTTAAATCTTCAAACACTGTGGGGGGGGGGGGGGCCCTTTTATGAATTACTTTCAAAATCTCTGACTTGGTATTAATGCAAAAGTGTTGACTAATAAGGTCATTTATTACTGAGACAGGGAATTCTATTTTTTCCTCTCTTTGCCAAACAGCTTCGGTTTTGGTAGTGGGATTAGATGATTTTTATATATAATAAAATGTTACTATGATATATTTTGTTTGATTACGAATGTGGGGAATTGTGGGTAGAATAGTGTGATCTGAGTGAAGTGAACTCAGTACTTTTCTATTCTTTAACATGTATTCTTAGGTACTCCGTATATTTTTTTGACATGAAATTTCAATAAAAATATTTAAAAAGAAATCTCTCCTAAACTTATTTCCTCTCAACTTGTACAGATGTCCTCTGCTGTTTGTTGTCCTCACTCTGGGGAACAAAGTGCTGGCTGTCCACCCTATAAATGTCTCTCATGTTGAATTAATTTTATAAAGAACTTTAGTTACAACAGAAATGAACCAAGAACTTCACAGTTGGTGGAAATATTGCAGTGCTCTCTATCACATTGCTTTTTAATTCTTAATAGCACACACAAGGCATTTGAAATCCTCTTCCATGACATGCAAGGCAGTTTGCCAGCCATTTTCCCCACCTATTGAAGGCAGTGCCAAAATAAAGCCCAAACACAAGCCAGTAACTGACTGCTGGGAACAGCTCCACAGTTTTCCTGGAAAAGGAGGTGGAATTCAAGACAAGCAGCGAGATGGACGGAGTGGGGCTCTGCAGGGAACTCAAAAGTCTTTTGAGCCAACAAACCGCTTACAGTGCTCCAGGGCAGAGGGGAGACAAAATCCCTGAGTGCAGCAGCAGCGGGCAGCTTCAACTTTTTTTTTTTTTTTTTTTTTAAATTTTTTATTTTTCACACCATAAATCACAATAGCCATGATATACACTTTTTCTTTTCCACACATTTACAGTGACTTTTTCTCCCTCCCCCCTCCCTCCTCCCAAGCCACCCCCCCATCCCCCCCCCTCTCATCCATTTTAGTTATACAATCTAGGTTGCATTAATTCAGTTAGACAATGTTGTCATTCAACAAAAATACACCAGAAATTCTACTGAGTCCATTCTTTTCTTTTCTTCTCCTTCCATCAACTTAGGTAATGTTTGTTCCCGGTAGGTTTTCGCTATTGTATTTAATGTAAGGCTCCCATACTTGTTCGAATATTTCAATATTATTTCTTAAACTATATGTTATTTTTTCTAATGGAATACATTTATTCATTTCTATATACCATTGTTGTATTTTCAAATTATCTTCCAATTTCCAGGTTGACATAATACATTTTTTTGCTACAGCTAGGGCTATCTTAACAAATCTTTTTTGTGCATCCTCCAAGTCAATTCCAAATTCTTTATTTTTTATGTTACTTAGGAGAAAGATCTCTGGATTCTTTGGTATATTGTTTTCTGTTATTTTATTTAATATCTGATTGAGATCATCCCAAAATTTTTCTACTCTCTCACATGTCCAGATTGCATGAATTGTTGTTCCCCTTTCTTTTTTACATCGAAAACATCTATCAGATACTGTTGGGTCCCATTTATTTAACTTTTGCAGTGTAATGTATAGTCTGTGTAACCAATTATATTGTATCATACGCAGCCTCGTATTTATTGTATTTCTCATCGTTCCAGAGCATAACTTCTCCCATGTTTCCTTTTTTATCTTTATATTTAAATCTTGTTCCCATTTTTGTTTAGTTTTACCATTTGTTTCCTCATTTTCCTTTTCTTGCAGTTTAATATACATATTTTTTATAAATCTTTTGATTAACATTGTATCTGTAATCACATATTCAAGGTTACTTCCCTCTGGTAAACTCAAGTTGCTTCCTAATTTATCTTTCAAGTAGGATCTCAGTTGGTAATATGCCAGCGCTGTATCTCCCGTTATATTGTACTTATCTCTCATTTGTTCAAAGGATAAGAATCTACTTCCTGAAAAACAATTTTCTATTCTTTTAATCCCTTTTTTTTCCCATTTTCTAAAGGCAAGGTTGTCTATTGTAAAAGGGAGTAGCTTGTTTTGCGTCAATATTAGTTTTGGTATTTGGTAATTTATTTTATTTCTTTCTACATGAATCTTCTTCCATATATTGAGGAGATGGTGTAATACTGGAGAAGTTCTATGTTGTACCAATTTTTCGTCCCATTTATATAATATGTGTTCAGGTATCTTTTCCCCTATTTTATCTAATTCTAGTCTCGTCCAGTCTGGTTTTTCCCTTGTTTGATAAAAATCTGATAGGTACCTTAATTGTGCGGCTCTATAATAATTTTTGAAGTTTGGCAATTGTAAGCCTCCTTGTTTATACCATTCTGTTAATTTGTCTAGTGCTATCCTCGGTTTCCCCCCTCTCCATAAAAATCTCCTTATTATTTTCTTTAACTCTTTGAAGAATTTTTCTGTCAGTTGTATTGGCAATGCCTGAAATAAGTATAGTATCCTTGGAAAAATGTTCATTTTAATACAGTTTATCCTTCCTATCAGTGTTAGTGGTAGCTCTTTCCAATGCTCTAAATCGTCCTGTAATTTTTTCATTAGTGGATTGTAATTGAGTTTATATAATTGGCCTAGATTTTTGTTTATTTGCACACCTAGGTATCTTATTGCCTGCGTTTGCCATCTGAATGGGGATTCCTCCTTAAATTTTGAGAAATCTGCGTTATTCATAGGCATTGCTTCACTTTTATTTACGTTTATCTTGTATCCCGACACTTCTCCATATTCCTTCAATTTCTTATATAGTTCTTTTATTGATAGTTCTGGTTCTGTTAAGTACACTATCACATCATCCGCAAACAGACTGATTTTATATTCCCTGTCTTTTATTTTTATTCCTTTTATATTATTATCTCTTCTTATCGATTCTGCTAGTGGTTCTATAGCTAGCGCAAACAATAATGGTGATAGTGGGCATCCCTGCCGCGTTGACCTGCTTAAGTTAAATTGCTTTGATACATGTCCATTTACTGTCACTTTCGCTAACGGTCCCTTATATAATGCTTTAATCCAATTAATAAACTTCTCCGGTAAACTGAATTTTTGCAATACTTTGAACAAGTAATTCCATTCTACTCTGTCGAAGGCCTTCTCTGCGTCTAAAGCAACTGCTACTGCCGGTGCTTTATTTCCTTCTACTGCATGAATTAAGTTAATAAATTTACAAATATTGTCTGTTGTGCGTCTTTTTTTGATAAATCCAGTTTGGTCTAAATTTACCATTTTCGGTACCTGTTCTGCTAATCTGTTCGCTAATAGTTTAGCTATTATCTTATAATCTGTGTTTAGCAGAGATATTGGTCTATATGACGCTGGTGAGAGTGGATCTTTCCCTTGTTTTAGTATCACTGTAATTATTGCTGTTTTACATGAATCTGGTAAGTTTTGTGTCTCATCAATCTGGTTGATTACATCCAGGAGGGGCGGTATTATTAGGTCTTTAAATGTTTTGTAGAATTCTATTGGGAGTCCATCCTCTCCTGGTGTCTTATTATTTGGTAAATTTTTTATTATCTCTTGTATTTCTACTGTTCCAAATGGTTCTGTTAATTTATTTTGTTCCTCTATTTGTAGTTTTGGTAGTTCAATTTTAGTCAAAAATTCATCTATTTTCCCTTCTTTCCCTTCGTTTTCGGTTCGGTATAATTGTTCATAGAATTCTCTGAAGTTTTCCTTAATTTCTTTTGGATTATATGTAATTTGTTTGTCTTTTTTCCTTGTTGCCAATACCATTTTCTTAGTTTGCTCTGTCTTAAGCTGCCATGCTAGGATTTTGTGTGTTTTTTCCCCTAGTTCATAATATTTCTGTTTTGTCTTCATTATATTCTTCTCCACCTTATATGTTTGTAGTGTTTCATATTTTATTTTTTTATCCGCCAATTCTCTTCTTTTGGTTGTATCTTCCTTTATTGCTAATTTTTTTTCTATGTTTATTATTTCCCTTTCCAACTGCTCTGTTTCCTGATTATAGTCCTTCTTCATCTTGGTTGCATAACTTATTATTTGCCCTCTAATGAATGCTTTCATTGCGTCCCATAGTATAAACTTATCTTCCACTGATTCCGTATTTACTTCAAAGTACATTTTTAATTGTTTTTCAATAAATTCTCTAAAATCCTGTCTTTTAAGTAGCATGGGGTTTAATCTCCATCTATACATTCTTGGGGGGATGTCTTCTAGCTCTATTGCCAATAACAGGGGTGAGTGGTCCGATAATAGTCTAGCTTTATATTCCGTTTTCTTAACTCTCCCTTGTATGTGGGCTGATAACAGGAATAGGTCTATCCTTGAGTATGTTTTATGTCTAGTCGAGTAGTATGAGTATTCCTTTTCTTTTGGGTTTTGTTTCCTCCATATGTCCACAAGTTTCATTTCTTGCATTGATTTAATTATAAATTTGGTTACTTTGTTCTTCCTGTTAATTTTTTTCCCCGTTTTATCCATATTTGGATCTAAATTCAGATTGAAATCCCCTCCTATTAGTATGTTCCCTTGCGTATTAGCTACCTTCAAAAAGATATCTTGCATAAACTTTTGATCTTCTTCGTTAGGTGGGGCAGCTTCAACTTTGAGGACGAATGAATCCATTGTGCTGTGGAATACAGAGGAATTTGGCCAAGGACGAGCCCATCTTGGCCTGACTCATCTTTCCTATCCGCATCCCTAATTCAGCTTTGAAATGTCACCCATTTTTGCTCCTGATAGACATTCTCTTGCACTGAAGCAGCTACTAGACCCATGCAAAGCACCTTTATTGCCTGGAGGCTCCTGCTGGGAAAAATGGACCAGTTGTCCAGAGCATGAGTTTTTTTATTTATTTATAGCAAGGTAGAAGGGGATTCTGGCCATTTAAACCCATGCTGCCCAATTACACCCAATTAACCTACAACCCAGTTGGTTTTGAACAGTGGGAGGAAACCCATGCAGACATGGGGAGAACGTACAAACTCCTTACAGACTGCACCAGATACGAATCTGGGCCACTTGTGCTGTAATAGAATAGTGCTAACTGTGTCACCCAACGTTCCTAATCCAGGCTTTGAAGCAGATAGTTATTTGGCCGAAGTAGCTCCCTTGCCTCAGCTACAGAAAGAGAGGCAAAGAAATTCTGGAGGGAAAGGATGTCCCACTTAAACCCAACCTTGTGTGACCAGCCAGTAATTCTAGCAAGGTTCAGGACGATGATTGGGGAACCCCGCCAAACGTTACTCTGAACAATAGAAAAGCTATTGCAGGGAGAATTTGTACAACGTACACAAGGCTGCGCCTGAGACAAAGTCGAGACAAAGCTGATAGTCTTGGTCATGTTAAAAAAAAAAAACCCTGCAAGCTTTACTTCCTGCATTTTGGCATTTATCTGGGTATGGAAGGTCAGCTCTAAGCCATGAAAGAACCTCATCTTTCTTGGAAATGGACCAGTGATTGCAGACGGCAGATCAAAAGAAAAACAGGATCAAGTTCCTTAACAATTTCACATGGGGTAGTGAAAGAAGTTGGTCCTGGAGAGGAGTGCAGATTTCTTGGTAAACAATTGGTCCAAAATTCCTTGGGAATTGTGGGTTGCAAGTGGTTGACTAAGATAAATACTTTACAATGAAATAATTGCGTGAAATGCATTCTCCTGCACAATCAATAGAGGTTCTTAGTATTTTAATTAAAAACTTGATGTGGTTGTCTGAAGTAAAAGCACATTCCTGGAAACACTCAGCTGCTTCTCTAGAAAGAGAAACAATTGACCCTTCAAGACTTTTTTGATCCTTTTCCTGATTCACAAACGTTAGCTATTTCTCTTTTCATAGAAGCTGGCTGACCTGCTGAGCATTTCCAGCCTTTTCATTTCTTCTAATATTGTGCCTGTTTCTTTCTTAACAATCCTTCACCCCTGTAAATATCCTGCTATCCTCTCTCAACTCTGATGAATCTCATTGGGATGGGAAATCAGCAACATCCGAGAAAGGAGGTCCTGAACTCCAAGCTGAGTACCCTTTCCCAGCTTAGTTCTAGGGGCATTGGGAACATCAACTCTGCTGGGAAATCAGATGTCAACAGCCGAGCTTCCAGCCTTGGCTAGATCAGTAACAAGGCTTCCACAGTTGTGCGTGTTTGCTCTTGGGTAGACACTCAGAAGAACCATCAGCCACATCGACACCATCTTGCACCAACAAGGTTCCACTTACTTTAAGGCATGGTTAGCATGAATACAGTGCCACCGACCTGGGTTCAAATTTAGTACTGTCTGGAAGGAGTTTAAGTTTTTCTCATGACCTGCGTGGGTTCCCCCTGAAAAAGTTCTCCTGAACTGATACAGCAAGACCCATGCAAAGCATCTTTATTGTTGCTGACTACCATTATTAGAAGTGGATTCTACTCCCTAAATACTCCCAGGAGGCCTCCTGGTGGGGGGGAAAATGGACATGCAGTTGACCTCCCACCCTCCAAAACATATAGAGTTGGTAATAAATTACAAAATTCTGTAGACACTGTGGTTGAAGTAAAACACACAAGGCTGGAGAAGCTCAGCAGGTCAAACAGTGTCCTTTATGTAGGAAAGGTTAAGATACAGAACCAACATTTCGGGCTTTAGCCCTTCATCAAAGTAGGGGTTGGTAGGTCTCAATGTCTGGAATGAACTTTTGCCATGTTGTAAATAAATGATAAAAAGGATTCTGCAGTTACAGACAACTGGATTGGGATTCTACGCCTTGCAGGCATGCTTACTGCTGGAATTGAATTCCACCAGTTTAGATGCATGGCAAGTGAGTTTCACACGCATCACCAGCCAATGGCCACGTGGAAAGAGTTTAACGCTGGGCTGGCGCTGATGGCCTGTGGTGGAACAGTGGCAATGTTGGCAATGGCCCAGTGTGCCGATCTTCCAATCCATGCTTTGATGCATTGGACAGTCCAGGTTATTGCACAGAGGGAAAGGGAGAGACAAGCATAGCTGTTGAAGTCCATCTCCTGAAATCGCCGACTGCAAGCTTTGTCATTTACAGGCATGTAGGAGGATAACCACTGACTGGGAGAGAACACCACAGGAGCAGACTGCCTGCCAAGAGCCTGGCTTTACGATGAATACCAAACTGGCCAGCAGATAGCACTACTCCCAACCACTGTGAGGAGACAATTTGAAAGGTTTGAAAAGCAATAGTTTTTGATCAACCAATTCATATCACATCTCTCAACTCCACAGCTGGAATCTATTTGAACAGCTCAGTTTGACATGAAATGCTTGGCTGCTACTTTTTTTAACTAACTGAATGAGCACACAAACATGCTTTGCCCTCCTCTCTGCGAGCTGCTAAATTCTTTGGGTGCCATTCCTCATTAGAAAGTCTGTTTTCTTTGCACTCCTGGACAAGACCGTCAGTTATCCAACCTGGGACCTCTGTGTCTGTGAGCTTTAAGCTGCACAGGCTGCATCTCATCCACAAGAACGGCAGGGATTCAAAGGACCCCTTTCATTCAAGAAATTCAGGGTCTCCTCAGAATAAACAACCTGCCATGCAAAGTAGAACGATTCCAGTACTTTTCAAATCAGTCTTCTTTTCGGTTACTTATTGCGTTGGGCAAGAAGATTTACTAGGATATTGCCCGATCTTGAGGAACTGAGTTACTGGGAAAGGTTAAACAGGTTAGGAGTTTATTCCCTGGAGCATAGAAGAATTAAATTTGATAGAGGTATTTAAAATTATGAGGGGGATAGACAGAGTAAATGTAGGTGGCTTTTTAAACTGAGGCTAGGTGAGATACAAACCAGAGGACATGGGTTAAGGCTGAATGGGGAAAAGTTTAGGGGGAACTTCTTCACACAGAGTGGTGGGAGAGTGGAACAAGCTTCCAGCTGAAGTGGTGAATGCAGGTTCAATTTTAACATTTAAAATGAATTTGGACAGGTACATGGAAGGCTATGGATTGGATTCAGGTCAGTGGGACTAGGCAAAGGAAATAGTTTAGCAGACTAGAAAGGCCGAAGAGGCCTGTTTATAAGGGCAAGGATAGATCTTCACATGTTCCCTCGATCTTTACACAGTAAAATTCACATAACTAGGCATTCCCTGGACTTTGAGAGCTCCAGAGTCCGACTAATCGATACAAATGCCATTAATGCCTCAACACTTTGCAGAGGTCACACTTTGACAGCGTAATAAACCTTGTAAGAACGCTAAATGAGGCCTCCAGCAGAATACATAGCCTGGCAAACTATTGAATTTTAGGGTCATACAGAACAAAAAATGCTATTAGGCCCATTAAGGACGTGCTGGCCCAATACCAACTTACATCAAACCTACACATTCAACTCTCCCCATTCACTTGCACATTGACACAGTAAATTTCCTCCAACCTACCAACTTGCATGTTTTTGAAATGTGGAAAGAAATCGTAGAACCGAGGGAGGGTGGTCATGCAAACTTCACACAGCTGCGCCAGAGGTCAAGGGCATGCCTAGGTGGCTGGTGCACTGAGGCAGCACTCCACCCGGAATGCAGCCCACCAAGCCTTCAATTTCCAAACATTCATCAGGTTATAAGAAAGAACATCAGCACCTCTACTCGCTCAGGAGTTTGCAGAGGTTTGGAGTGGCATTGCAAATTTCTACAGATGTGTGGAAATTTTTGTAGATTGGTTGCGTCACGGTCTGGTATGGGGGACACCAATACTCAAAGCCCTCCAAAAGGTAGTGGACGCAGCCCAGGACATCACAGAGAACGATGAATGACCAAAGTAACTGCTCACCCGAAGCATCTGAGACTCTCAGATACACAATATTTCTATACTTGTATATGCATTGTTCGCCTGTATGTGTGTTATGCCTGGTTGTGTGAATGTGTGTTTTGTGTCAAGGACCAGACAACGCTGTTTTGTCAGGTTGTATTTGTACAATCGGATGACTTGATGTGGCCTTTGAAGCAATTTGGAGCATCCTGAGCTGATAAGTGGTAAATTCATGGATTATCTTTAAATTATACATTGCAACAAGTGGACAATTCTACTGCAAAGATTCATCTCCTTGCTTATAAACTCAGAACCATGAACTATTGAACAGTCAACTCCAGGCATTTCTCACTGGCATCACCCATTATTCCATGAAAATGTAATATTACACATTAACTATGGTTGATCAGATAAATGGTTTCTGCCAGTACTGGTATTAAGACGAGTGTACAGCCAGATTCAGTTTTCAGATTTATTGTCAGAGTACATACATTACAACACTGAGATTCTTTTTCCTATGGGCCAGGGAGAATTACCACTTATTGCTAGTGCAAAGAAAAAACTGTACACAATGTACACATGTAAACAAACTGATTGTGCAACACAGAAAAAAAGTGCAAACATAACAGTCCTTGAATGGGTCCCCGATTGTGTTTATTGTGGAGGAATCTAAAGGTGGAGGGGGAGCACCTGTTCCTGAACCTGGTGGTCTGGGTCTTGTGGCACCGAGACCTCTTTCCTGATGGGAGCAGTGAGAACAGAGCGTGTGCTGGGTGATGTGGATCCTTGATGATTGCTGCTGCTCTCCAATGGCAGCGTTCCCTGTAGATGCTCTCGAAGGTAAAGTCTTGGGCTGTGCCACCATCTTTTGCAGGGCTTTATGCTCAGGGGTATTAGTGTCCCCAGACCAGATTGTAATGGGCACAGGTGTTGGAGTGGTCTACTATCACACTCATGATGCCAAGTCTCCCTTCCCCATCTGATCCCCCCAAGCCCTCCCCCAGTGCCCCAACACCCAACTTGGAGTCAGTTGACTCCCCATCATTCTCACCCCTCAGGAGGGGTGTTGAGTTGCCTTTGCTTTGTTCCACCTCACCCGATTTGACCTCACTGCTGATCCATCACAATTGCTTTCCTAAATGTTGATGACAATGTTCCACCTTGGGAATCCTGCTGTAAGCTTGGGAACCAGCATGCCATGCAAATGCAAAACCTACAATCCTGATGCCAGCTAAAGAAACACTTGCTGCTGGGACAAAAGGTGCTGGTTTAAATGCAGAACAAAAGAAAGAGTTTATACACTTTCACTGAAGGGCAGACTGTTTGACAACCCCACAAGACGCTACTGCAGGAAAAGAACAGGGTCCAAATGGGTGGACAATATAGAGAATCAACAGCACAAGGACAGCTTCTTCCCCTCTGCCATCAGATTTCTGAATGGACAATGAACCACAGACACCACCTCACTTTCCCTTATTTTCTTGCACTATTTAGAATACAGAACATAACCCTACCCAAAAAAAAACCCTTACCTCATAACCCTCTTTTTCTTTCATCCATGCGCCTGTCTAAGAGACTCTTAAATGCCCCCAATGTTTCAGCCTCCACTACCACCCCAGGCAAGGTATTCCAGGCACCCATTCAACTCTGTGTCATACTCAACCCGGACATTTCCCTTCCTTCACTTTGTACAGATGGTATTTGCTATTCTCACCTCTCAGAATCTCATAAAATTTATTAAGTCTCCATTCATCCTTCTTTGCTCCAAAGAGAAAAGTCCCAGCTCTGCTAACCTTGCCTCATAAGACATTTTCCAATCCAATCCTGGTAAATCTCCTCTGTACCCTCTCCATAGCTTCCAAATCCTTCCTGTAATGAGGTGATCAGAAATGAACACAATATTCAAAGTGTGGTCTCACCAGAGATTTGTAAAGTTGCAACATGAAATATTTAAAAAAATAATTTATAGCAATATAATGTTCCCCTAAAACAAATGAATTTTGTGACAATAAATTCTGATTCTGAGCTAAAAATCAAAAGCTTGTCTGCAAAGTATTCACCTTGCAAGACATTGCCCAGTGTGCAACTTCTTACAAAGTTGGCTCAGTGGTCAAACGCTTGATGACTCTGGGATTTCACTGCACACTCCATAAGGAGACATTTCCAATAATTATGTAACAAAGACTGTTTTATGTAACTGTTTTATGTAACTGTTTGGCCTCCAAACAGTTCACCAGATTCAACCCTCATTAAGCAGCAGTCAAACCTTGCATTAATGCTGCACATGTTTGATCAGCTGCTTCAAGCATGATTTAATTGATTTAACCATTCTGGCCAATAATCACATTAAAACTATCCCTTATAAAACAGGGGATGCTGCCCTTGGCTTGATTACACCAGACCCTCATGCGGGAGGCTTCATTAAAGGACTGACAGCATCAATTAATTTCAAGATCCCTGGGGAAGCCTTGGGGGATGGGGGACTGGCCATCAGTTGACACTGTTCAAGTGTTAACTCTGGAGATCTTTAGTTTCTTGTTCAACAGCCCTTGGATTAGAGATATCTGCCTAGAACATGTAGTCAGGGTTTCTTCATAAATGAGGTTCTGTGCAAATATTTCTCTGAATAAACAAATGATGAACTCAAGATATACAAGTTGTCAGAGTCATTTTGCAAGGGTACATTGGCAAGATAATTTCTCAACTGACTCAAACAGTGATTCTGTGGTCCCAGTTTAGCAGGACAGCACTAGGTTAGGTTTTGAGGTGGGCAATCAGGTGGCAGCACCATCGCAAGCAAGTGCCCCTCCTGGCCTCCATCGCGTTCGCAGGGTAGGTGCTAGACTGGGTTCTCACAGGGACCAGGAGTGAGGAATCAGGCCTGGATAATGAGGACCATCAATCACAGTCCCTGCTCGCAATGTTTTGGCTCTTCTCACTGAATGCCAAATCTCTGGAGCTCTCCCGTCCAGAAGGTGATGGATTACTGGAACCATTTAAAGATTTTTTTTTTTTTTTTTTAAATCAGGGAACAGAGGACAATTTACAATTGGCACAGGAAAGGAACGGAGGCTTGTTGCTGATCAATGAGCCAACAGTCACTTTGAACTGTATGATAGTCTGACTTGGAAGGGCTGACTATGTTAACCCACTCTGGAGCAGAGGTTCAACTCACTTTCACTATAGATCACCTTGTATCCCCTTTCTTACCACACACCACCTGCAACAAACCCATGGATCACAGGGAGGAGGGAGAGGCAGACAAGCCTCAACCATTGATTTATTGGGAAAATTTTTGAAAAATGTCCATTTTTTTTGTTGTCAAATTTACAACCTAGCATTACACATGACTTGTTTATTTGATCTGTAATCTCAGTCTTCACCTCAGAGGACCAACAACCAACCCACGTACCACAGCTGAGAAACACTAAGTCACAGGAGTAAAACACGAAAAAGTCTGCAGACAATGTGGTTGAAGTAAAAACACAATGCTGGAGAAACTCATCAGGTCTAACAGTGTCCTTTACATGGCAAAGATAAAGATATATAAACAATGTTTCGGGCTTGAGCTCTTCATCTTTACTAAGTAAAGGACACTGTTTGACCTGCTGAGATTCTCCAGCATTGTGTTTTTACTCCAAATTACAGGGTCTTGCAGCACAGAAACAGGCCTATCAGCCTAACTTGGCCAAAGCTGCTCCGGATCATCCACAATGTCTCCTGGTGGGACAGGGTCAAGCTCGCAATGATGTTCCATGCTACCGAGAGGACAGTTACTGAGCACCACATCACCTGTGGCAATAAAGCACCTTCAGGAGAAGAGGAACTAGTCCAAGGAGGCAATGAACTTCCTGATTTAGAAAAAAAAAAGTCCTCTAACCATGATGCAGCAGACTCTAAATATGAACAGGTCAGCTTGTTCCTATTTGCTCTGCCAAGACTGTTCCCAAAGGGAACCAACGTAAATGATGAATACTTGAAAATTAAGAATCCAGAATGCTCTCCCCCCACCCACCCCCCCATGAAGGGTCACAGCATCTGTAACCAGAGAGAATGGAATGCACTCTGATGCAGCTATAAAGCTCAATAGACACACACCCATAAACTCACTGCTGTCTCAACAAGGAAAACATGCGATTGTAAGGCACGCAGCAAAAGAGAGCTTGAAGAGGAAAAACCTCGCACTACAGTAAAAGTGGTCAGCAAAGCAAACTGCTAAAAAACCAAGGAGCACTCTTGCCATTCAGAAATGTTGCGCAGCTGGGTCATCAGAATCAGAATTTATTGGCACGAACATATCACAAGAATCGTTGCTTTGCAGCAGCATCTTTAGTGAAAACATTTCCATAACCCAGCTCACAAAATAAATAAAAATAGTGCAAGAAAAAGTCAAAGTGGGGCAACGTCTGTGGTTTATTGATCATTCAGGAATCTGATGGCCGAGGGGAAGAAGCCATCCTTGTGCCGCTGGGTGCTCGTCTTCAGACTCTTGTACCTCCTTCCTGATGGTAGTAGAGTGAAGAGGGCATGGCCTGGGTGCAGGGGGTCCTTTCCAGATTCAAGCTGCCTTCTCAAGACACCACCTCTTGTAGATAGATGTCCTCCATGGAATGTACACTGGTGCTCGTGAATTCGCAGGCCGAGTTAACGACCCTCGGGAGTTTTTCTTTCTGTCCTGAGCGCTGCACCTCCATACCAGGCAGAATGCTTTCCACGGAACACCTGTAGAAGTTTTTGAGGGTCTCCAGTGACGTACCGAATCTTGCAAAACTCCTTGCAAAGTACAGCCGCTGGTGAGCCTTTTTAATGCCTCCTCCTGTTTCTTCCTCAATTCTGAACTTTCTGTGCAATTTTTCTTTTTAAATAGAGGCCATGCTGCCCATCCTGTCTATGCTAGCTCCTCCTCATCCTAATATCCCAGACATTCTCAAAAGCCAGCAAGTTGCTCTCCCTTGCATGTCTGTCCAATTCCTGCTCCAAGTCATGGACAGATTTCTTTCCCACAGACGTCCCAGACCATTGCTGCTCTCGGCATTGATAGGTCCTCCCCCACCTCCCACATTGTCCCATCAATTAGAGCCAATGGCCCCTGCTTTTTAAACCATCTGCTCACGAAAACAGCCAATGCCTTCTTCACCACCATTTTCACTGAAATGTCCACCTGTACTCCTAAGTCTACTAGAACCATTCTCATTGGGGGCTCTATAGCCCTCCTTGTGGGGAGGGGCGGGTGACACAGAACATTGAAGTAAAAATGAAACACGAACGTCTGCAGACACTGTGATTGTAGTGAAGATACAAAATCGCTGCAGGAACTCAGTCACGCAACATCTAGAGGAGGTTAGAGTTTCGGGCCTGAGCCCTTTGTCAACGTGACTCGGGGCCAAAATATCGGTACACATCTCTACCTCCTGCTGAGTACCTCCAGCATTTCTGTGTTTTGACTGCAATCAGAGTGCCTGCCTGCACTTTCGTGCTTCACTCCACACTATCTAAACAGGTCACCGAAACCTCTGCCGGATGGGTGGCTGCCTTCTGCGTGGCGAGCGATATCTTTCACTCCGGCTTTGCTTCACTCTGACAGTTACAATGGATGTCACACTTGAAGGAGCAGTAGGAATGGTTTATTTCCCTCACCTGATAAACTGAGCAGTGGGTAGAATGCAAGGCAAGGCACAGAAGGAATGTACGCTGACAATCCCTGTCCTCAGACAACCGATAAGCAGCCAGCAGGAATGTTTTCCACCGACATGACAAGTTGTGGCAACTTTAAAGAATCATTTGTTGTTTCCTTTTGATATTTCACTCCCTATTCATACAGTTCTCATTCTTTCCCCTGCGTGATGTCGGGCATGGCCTTGTAGATCAGACTATTCAACTGCAGGCAGCGTCATGACTACATTTGATCCTCAGAATCAGAATTTATTGTCATGGGCGGTGGAGGTCCTTGAAGATAGAGGCTGCTTTCTTAAGACAGCACCTCATGCAGATGTCCTCCATGGAGTGAAGGCTGATGCCTGTGATGTTGCAGGCTGAGTTAACAACCCTCTGGAGCTTTGTACTGTGCATTGGTACCTCCAATGGAACCAGTCAGAATGTTCTCCTTGGTTCACCTGTAGAAATTTGCAAGTCTTTGGTTACATCACAAATTTCTTCATGAAGTCTTCCACATGGAGGACTCAGGACAGATCCTGTTTCTTGGCCCTGCTGTCCCAGTGTCCAACTGCAGATCTCAAACATGATCACTTCCAGGTCTCCTCCCTGCTCCAAGTCTGTGATCCACCTTCTCGATTTGTCTTTGTCTAGTGCCGTATCTTTACCTCCTGTGGACGATGCAAGATTGGCCAAGTTCCTCCTTCTACTACAATCACAGTGTCTGCAGATTTTCGTGTTTCCCCACTTGGCCCCTCCCCAGCCAGTCCCCCTTTTGTTTGACTCCACACAGACGCTACTCAGTGTTGTCAGCATTTTCTGTTCAATTTCTATTCCACAAATGGGAACGGAAGGTCCCTTCAACCCTGAATGACAGCCCAGCAAAAGGCATCATCGTGAATTATGCCTTTTATGCAGTGGTTCTCAACCTTTGTCTTTCCACTCACATCCCACTATAAGCATTCCCTATGCCATCGGTGCTCTGTGATTAGTAAGGGATTGCTTAAGGTGGGAGGTAAGTGGGAAGGGAAGGTGGAGAATCACTGCTTTAGACCCAATTGTTACTGAAATATCTTGCTTGAGAAAAATTGTCATTGTCCCATTTCCTTTGGAATTCTGAAACCGTGCACATCACGAATCCATTAGGGACGATTAAAACAGTGATTTTCAAACTTTTTCTTTCCACCTACATCCCTTACTAATCAGAGCACCGATGGCATAGGGATTACTTGAGATGGTAAGTAAGTGTAAAGAAAAAGGTTCAGAACCACTGGTTTAATGTGTATTATTGACAAATCTTAAAGGCTTATTTTGTAAAAAGGAATAGGACATCTCCAGCAACTCTGGTTCAAATCCAGTTGCCGTTTGTAAGGAGTCTGTACATTCTCTCCCTGTGACCTGTGTGGGTTTCCTCCCACATTCCAAAGATGCAAGGGGTTAATCGGTTAATTGGTCACATGGGTGTATTTGGCTTGTGCGGGGCTAGAAGGGTCGGCTACTGTGCTGTACCTCTAAATTAAAATCAAAACCATTTTCCAATTCATCTGTACCCTGGACAAGATTAAATGAATGAACAACCTGCATTTTCTAAATTAGAATTTCATAATTAAAGGCCAGGGAAAGTGTGAAGAATACAAGCCCAACACTGGGAACTTTTTATGGCAAATCAGAATGGCATTTGACTCTTTGAATGTCTCCGCTCGGCTTTTCTTCATTACAGTGAACAGGTTTCTTCGTTACAGTGAACAGGTGGCAAACAAATCAATTCAAACAGGGGATAAAACACAAAAGTCTGCAAACACAATGGTTGAAGTAAAAACACGATGGGGAAACTCTACTGCATAAAGGACACTGTCTGACCTGCTAAGATAAATGTTCATAACTAACATTTTGGGCTTGAGCCCCTTCATCAAGGTGTGAGCACAATGTAGGCAGGTGCCCGAACAAAATGTTTGAGGTGGGGGGGAAGGGGCACAGGCCCCACAGGCGAGGGAGGGTGGGTATACCAACAAACGGGGGGGGGGGCTCTGTGAATGGAGAGGGAAGCGGGTGGAGAGCTGGAGGAAAGGAGACAGAGAGATGGGGAAGGGAGGGAGAAAGGAGAGTAGGCTAGAACAAACTGGAGAAGTCGATGTTAGTGCCATGTGGTTGGAGAGCGTCCAGATGGAAAAAGTAAGTGCTATTCCTCCAATTTATGGGTGGTCTTGGAAAGATAATGCACAATGCAATGGACAGACACGCGAGCATGATCTCCCCCACTCTGTGTCCAGTCTCTCCAATGTAGAGAAGGCCACAGAGGGAGCATTAGATGCAGCAGATGACTCCCAAAGATACACAAGTGAAGAATTAAAACCAACAGCTTAGCCACTGCTATTCCTCATCTGTGAGGCAAGTGCACTTCTCATCTCAGGACCATAACAACATCAAGGTGAACCACAGAACGGGGTTTTCCTTTCCCTGAGGCCTCTCTAACCAATAACCTGCGATGGAATCTGCTGTTAACGAGCGCTGTTCACCCAGTATGAAATGGAAATTTCCATCCGTGCTTGCTGTGTCAACAGACATGCCGGCAGTAATCTTTGACCATGTTTAATTTTAGAGTAATGAATAGCCAGACCTTGAAAACTCCTTCTCTATCTCAGATTCCGTCAACATGGAATAGAGCATGTTGACCCCCATGGCTTATACAGACCAACAATAGCTAGACAACTGGCAGCAGTAGATCGGAGCTAGGATCCTCACAATAAATTATACAATATAGGAGAGAAACTGTTCAAGACTTTAACATTCACAGTTTCAGTCGTATCAGGTAAATTATTTACAATACAGGAAAATCTGTTCAAAATTTTGGTCAATGATCTCACCAATGTACATTTCACATAATACTCTGCACTACTGTCGCACCTTGTTGTTTCTACTCCTCCCCCTCCTGTTGGTTCAGGGGCTTCCCCTTAGTGACAGCCCCCTCAATGCCTGGTAATGGAAGGACTCTAAACTGTGCTCCCTCTCCATAGCACCCTCGCGTTGGGCTGCACCAAACCTCAGCATGCCCCTCAGCATGTACTCCTTCACGTTGGAATGTGCCAGTCAGCAGTGTTCCCGGACCGACATCTTAATGCGCTGAAAGACTAGCAGGCCTCAGGCTGACCAAAGGGCGTCCTTCACCAAGTTGACGGCCTTCCAGCGGTTCTGAGAAGTCTGTAAATCAGGAAGTCTTCTGCCATGTTGCCGCCTGGGGTGAATTGTGACAAAAACCCCTGCATCCCTCCCCACAAACTCTTCGCGAACCTACATTCTGCAGCAGTCTCCGCTCCACCGTGACCGTCCCAAGGATAATGTGCATGGAGGGTTGATGTTCTGGTTGTGCAATAAGGATCTGAATGGGAGGGCTCCTCTCACTGCCAGCCAAGCCAAATGTGGGCTGAAACAGTTGTTCCCAGACTCTGAAAGGGGCTCTGCAATCAACTAGTGTACTCTGAGCCAAGAAGGAAAAAGAATGTAATCAGAGGCCCTGCTCCCATTCACAGTGAAGGGAATGTTGCTCAGAATGCTTTCGACTCATGCCTTTAGAATGGGGAGCAAATGAGAACCAGTTTGCTTGGAGATTGCCCAACTAAATTCCCTCTGTCCAGACCCATTGGAGGAGTTTGATTCAAGCTTGTGGATCTATACTTGGCAAAAAATCCATAGCTACAAGGGAGAGGGTACTTGGAGGAGAGGAATAATGCACAAACCTTCATCCTAATACACTGTGAAGTGAAATTCCTGAGTAATGCTGGGAGGAGTCAGGAACTGAAGCAAACGTTCTAGTGAACTGATCTTAATATAATGTCGTTATTAGCTTGCCTAGAATCCACAATTTGTCAAATTACAGAACAGCACAGACCCTCCGGCCCTCGATGTTGTGCTGACCTACATATTCCTACCAAAAAGTACTAAACCCTTCCATAACCCTCTATTTTTCTTTCATCCATGTGTTTCTCTTAAATGCCACTAATATTTCAGCCTCCACCCCAACCCAAGGCAAGGAATTCGAGGCACCCACAACTCTGTGTGGGAAAAAAACTGCCCCTTAATTTCCCTCATTTCACTTTGTACTCATGTCCTCTGGTGTTTGCTGATTCTGCCCTGGGAAAAAGGTGCTGGTTGTCCACCCTATCTATGCCTCTCATAAACTTGTAGACCTCAATCAAGTCTCATCTCATCCTTTTACGCTCCAAAATGAAAAGCCCTAGATTTGCTAAAGTTGACTTAATTTTCCAATCCAGGCAACATCCTGGTAAATCTCCTCTGCACCCACTCACCATAGCTTCCACATCCTTCCTACAGAAATGAATGCAAATTGTAGCTAAATTAATTAGAACCAAGAGGTAAAGTAATAGTTGGGTTCTATAATTTGCATAAACAATAAACTTTAGGAATGGATACTGTTAGAATTAGTTGACATCAATTCCAAATGTCCATAGAACACAATGATTTAATTACTCTTTTCCAAATCTTCCACACTCCCAGAAAAAGTAACATCTCACCAATGCACCCGATCATTACTTCAGCACAAATTAGGCGCACTTGCCTCTCCTGTACCGTGTGGGTGATATGATGTTTGATGACAGCCAGCCAAGTGGACAACACAGATGACCTTCCATAAGGTTACAAGTCATCAACATACCCTGTTGTCTAACTTCTGACAACGTCTTTTGTACTTTTTCAAACCGACCCTTTCTTCCACAGAGAGTGGCTCAGATGTGTTTGAGGGTAAGACTTTGCTTGGGGGGGTGGGGGGGCAGATGACAGTGACCTCTCAGCACCATTTGTTTCCTTGATGGAAGAGAACTCTATGCCCCAGTATTCTGCTCTCTCAGTCGAGGCTCAAAGCTCATCAGTCGTTGTTCACATTCTGTTTCTCAAGAAAAGCTGGGAGATGCTCCAAGCTTTCCGATTTATTGTACATGCATCACATACAACCCTAAGATTCTTTTTCCTGCAGGTGAGCCAGAATCACCACTTATTGATAGTGCAAAAAAAAAGCTGTACACATGTACACAAACAAAGAAATGTAAATGGAATACAGAGAGAAAAAAAAAAATCAACGAAATGCAAAAGTAAGAGCCCATGATTGAGTTTGTTGTTGAGTCGTCTGATGGTGGAGGGGAACAGCTCTTCCTGAACCTGGTGGGGCAAGTCTTGTGGTACTGATACCCATTTCCTGATGGCAGCAGGAAGAACACAGCATGTGCTGGGTGGTGTGGATCCTTGATAATTGCTGCTGCTCTCCGACAGCAGCGTTTCCCGTATGTGTCCTCGAAGGTGGGGAGGGTTTTGCCTGTGATGTTTTGGGCTGCGTCCACTACCTTTTGCAGGGCTTTATGCTTGGATCTCCCCAATACCTGATACGATGCAGCCGGTCAGCACAGTTTCCACTGCACACGTGTAAAAATTTGCCAGGGTTTCCAATTTCATAGAAAACCTTTGCAAATTTCTGAGGAAGTAGAGGCAATGGCATGCTTTCTTTACGATGCCATTAGTGCATTGGCTCCAGAAAAGATGGTCTGAGATAGCGACTCCCAAGGACGCCCAGAAAGCTCAGTCATTGCACACTACTGAAAGCAAGGCTGCAATTTCTCTAGGCTTGGTTAATCATTGACACAGGAAGTAGAACTCTCCCTGTAGTCCGAAGACACAATACAAGCCCTGGAGCGACTCTCCTGCGCTGGCGGCATTACCAAGGAAGTGATGCACTCTCAATGGTGCTGCCATTCACGTGTAGTATTTATCCAACGCTGGCAGTTCCTTCAAAAGATCCCACAGCACTATTGAAAACAAGGAGTGTTGTTACCTTATTTTTTAATCCAGGCCAACATTAAGCATTCAATCAGCATTTTTACTGAATTAGATTATTCAGTTAACAACATGTGGGCATTTAAGTGGGACCTTTCCTTGGTCTGCTAAGTTCTTACATCGCAACGGTCACTGCATTGTCTGTAACGTGCTTTAGGATGCCCCAAAAGAGGATGTGCCATGAAAACACATCAATTTTCTTTAAATTATACAAGTAAAAGGGAACAATCACCAGCTTCCAGAAAGCCTCAACTCCTTGATGGAGTTCAGTTCTCCTTTTCTTTAAAGATTAGCTACTCGTCTGGAATTAGTTCTAGTTTTACTTTGAATATTTTCTCCATTGATTTCTGAGAATGTGACGAACCAGATAACTCATGTGCTTTATTCAGGAGTTAAAAGCTTAAATTGTTTAGCTTTAGAATGTGAACTGGGAAGGGATGGATTTGGATTCCCGCTCACAGAGCCTTGCAAGCAGTGCTGACTCCAGAGTTAATGGTCAACCGTCACACCCACATCCTGTTCCTTTCCACCTTTGATAATGCACATCCATTCATTGTTTGCAGGCTTCTTGCTTCCTGCTGCACTATACATTACCCAGCACTTCACTTCAAACCCAACCGCATTTCCTCCTCCTGCCACTAAATCACAATTTCTGCAGCATCGGGAGTGTCGGAAAGGATGCCATTTGGCATCAACGGGCTGGATCTTACAGTGAACTGCTGTGCCAGAGAGAGGGGAGAGGCCTGGTCTGTTTCGGTGCACCAGGACTCCCTTTCGGAGATGGGTGTGAGTAATTGAGTAGTTTAGCTAGGCCACATTCTGGTGGAGTACCACTGATTCCCGCAGCTCTGGATCTAGCCAAGTTTGTCTGCTTACACCAGGGATCTGCTCTCAGAACCCACACTGCATGCAGGCTGAAAACACTCACAAATTAAATTTAAATCAAAATTAAAAACAAAATTATTCTTAAAATTTAAACAGACAGCACAGTAACAGACCACTTTGGCCCACAAGCCCATGCCACCCAATGAACCGACACTCCCTGGTACATTTCAAACAGTGGGAGTAAACTGGAGCCCCTGGGAAAAACCTACGCAGACATGGTGAAAATGTAGAAACTCCATAGACAACACAGGATTCGAACTCTGGTTGCGATTGCTGGTGCTGGAACAGCGTTGTGCTAACTGCTATGCCAACTGTGCCACCCTAAGGAATTGTATGAACAACACCTCATCTTCAGTCTGGATACCCCTCAACCAGATGACGTTAATATCAACTGCTCCGGTTTCTGGTAGTAATATTTCCACCACCCCCCCCACCCCCCTCATCTTCCCTCTTTTCTCCAGCTACATCTGTCTGTATCTCTCTCTCTCCCTCCCCCCTCCTTTTGCCTGTCTCCTTTCACAGAGCTGAAATCAATTCTCACCATATCCTATCCAATTAACACCTTTTGGTGTTGGCTTGGACTCCTCCCCCTCCTATTCCTCCCCAGCCTTTCATTCAGATGCATACACTCATGCCTTTAGGAAGGGCTCAGGGCAACGTTTGAAAAGCCCATCCTACCCCTGGCCCACTGTGGGGTACATAATCCTGGCTGCTGTTTGTTAAATAATAAATGTGCACCATTTCACCAAGTTTAAGAAAGATAGCAACTTGTGGGAAAATATTTCCCATGAACAAAACCTGCTTTCAATCCCTGTATTACTGGTTGACTATAGAGCCTGCAAAAAAAAAAAAGGAGCCAGATATACTGGGCAGATCCACTCTCCATACCAGTTTTAGCACATGATTTAAATGTAGACATACAGCATGATAACAGGCCATTTCAGCCCACGAGTCCATGCCGCCCACTTTATACCCAATTAACCTACACACCCCCCCCCCCCATATGTTTTAAATGGTGGGAGGAATCCGGAACCCCTGGGGAAAACCCACACAGACATGGGGAGAACGTACTCCTCCTTACAGTTGGCGCAGGATTCAAACCACGGTCCCAATCGCTAGCGCTGTAACAGTGTTACACTAACCGCACCACCCAATCAGTGCCAGCCATTCTCAACAAGGGCCCTTCAGACCCCAAGGGGCCACAGCACATTTAAAACAAAGAAAGCTTTGTTTTCTTTTCACCTCACACAACAAATATTTTTATGTAGTTCAAAAATCAGAATTTATTGTCTGAACTGGTTATGGAATTTGTTACTTTGTGGCAGAATCACTGCAAACATTTCTATAAACTACATAAAAAGAGAAATTAGAGAAGCGTGCAATAAGGGAACAGCTGTCATCAAGGGAGACTTTAATTTACATATAGATTGGACTAGCCAAATTAGTAAAAATACTGAGGAGGAGGAATTCCTTGAATGTTTCTTTTTTTTTTCTTTGGCTTGGCTTCGCGGACGAAGATTTATGGAGGGGGTAAAAGGTCCACGTCAGCTGCAGGCTCGTTTGTGGCTGACAAGTCCGATGCGGGACAGGCAGACACGATTGCAGCGGTTGCAGGGGAAAATTGGTGGGTTGGGGTTGGGTGTTGGGTTTTTCCTCCTTTGCCTTTTGTCAGTGAGGTAGGCTCTGCGGTCTTCTTCAAAGGAGGTTGCTGCCCGCCAAACTGTGAGGCGCCAAGATGCACGGTTTGAGGCGATATCAGCCCACTGGCGGTGGTCAATGTGGCAGGCACCAAGAGATTTCTTTAGGCAGTCCATGTACCTTTTCTTTGGTGCACCTCTGTCACGGTGGCCAGTGGAGAGCTCGCCATATAACACGATCTTGGGAAGGCGATGGTCCTCCATTCTGGAGACGTGACCCATCCAGCGCAGCTGGATCTTCAGCAGTGTGGACTCGATGCTGTCGACCTCTGCCATCTCGAGTACTTCGACGTTAGGGATGTAAGCGCTCCAATGGATGTTGAGGATGGAGCGGAGACAACGCTGGTGGAAGCGTTCTAGGAGCCGTAGGTGGTGCCGGTAGAGGACCCATGATTCGGAGCCGAACAGGAGTGTGGGTATGACAACGGCTCTGTATATGCTTATCTTTGTGAGGTTTTTCAGTTGGTTGTTTTTCCAGACTCTTTTGTGTAGTCTTCCAAAGGCGCTATTTGCCTTGGCGAGTCTGTTGTCTATCTCATTGTCGATCCTTGCATCTGATGAAATGGTGCAGCCGAGATAGGTAAACTGGTTGACCGTTTTGAGTTTTGTGTGCCCGATGGAGATGTGGGGGGGCTGGTAATCATGGTGGGGAGCTGGCTGATGGAGGACCTCAGTTTTCTTCAGGCTGACTTCCAGGCCAAACATTTTGGCAGTTTCCGCAAAGCAGGACGTCAAGCGCTGAAGAGCTGGCTCTGAATGGGCAACTAAAGCGGCATCGTCTGCAAAGAGTAGTTCACGGACAAGTTTCTCTTGTGTCTTGGTGTGAGCTTGCAGGCGCCTCAGATTGAAGAGACTGCCATCCGTGCGGTACCGGATGTAAACAGCGTCTTCATTGTTGGGGTCTTTCATGGCTTGGTTCAGCATCATGCTGAAGAAGATTGAAAAGAGGGTTGGTGCCAGAACACAACCTTGCTTCACGCCATTGTTAATGGAGAATGTTTACAGGACGGTTATCTACACCAATAGGTGGTCGAGGAACCAACTCGGGAGCAGGCCATTTTAGACTGGGAATTATGCAATGAAAAGGTGCTAATCAGCAATCTTGTTGTGCGAGGCCCTTTGGGTAGGAGTGATCACAATATGATCGAATTCTCACTCGACATGGAGAGTGAAGAAATTAAAACTGAGACTAAGGTCCTGAATTTAAATAAAGGGAATTATGATGGTAAGAGACGGGAGTCGAGTAAGATTGATTGGGTGGTGTTTATGGGGGAGTTGACTGTGGATAGACAATGGAAAGCATTCACAGATCTAATGGAGAAATTGCAAAAATCGTTTATACCGGTTTGGCATAAAAATAAACCAAAAAAGGTGACTCAACCGTGGATGACAAGGGAAATTAGAGACAGCATTGGGTCCAAAGAGAGAGCATATCAATGGCCAAAAAAAGTACCGCAACTGAAGACTGGGAGCAGTTCAAGATGCACCAAAGAAGGACAAAGGGATTAATCAAGAGAGCAAAAATAAATATCGAAAGTAAGCTTGCGGCAAATATAAAAACCGACTGCAAAAGCTTTTATAAATATGTCAAGAGGAAAAGATTCGTGAAATCCAGAGTAGGTCCTTTGCAGTCGGAATCAGGGGAATATATAATGGGGAATAAGGAAATGGCAGACCAATTAAATTCTTACTTTAGTTCTGTTTTCACAAGAGAGGATACAAATAACCTCCCAAGGATGTTGGGAAACATAGACTAATGCAAGGGAGGAGTTGAAAGAAATCAGTATCTCTAAGGACATGGTCTTGGGGAAATTGAAGGCCGATAAATCCCAAGGGCCTGATAATCTACATACTAGGGTATTTAAGGAAGTGGACATTCAGATAGCAGATGCTCTAAGAATTATTTTCCAGAACTCGATAGACTCAGGATCAGTACCCATGGATTGGAGGGTAGCAAATGTCACCCCACTATTTAAAAAGGGGGGGAGGGGTAGAGAAAAAGCATGGAATTATAGGCCGGTGAGCCTTACATCAGTAGTGGGTAAAATGATGGAATCCATTATTAAGGATGTAATAGCGGAGCATATGACTAGCAGATTTACAAAAGGTAAATCTTGTTTGACAAATCTATTGGAATTCTTTGAGATGGTGACAGGTAAAATAGATGGGGGAGAGCCAGTGGATGTGGTGTACCTGGATTTCCAAAAGGCCTTCGATAAGGTCCCACATAAATGACTGGCATGCAAAATCAAGGCTCATAGGATTGGGGGCAAGGTATTGATGTGGATTGAGAACTAACTGGCAGATAGAAGACAGAGAATTGGGATAAACGGCTCATTTTGAGTGGCAGGCGGTGACCAGTGGGGTGCCATAGGGATCTATATTGGGTCCCCAGCTGTTCACAATTTACATTAATGATCTAGATGAGGGGATTGGATGTAAGCTCCAAATTTGCAGACGACACTAAGCTACGAGGGGTTGTGTGCACTGAAGAGGGGGTCTGGAAGCTCCAGTGTGATTTGGATAAATTGGGGGACTGGGCAGATACATGGCAAATGCACTACAATGTGGATAAATGTGAGGTTATCCACTTTGGTAATACAAACCGGAAGGCAGATTACTATTTGAATGGCAATAGATTAAGAGATGGGGAAGTGCAGAGAGACCTAGGGGTACTTGTACATCAGTCTCTGAAGGCGAGCATGCAGGTCCAGCAGGCGGTTAAAAAGGCAAATGGTATGTTGACCTTCATATCAAGAGGGTTTGAGTATAGGAACAAGGATACCTTACTGCAGCTGTACAGGGCCTTGGTGAGACCACACCTGGAGTATTGTGTGCAGTTTTGGTCACCTTATCTAAGGAAGGATGTTCTTGCAATGGAGGGAGTGCAGAGGCGATTCACCAGGCTGATCCCTGGAATGGTAGCAATGACTTATGAGGAAAGATTGCGCAAATTGGGATTGTACTCGCTGGAGTTTAGAAGATTGAGAGGGGATCTCATAGAGACATAAAATTCTGGCAGGACTGGACAGAATGGATGTGGAAGGGATGTTTCCAATGGTGTAGGAGTCCAGAACCCGGGGCCATGGTTCGAGGATAATAGGCAAACCATTTAGGACCGAGATGAGGAGCAATTTCTTTACCCAGAGGGTGGTGAATCTGTGGAATTCATTGCCACAGAGAGCAGTAGAGGCAGGTTCATTGAATACATTTAAGAGGGAATTAAATAAATTTCTTCAGTATAAGGGAATTAGGGGTTACGGAGAAAAGGCGGGGACGGGGTACTGAACTTTAAGATCAGCCATGATCTCGTTGAATGGCGGAGCAGGCTTGAAGGGCCGAATGACCTACTCCTACCCCTATCTTCTATGTTTCTATTTCAAAATAAATAAAATCAGTGCAAGTAAAAGATGAAGGAAGTGAGGTAGGGTCTGTGGTTCATTGTTCTGTTATTGTTAGGTAGTTGATGGGAGAGAAGTACAAAACTTGACTGCTTCACGTTGAAAGGGCTCCATTAACTTCAAACAAAGTCGTGGGAAGTGGGGGCATAGCAAGGTGATCTCTCCTGAACAGTCCCCGAAGCACGGCAGTGCACCAGGTAGTGACTGGTGGGGCGAGGGGACATTTACCAGGATTGCTGAATCAACTGTCAGGAAACACTAAAACTTGAATCAGGCCAGGGCAGGGGTATAATTAGGGGGAAATAGTGTGCACTTCATTTCCCAGTGCACCACAAACATCTTAAATACGAATTGGAAATTAACTAGTGCTTTCTACTCACTCAAGCACAACCTTGCGACCAGTGGCATAGCTAGAGGGGGAGCCACCACTCCCCCGAGCACTTTCTTCAAAAGTGGCATCTTTTCAACCGTTCCCTCATGCGATAAAAGTCGAACCTCTTTTTTTCCCCCATTGTTTGTTTTTTTTTTTGTTTTTTTTTTAAACTTTATTGCATGGCCTTAGAAGAACTTTCTGGATTCACTCATTAGTTTATTCAACCAACCTGAGACTATGTGCTCAATCCCCGGCATCTGGGGAACCAAAACTAACCGTGTAGCCATCACCTCCTCTCTGCCGCTGGATGATCCTGTGGAACCTCATCCTTTTCAGGTCACAACCCCTAGATAGATGCAAGTTTCGTACATAATGACTATTACTGAAACATGAAATTAAGGAACGTAGAATACAATTATGTACGTTATGGCTTGGTAATGAAATATTTTGCGTCATGTGCAAGAAACAAGCGTACATTTACACTTTGGCACCTGTACCCTGGCCAATGTACTTTCCTTGCTCTCCTACTGGTGGTTCAATCACCATTCTCCCGACTTTTGGTACTGTCGCTGTAAATTTTTTTCCGAGAAACAACGCCTTACAGAAACTATGAGTAGGAGGAAGAAGTTGCAAATAAAACTGTATTATGAATTTTAAACGATCTAGTATGCCTTTTTTTTTTTAAAATGCGCTCACTGCCCCTAACTTTAGAACCTGGCTACCCCACTGCTTGTAGCCTGGTTAGTTGGATGGAAAACCGATGAAATGGCAAAGCAAGATTACACATTACGTTTCCCCTAATGCCAAAACCTGGTCTGAACGTGGAAAAAATTGTTACAAGCTCAAATTTCTAAACATCATCTGCAAATTTAAGGTTCAAGGTTATTAATCCACAGAGTCCACACACATAAAACTCTGCTTCACCCCACTCGCACATCTCCTTCACACTTCATAGGCCCGGGGGGAAGGGGGGGTCATCCTCACTTAAACGTTAAAGCAATGTCATCAACTTAACAAGACTGCACTTAAATGATAAACCGATCCCCAGCAGCCTGCCTGAATCGGGAGCATTCAAGCATTCTTATTTCCACTGGGCTTTTTGTAGATCTTGCAAAAAGATGCAGGTATGCCAGTTCATGGAATCCAGTGTAATCTCTGCCATTCAAGAATGTGGGATCTGTGAAGTGCAGATCTGGAATAGGTCAGACTAGGCATGCCCTCTACTCCCAGAGACAGACAAAAAAAATACCCAAACACAAAAATGAAAACACAGCATTGCATGTTGAAACTTGCCAATCGGAATCTGAGCCAATGAACATTCAAATCCTGCAGCATTTGCAGAGTTCTTTAGGACATTCAAACTTCTTGATTGTGTATTTGCGTTGTTCTCGAGTGCGGCATCTCTGGAAATCACCTTTAAGAATTTATTGCCCGTGATTCACAGCTACATGCAGTGAGAGTGCCGACTGCACCCTTCACAGAACGACAGCAGAACGTCGTCAGGAGCAGGAATCAGCCTCTTGGCTTCAGGAGCAGGCTCCATCATTCAAGGTCAGCCATCCCTCAATATCCAAAAAAATTTAGTGATCTGTGGTTAGAAAGCTAAATCTCTGAGGACCTCCGCAGCCCTGCCTGATGGGGAACTCCAAAGAGTGGGCAACACAGTTAGCATAGCAGTGAACACGATGCTGTTACAGCGGCAGCGTCCCAGGTTCGAATCCCACGCTAAGGAGTTTGTACGTTCTCCGTGACCTGCATGGGTTTCCTCTGGGGGCTCCGGTTTCTTCCTGCCTTCCAAAACGTACAGGGTCATAGATTAATTTGGGTGTAATTGGGCAGCATGGGCTTAAATGGCCAGATTCCACCTCCCATGTTGTAAAAACACAACTCATCACAATTCTAATGATCTCCTACTTATTCTGCGAGTCCTGGTCCCAGGATTCCCAGTCAAGGGAAAGCATCCTCCTCACATCCAGCCTTCGAGCCCAGTGAGAAAATTAAAATATCTTTTCTCATTCTTCTAAACTCTGGAGAATAGAGTCCCTGTCAATTCAATTTCTCCTCGTACATCTCAAGAAACAGTCTGGTGAACCATGGTTTTAGAATCTGAGACAATATAGAAGAGAAATAGAGCCTTCTGCTCCAGTCTAAACCAACCATCACACCACCACTCCCTCCCCCCCCCAACATTCATCCAAATATATTCTCCCTACATTTCCATAAATCTCTCCAAGGTTCTACTGCTCACCCACATACTTGGAACAATTTACAGTAACCTACTGACCTGCACACCTTTGGCATGCACAGGAGTAACATTAAAAAAATCCACATGGTCACAGGCGAGTTAGTGCCGGAGGTCAGGATTGAACCTGGGTCTCTGTGAAGCAGCAGCTCTACCACTGCTTCTTTCCATGATGTCTTTTGTTTGGACAAGAACACAATGCCACAGTTACAGTCTCGGCAAAGTTCTTCATGAATACAGGAAGACAAAGACACCCAGGTCCCTTTGAACATCAGCCAAGTCATCACCATTAAAACACGTTCCAATCTGCTTCATGCAAAGTTAATGATGTCACATTTTAGCCCATTTACTATGTTCTCACCTATCCACTTGAAGCCCTTTGCACCCTCCTCCCAATCCCACCTAGTTTAGTTTCATCAGCAAAGAATGGGATAAAGTATTAGAGTCTGGGACTGGCTTCTCTGGAATTTAGAAGAATAAGAGGGGATCTTATAGAAACACACAAAATTTATGAAAGGCATAGATAGATGGAGGCAAGTTATTTCTATTGGTGGGGGACACCAGAACTAGGGAGGCATAGCTTCAAGATGGAGGGAAGTAGATTTAGGACAGAGGGCGGCGAATCCGTGGAATTCGCTGCCAATTGAAGCAGTGGAGGGGACCTCAGTAAATATATTTAAGGCAACGTAGTAGGGGAATTAGGGGAAGGCAAGTCGGTGGAGAGGAGCCCATCATCAGATCAGCCGTGATCTCATTGAATGGCGGAGCAAGCTCGACGGGCCGAAATGCCAACTCCTGCTCCTATTTCTTATGTTCTAACAGGGATGGGCAACCTTTTAATTTAGACATGCAGCACAGTAACAGGCCATTTTGGCTCACGAGTATGTATTGGGGGTGTAGGTTAATTGAGCGGCACTCGTGAGCCGAAATGGCCTGTTACCATGCTGTATGTTTAAATTAAAAAGTTGCCTACTCCAAACTAATAGAACATTTTGGCCCTTTTATCAAATCTCTGATGATGGAACCTCAAGAAACAATCTTTGCACAATGTCTCCTGGTGCATTCTGCCAACTTGAGAAAGACTATTACCCTACTCTTTGGTTAACTGAAGAAAAATAATTCTCAGTCCACAGTAATACATTGCATTGACCCCATTTTAACCAAGGCAACACTAAACAGGTTATTGGATGGTGGGGAGATTACACCAGAAAATAAGACTAAGCATCAGTAACTTCAAACAGCACTTTCACACAGCAAGGTGTAACAGAGCATGATACAACGTTACAAACATCAACAATATTTAACGTTTCAAATGCCCAGAGCAATGCTCTCAATCAGATCTGATATCAAATCAAAAAACCAGGTTAATCCAAGGCATGGCAATAACTTCACCTTAACTCTGGGTGTGGGCGTCAGTGCTCACACTACCAGCAAGCCGTTTACTGGCTTCTGGTGGTACCTATCCACCTGCACCAAATACCAGTCAGATGAGGCACAGTATTGCACTGCAAGGTGTTGCGAATGTAACTCTCCAATTTGGACACCGTTCTCATCATCAAAAGTGGCGTTGAGATCAGAACGGAACAGGAGTCATAAATAAACTGCAGGTTAACAAACCCACTCTGTTATTATGTAGGTGGATTGCAGCGCAGAATGTAATTAAGGTACAAAGAGAGAAAAAAAATCAAAGTACTATTTATCAAATAGAATTAAAGTGTGACAAGCGAATAGCTTCACCCTACTAGGTTCCGTCCCTGCTCACAGTTCCAAACCCAGTGCCCCCCCAGAATTGCTGTCACTTCACTCAGTGGCTCGTGGATAAATAACAGGGGGAGCAGCAAGACATCTCTTTTATTTCATTACAGGAAGGGTGTAGAAGCTATGGAGATGGTGCAGAGGAAACTGACCAAGATGTTGTCTGGATTGGAAAATAAGTCTTATGAGGCAAGGTTAACAGAGTGAAGAAGGACGAGAGGAGACTTAACAGATTACAAGATTATGGGAAGCACTTTTTTTTTCCTCAGGGCAGGAATAGCAAACACCAAGGGACAAAGTGAAGGAGGGTATTTAGGGGGAATATCAGGGGTGTTTTTTTAAATGCAGAGTTGTGGGTGTCTGGAATGCCTTGGCTGGGGTGCTGGTGGAGGCTGAAATATTAGGGGCATTTAAGAAACTCTTAGATAGGTACATGGATTGAAGAAAAATAGAGGATTACAGAGTAGGGAGAGTTTAGTATTTTTTTTTAAAAGGATATATGGGTCGGCACAACATCGAAGGGACTGTACTGTGCTGTAAGTTCCATCCATCTCATGTCAGTTCTGATTTTTGTTTAAAAAGATGTGTGAAGAATTGCAGTTTCTTCTCACTGACATTCCTGATCACCAGCCACAAACCAGTGCCAGGAATATCCAGCCAGCCACCGCTCTTGGAGAATTTCTCCCAGCAATTAACCGCAAATCCCTCTGGACAGCAACCCACAGATTCATCTCGGTAGCTTCTTTTAGAATGTCTTCAGATTATTTGGGGGTGGGGTGTGGGATTTGAGCAGAACTGTAAAAACCATGGCCAAGTGGCCTGCAAGAAGGTGGCGTTGAGCTAAGTCAGACCTGCAAGTGCCATTGGGGTCGATGTTACAGGATTGAGACCAAATGACGATGAAAGATTGAGGGATTTTCGGAATGATTTGGTTGAGTAACTGCAAAGAATCACAAAACTGTACCCATTGCAGCAACAGTGCATGTAAAGCGAAGGTGACAGGATATTACTCTCAGGTGACCAGATTACTGATGGTGTACCTTCCACTCTGAACGGAGAAAGAGTTTGCAGAGATGTCCCAGGTGAGATCAAGACAAAACGGTTGGATGAGATGTCCAAGAGTGGGAAAAGAGAAGGCGTAGTTTAGAGCAGAGCTGGGTGGGGCAGGGGGGGTGTGGAGAGGCTACTTTGGTCTACATGCTATACAGTGAGCACAGCAAGCTGCCCACTGGGATGGAGGGACCACTCGCATGTGGAAATTGAGTCGACAAGACCTCTATTCTTTAGCATTTGCCAGGATAAGAAGTCATCCCATTGAAATATACAAACCACTCAGCAAGCTTGCCAGGATAGATAACAATATTCCTTTGGCTGAACAGCAGAGAACTATGTGTCACAGTCTCAGGATAAGGATTGAGACATTGAGAGAGCTATTCCTGCAGAGAGTGGTGAATTCATGGAATGCTCTCCCCTTGGGCTTGTGGTAACTTAGTCATTGATTCTGGACATCAGAGGAATAACTCAGGTTGAAGTCAAAGCAAATTAACCCTTTGGACTCCAGGTCCATTTTCAATCACTGGTTTTTATGCCCAACCACCAAATGATTCGTACTGTGGTTTACCATTGACTCAGTTCAGGGATGCCAAACCAGAGCATGTACTCCATCTGTGTCCCTGCTTTCCAGGACTACTTTTATGCCCATCCACCAGATGGGTCATACACTGGTGTTTACCCATGGACCCAGTCCCAAACACACATTATGAAAGGCTAGAAATGGCTGGAGTCCAAAGGGTTAATAGCAGGCAACTTCGGTGGCCTATTCCACTAAGTATTTCTTATGTCTTATCTAAAAAAATCATATCATGTACATTGTAGACGTACCAAAATTCTTACTTGCAACAGCCAAACAGGTACAATGAAAATAAAAATGCAGAAAGAAATAATAAATATTCAGTGACTAAAGTGCAAGAGAAGTAAGTAGTGTTAACAATACTGCGGACTGTCCTTTATCTAGTGTGGGAGTTGGGGTAGTAAGGAGAGGATCAAGAGCCTGATAGCTATTAGGGGAAATAAACTTCTTAAACCTAGGTGCCGTCCTCAGGCTTCTGCACCTTCCCCAAGGTAGTAGCCAGAAGGGTGAGTGACCAAGGTGATGGCAATCCTTTCGGATAACTGACATGCAAATCCACCAAGATTACGAAGACAACCTTAACCATACCTAGTGAATACAGGCAGAATTATCCCTGGGCAGTAATACACGATGTGTTCATGATACAACCCTGGGCCTGGGGAAGCAAAACGTTAGAGGTTTGAGCAAGCTGGTGACTTGAGAAACGAACAGTCAACTATTTGGTTAGGGGAAACCTCCTTCCCAGCTCAGCCCATTCCCTCTGGAGTTCCCGTTAAACTCATAATAGAACATTACAGCACAGAAAGTAGGCCATTCTAGTCTGTGCAGAACTATTATTCAGACCAGTCCCACTGTCCTGCACCCAGACAATAGCCCTCCCATCCCTGTACCTGTCCAAATTTTTCTTCTATGTGAAAACTGCACCCATATTCACCACTTCCACACTCCCACTACTCGCTGAGTGGAGAAGTTCTCCCCCGGTTTTACCCATGTCCTCTGGTTTGTATCTCACTTCCCCTCAGTAGAAACAGCTTATCTACATTTACTCTCATAATACCTCTATCAATTCTCCCATCATTCTTCTACGCTCCAGGGAATAAAGTCCTAACCTGTTTAACCTTTCCCTGAACCTCGGTTCCTGAGGTTCCTAATAAATCTCTGCACTCTTTCAATCTTATTGATATCTTTCCTATAGTTAGGTGACCAAACCTCCACTCAAGTACTCCTGACGTGGCCTCACCAATGTCTTGTACAACTTTACCATAAGATCTCAAGTGAGACCCAGAACGTTCTCCCCGCCGACGCTCGCTCCCTCCCTCCCTCCAGGTTGTCACCACAAGAGCTCTCACCCAAAACGATGCAGAGTATGTCCAGGAAGATCAACAACCTTCGCCCCCGCGGAGCCTCCCGTGCTCCCGCCTCATCGTCTCCAACGTCGGGCTCCGAATCGCAGGCATCGCCGTGGTCCGGGATGCGGACGATGGCTGCGGTGGGAGTATAACTCTGGTCCGCTTTGCACTTGGACATGGCCGGTAGCGCTGGCTTCCCCGTTAGTTCACTCTGCAGATATCCCCAACTTCTCAAACAGGACAACAACAAAAACTTGCCAGGAATACACACACCAGCACTCCTCCGCCTTAATATTTGTGCTCAAAGCTGGAGCTCAGTTTAAAAGGAACGCTGCAACGTCCATGTTTTCGACAACTGCAGAAAGTTTTGAAAAAGTTTGGAAAACTTTCAAAGTTCTTCCTCGAAGGCGGCTTGCAACCCCAACCACACTGTTCACTGCCTCTTTATCCGTGGTTACCTGATGAATTGACTTACGAGGCGGAGTCACTGTTGGGAGATCGTCCCGGAGGCGGAGTGAGGGGAGAAGGGAGGCATCTTCCTGATTGACAGGCGGGAAAATTGGAAGGGGAGGGGAACGGAACTTTGAAACTCCAGCCTCCTTCTGCGCAGGAGTTCGGAGCCGGGGCTCGGCGCGATTCGTCGGACGCTCGGGGACTTCAGCGGGCTGAGTGAGGTTCACCTACCACAGCCCGAGAACAAGCCCTCCCATCCCCCTTTCCCAGCTGCATCCATTGCACTCACCCTCAAGGCCCTTCTAGTCTGTGCAGAACTATTATTCAGACCAGTCTTGTGATTAGTGTCTGGGCTTCATGGCGTTAGGAACTGTGGTTGTTTTGAAGACTTGGGGACGGTCCTAAGGCTCTAGGTAAATGGAGACAAACATTGGAACTGCGGTTGATTGGTTCACAAGCCTCCTTGGAACACGCACCCAGGTTGCCAGGATTTTCTCATCCCCTGGTGGTGAATCTCTGGAATTCTCTTGTTCCAGAGAAGGGATCATTGAAAGGTGGAGCCAGGTAAAACATTTGAGGGATTAAGGGTGATGGGGAATTGGCACAGAAGTCAAATTCACCATACATCAAGGTTAGGACAGGCTTGAATGGCCGAGTGGCCTCCTGGTCCTATCTCCTTCTGTAGATCAACCTAATTGTCAACCATTGTGCCCCATCTCTGAACTCATCACTTCTAGTCATCTGCCTAGCAGCGCAGTTAACGTAGCGGTTAGTACAACACTAGGACCTTTCAAAGTTCCGTGTAAAATGGGGTTAACTGGGCAATTTGCCTGGTTAGCACCCCAGATATGTAGCAGTTTAAAAGAGGTTACGGTTGCAGCCCCAGTGAATGGGACCGGGGTTTGAATCCTGATTGTTTGTAAGGAGTTTGTATGTTCTCCCTGTCTCTGCGTGGGTTTTCTCCGGGGGCTCTGGTTTCCTTTCACCATTCAAAGCGTACCAGAGGTTGTAGGTCAGTGGTTTTCAAATGGCCCCCTAAACTCACAGTCCATCTTAAGCAATCCCTATGCCATGTTTTCTGTGATAAGTAAGGGATTGCTTAAGGTGGTATGTGGGTGGAAAGAAAAAGTTTGAAAACCACTGTTTTAATCGTACCTAATAGACTCGTTATGTGCATGGTTTCATAACTCCAAAGAAATGGGCCAATGTCATTTTTTTCTCAAGCAAAATATTTCCGTAACAATTGGGTCTAGAGCAGCAATTCTCAATCTTCCCTTCCCACTCACATACCACCTTAAGCAATCCTTTACTTATCACAGAGCACCGATGGCGTAGAGATTACTTAAAGTGGTGTGAGAGTGGAAAAAAAAGGTTAAGAACCACTAATCTATTGCATAGAGATTGCTTAAGGTGGAATATGAGTTTAGGGGGCAGCTTGAAAACAACTTTTTGTAGATCAATTGGGTGTAATCGGGCTGAATGGGCTCATGGGCCAGAAGAGCCTGTAACCATGCTGTATGTCTAAATTTACAACCTCCAAATTCTTGTTTCCTAACCCCAACACTGCCTGTTTTTACCCCCTACCTAAGATCCACAAATCCAATTGTCAAGGCCCTCCCATTGTGTCCGTGTGCTCCCGCCCCACCAAATTGTATCCTATGGATGCTGTGAGGCAGCTGAGTTCCTCCAGCATTTCTGTGTGTTTTTACTACAATCACAGCATCTGCAGACTTTTGTGTTTCACCCTGTCAGTTGGAGACCCCCTGTTGGGCTTGTCTAAGATAGTCGTTGTGTCACGGTAATCAGCGTTTGAAATGTCAAGGCGTTGAATGTTTCAGACCATGTGCTGATCATTGGATGGGGATTTGATGGTTAGCAGGCATGAGGTGGGCCGAAGGGCCTGTTTCTGTGCTGTGTGATTCTATGATGTCAATAGGCACTCCGGTTCAATGAGTCAGCGTCACCAACCAAACACCCAGACAGTCTCATCCTGCATGGTTCTATAGAACACTACAGCACAGAAACATACCCTTTGGCCCTTCTAGTTTATCCAAACTATTTTCCTGCCTAGTTCCTCTGACCTGCACGCAGTCCATAGCCTTCCATACCTCTCCTATCCATATTCATGTCCAAATTCTTTTCAATGTTAAAATTAACCCCGCGTTCACTACCTGTGTGTGAAGAAGTTCCCCTCATGTTCCCCCTAAGCCTTCCCCCTTTCACTCTTAACCCATGTCCTCTGGTTTGAACCTCACCTACCCTCAGTGGAAAAAGCCGACCTACATTTACTCTGTCTATAACCATCATAATTTTAAATATCAAATCTCCCTTCATTCTTCTACACTCTAGGGAATAAAATCCTAACCTTCTTAACCTTTCCCTGTAACTCAGTCCTTGAAGTCTGGGCAACATCCTAGTAAATCTGCATTACCTTCATCAATTGGATATATTTCCTGCAGTTAGGTGAACAAACTACACACAATACTCCAAATTTGGCCTCACAACTTTACAACTTTATACAACTTTACCATAACATCCCAACTCCTATTTCCACTTTATTTCCAATCAGAGAGCAAAAGAACATGGAAACAAGCCCTTCAGCCCCACTCATTAATGCTGTCCATGACATTTATCTGATCTGGTCTTAGTTTCCTGCATTTGGTGGGTGAACTTCCTCCCGGATAAAATATTTCAGTGGCAACTCATACAGTGACACATACACATTAAAATCCCTATGACTGAGCAAGACAAAGGTCCAAGGTTATTGAAGTCTCAGACTACAAGTTGTGGGCTGTTCCTAATGGGGATTTGGCCTGTGAGGTTTTGCCATAAACTTTTAATGCTATCTGCTTCAGAAAAGCACGCTACTATAAATCTTTAATTAATCTTTGATTTCAAGCATGTCTCTGTCTGAAGATTTGGTCACAGTTGGTCAAGTTTATTGTCATCTGATTGCACAAGTACAACCTGATGAAACCGTGTTCTCCGGTCCTCGGTGCAAAACATGCAGACACACAACCAGACATAACACTCACACAGACAAACGATACATATACAGGAAAAGTATTTCATCTATACAAAGAAATAAATATGGTTTAGTGAATACGAGAGTCTCGGAGGGTCAGTGTGAGCAGTTCCTTTGGTCGTTCAGCGTTCTCACTCCCTGTGGGAAGAAGCTATCTCTCAGTCTGGTGGAGCTGGCTCTGATCTTTTTCCCAATGGGAGCAGATGAAAGATGCTGAGTGCGTAGTAATTACACTTTCAAAATTCTCATTCCCATTTTCATTTTGTGCAGGTCTAAAATCGTACCTGACAAAGGGCCCAGGCCTGAAATGCCAGAGCTTCCTATAGATGTTGCATGACCTGCTGAGTTTCTCCAGCACATTTGTGTGCTGCTATACAATCACAGTCTGCAGAATTTTATATTTCCTATAGTTCCCAGGACCCAATTTCATTCTATTTGAAATTGCAATGCAAAATAAGAAATCAAACATGGGGTTCAACTATCCACACAAATAAGAACTTTAAAGCAAAATACTGCAGATGCTGGAAAGCTAAAATAAAACAAAGTATTGGAAATACTCAGCAGGTCAGACAGGCCCTGTGGAGAGAGGTACTGTTAATGGATCAGTCTGATGACCTTTCAATGCTTGAAGGTGGCATGGTTTACAAACTGCCCCCCCTCAACTCACATTCCAACTTAAGCAATCCCCATGCCACAAGGTTGAGAATCACTGCTCTAGACCCAATTGTTACCGAAATATTTTGCTTGAGAATAATTGTCATTGACCCATATCCTGTGGAGTTATGAAACCGTGCACATAACGAGTCAATTAGGCATCTATGGCATAGGGATTACTGAAGGTGGGATGTGAGTTTAGGGGGGAGGTTTAAAAGCCACTGGCATAGCGGTTAACTCAACACTCTTACAGCAGCACGACCAGGTCCGGGATTCAAATCCCGTGCTGTCTGTAAGGAGTTTGTACATTCTCCCATGACTGCTTGGTTTTTTTCCCCAGGGGCTCTGACATCCTCTGCCTCTTTCTTGAAGAAGGGCTCAGACCCAAAAAGTCTTTGTCTCCCATGGACACTGTGAGACCGGCTGAGCTCCTCCAGCATTTCGGTGTGTTTTTACTACAATCACAGCGTCTGCAGACTTTCGTGTTTCACTCGTCCCACCCTTCAAAATTTACCGGGGGCTGTAGGTCAGTTGGGTGTAATTGGGCGGCGCTGACTTCAGGGCTGAAAGGACCTGTAACCGTGGCTGTATGTCTACATTTAAAATTATGAAAGGAAAATAGCTACAAAGTAGGGCATAAAAGCTCCAAACCACCTGTCCACACAATTGAATCATTATCTTGTGACTATGAATATGTACCTTTCTTTATCTATATCTTTTACTCTCATGGCATAAAGTGTAAATTAATATTTTTTGGTTGCCAGTGTATTTTACGCGCCTGTGCAGCAACAGGAAGGAATATTTTGCATGTGTACATTGTACTGATGTATATAAGTAAGTTCTCATCATCAACATGCTGATGTGATCTTGGCCTCAGGTCCTTCCGGTTCCCCACAACCCTTCATTCAAAAGTTCATCCGTAGTGGCCATAAAGTGACTCAGCCTTGGATTTCTCTGCTCTAGAATTCCCTCCAGAGGAGAAAATACTAAAGATTCACCACCCGCTGAGAGAACAAAGTTCTTCTTTGCTCCTGCCTTAGTTCCTCATGACCTGTTGAGCACTTTGTGTTTCCCCAACAATTATTGGTCGTCCTTCGGTTCGAAGAAGACACTAAAAAAAATTCTCCCCACATTCCTGTCACCTTCACCCTTCCCCCCTCCGCCCACCCGATTCTTTCACTCACTCCCATGTTGGAGGGAAATCTAGAGCACCCCATGGTAAACCCATATGATAATAAAAACATAGAAATGCTGGAGGAACCTGGCTCTCGCACCATCCGTGGGAGGTAGAGATATATAACCGGCATTTTTGTCCTGAGTCCTCCTTCATGAATAGAAAGCAGGCAGGTGCCTGAATTAAAAGGCTGGAGAAAGGGGAAGAATGGGCAGGGAGAGGGCATACAGGCACTCCCCTACTTACGGTGGTCTGGCTTACGGTTTTTTGAAGTTTCGATGGTTCAAATCCGTACTTTCAATTTTGAATTCAATCTGTTCACGCGCTTGTGATATGTGGCACACTGCTCTCTCGCGATGCTGGGCAATGGCAGCACCGTGCGAGAATATCGTACAGCAGGCTCTCTTGCGATGTTGACTCCTGATGTAATGAAGCCCAAACACTAATCACAAGGTTTAAAAACATACACCTTGAGGGTGACTGCAGGCACCTGGGAGGAAGCCCACAGGGTGAATGTACAAATTCCTCACAGACAGCACCAGATTCGAACTTGGATCACTGGCACTGTAGTAGCATTTACACTAACCATGACCCTTTGAAAGACTACATAGTGTTGATGTTCAAAGGGACCTGGGTATTCTTCGACGCAAATTTCTGAGGGCCAACCTGCTGCTACATCAAAAAGCAATTTAGTTTCAATGATGTATTGGCCTTTATTACAAGATGATTTGATTACAGGAGTACAGATATCTTACTGCATTTGAACATGTAAGTCTAATTCAGAGTGATTGAAGTAAAAACAACGCTGGAGAAACTCAGCAGGTCAACAGCGTAATTTATATATAACAAAGATGGATGACCAACGTTTTTGGGACTGAGCCCTTCATCAAGGTATGAGGAAAATGTAGGCAGGTGCCAGAACAAAATGGTGGGGAGAGGGGCAGGGGAGGAGCACAGGCCCACAGGTAATAGGTGGAGAAGGGAGGGAGGGCACACCAACAAACGGGGCGGGGGCGGGGGCGGGGGTGACGGCTCTGTGAATGGAGAGGGAAGGGGGTGGAGAGCTGGAGGAAAGAAAACAAAGGGAAGAGAAGGAGAACGGGGAGCGGGCTTGCAGAAACCGGAGAGGTCGACGTTAATGCCATCTGGTTGGAGAGTGGCCAGACAGAAAATAAGGTTTTGCTCCTCCAATATATATGTCGGTGTGGGAGTAGGGCGCAGAATTGAAATGGTTGGTCACTGAGAGATCCCTGTCATTTGTATGGTCAGAGTGAAGTCTCAGTGAGACTGCACCTGGATATTGCATACAGTTGGGGTCTCTTTAGAGTCAAGAGTTTTACAGCCTGGGAACAGCTCATACTGTCCTCTGCTCTAAACCTTTCCCATCCATCTACCTGCTTGTCTTTTGAACATTGCAATTCTCTTCGCCTCTGCTAGTCCCTTCGGCTGCTCCGCCATACACCCTTCCCACTATGTGGGAAAGCTAACCCTCAGGCCCCTTTTAAATCTTTTCCCTCCCTCCTTAATCGATGCCTTCTTGTTTCACACTCCTCTTCCCTTGGAAAATAACTCTTTCCCAGCCTATCCAGCCTCTCGTTATCCCCTCATAACATCTTACTTGTCAGGAAGGCACAACAGCGACGTCAACCTTCTACAGGAGCTCTGTCAACAGCATCCTGGACGGCTGCATCACAGTGCGGTACTCTTGCTGCTGAAGTCAATCCACAGGACCATAAGATTGGCAGAGAGGATCGCTGGCATCTCCCCCCCACCCCCCCAATCAATCGACATGATTTACTACGATCGTTGTCTGAAGAGGGCACACAAAATCATTGAGGACTCCTTCCACCCTGTACACAGCATCTTTCAGCTACTCCCTTTGGGGAAGAGATACAGGAGGATCAGAGCCAGCACCACCAAGCTGAGGAACAGCTTCTTCCCACAGGAGGGGAGAATGCTGAATGACCAAAGAACCATCCGAGACTCTCATATTAATTAAAGAACATTTATTTATTTACTTGTGTATATGAATATTGCCATGCACGTGTATTTGTCTGTATGTCTGGTTGTGTGTCTGCGTGTTTTGCACCGAGGACCAGAGGATGCTGTTTCGTCAGGTTGTACTTGTGCAATCGGATGATCATTAAGTTGAACCAGTGTATAGCATGTGTAACATGCATAATGTAAGGGTATAGCACATATGTAGCATGCACATGTGACACACAGGAAGTTCCGCACTGAGCCACATAGACTATAGGACACTGCATATAACTACATGAACACGCTGAAAACTCCAGAGGGTCGTTAACTTGGCCTGAGACATCGGTACAGGAGCCTAAAGTCGTCCACTCAATGGCACAGGGACAGCTTCTTCCCCTCCGCCATCAGATTCCTGAATGATCAAAGATCTACAGACATGGCCTCACTTTTCGTGCACCCTTATTTTAAAATATTTATTGTTGTAAGATGGTTATAATATGAATGTTTGCTCTGTGACGCTGCTGGAAAACACCGAATTTCATGACTTGTTCATGACAATAAATCCTGAGCTGGATCTGATTCTGAAGAGTAAGGGTGGAAAGACAGAGGTTAACCCTGGAACCTCAAGTGCTTTATAATTGGCATAAGGGCTCCGTCTACTGGTCGTGGTGTGTCGGTGCATGTGGGGTACCTGCATTTTATCTGCCCTCAGTACCCATCGAAATCAGAACCAGAATTTATTGCCATGAACATGTCACAAAACATGTTGTTTTGCGGCAGCGTCACAGTGTAAACATTTCTATAAACCTCCTTACAAAATAAATAAAAATAGTGCAAGAAAAACTCAAAGTAAGACAGGGTCTGTGGTTCAATGATCATTCGGGAATCTGATGGTGGAGGGGAAGACACTGTCTTTGTGCCACGGGGTGCTTGTCTTCAAGCTCCTGTATCTTTTCTCTAATGGTAGCAGAGTGAAGAGGGCATGGCCTGGCTGATGGGGTGTGGAGGATCTTTGAGGATAGAGGCTGCTTTTTCAAGACACCGCCTCCTGTGGGTGTCCTCACAGGCCGAGTTAACAATCCTCTGGAGTTTATTCTTCTCCTGAGCGTTGGGAGCATCATACCAGGCAGTGATGCAACCAGCCAGAATGCTCTGCACGGTACACCTGTAGAAGTTTACTTCAGTGACTGACCGAATCTCCTCAGACAACTTACAAAATAGAGCCGCTGGCATCAACATGGAAGCTCCAGGACAAATCCTTAGAGATGTTGACACCCAGAAATTTGAAGTTCTTGACTCCTTGATCAGGTAACATCTTCAACAGAGAAACAGTTAACATTTTGGATGGAAAATGGAGTATTGGTGGGCAGGACTATGGAATATGGAATATATTGGAGGTGGAACGAGCTGCCAGCCTTAGTGGTGAATGTAGGCCCAATTTCAACAGTTAAGAATAATTTGGACAGGTACGTGGATGAGAGAGGTATGGAGGGCTATGGACTGGGTGCAGGTCAGTTGGACTAGACATAAAAATGGTTCGGCACAGACTAGTTGGGCCGAAGAACTTGTTTTCTGCACTGCAATGTTTTATGGTTCTAAGGCTGGGCACTGGGGCCGAGTATGAAAATGGATCAGCTCATGATTGAATAGTGGAGCAGACTTTATGGGCTGAATGGCCTATTTTTTATGGTTTCTTGTGTCTCCACAACAAATAAATATATGGCGATACATGCAGTTGCACAGGGATGCATGTACAACTACGCTCATACAGGGTAGTCTAGGGGCACAGAAACAATTAAAATCAAGCCCCATATCCTAGATCAGAGCCCAAGAGACACACAAGAGGCTGCAGAGGCAGGAATCTGAAGCTAAAAACAACCTGCTGGACAAACTCCTCAGGTCTTGCAGCATCCAAAGGAGAAAAAGAACGGTCGATGTTTCAAGCCGAAACAAAGATCGACTGTTCTTTCTCCCCGTGGATGCTGCCCAACACACTGAGGCCCAACGCACTGACTTCCTCTGGCAGTGGGCGTTTAGTGGGAGGAACTCAGTGTGTCAAGCAATGTCCATGGGTAATGGATGTCTCGATAGGAAAATCTGAGCTCAGATCCAAAACAGGGTTTCGACCCAGATCATTGACCTGGATCGTTGATCGTTGACCAACTCTCCTGATATCTCAGCCAGTTGCCTGATCGATAAACACTCTACAAAGGCCAGGAGAACATGTGCCAGGCCTCATCGAGGGGCCAGCTGTGGAGAGGGTCATGAACTTCAAATTCCTGGGTGTCAACAACTCCGAAGACCTGTCCTGGGGCCTCCATGTCGATGCCGTCATGAAGAAGGCTCGCCAGTAGCGCTAGACTTTGTGAAGAGTTTGAGGAGATTTGGCTTGTCACTGAAGACTTTCGAAAACTTCTGCAGGTGGACCGTGGAGAGCATTCTGGCAGGTTGCCTCGCTGTCTGGTGCGGAGGCGCCAACTCTCAGGACAAGAAAAAAGTTCCAGAGGGTGGTTAACTCAGTCTGCGGCATCACAGGCACCAGACTCCACTCCATCGAGGACATCGACATGAGGCGGTGTCCTAAAAAACAGCCTCTATCCTCATGGACCTCCCACCACCCAGACCAGGCCCTCTTCACTCTGCTACCATCGGGGAAAAGGTACAGGAGCCTGAAATGAGCCCTCAGCGGCACAAGGACGGTTTCTTCCCCTCCGCCACCAGACTCCTGAATGATCGATGAACTGACTTACTTTGACTTTTACTTTATCTTGCACTATTTTTTATTTATTTATTGTACGGTGGTTTTTTTTATATAAATATTTGCCCTGTGACACTGCCACAAAACAATGAACTTCGTGACTTGTTCATGGCAATAAATTCTGATTCTGATTCTGATAATTCTGCCCTTTCTGGCAGACAGCCTGTGATCTGAGCCAGCAGAGGGCACTGCCACCCACTCCTCAGGTCAGCAGAATATATTTGAAATTGGAGGAGGCCATTCTGCCCCTCAAACCTGATCAGCCACTCAACATGATTGTGGATGCACTAACCCAGGCCTCAACTCCTCGTGACTGGCCCCTTGGTGTTCTGCATCGGGCGGCCCTCCATTTGCTGATGGGGTTGTATCACCATGCTGCCTGCATTCCTTACTGCCCAGTGTGATGACCTTGGGAAGGGTCCCTGGCTGATGGATTCCCGTCCTTTTTCTAATGGCATTGAGATTTACATCAGACGCTCCGTGATTTTCCATCGCACATCTGTAGAAATTTGACGGGGTTTCCGATGACTTACTAAAGATCCGCAAACTCCTGGGGAAGTAAGACATAGGAGCAGAAATAGACCATTCAGCCCATCGAGCCTGCCCTGCCATTTAATCATAAGCTGGTCCATTTTCCCACTCAGCCCCACTGCCTGGCTTTCTCCCCATAACCTCCGCCTATTAATCAATCTTTATCCTAAGAAGTTAGCTTTTAACTGGCAGACTCGTGTGTCCCAGAGCAGTGAGGAGATCGATCCCACCATCCCCAACTACAACCACTTTCATCTGCAACACAAGAGGAGCTTGTAACAAACCGAAACCCATGCCCCATTTCCAGACACTGACTGCACAGTGAGGGAACCCCTCTCATAATTGATTACTTAGTATTGATTAACCAACTGCCCACAATTGTGATCAGTGAATCAATAGATACCTGAAGGAATTCCGCAATCGGTCAGCAAACAGCTTTTGGAAGGATGTGGGTTTCTGTTGGAGTAAGAGAATTTATTGTCATTCACATAAGTACAATGTACAAATGCATTGAAAATCTTACCTGCTGCAGCCACACACAAGTACGTAAGAAACATCAACTACTATAAATGAAATTGCCACAACATGTCAAGACAGAAAAAAGGCAATAAATATAAAATATAGATACATAAATATCCACAGATAGCACAGTTAGTGCGGGGGATAGAGTAACGCCATTACAGCACTGCTGATCGGGACCTGGGTTTGAATCCCACGCTGTCTATGAGGAGTTTGCATGCTCTCCCCGTGTCTGCATGGGCTTTCCCTGGGGGCTCCGGTTTCCTCCCATCCTTCAAAACGTACCGGGGGTTGTAGGTCAACTGGGCGTAATTAGACAGCATGGACTTGTGGGCTGAAAGGGCCTGTTACCATTTTGTATGTCTAAATTTAAACTTTAATTTATATTTAAATTTTTTTACATTGGATGAAATCAATGCAAATAATGTGATGTTTCAATGGTGCGGGTGTAGTGGGCCGAGCAACCGCGCGGATACACGGGCCGAATCACCGTGACACACGGCAGGTCCCAGAGAGCGCGGGCTCCCATTCACTATTGAGAAGGAGCCCATGGCTGGAGCCACATGCGAGCTAAAGAGCCCTCCACTTCCGCATAGTGGCCAGCCGGCCAGAGATTGACACCACAATTCGATGACATCACTTCCGGAAGTCGGAGGGTACGTCAGTGGAAGTAGGCGGGCCAGTGCGGACACGCGAGGGATTCAAACCAGTCAAGCCAGTCTTTGTTTTACACTCACCTTGTGTAGACGTCCCTTTATTTGGTAGCGCTGCCGCAGCGGATGTTACACAGACAGATTTTTTTTGGTGGTCCCAAAGTAATTTAGGGTTAGGGAGGTTCAAGAGCCTGATAGCTGTTGGAAGACAAAAAAAACTGTGCTTGAGCCTCGAGGTGAAGGACGTCAGGCTTCTGTACCTTTGCAGTGGGAAGAGTTTGGGACCAGGGTGATGCGGAGGGCGACGTTCCTGGGTAATGTGATTCCGCTGAAGCCACGGTTCAGCGAAGGTTTCACATGATGACAGCTGTGTGGTTGTAAGTTATAGAGAACAAGTTGTGTTGGAGGTGGGTGTTTGGGTTGTGAAAGCAGTTTGCTTCAGATAGATCTGGGAGATGCATCAGCATTGGGGGCCCAGGGCTGATAACAACAATGTTCTGACTGATTACACAGGATGACTTTAAAGTTCGCTTCCTGAAAAAAAAGTGGGGATTGTGAAAGATGACTTCAAGCTGGACACAAAGATCATTTTAGATTTGCTGCATCGCGTAGGAAGTTGGAGAAACATTAAATTAACTTTTGTATTGAATTTAGCAGGTTCAGTCGCATAATGATCCTGACACGTTGGGTTAGTTCAACTGATCAAAAAAATGTTTTGCTGCTGATTTTCCTTCGTACTCGGCATCTGATGCCTCTCATGTCAGTGTCTAACAAGAGTCGGTCGGCATTGATGGATTCCAGTTGCCCTGATACCGCTTTTCCACGTCCTGGTGAAACCTTTCACCATGCTCGTCACTGACTGAACCAAGATGAGCAGGGAAGACGTCCAAGTGTGGGTGCAGAAAATGCATTTTCAGTGATATGTTGCACCACATAGATTTGTCTGCTTGAAGTCAACTTAAAATATGACAGGAAATCACAAAAATGGTACATGATAGGGAAACTTTAAGGTGGTTTTTGTGATCAGCAGCCCAAAATCCAGAAAATGCACCCTGGAAACAAAATCTTTGCTGTCCAGTGTTGTCCAACATCCTAGTAATCCTGTGGCGTGTAGATTGACAGATGTTACAGGGCAATTTGAAGCTGGCAGCCAATGAACAATAGACCTGAGTGAGAAAGCAGGCCTTAGTCCCTCCCACAAGAATCCAAGCAAATATCCCTCCCAAGTTGTCGGGGTGGGGGAGCTCCGACAGGCTGTAACGATCAGGACAGTCCACCAGAATCAGAGGGAGAGCGGGGCATAGGATGTGAGGCGTTGAGGGGGAGAGGGAGTTGTGCCAGGAAAGAGAGACAGAAAGTGAAAGAGGGAAAAGGAGAGAAGAATGTGGATGGAGTGAGAACAGAGAGAGAAAGTGAGGTTTCTAAATCAGGAAAGTTTCGCTTTGGGAGAGTTAGGCTCGAAGATACAGAAGAAGGTGAAGAGAATTTACTTTGACACAACGCCGAGCTTTGCTGGGGGCTGGATGAGATCCGACCGTCCTGAGTTTAATGCTGCATCTTCAGATCCTGCTCTGTCACACCCCACCAATCCTCCAGGAAACACCCCATGGCTTGTGATGGACGAGTGACGGTAGGCTGCCTTTGTTGCCTCTGGGGCCTCGGTTAAGTTTTCGGGATGGGACACACTCAAAGTCATAGGCCACCCGGGTCAGTGCTGGGTGAGCTGATCTGTGGCTGGGGTAACATGAAAGTGGGTGCTCACCGAATGACGAGTTAAGCCTCACTAATCAGTTAAAAAAAGAGGGTTTTGTGATACCTCAAATGTCAGGAGGTGCTGATAAATCCCTCTCTGACAATCATCAAGTTTGTTTCCCTCTGCTCCGTGGGTCTGGTTTAGTTTCATTTATTCCCTGGAGTGGTGTGTCCGCAGCTTCCCCTATCTGCACCACTATCACCCAGCCACCACACTCACCGGAACCAGTTCAGGAGACTGGGTGACTTTTTCGGACATTACAATGCTCTTATGCTTGTGCAACACAGGAACGTCTCAGCAAGGGGCGTAAAGTCATCGTGGAATGCTCAAAAGACAGATAATACCTGGCTTTAATTGTCTCTCCTCGTAGGCTAACCCCCTCATCTCCGGGAGAGGTGAGCAGAAAGTTAAACTAGGAAGTCAGCAATTCCATTCAATTCTGAATGGATAAAGATGAATCGGAAACTTTAGCAGAGATTATTAATACTGGATTTTTGTTCCCAGGGGTTAAAGATGGAAAATTCGTCGGGTCTGCTGAATGCCCTGGTACCTCCAGCACTGATGGTGTTGGCGTCTACATCTGAGAGCCCCAGCAGTACCACTACCCTCTGTCAGCAAGTGCAGACTTTTGCAGTGCCCGTCACCATGGACAAAGCCCAGGTCCCCTTCCTGAGCCCCTCCTACACCTTGGCTCCTATGTATCATCAGGCCGAGGGCTCCGGCGTGGACTACCCGCCGCCCCTCCTGCACCTCCACCCGCAGTTCGGCGTGCTGGGCTACGGCCCCGTGCCCTCCTTCCCCCCCTTTCAGGAGATCGAGCGCTTCCGTCCGGCGTACCCGGGCCCCAGGTCCCTGAAGCAGCTGCAGAGTGTGGAGCCCCCTCAGATCAGGTACCTCACCTCCGAGAGGGACTTCAAAAAGTACAGGGCTCATCTTTCCACCAGCTCCGGGGCAACGGGAAAACGGAACGCAGCAGGAGCGCTGGGAATGGCATCCGACTCTGACACTCCATGGAAAAGCTCTCAGCAAGCCAGAAGCAAAAGTAAGGGATGGGGATTTGTTGTTCATTTGTCATTTTGTTTCAAGGCAGCAGTTTGATTCACTTGTTTGAGGTGAGGGGAGGTGAGTTTAGGGGAGACATCAGGGTTTTTACCCAGAAAGTTGTGGGTGTCTGGAATGCCTTGCAGGGGTGGTGGTGGAGGCTGGAACATTAGGGGCATTTAAGGGACTCTTAGACAGGCACATGGATGGAAGAAAAATAGAGGGTTACGGGGTAGGAAGGGTTTAGATTTTCTTGCTCGGAATTTATGGAATATATATAGACTTAGACAGGGTAAACACCAAAGTCTGCAGAGACCATGATTGAATTAAAAACACAACACTGGAGAAATTTAGCAGGTCAAACAGTGTACGTTGTGTAGCAAAGATAAATAAAGATACAGAACCAATGTTTCGGGCTTGAGGTATGAACAAAATGCCCGAACAAAATGGTGGGGGGGAGGGGCAGGATAAGGAAGGGAGGGGGGGAGTGGCTCCGTGAATGGAGAGGGAAGGGGGAGGAGAGCTGGAAGAAAGGAGACAGAGGGTTGGGGAAGAGAGGGAGAACGGTGGGGGGTGGGCTAGCAGGAACTGGAGGTCGATGTTAGTGCCGTCCGGTTAGAGAGGGCCCAGACGGAAAATTAGGTGTCGCTCCTCCAATTTACCGGTGGCCTTGGTTTGGCAGAGATAGGCACATGGATGTATGAAAAATAGAGGGTTATGGGTGTAAGCTAGGGAAGGTTTAGTTTGTAGAGTAGGTTTATATTTGTTAGCACAATATTGTGGGCTGAAGGGACTGTATTGTACTGTAATGTTCTATGTTCTGTGCTGCTGGTGTTCTGGGGAACCAGACTGGTGAGGTGTTGCTTCAAATTCACAAAAGGACTCTGGGTAATTTGGAAACACAGGACTCGCAGCATCCCCAACAAGGAAAGGGCATCCCAAGAATGACAAGGGCAGGAGGTGCATGGGAAAACCATCGCCTACAGGTTCCCCACCTGTGACTGAAGTGTTTGGGTCAGTAGAGCGTTTCTGGGTAAATGAGCTGCCATAAATTGGCAGGTGTTCGAACCACGTGGGAGTCAGAGGGCACAGGGAGAGAGTGGGAGTGGAGAGTTGGGGGAAAAGGTTGCCTTAGTCATGATCTTATTGTACAATGGAGCTGGTTGGGGGAGCTGACCAACCCCACGACCATTCCCCATTATAAAGACATCCTGGTTGCTTCAGTGAAGGTTGGCGGCAAGAAAACTGAGGGAAGTGCTGGGGTGGGGGAGAGATTAGATTGCAAAGAAACAAGTATGAGAACATTGTTGAGAAAATGTTGGGGTCTAGTATGGATGTGGAAAGGTCTCTTTTCCTGTTGATCTGAGATGTGAGCGTATTGAGAGGATTTTACTGACAGTAAAGTACTTCGGTTCATTCTAGGGTCATGGAAGTGGAAAGTTTAAATCAGCCATTTTCTGTGAAGCTCTCGTTTACCTGGTTGTGTTCTTCATTCCTACCGACTAGAGTAAAACCCCTGGTATCCAGCACCTATGGGGATCGGTAGATGCCAAATAAGTGAATTTTACGGTTATTTGGATTGGCAAACTAATGGTGAAGTGCGGCAATATTCAATTTCCATATTTTTTGCGTATTTATTTTCTGCAATTCTCTTGCCGGTTGTTTGAATTCCAGATAACGGGGGTTTTACTGTACTTAGAAAATATCAGAAGTATTTTATGATTTTAGCCCATGCCCCCATTAACTGTCTCCCCAGGGAGACTGCAGGCCATTTTCAACCTAATTTTTGGTTATTGTCCGCCACCACCCCTCAGCTCTGCTCAAAGTTTATGGGCCTCCTTCCCAGTGAAACAGTCAAGTTTAGTTGTTTAATTCTATACCTCTCTCCTACCGACTACATTAAAAATAGAAAATTATTTTATGATTTCAATCTCTTAAATGTAAAAGCACACAGAAATGCTGGAGGAACTCAGCCAGTCTCGAAGTGCCCATAGAAGGTGAAGATATATTACCGATGTTTCGGGCCTGAGCCCTTCCTCAAGCAAAGAACAGGCAGTGTAAGAATAAAGAGACTGAAAACTGGCCATGGGAAGAGACCAGAGCAACAAAGGTGTTAATTAGATGTGATAAAAGGAAAGGTGAGAATTGATGTTGGCTGCGTGCAAGGAGACAGCGAAAAGGGAAGAGAGAGAGAGAGAAAGAGAAAGAGAGAGAGCTGGGGAAAAGGCAACAGGAGAAGAAGAGGGAGTGTGGGGGGTGTGGGTTTAATGGACACCAGAGAAGTCGATGTTCATGCCATCCGGTTGGAGGGAGCCCAGATGGAAGACCTCCAATTTGTGGGTGGTCTCAGTCTGGAAGTGCATGAATGCTGTTGGTCTGGACGCCCCCTGCCATTCTCCAGTCTTTATTCAAATATCTTCCTGATTTTTGCTCATTTTTGAGGAAAGGCTCAGGCCTGAAACGTCGGTAATATATCTTTACCTCTTGTGGATGCCACGAGATCAACTGGATTCCTCTAGTATTTCTGCGTTCTCCCTGTACTTTAAACATTGGTGAGCAGCACGAGCTAAAATTAAGGTATGGTCAGGATAACGTTGAATGTCGAATCACCGGCATTATGTTTTAACGCTGTCCGAAGCATAAGATGTTGGCAAGAGAACAAATGGGGGGAGGGAGAGAGAGAGAGAAAGAAAAAGGTTGGGAAAGGCCACAGGGGGAAAAAGGGAGGGAAAATTTGAGGTCGATGTTAATACATCCGGATGGAGGGTGCCCCAATGGAAGATGAGGTGTTGTTTCTCCAATTTGCGGGTGGTCTCAGTCTGGCAGTGCATGAGACCACAGACAGACATGGAATTGAAATGGGTAGCCACTGGGAGATCCAAGCTATAGTAGCAGACAGAGCCAAAATGCTCAATGAAGCGATCTCCCAGTCTGCGCCCAGTCTCTCCAACGTAGAGGAAGGAGACCACAATGGGAGCACTGGATGCAGTAGAAATGTGCTGTGGCCGCCAGGAAACCATTCACACCCCTTCTTCCCTACACCCCCACCCACCCCCCCCCCCCCCCCCCACCGTTGAGAATGGCTGGTTTAGATCCTTTTGGTTAATCTACCATTCGATGTAAGTGGTAACCAGAAACATAATTGCTGCTGTTAAGCAGCAACGTGCATTGATGTGGACCTTTTTTGTTTTGTTGAAAGTAAACTCTTAGCGCTGCTAGTTTTCAGTTGGATGTGGTGGGTCCAGACATTGTGATCTCGGATGTGAATAGCTGAAACCTTGCATCCATAAAAGGGCTAAGACAGGTTTCTGGAGCTGACAGAAAGGATGCCCGCGTCAGACACACAGGCGGGGATCCCCAATATCAAAATTCTTTTGTCTGTGCCAATGGATCGGACGCAGCTTGTTGTGAGTGTGAAATGAGGCCCGTTTGTTGGGGCAACTGATTCGCATGTAAGCCTGTTATGTTATTAATTGGTGGTTGGCTGGATTCCTGTAGCTCGGTGGGTTGCCCTATCCAAGGATTGTGTCCATGGAGATGATTGCTGTCTGAGAGTGCTCCACGAGCAGTGTCTTTGCTAATTCTCAGGACTGAACACCACCCACCTCTCCACTTTCCAGGGCACTTTGCATTTGAACCCCTTGCTTTAAGGGGATTAATGGAATGGCTTAATTAGGCTAAGCCGTTCCATTTCAAGGACAGAAAAGATTTGTAGCTCACTCACCATTGCAAGCCATTCACAATTATAAGTCATTACGGAAGCCACCATTTTCATGGTTACTTGATAAGCTTCTCCTTAATGGGAGTGTTGCCTGTAAGTGAACATGTAGGGTTATTGGAATGGGGTAAATGGGTCTTTAGCTCTCTGTGCTTATGAGGTGGGGAGCATAAGGGGGAATCGGCATGTGAAAAGCTAAACAAAACCTACTGGAAAAACTCAGTGAGCCGAGTAGCATCCGTGGGAGAAAAAGAACAGCTGACATTTCATGCCGAAACTCTTTCTCTTGTCAAAGCGTTGACCATTATTTTTCTCCCATGGATGCTGCTCGACCTGCTGGTGCTATAACAGCAATGCGCTAACTGCTACGCCAACCATGCCACCCCTTTTGTGCTGTGGAATGAGGAGTGTGGATTGAAGGTGTTGAGTTGTTAATGAACTGTAGATTGCTAGTACTGGCTTGAAGGGCTGAATGCCACACTGCAGGGAATGCCTTCCCTGGGGAATGTCCTGACCGCCCTTCCCCCTCCTCTCCCCGCCCGGTCTGCCAGGGAGATGCTCTGAAGGGGATGGGTTGGGGGGGGGGGGGGGGGAGCGGGTCACTGATGACCCAAACTTGGTCTTCTTCTCTCTGAGCTAATGATCATGAGCTAATGATCATAAAAAAGGGCACGGATGGTGGAGAACAGAATCTGACCTGCTGGGGATCAGTAGGAGTGCTGCCATTTCTCATCTACTCCCCTCCCCTCCCCCTGTCAGACCCTCTGACCACTTTCACACCCTCTTTTGTCCTCTCATTTGTGACTTTGCCTTTTCTCATGGTAATAAAATCTGTGAGGGGGAGGGGGGCGGAGTTGATGGATTGGAATAGCCACCTGGTAACAGGATAAGCCGGATATTGAGGAGGAGACGAGGTGATAAAGTTTTTAAAAACCCAGATTATTTCTGAGCTGTTTACTGATGCTGGTTGTCTCTCTTTAAAGCCATGGGAAACCCTTTCTCGTTTCACCGTCTGGATTCCCTTCCTGCAATATTTTGAAGCCCTTGTTTTCCTGACTCACAACAGATTTAAGATCACTCTTGAGAACCAACACAGTTTGCTTGAAACTCTTAACATAGTGACTAAAATGCCGGAAGTTCTGGTCCTAAATCCTGCTCCCTTCATTCCCGAATTCACGTTTACAAATTCATGCTCTCTGAAGCTGATTGTTCAAAGCTGCGATTTAATTAGTTCATCACTCATCAAGCATTATTTTTATTCAGAGGAGGGAATTTTCATAGTCTAAATTCAATTGATTTTTAAATCTCTTGCAATTTTCTCCTTGGACGGAAGAAAGATGGGAGGTGACTTAATGAATGTCTGTAAGATTCTGAGAGGCATAGATAAGTGGACAGCCAGCACCTTTTTCCCAGGGTGGGAATAACAAACATTAGAGGACTTCTGTACAAAGTGAAGGGAGAAAAGTTTAGGGGAGACATCAGGGGAAAGTTTTTTACACAGAGAGTTGTGGATGCCTGGAATGCCTTGCGAGGGTTGGTGGTGGAGGCTGGAACAATAGGGGCATTTAAGGGACTCTTAGAAAGGCCCATGGATGAATTAAAAATAGAGGATTATGAAGTATGGAGGATTTTTTTGGGGAGGTATATGTTAGCATGACATTGTGGGCCAAAGGGCTGTACTGTGCTGTAGTGTTCTATGTTCTATATTCCAGTTGGTAGGGTTCAGTTGGAAAGACTGAAAAGGTTGGCTTAGACAAATGTTAACACTGCGGTCTCAGCAACAGCATTAAAAAGGCAGCAGGTTGTCCCTTATTTGAGGAATACCTGTTGATTTGTGCCACACGCTTTTTTGTGACACAGAAGGTGTCTATTCAGCCCATCGTGGCTGTGATGGCCATGAGAACTACCTCTGTAAATTGCCCCGTGTGTGTAGATGAGGGGGAGAATCTGTGGAGAGTTAAAGAGAATGTGGGGAGAATAAAATTTGGGATTGATGTAAGGATTAAGTGAAACACACAGATGCTGTGATTGTAGTTAAAAACACAGAAACGCTGGAGGAACTCATAGGAGGTAACATTAAGTTCACTTGTCATGTTATACCTAGTACAGTGAGAAGGGTTCTTCTGTGAGCTGTCTAAAGGTTATCTCTGACATTCATACAGCCATGTAAAGAGCACAATGAAAAGCAAGATTAATTATTACCAAGCAAGGGCAGCATGAGAGCATTGTTGTGGGGTTCAGTCAGGAGCTGATGGCTGCGGGGACAAACCTGTCTTTAAGATTATTGAATCAAAGTTTATTGTCATGAACATGTCACAAAATTTGCTGTTTTGTGGCAGTGTCACAGGGCAAATATGCTCTGTCACATTTCAAAATTAATAAATAGTGCAAGAAAATGAGAAAGTGAGGCAGTGTCTATGGTTCATTGTCCGTTCATGAATCTGATGGTGGAGGGGAAGAAGCTGTCCTTATGCCGCTGGGTGTTCATCTTCAGGCTCCTGTACCATCTTCTTGATGGTAGCAGAGTGGACAGGGCATGGTCAGGGTGGTGGGGGTCCTTGAGGATAGAAACTAGTTTCTTAAGACACTGCCTCTTGTAGATGTCCTCGATAGAGTGAAGACTGGTCCCCGTGATGTCACAGGCCAAGTTCACAACCCTCTGTTATTTTTTTCTTGTTCTGTGCATTGGCACCTCCATACCAGACAGCAATGCAACCAGACAGAATGGTACACCTGTAGAAATTTGCGAGAGTTTTTGGTGACGCACCAAATCTCCTCAAACTCCTCATGAAGTATAGTCACTGGCGAGCCTTCTTCATGATTACATCCACAAGAGTGTGCACTTTCACACTTACGGGCCTTCTCCCCGATGGGCAGAAGGAGAAGGGAGTGCATCTGAGGTGTGACGGCTCATTCAATGTGTTGTCTGCCTTTCCTAAGCAACGGGAGATGGAGTCCGTGGAAAGGATGGAAGTTTGCATAATGCTCTGAGCTGCATTCACCTCCTTCTGTGGACACTGCGAGACCTGCTGAGTTCCTCCAATGTTTTTACACCTCTATGCCATGCAATGTCACTAAATCTTAGTCCTTCCAATATTATGGGAAGTGTTTAATTGGCTGTAAAGCATTCTGCTATACAAGAGGGAAGTGAATAGCTCTAGATCAGTGGTTTTCAAAGTCCCCCTAAACTCACATTCCACTTTAAGTAATCCCTATGCCATCAGTGCTCTGTGATTGATAAGAGATTGCTTAAGGTGGTAGGTGAGTGGGAAGGGAAGGTTGAGAACCACTGCTCGAGACCCAATTGTCCCTGAAATATTTGGGTTGAGAAAAATGGTCATTGGCCCATTTCCTTTGGAGCTCTGAAACTGTGCACATAACGAGTCCATTAGGGATGATTAAAACAGTGGTTTCCAAACTTTTTCTTCGCACTCCATCCCACCTTAAGCAATCCCTTACTAATCACAGAGCACCTGTGGCATTACTTGTGAGTTTAGGGGGCAGTTTGAAAACCACTGCTCTAAATAAAAGCTTTTGTTTCTTTCTTGCAATGATCACATGAGTATCTTGGCGACCTTCTGACTGCAGAATAGCACAGGCCTTTAGCTATAAAGTGTCAGAGAGCTCCTAAGCACTGAGACCGGCCACTCGATCCACCTTGTCTGTGTTGACCAAGCCTTTCCAATATGCTTGTGTTTGGCCCATATCCCTTGAAACCTTTCCTATCCATATTCCTACCTCAAATGTCGTTGAATATAACAATTCAAGATTCCTTTATTGTCATGTAATGAAACAGATGAAATGTTACACAAAATTGACTTTAGTCTGCCATGAAGCAGACAACGATTTGCCATTGGCAGAAATTGCCTGGCGCTCCTCACAGTCAGAGAAAAGTGAATCAAAAGAGAGTCCCTCCAGAGTCACTCAGTTCCCATGGATTGGCCTCCAGTGCTCCCGCAGCCTCTGCAGCCGCACAGACTCCTGTTTCTACCAGTTCCTCTGGCTGACCATTCCACATAACCCCCCCCCCCACCCTGTGTGAAGAAGGAGCCCCTCAGATCTCTTTTCAATCTTTTCCCCCTCTCACCTTAAATCTGTAATTGACAACCAATTACATAGATTAAGTTGCTGAATGATTATCCAGCGGCCTGGCCATGGGTCTGGAGACATCTCAAATCCCACCATGGTGGGTAGGGGATTTAAATTGGAGTAAATAACAATAATGAAATTGTTCTGAGTTCTTTCCTAGGTCAGCCCTCTTTGTAATTTCGAATGATAAAGTGTGGCCAAATCTTAATTAACTTTGAAATGCAACAGTTGTAAAATAATCTTCAGGAGAACTGGTTTTTGAAGAATCACAGCAACTTGAAGGGCTCGTACAAAAACTCAATACTTCACCTGGGGAAGGCAAAGGTGAGAACAGGCACAAAGTTAGGAGACTGGATAGGTCTGTGGTGCCTGTTTTATGATTAAGTTCTTTAGACCTGGGATGGCCTCTGGTCTGGTCTATGTATACCCCCCCCCCCCCCCAGTCTGGACCCTGGATGGCCTCTGGTCTGCTACCTGGATGGCCCCAGTCTGGTCCCTGGATGGCCTCTGGTCTGCTACCTGGATGGCCCCAGTCTGGACCCTGGATGGCCTCTGGTCTGCTACCTGGATGGCCTCCAGTTTGGATCTCCAGTTGGGACACTGGATGACCTCTAGAATGGACCCTCAATGTCTCTTGGTCTGGTGCCTGTATGATCTGAATATCTTGAACAACAGGATATAGGAAGGATGCAGTGTTGGGTAGAAAAATAGAAGATGGAGTTCAATCTGGATGAGTGTGAGGTGATGCATTTTGGAAAGACAAACCTGAAGGTTGGGTACAGGGTTAAAGATAAGATATTAACTGTGTGTAAGAAATGAGGGACCTTGGGGTCCAAACCCATTCATCTCTCAAGATTGCCATGCATGGTTGATAGGATAGTTAAGAGGGCCCATGGGATGCTGGGCTTCATTAGATTTTCAGGAGTCATGAGGTGATGCTGCAGCTCTATAAATCTCTGGTGAAACCACACTTTAGAGCATTGTGTTCAATTCTGGTCACCTCACTACAGGAAGACGTGGAACCTATGGAGAGGGTGCAGAGGAGATTTACCAGGATGTTACCTGAAGTTGAAAAATATGTCTTGTGAGGCAAGGTTAGCAGAGCTGGGAGTGTAGAAGGATGAGAGGTGACTTAATAGAGGTCTTGGGAGGGAGAGGCCAACTCCAGAGGACATCTGCAGAAAGTGAAGGGAGGAAAGGGGTAAGTTTTTTACACAGAGAATAGTGGGTGCCTGGAATACATTTCCAAGGGTGGTGGTGGGGGCTGGAACATTAGGGGCATTTAGAAGTCCCTTAGACACACCGATGAAAGAAAAATAAAGCATTCTAAGTTAGGAAGGGATTTAGTATTTTTAGGTATATATAGGTCAGCACAAGATCGTGGGCTGAAGGGTCTGTACTGTGCTGTAATGTTCTATGTTCTAAAGAACTGTACAGGACAAACAAAGGGAAAACAATCTTGTGTATAACCATAAATGGAATCTTGATCATGTCTAGGACAGGGAAATAGAAATAGGAAATGTGGGTATGAACTGCTTAAGGACTCAAGAGGATGGACAGAATGAAACTGAAAGGAGTTTGTCAGGACCTGGAATGGTTAAACTGTGTGGGAGGTAATACAGAGCACTGTGTGATTAATCCCAGGGCAGAAACGGTGCAGATTTAACATGTCTCTAAGCAGAAGTCAATGATCTGTGACTAATTAAAGCCATTTAAAAGCAAAGAGGTTCTGGTGGCCTATTGAAGAGAATCTTTTCATTGGGTCGTTATTGTAATGCAAGCAGCTGTCTCCCTGAAGCCCATCCAAATCCCTTTCTCCTCAGCGGAGATGGTGAACTGCAAGACACCAGATGGGTTGATTGATTTCACACAGGTCCAATACTTGTAGTGAGTGGGCCTGTGTTTGGAGGGGAAGGGTAGGAATTGCATCGTTTCTGGGATTTGTGTCTCGTAAAGCAGCCCCAGCTGTTGTCAAACAAACCCATTGTGGATATTCTTTCAAACCTGACCAGCAACATCACACATGCACAGATAATTAGCAACATAGCCACGGAAACATGTCATAATGACTCGCTCTCTGCTGCTTTCTTTCTTGAGAGAGAGCTGGTGAGTTACTGACCAAAGCCTCTCCTCCAGCTCCAGATTCCAGATTCTACATTCTCTCAGATTTCCGATTTACTGCCAGAGTACATACCAGACATCACATACAACCCTGAGATTCTTTATCACACAGGCGAGGCAGAATTACTGGTAGTGCAAAACAAAGCAACTCAACGAACACATGTAAACAAATAAAGGAATGTAAGCAAACTGATGGAGCGATTCAAGATTCAATTTAATATAATAGTTATAAAATAGTGTCCTATTAAGAGCAAGTCAGACAGATTTGCCACCGGCAGAAATTGCCTAGGTGCCTCTTACAGTCAGACAAAGAGAAGCAAAAGAGACTTCCCCCCAGAGTCATAGAGTGTCCGTAGATTCGCCTCCAGTGCTTCCACAGCCACCGGGGACGGCACGGTTGGCGTAGCGGTCAGGACCAGGGTTCTAATCCAGCACTGCCTGTAAGGAGTTTGTATGTTCCCCCCCCCCCCCCCGAGATTTCCCCAGGACTCTGGTTTCCTTTCACTCTTCAAAACGTACCGGGGGTTGTAGGTTAATTGCGTGTAATTAGGCGGCACTGGCTCGTGGGCTGAAATGGATTGTTACCGTGCTGTACGTCTAAATTTTTTTTTTAATTAAATTTAAATTCAAAATTTTTAATTTAAGAGACATTAAATAAGTCCCTGAGGTGTCTGGTGGTGGAGGGGGAGCAGCTGTTCCTGAACCTGGCGGGTGTGAGTCTTGTGGCACCTACACCTCATTCCTGATGGCAGCAGTGAGAACAGAGCATGTGCTGGGTGGTGCGGATCCTCAACGATTGCTGCTGCTCTCCGATGGCAGCATTCGCTGCTCTCAATGGTGGGGGAGGATTTTGCCTGTGATGTCCTGGGCTGTGTCCACTACCTTTTGCAGGGCTTTCCGCTCAGGGGTATTGGTCTCCTCAGACCAGATGGTGATGCAGCCTGTCAGCACACTTCCCACCACATCTCTGTAGAAATTTCCGATGTCATACCAAACCTCCACAATTTCCAATGTCATACAAACCCCACAAACTTCTGAGGAAGTAGAGGTGCTGACGTGCTTTCTTCATGTTGCCATTGGTGGGTTGAGTCCAGGAAAGATCCTTGGACATAGTGAGTCCCAAGAACTTAAATTTTCTCACCCTCTCCACCTCTGATCCCCCGATGATCACTAAATAGTACACTTCTGGACACGGTACTCTGTGACACAATACTCCGAATCAGTTAATTTCATTGACAGGGCATGAGGGAAAATCAAATAATACCAGATGCTGGAAAAGGAAATGCTCAGGAGGTCAGGCCCCATCTTTGGGAAGGTGAACAGAGTTAACATCTCAGCTTGCTGACCCCTCATCCAAACTCCTTCCCAGTTCTGCTGAAGGGGCTTCCGTCTGAAAGGCTAACTCTGATCTCTCTCTCTCTCTTTCCACGGATCCAACCTGATCTACTAACTGGTTCCGGCATTTTCTATTTTTATTGCAGTGAGCGGGGGGTGGAGGGGGGGGTGGTAGGATGGTTATGCTGGTTGTCGGGATTTTTATTAAAGAGGGGACAGGGAAGATATGGTGTCATTCACAAACACAGGACTTGCCGTGAAATATTTTTTGAACTGTGACTGCTGCTCCAGCACTCAGCAAGATCCCAAGCCTATCCCGATAGCCAGATGTTTCCAATCAGTTAAAGATGTGGGCGTTAAAAGTGTTCCTGGGCAAAGAGGAAAACTCTTTCATCTTCAAAGCAGAGTTGTGATATCTTTCACATCAATGGAATATTGCACCCAGTTTAAGTTTTACCTCAAAGGCAGTAACATCAGCACTTCCTCAGCTCTGTGCTAAGATTATGTCTGATTTAGAAGCTGAATTATTAAATGGCATTTATTTACTGTGGCACCTTTTGCCTTGGAACTGAGCTCAGAGGAGTTTTTAACTTGCCGTGGATCTGGGATCACCAACGACTCAAAGTAAAATCACTGCGCTGGAGAATCTCAGGTCAGTGTACCTTATATGGCAAAGATAAAGGTACATGACCAATGTTTCAGGCTTGAGCCATGGTATGACAAGATGTAGGTAGATGTCTGAAGAAAATGTGGCGGGGGGAGGGAGTCAGAGGAAGGAGCAGAGGACCACAGGTAGGAGGTAATAGGTGGATAAGGAAGGGTGGGCACACCAGCAAACAGTGAGAGGGAGGATGGCTCTGTGATTGGAGAGGGAAAGGGGTGGAGAGCTGGAGGAAAGAAGTCAGGGAGATGGGGAAGGGAGGGAGAATGGCCCAGCAGAAACTGGAGAAGTTGAGGTTAATGTCATCCAGCTGGAGAGGGTCCAGACGGAAAGTTAGGTGTTGCTCCTCCAGTTTATGAGTGGTCTTGATTTGGCAGTACATGAGGCCATGGACAGACATGTCAGCATAGGAATGGGGTACAGAATTGAAATGATTGGTCACTGGGAGATCCCTGTCATTGATACAGACAGAGCAAAGTGATCTCACGGTCTGTGTCCAGTCTCTCTGATGTAGAGAAGGCCACAGCGGGAGTACCAGATGCATTAGACAATGCAAGTGTTGCCTTACTTGGAAGGACTGTTTGGGACCCTGAATGGTGGTGAGGGAGGAGGTGTAGCCCTTCCTCGAGAAGGTGCCAAGGGGTCGATTTGTGGGAAGGAATGAGAGGACGAGGGAATCATGGAGAGAGAGAGCAGTCCCTACGGATGGAAGAGAGGGGAAGATGTGTCTGGTGGAAGGATCATGTTGTAGGTGTTTAGGAGGATGACGTGTTGGATGCTGATGTTAGTGGGGTGGTTGGTGAGGACAAGGGGAATCCTGCTTTTGTTGCGACCGGGGGCAGAGGGGACTGGGGCAGAATGGTAGGAAATGGAGGAGATGTTAGTGAGGGCTGAGTTGATGGTGGAGGGGAAGCCACATTTTTGGAAGAAGGACAATAAAATACAGGCAATAAAAATTTTACTCTCATTTGCTGGCCTGACTGGGTTTGGAAGAAGTGAAGCTGATTTTTTTTATATAGTAGTTTGGTAGTTTCATGGTTGGCATTAGTGGTACAGCGTTGTGTCCCGTTTATTTAATGATTTGAATACCCCAGATGCTGCAATAGATTTGACCCCCCCCCCCCCCACACATATCGCTGGGCCCCTGTATTTTAACCACCCTGCTGCCGAACCATATACTGTTGCATGGTTCTGAAAGCCACATTGGCCCCTTTATGAGGAGTTGACCTCTTGAACAGAATTTCAACTCCAACTCTGCCTCCCCTCCCCACCAAACCTGGCACAATTCCTCAACGCTGTCCTGATCCATTAGCTCCTGCAGGTTCCGTCCTTGGATGGATCTCTCACGGTGGGGTGGATAAAGATTCGAGCTCGCTTCTGTCACTCAAATTGCCTTTCTGTTTTTTTGAGAGCGCAGATGACATCTCACAAAATGAAGGCTTGCAAAAATTCAGGAAAATAATAGACAACAAAGTCAATTAGGGGACTCTTAAAGATTCTTACTTTGTACATTACTTGTTATTGAATATCTATTTTCTGTATTGTTCAGTTTGCACTCGTTCACACTTAGCTCTTTTGTATAAGTTTCTTTTTGTGAGCATGTTTTTTTTGCACTGCCAGTTAGTGATAATTCTGGCTGGCCCACAGGGAAAGGAATCTCAGGGTTGTATGTGATGTCATATATGTGCTCTGACAATAAATCTGAACTTTGAATAATATTCTGGGGTCCTGTGTAAATATAACAATGTCAACGCTGTTACAGAGCCAACGATCGGTAACGAGGTTCAAATCCCACGCTGTGTGTAAGTTTTCCCCGTGTCTGAATGGGTTTACTCCAGGGGCTCCAGTTTCCTCCCACCGTTCAAAATGTTCTGGGGTGTAGGTTAATTGCGCTTAATTGGGCGGCACAGACTCATGGGCCAAAATGGCATGACTAAATTTAAATTCAAAATTTGTTGTCAATTGGATTGCTTGTGTTAAAGTACAATTAAAAGACTACATTAAAAACATTACATTGCTGCGAACACTAAAATGAGTTGAAGATTTTCTATTGGTCTCTTTGTTGGCCTCTCTGCTCCATGACCACAAATGCAGCACTTTTGCCACTTGCCAGAATTCACAAGTCTCCACTTCAAAGATCAAAGTTCAGATTTATTGTCAGAGTCCATCACATACAACCCTGAGATTCTTTTTCCTGTGAACCAGGCAGAATGTCTATTGGTAGTGCAAAAAAACTGCACTTAATAAATGATACACATGTAAAAGAGAGACGTGTAAACACAGAAAGAAATATAAACAAACTGACTGTGCAAATACAAAAAAAATACCTATTCAGTATTAAATAACGTGCAAAGTATGGTTCCTTAAATGAGCCCGATTGAATTTGTTGTTTCAGAGTCAGATGGTGGAGAGGTAGCAGGTGAACCTGATTGAGTTTGTTATTTGTTGTTTCCCTCGCCAACGTGTCAGTCCACGGTCGCATGCATGGCCAGACTGAGACCACCCGTAAATTGGAGGAACAACATTTCATATTCCATCTAGGCTCCCTCCAACTGGATGGCATGAACATCGACTTCTCTGGTTTCCATTGGACTCCCCATCTATCCCTATATCTCCTAGTTTACTCTCTCTCTCTCTTCTCTTTTCCCTGTCTCCTTTCCCCCAGCTCTGCATTCACAGAGACAACACTCCCTGCCCCCCTTTCCTGGCCTCCCCTCCAGATCCAATTAACACATTTTGTCTGTTCGTCTGTACTCCTCCCCCTGCCCTTTGTTTAATTCAGGGACCTGTCTGCTTTTTACTCACACCTTGAGGAAGGGCTCAGGCCGAAATGTCAGATATAAATCTTTACCTCTTGTGGACGCTGCGAGACCTGCTGAGTTCCTCCAGCATTTCTGGGTTTTTATATTTTGTTGTTCATCTGGTGGAGGGGTAGCAACTGTCCTGAAGCTGGTCCACTTGACAGCTCTCTGTGCATCTCTCCTGCAGGTGTTAAGGCTGTGCATGACTGCTGTGTGTTTCTGAGATGTCCTTTGTGCCAGGAAGCATTAAAACGAGGAGATGTTCAGCAACACCTACAGCAGGAACTGGAGAGATTAGCTACCCTCAACATCAGGTCTGTATCAGTACCATCACACTGAGATGCCTTATTTTTCTTTCCTTCCGTTTCCTATTTCCTATATCTCCAGGAACTCACGGTCACACCTACCCAATTTCTCCCTCACCACCAACTAACACAGTTGATAACTCTTTGCCTTTTACGAGTGTCATCTTGATCCGACGTGTTTCTGGTGATGTAGCAGTTAGTGCTGCTGTTGTGAGCGGCACAGTTAGTGTAGTCGTTAACGCAATGCTGTCATCAACGACTAGGGTTCAAATCCAGCTCTGCCTGTAAAGAGTTTGAACATTCTCCCCGTGGGCTTCCTTCGGGGACTCCGGTTTCCTCCCAACATTCAAGACAACTGGGGGTTGTGGTGTAATTGGGTGGTACGGGCTCGTGGGCTGAAAAGGCCTGTTACCTTGCTGTAGGTCTAAATGAAATTACCTCACCCCCCCCCCCCACTCCCCCAGCGACCCAGATTCGATCCTGATCTCTGGTGTGAAATTGAATGGGCACATTCTTCGTGCATTGTTCCCTTCCACATCTGGCTGTTGGAAATGAGCAGCTAGTGCAACACATGGAAAAGAGTTGATGGGTGTGTGTGAGAGAATAAAGTGCATGAGGTTAGTGAAATAAGGAGAGAGGTGGGATTGCTCCCTTGGGACTTGATGGGCTCATTCTGTGCCATTATAAATCAATAACAATTGGTTCTGTACAGAATATTGGCCGTAAATAAGTAGCTATTTCCAAACAGAACTAAAGGTGAAACTCATTGCATGGATAACTGTGGATCAGGTTTGAGGTTTGGTAATTTGGGTTTCTGTGAAATGGGCGTTTGGGCAGTAGAATGATTTCCCTGAAATTCGACCTTCAGCACAGGTGCTAGTGAGTCTTCCTCGGACTCCTTCAGCTCTCCATACTCAACGTCTCTTCACACATGATTCCTACCGTTTGGTTGAGATTGGCTGTGAATAATTACGACTTCCACAAGTATCATCCCAAAGTGACAATTTTTAATCTTCAAATTTACAATTTAATGGGCCAAACATAATTAATTAAACAAAGTGAAACTATTTATAAGCACAATCAGATCCATTGGAAACACTCAACCGGCCAGGCAGCCTCTGTGGAGAGGGAATCAGCTTTTCAGGTGAAAAGTTACGGACTTTGCCTGATCTGCTGAGTATCTCCCGCATTTTCTGTTTTTATTTTGGATTTCCAGCATCTGCATTTTTTTTCTTTTGCTTCACTGTTCCAGAAACTTCTGCCTTACCCTTACGTGCTCCATCAATGAATGCTTCCATACTGATTCTCTTTGACCTTTGTTCGTCCAGCATTTGTCCTGTCAAACCAGCTCTGCTGTTGATCATCTGATCCATTCTTGAACAACTCTATGTTTGTTCTTCCCTTCAACTTCCTATGTCCAAGCCCCACATCATTCTTGTAGCCTCTGTACCTTCCTCTTCTGGACCAAGCCTCGGTTCAAGATTTTCTAGAGACCAAGCTTGTCCTAGAATCATGTATCCACGCATAATATCCCTCCTGCGCCACTCCTTGTCAAGAACTATGCCTCCTGTGTCAAGTCAAGTCAAGCCTAGTTTATTATTATCTGATTGCGCAAGTACAATCCAATGAAACAGCCTTCTCCAGTCCTCGAAGCAAAACATGTAGACACACAACCAGACAAAACACACATACAGACAAACAATACACATACAGGATAAGTATTCATATGTACAAATAAATGAATAAATAGTGTTTTGTGAATACAAGAGTCTCGGAGGGTTAGTGTGAGCAGTTCCTTTGGTCATTTAGCATTCTTACTGCCTGTAGGAAGAAGCTGTTCCTCAGCCTGGAGGTGCTGGCTCTAATACTCCTGTATCTCTTTCCTGACAGGAATAGTTGAAAGATGTTATGTGCAGGGTGGAAGGGGTCCTCCATGATTTTGCACACCCTCTTCAGACAATGACCACGTTGATGGAGGAGAGGGAGACCCCAGTGATCCTCTCTGCCACTCTTATGGTCCTGTGGATTGACCTCCAATCCATTTCTCTGCAGCAACCATACCGCACTGTGATGCAGCCGGCCAGGACGCTCTCAATAGAGCTCCTGCAGAAAGTTGACATGATGGTGGCTGGTAACCTTGCCCACTTAAGTCCTTAAGTCTTCTCAGGAAGTGCAGTCGCTGTTGCGCCTTCCTGACAAGTGAGGAGATGTTGAGTGTCCATGATAGGTCACTGGTTAAGTGAATTCCAAGGATCTTGGTGCTGTCCACTCTCTCTACCACAGAATTGTTGATGTGTACTGGAGGGTGGTCATTCCTGGTCATCCTGAAGTCCATGATCATCTCCTTCGTCTTGTCCACGTTGAGACCCAGGTTGTTCCTCTCTCATCATATCACGAGATTTTCCACCTCCGTAGTGCGACTCATCGTTGTGCAGTGCAGGCGGGGGATTCAGTCTAGAATGGTTCCTCCTTCCCACGGGAAGGAGACAGATTCACCACTGCTCTATGGCATACAGAGGACATGGGAGCTTCCTGCAGGAGACCAAAAACTTAATTCACAACCCTTGTAAGGCCTATGATTGATTTTGTGGTGGAGCATAGAAACTGAGATTTATTCCTCCGCTTTATCTCTGAAATCCAGTGGAGTATTCTTCATGATCCTTTTCACATGACTAACCTGGGCTTGTTTTTTTCAGCCATCAGGAAGAGCTACCTAAGGACATCACATCTCTCCAACCTGTACCGGTAACAACAGTTCATTTCTCTCTCTCTCTCTCTCTCTCTCTCTCTCTCTCTCTCTCTCTCTCTCTCTCTCTCTCTCTCTCTCTCCTCTATTCTGTTGAATATGCATCCCTCAGTGTATCATCATAACCCTGGTATCCCCTATGGAAGATGCCAGATAAGTGAGTATTCTGGTTGCTTGAGATTGTGTATTGCATAATTGGTGAACTATCCGCGAGGCTTGCCAATTTTAAACCCATATTTTTTATCTATTTATTTTCCCCAATTTTTTTGCTGGTTGCTTCAGGATGCCGGTTGCTTGAATTCTGGATAACGGAGGTTTTACTGAAGCCCAGCCAATGTTAAGCATTTTGAGCCAGCTACAGTACTTTCCCACGTGCGCCACGTCCCTGCCCTAGCCTGGCCCAAGAAGCTTGGTGCCTGTCAATACTGTGTCCTAAATCACTGCTCCCTGAGCCAGTTTGCACCCCTATGGCAGGGCTGGATATCCAGCCTTGCAAGAGCATGTTGAGCTCAGTACTCGAAGGTTGAGATTGCTTCACCGGACACCTCCTGTGGTTCCAAACTTGGAACATTCTGTAGCCAGTTGGTGTTGATGTTGACTTCCCCAGTTCCTGCCATCCCCCCCACTCCTGTCTCCCTCATTCCTGATCCTTATGTTCCCTTTCTTGCAACTCCCCTCTCCTCATCTCTGCCTCCCTATCCCTCTGTCTGCTTTCCTCCAGCTCTGCATTCGCAGAGAACCCACTCCCACCCCTCTGATCAGCTTTTCTCTCCTCCCATCCATGTCTATCTATGGCCTCTTGGCCATCAGCCTGTGCTCCTCCACCCCGTCCCTTCTTCCCTCCTCCCTGAGCCTTTTTATTCAAGCAGCTGCCTATTTTTTGCTCATACCTTGATGAAGGCTGCAGGCCCAAAATATTGGTTATAGACATACCTTCCTATGCATGCTGCCTTCTGCATGCTGCGAGACCTACTGAGCTCCTCCAGCAGTTTTGTGTATTTTCTACAATCACAGCATCTGACCACCTTCTTGCTCCACATCCTGTCGCCCTTCGCTTTAACTCCCCCAACCCTTCCCACAACAATATGTCTGTTCTTATCCTCGTCCACTGCAAGGGTGAAACCAATTGTAAACTCGAGGAACAACTTCCCCTCTTCCTCCTACACAGCTCTCCCCCTCGTGGCATGGACATTGATTTATCTGATTTTAGGTTAACCCCACCCTCAACTGGTTTCATTCTTTCTACCTCTTCTTTACCCACTCCTTAACTTGCATCCCACCACCCCTCCCCACACACTCTAACTTTTTTGCCCACCTTCCTCACGGACTCTCCCTCTATCAGGTTGACCTCCAAGTTGAGTCGGCGGTGAAGAAGACGAATGCAATGTTGGCATTCATTTCTAGAGGAATAGCCTATCAGAGCAGGGATGCAATGTTGAGATTCTATAAAATACTGGTAAGACCTCACTTGGAGTACTGTGTACAGTTTTGGGTGCTTTATTTGAGAAAAGGTATGCTGACATCGGGGAGGGTTCAGAGAGAATTTGCTAGAGTGATACCAGGAATGAAAGAGTTAATATATGAGGAATGTTTGTCGGCTCTTGGACTGAACTCGTTGGAGTACAGAAGGATGAAGGTGTCCTCATTTCAAATGCTGAAAGGCCTGGACAGAGTAGATGTGGCAAGGAGGTTTCCCATGGATAAAGGAGCATAACTTCAGGAGAAAAGGGCAATGATTTAAAACACAGACGCAGAAAACTTTCTTTAGTCAGAGGGTCGTGGAATTTGTTACTGCAGATGGCTGTGGACGAGAGGTCGTTGGGTGTATTTAAGGCAGAGATTGACAGGTATTTGATTAGTCAGGGCATCAAGGCTTATGGGAAGAAAGCCAGGGAGTGGGAGGATGGATCAGTTCATGATTAGAATGGCAGAGCAGACTCAATGGACCTGCTCCTGTACCTTGTGATCTACCTCTCACACCTCCTGTCCAAATCCTGCCATCTCTGGGCCCTTCATGCAGCTTCTTTACATAAGTAATATCTCCCCGTTTTCTGTAGTCTTGATAAAGAGTCCACACCCGCAACATTGACAGATCATTTCTACTCACGAATGTTGTCTCAACTGCTGAGTTCCGCTGTTCTTTGTCCGTTGCACTTTAGTTCTGAGTGAAAGATAGGATCTCCCCTCATTATCACATCTTATCTTCCTGCAGTCACCTTCCATTAAGGAGGAAGTGGAAACTCCCAGTGGGTCCCCTCTGCCCATCGACCATGGTCACCATTCTGAAAGGCAGCAGGTAAGGCATGCTGGATATCCAGCTGTAATAAGGAGGGATGCACTGTTCCTTGGCTAGTTCTCTGAGTGTTTTTTAGCTCCCAGCTCTCTGCGCACCCCCGCATCTCATTGTTGATATAATGATAGTCCAAGATCCTCCACACCATCATAGTGAGTCCCAGCACAGAAATATCATGGATCTCCCAGTGGCCACCCATTTCAGTTTCCCTCCCACTCCCTTACTGACATGTCTGTCCATGGTCTCATGGACTCCTAGACTGAGACCACAAGCAAATTGGAGGGACAACACCTCATCTTCTGTCTGGGCACCCTCCAATCAGATGGCATTAAAATCGACCTCCGGTTTCTGTTAAACCTTCCCCCTCCATATTTTTTTCCCCCAGTCTCCTTCACTCTTATTCTCTCTCTCTCTCTCTCTCTCTCTCTCTCTACTCTGTCTCTCTTTCTCTCTCCCTTCCACTTTCCCTCTGTCTCCTTTCACAGACCCAAAATCAATTCTCACCTTTCCTCTTATCATCTCCAATTAACACTTTCTTTCATTTGGTCTGATCTCCTTTCTCTCCCATTCTTTCCCCTTTCTCTCCCCAGTCTTTAATTCAAAGGCCTGCCTGCTTTTTACTCACACCTTGAAGAAAAGTCAGTAATGCATCTTTATCTCCTATGGACACTGCAAGACCGGCTGAGTTCCTCCACCAATTTACTGTGTGTTTTGACTACAATCACAGCGTCTGTAGACTTTCAAGTTTCACCCCAGATCCCACCAAATCTGTACCACTCATTTGTCTAGCTCCTCCAGCAATTCTGCTTTTGTTCTTCTCCATGTTGTCAACTGCCTGCCCCACATTCTACCACTTGTCGACTGGGGGCAATTGGTTGTGTCCTTGCATTAAGCAAAGGAATATAGCCATCAACAACTGTTCCTTCAAACCTCTCTTTAAAATTGTTATTCTAATGTGGCTGTGACTGGAGGTACAGAGGTGACTCCTCAATCTGCCAAGGCAGAATAACCAACCCCGTGCCAATTTCTGTTTGTCCACAGACTTTCCAGCAAGTAAAAATTAACAGAGAGAGTCGACTGAACGGTGAGTGTTTGAAACAAGAACAGGGTTAAATGCCAACCTAAGACACTAGAAATGTCCCTCTGTCACCCTTCCTCCAGCTCTGCATTCACAGAGCTACCCCCTCAATTTCCCAATCAATTCTTAGCTTCCCCCCCCCACCACCACGTCCGTGTCTACCTAAAGCCTCTTGGCTGCTAGTGGGTGCTCCTCCCCTTGCCCCTTCTTCCCTCCTCCACCCCCTCCTCCCAGATGGTTTTCGGCTCGAAACGTTGACAATCTTTTTAATCTTCATCTTTTTATTTTTATGCTAAATCTTTCATGAGAAGGTTCTATTCTGAAGGGGTCTGGAGGGGAGAAGGAGTGGTTGTACAGAGAAGCAATAGAATTAGAATTTTATGTCACAGAATTCGTTGTTTTGCGACACATTACAGTGGAAATATTGCAAGTTGCAGGTCAAAATAAATAGTGGGAGAAAATAGGAGAAAGTGAAGGAGCTTCTGTGGTTCATTCTTCATTAAGAAATCTGATCGTGGAGGGGCAACACTGTCTTTGTTCCACTGAGTGTTCATCTTCAGGCTTCTTCCTGATGGTAGCAGTGTAAAGAGGGCGTGGCCTGGTTGGTGAGGGTCCTTGAGGATAGAAGCTGCTTTCTTAAGACACTACCCCTCAATGGGGTAAAGACAGGTGCTCATGATGTCACAGGCCGAGTTAACAACCCTCTGGAGTATTTTCTTGTCCTGATCATTGACATCTCTATACCAGAAAGTGATACAACCAGCCAGAATGATCCCCATGGTACACCTGTAGAAACCTTCAAGTCTTTTGTGATATACCGAATTTCCTCAAACACCCCACGAGGCAAGCCTTCTTCAAGATTGCATCGACATGGAGGCTCCGTGAAAGATCCTCACAGATGTTGACGCCCATGTATTTGTTTTTGATGACATGAATGAATTCCCACGGACTGGGCAAGGGGACAGGAGAAGGATTTTAAGCTGGTGGAACAGCTGCAGATGGGTGAGACTAACCCGTGAGGGTCAGGGGTCATGAGTAGGGGCTGCCTAGCTTCCAAAGCAGCTATTTTGGCACATCATCTTACAAGATGATATATAAATGCCAGCTGTTGACAGGGAGACCGATAAATATCCCTGGGAGTATGCCATACCCTGTACTTTGTCTCAAGGCACCACCTTATGCTACGTTTTCTTTGTTTTTCAGCCAGAGCAAAGAGGTGCAAGAGGACCAGGCCTTCAGATGAAGAGCAGGTAGCTGTGATTGTCAAATCAAGTTTATTGTCATCCAATTCACAAGTACAACCTGATGAAACAGCATTCTCCAGTCCTCGGTGCAAAACACACAGACACACAACCAGACATGACACACATACATATAAACAAATTGACATATTTTGGGGGAGAATGATGGGCAACAAACATGTCTAGTTCTTCTGAACAAGGTACAGCCTGCAGAAGATGTGAATCCTCTTGGAGTTGTGTTACCTGTGAACATAGGCTAAAGTGGGTGGTAAACTCCATCTAAGGCAGAGAGACATAAAGCCTAATTTTAACCCCATGGACAAGGGTGGGGGGGGGGGGGAAAGACTGATATAGAAACAGCTCTGTTCTCATCTGTTCTCAGAGAGATGTAGAGTAAAGAAAGAGACCCTTTGGCCCACTGAGTCCGTGCCAACCCACCCATTCACACTAAATCAGTGGTTCTCAACCACTGAACCATGTTTCCAATCTTGTTCTTTAAAAATGTTACATAAAATACTTTACATTAGATAAAGATGTGCTTCTTGACTTGAAAATATTGTTCAGTCATTGTCACGAGTAGGCCACGGCATGTTAGGCCGTAAGCCAAGTGGGCCTTAGACTGAAAAAGGTTGACACCCATTGCACAAACTCTGCACTAATCTCGGTTTTTATGCCATTAATTCTTAACCCCCTCCAGCCTCTACTGTTCTCCTACAGGGCAGCATGGTTGATGTAGTGGTCAGTGCAACAGCTTTACATGCCAGCAATTAGGTCTGGGGTTCAAATCCTGTGCTTTCTGAAAGGAGTTTCTACGTTCTCCCCATGTTTGCGTGGGTTTTCCCCACGGGGGCTCCGGATTCCTCCCACCGTTTGAAACGTACCGGGGGTGTAGGTTAATTGGGTGCAAATTTGGCGGCATGGACTCATGGGCTGAAATGGCCTATTAACATGTTGTATGTCTAAATACACCCTCAGGGCAATTGGTCTTTCCATTTAACTGGGCAATCCATCCTGGAGCCCATGCAGGGAACCTGCTCGGCCGCAAGGGAGAGGGTGCAAGCTGCACATGGACACCACCGGAGGTTGGATCCAACCCTGGTCCCTGGAGCTGCACTTCTCTGCTATCACAAGTTCCCTTGCCATCATCTTTACCGGTATGTTTTGGACAGCGTTAAAACGTAACGCTGGTGATTCGGCAACATTATCCTGACCATACCTTAATTTTAGCTCATGCTGCTCACTAATGGTTAAAGAGACAGCATAACGTACAGGGAAGAACGCAGAAATACTAGAGGATCCCAGCTGATCTCGTGGCATCCATAGGAGGTAAAGATATATTACCGACATTTCGGGCCTCAAGGTACAAGCAAAAATCAGGAAGACATTTGAATAAAGACCAGAGAATGGTAGGGGGGGTCCAGACCAACAGCATTCATGCACTTCCAGACTCTGAGATCACCCGCAAATTGGAGGAACCACACCTCATCTTCCGTCTGGGCTCCCTCCAACCGGATGGGATTAACGTCAACCTTTGGATTCTGTTAAACCTTCCCTCTCAATTCCCCCCCCCCCAACCCCAGTCTCCTTTCCTCTAGCTCTCTCTCTCTCTCTCTCTCTCTCTCTCTCTCTCTCCCTCTCTCTCTCTACCCCCCCAGTCTCCTTTCGCAGAGCCAAAATCAATTCTCACCTTTCCTCTTATCACAACACCTTTTGTTGGTCCGGACCCCTCCCCCTGCCAGTCTTCAGTCTTCAGTCTTTATTCCGATACCTTGCTGTGTTTTGGTCATGCCTTGAAGAAGGGCTCAGGCCTGAGATGTCAGTAATGTATCTTAACCCAGTACGGGCACTGAGACTGGCTGAGATCCTCAGCATCTTTGCATTTTTGACTACAATCCAGCATCTGCAGTTTCATGGTACAGAGTTCACATCGTGGTGATAGTGGAATGTAATACTGGTTGTTATTATAATCATACTAATCACATTATTGTGATCTTTTATTAAAGTAATTATACAATGTTGTACAGCCAGATTCCCATTTTCAGTCGATTCAATTTAAATTTAGACATAATACAGCATGGTAACAGGCCCTTTGGCCCACGAGCCCGTGTCCAATTTACACCCAAATGACCTACACCCCGGCAGTGAACTGGGATTCACTGGTTGTGTGTTGTACTTATGGCTGGCACCGCCCCCATCTGCTCACTTATAACCTTGGTTTCCCTCCTAAACCCAGAACCCTTCCGAAGACCACTGTAAGACCCTACCCTTAGTTATAAGATAATAAAAGCGTTTGTTCTCCCTCCAGTTGTGAGAGCTTTTATTCACGCTACAACCCCTGGTATGTTTTGAACGGTGGGAGGAAACTGAAGAGGAAAACCCATGCAGGCACGGGGAGAGCGTACAAACTCCTTACAGACAGCGCGGGATTCAAACCACGGTCCTGATCGCTGGCGCTGTAAAGGCATTGCGCTCACCGCCATGCCAGCCCTAACTCATTTTGGAGATGCCCACAAGATATTTTCTTATCTTCACCAGATGAAATTGGATTATTTTAAGATGCAAGATAAGGTATGGAAGCCAAAGTAGGCTATTCAGCCCGATGAGCCCATTCTGCCATTCCATCATGAGGTGACTCAGCCCCCTGCCTTCTCCCCATTACCTTTCATACCCTGACTATTCAGTTACCTATCAATCTCTTCCTTAAATATACCTGACAACCGAGCCTCCACAGCCTCCCATGGCAGCAAATTCCAGAGGTTCACCGTGGTGTTCTCTGCTGAATTGTCTTCCAACTCTCTGGCTTGCTTCACGGGAGACTGCCATGTTATTCTTGTCCCATTCTATTGTGCAGATCGCCGGCCTCTTTTCCAAGGATCCCAGGTTCCCAGACGTGGAGGAAGAGAGCTTTACTGGAAACCACTATGTGGAATATACATGGCAGGGTCTGTCCCGGAGCAGCACACAGACATTACTGGGACTGAAAGGTAGGAATGACTCAGCTTGCTCCCACTGGGCTATCATGTGGTCCAACATCTGGGGTTGTGTGGACCTGCAGCCTCTTGGAAAGCTGGAGGAAAGAAGACAGATGGATGTGCAAAGTGATCTCCCAGTCTGCGTCAGGTTTCTCCCATGTGGAGCAGGCCACAGCGGGAGCACTGGGTGCAGTAGACGACTCCCGCAGATACACAAGCGAAGTGTTGCTTCACTTGGAAGGACAGTTTGGGGGTCCGAACTGGGGTGAGGGAGGAATTGTGGGCACAAGTGTGGCAGGGTAAGGTGCTGAGGGGGTGCGATTACTGGCCTTTCCTCCAGCTCTCCTCCCCCCTTCCTCCTCCATTCACAGAGCCATTCCCCCCTCTCCCCCTGTTGGCTGGTGTGCCCTCCCTCCCTTATCCACCTATTACCTCCTGCCTGTGGGACTGTTCTCCTCCCCTGCCCCTCCCCCCACCATTTTGTTCATGTGACTGTTCACACTTTGCTCACACCTTGATGAAGGACTCAAGCCCGAAATATTGGGAATCTTTGCTATATAAAGTGCATTGTGTGACCAGAATTGTGTTTTTACTCAAATATAAAAATGGTACTGTTAACCTCACTGTAAATAACCACTTCTTACTGCCGCTGCTTCCCACAGGGTCGAATTCTCGGCCTATACTGGGCCTCACAAGTAAAGACAGTGACGGTGATCCGGAGACCGATGTGGACGAACTGCCCATTTTTTCTAAATTTAAGTATCCTTTGCACTACTTTTTCCTCTGAGCCTCTTGAACTATTACCTCGTCACCACGGAAGAGAGTGTTCAGCCCATCGAAGACAAGCCAACTCACAGAGTGTGGAATGGAACAACACAGGCCAAAGATGTCTGTGCATGACATAAAGCCCAATTAAATTTAATTTAGTTAAACCAAAACGCCGACACTTGCACACGATGCACGCCCTGACATTCCCTGTCTTTAGAGAAGTTAGACACGTCAATGGGCAGCACGGTTCGCATAGCGGTTAGCGTAACACCTTTACAGCAACAGTGATCAAGACCGGGGTTTGAATTCTATGCTGTCTGTAAGGAGTTTGTACATTCTCCCTGTGTCTGTGTGGGTTTTACCCCAATGTTCAAAACGTACTGGGGTTGTAGGTCAATTGGGTGTAAATTGGGCAGCATGGGCTCGTGGGACAAAAGGCCTTGTTACCGTGCTTCTTAAATACCATCCTCGTTTCTGTTTCCCTGGCAACCCATCCCAGGCACCCACCACTCTGCATGGAAAAAAACATGCCCCACTCATCTCCCTTAAACTCCCCCTCACTTTAAATGCCACATTCTTTCTTTGGGAGAAACATTTCAGCCGTCCGCCCTATCAATGTCACTCAGAATTTTACAACCTTCTATCACATCTCCCCACCCCATTCCCCACTAGTTTCCTCTGTCACCTGTTTGCCTGACCACAGGTAGAGACTGATTAACCTGCCAACCCACACACCTTTGAGACATGGGAAGCAAGAGTAGCAGAACTAGGGTTGTTCTCTTTGGAGCGCAGAGGTGACTTAATGGAGGTCTACAAGATTATGAGGGTGATAGATAGGGTGGACAGCCAATGCCTTTATCCCAGGGCAGGCTTAGCAATCACCAGGGGACATAGAACACTACAGCATAGAAACAAGTTCCTTCGGCTTGGAAGGATATCAGTAAGATTGAAAGGGTGCAGAGAAGATTAACTAGGATGTTGCCGGGTCTTCTGGAGTTGAATTGCAGGGGAAGATTAAACAGGTTAGGACTTATCCCTTGGAGCGAAGAAAAATGACGGGAGATTTGATTGAGGTTTACAAGATTTTGAGAGGTCTAGACAGAGTGGATGTGAGTAGGCTTTCGCCACTTAGATTGGGAGAGATAAATACAAGAGGTCTTCATTTTAAGCTGAAAGGGGTAAAGTTTAGGGGGAACATTAGGGAGAAGCTCTTCACTCAGAGAGTGATGGGAGTGTGGAATGAGCTGGAATGGGTGAATACAGGCTCGATCTTAAGTTTAAAGAATAGATACATGGATGGGAGAGGTCCTAAGGATTATGGAACCTGAGCAGGTCAATGGGACTAGCAGAATCATGAGCACAGACAAAAGGGCTGAATGGCCTGTTTTCTGTGCTGTGCCAAGAGTTGTTTGGCCCTTCTAGTCTGTGCCATCTGTAAAAAGTGAAGGGAGGAAAGTTTTGAGTAAACACCAGGGTAAGCTTTTTTACACAGAGTTGTGGGTGCATGGAATGCCTTCCCAGGAGTGGTGGTGGAGGTTGGAACAATAGGGGCATTTAAGAGACTCTTAGACAGGCACATGGATGAAAGAAAAATAGAGGATTTTAAGGTAGGAAGAGGTCAGTATTTTTTAGGTAGTGTGCTGTAGTGTTAAATGTTATAACCCCATGCAGACTCCACACCACCCCATCGAAGATCAGGATTGAACCCAGACTGATAACACTATCAGTGGCACCACTGTGCCATCCTACAGAGGATGGCCTTGAGGTAAACATTGAACATAGAACACTACAGCACAGTACAGGTCCTTCAGCCCACAATGTTGTGCTGACCTATATACTCCTACCAAAAAAATACTAAACCCTCTCTACCCCATATTCCACTTTTTCTTCCATCCATATGCCTGCTAAGAGTCTCTTAAATGCCCCTATTATTCCAGCCTCCACCATCACCCCTGGCAAGGCCTTCCAGGCACCCACTACTATCTGGGTAAAAAAAAAAAACCCTTCACTTTGTACAGATGTCCTCTGGTGTTTCTACTCTCGCCCTGGGAAACAGGCGCTGGTCGTCCACCTTATCTATGCCTCTCAGAATCTTGTAGACCTCTATTAATTCACCTCTCATCCTTCTGCGCTCCAAAGAGAAAAGTCCCAGCTCTGCTAACCTTGCCTCATAAGACTAATTTTCCAATTTAGGCAACATCCTGGTAAATTTCCCCTGCACCTTTTCCATAGCTTCCATATAGAACATAGCATAATAAAGCACAGTACAGGCCCTTCAGCCCTCAATGTTGTACCAGCCCATATATTCCTTCCTAACCTTTCCATAATGAGGTGACCCGAACTGAACACAATTTTCTAAAGTGTGGTCTCACCAGAGAATTGTAGAGTTGCAACATGACCTCTCGATTCTTGAACTTAATAGCCTGACTAATGAAGCCCAGAATCCCATAAGCCTTCTTAACTATCCTATCAATCTGTGCAGCAACTTTGAGAGATCTATGGACTTGGACCCAAAGGTCTCTCTGTTCCACTGCGCAGTTAAGTATCTGATCATTAACCCTGTACTCAGCCTCAGGTTTGACCTTCCAAAATGCATCACCTCACACTTAACTAGATTATCTTGAGAGTGAAAACCTCGTCAATCAGAGGCTTGAACAGGGAAACATGAACAGAGAAACCTGCAGGGCTGTATAGAGTGAGAGTGGGACAGATAGATTGATATACTAGGAGTTAGTAGAGACTCCAAGCTGAATGGTCCCCTTGTTGTAATCATTTTGGTTCTTGCCTTCTGGCACTGGATAATGTTTTACACAAAACAGCAAAAGACCACATCTTGAGTGAAAGAGACCTCAGATAAAGGGAAAATACGATGATACTGTCGTACATATAGGGACTTGAGAGAGAACAAACGCTTTTATTAGCTTATAACTAAGGGTAGGGTTCAACAGTGGTCTTCAGAAGGTTTCTGGATTTAGGTGGGAAGATGGGTTGGAGCCGGGAGGTGGGGCCAGCCATCAGTACAACATCCTACCAGTGAATCCCAGTTCACTGCAATAGGGACAACATACATTTGCACTGAAATTTGTACACCAAATACAATGAAGCCCATTAAACTCCACCAGGTAGTTAATAAATATAGTGGGCTATCCAATCAATATAGTGGGCTGTCGCCACTTGGAGATCTCACTTGCAGTATTGTCAGCAGACTTGGGCTCCTCATTTAAGAAAGGATGTGCTGACGTTGGAGATGATTCAGACCCACACACACCCACACACACACCCACACACACACACACACACACACACACACACACACACACACACACACACACCCCCACTCACACACACTCACATACACACCCACAGACATACACCCACTTACACACACCCACACACTCACAAACACGCACACACATTCACATATACACCCACGCACATACACCCACTTGCACACGTACACACACAGCCACACCCATACACAAACACACTCCCACACACATATATACCCACACAGAAACACACATGCATACACCCACACCCACCTACACACACACACACACACACACACACACACACACACACACACACACACACACACACACACACACACACACACACACACACACACACACATTATAGCCACAGTACTACATTTCTTCTTCTTTGGCTTGGCTTCGCGGACGAAGATTTATGGAGGGGGTAAATGTCCACGTCAGCTGCAGGCTCGTTTGTGGCTGACAAGTCCGATGCGGGACAGGCAGACACGGTTGCAGCGGTTGCAGGGGAAAATTGGTTGGTTGGGGTTGGGTGTTGGGTTTTTCCTCCTTTGTCTTTTGTCAGTGAGGTGGGCTCTGCAGTCTTCTTCAAAGGAGGTTGCTGCCCGCCGAACTGTGAGGCGCCAAGATGTACGGTTTGAGGCGATATCAGCCCACTGGCGGTGGTCAATGTGGCAGGCACCAAGAGATTTCTTTAGGCAGTCCTTGTACCTCTTCTTTGGTGCACCTCTGTCACGGTGGCCAGTGGCGAGTTCGCCATATAACACGATCTTGGGAAGGCGATGGTCCTCCATTCTGGAGACGTGACCCACCCAGCGCAGCTGGATCTTCAGCAGCGTAGACTCGATGCTGTCGGCCTCTGCCATCTCGAGTACTTCGATGTTAGGGATGAAGGCGCTCCAATGAATGTTGAGGATGGAGCGGAGACAACGTTGGTGGAAGCGTTCTAGGAGCCGTAGGTGATGCCAGTAGAGGACCCATGATTCGGAGCCGAACAGGAGTGTGGGTATGACAACGGCTCTGTATACGCTTATCTTTGTGAGGTTTTTCAGTTGGTTGTTTTTCCAGACTCTTTTGTGTAGTCTTCCAAAGGCGCTATTTGCCTTGGCGAGTCTGTTGTCTATCTCGTTGTTGATCCTTGCATCTGATGAAATTGTGCAGCCGAGATAGGTAAACTGGTTGACCGTTTTGAGTTTTATGTGCTGATGGAGATATGGGGGGGCTGGTAGTCAAGGTGGGGAGCTGGCTGATGGAGGACCTCCGTTTTCTTCAGGCTGACTTCCAGGACAAACATTTTTGCAGTTTCCGCAAAACAGGACGTCAAACGCTGAAGAGCTGGCTCTGAATGGGCAACTAAAGTGGTATCGTCTGCAAAGAGTAGTTCACGGACAAGTTTCTCTTGTGTCTTGGTGTGAGCTTGCAGGCGCCTCAGATTGAAGAGACTGCCATCCGTGCGGTACTGGATGTAAACAGCGTCTTCATTGTTGAGGTCTTTCATGGCTTGGTTCAGCATCATGCTGAAGAAGATTGAAAAGAGCGTTGGTGCGAGAACACAGCCTTGCTTCACGCCATTGTTAATGGAGAAGGGTTCAGAGTGCTCATTGCTCTATCTGACCCGACCTTGTTGGTTTTCGTGCAGTTGGATAACCATGTTGATGAACTTTTGGGGGCATCCGAGGTGAGGCGCTCTAGTATTTGCCAAAGCCCTTTCCTGCTCACGGTGTCGAAGGCTTTGGTGAGGTCAACAAAGGTGACGTAGAGTCCTTTGTTTTGTTCTCTGCACTTTTCTTGGAGCTGTCTGAGGGCAAAGACCATGTCAGTAGTTCCTCTGTTTGCGCGAAAGCCGCACTGTGATTCTGGGAGAATATTCTCTGTGACACAGTACTAGAATATAAGGCACACTGCAAGAGTTGAGACAGAGTTTACACTGACCTTTCGGTGATCATTCATCGAAGCCAGCATCCCATCTGTACTCCTGGTGTTTCCTTGACCAGAACACTTGTTTAGGTGCTCAACAGTGGAGACCTTGGAAGGCCATTCCCTGAAGTCGACAGAAGGTCTGGATAAGGGCAATGCAGTGATGAGGTAAGTTCAACTCCTTGGATGATTGAAGTGAGTGGGTTCGATGGGATTGAACCCAGGGAACTGAAGGGTCATATCCCGATGGCCATGGACCTTATTGTTACTCCGATGTACCTCTCGCTCACTTTCCCAATGAACTGTTAACAACAAGTGAGCAGACAGGTGGGCAAACAGCTAACATTTCCCCAACACCACCTGTATAACTCTGGTGTAGATGCCACAAACACTCTCCTCTGGATTAAAAAAAGAGCTCCATTCAGATCCCCTCAAAATCTCTTCCCCCTTGCACCCAAATCTAAATCACCAACACATCAATGTCACCCTTTAGAGTTAATCTGCAGAAACTGGGGAAACTCAGGAATCCTGGCCCGAAATGTTGGTTACTTTTTCTCTTCCTATGGATGCTGTAGGTTTGCGCTGAATTCGAACCCCGGTCGCTGATGCTTTAATAGTGTCGTGTTAACATCTGCACTAACCGTGCCACCCCATAGTTGATGGTTAGCATGGATGGGCCAAAGGATATGTTTCTGTGTTGTCCCCCTCCATGATATTCTGGCAGGAGTTCTCCAGGCTGTTACTGTCCTGCTCTCCCCAAGGTCATTGCCCTTGAGTGTCCTTACCAGAGGATCCTTAGAAGCAGTACCATTAATCTCTACCACGTCTCTGAAATAGCAGCATTGGGTAACGGTGGAATCCAGGCGCAGGTGACATAAGTGCAGTAGGTGTTGGGGGTTGGATCTATCTCCTACTCTGACGCTGTGACCCCTCCTGTCAGAGGTGAGGCTCCAGTGTTGGGCGTCCCTGGGGGAAAGGATGATTCACTGTGCCTACTCACTCTCTGCAGGACATTGAGCTCGGACGAGGAAGAAGGAGTCACCTGGGAAATCTTAAAGACGAGAATCAGTGAGCTTACGCAGAGGCTGCGGAGGAGGGAGACATACAGGTGCCACGTGTGTATGGTAAGGAGACCAGACTGTCGGTTTACTCCCCCCTCAAGGGTGCAGGCCACGATGTAATTTCAAGATTCCTTTATTGTCTTATAATAAAAGAGGGGTGATACTGCTTTAGTCGGCCATTAGCCCGGTGCCTCTTACAGTCAGACAAATAGAAGCAAAAGATAGTGCCCCCAGAGTTACTGAGTGTCTGCCTCCTGTATCCCGCAGTCTCTGCAACTGCATGGACTTTGGTCCAAACTGTTGGCCACCCGAGCTCAAGATCCAGACTGACATGACCAGGGAACCCTCAGCCCCCTTGGCACCCTCTTGCATTCCATTTCAAATACCTGATACCCCTTTGGCCTCAAGCCCAGCAGTCCGCAGTCTGGTGCGTCCTTTGCCCGCAGTCTCCAGCAGGCTGCGTGGGTTCCTCGCCGCGAGTTGCCAACAGCCCACTGACTGTGTGTTCTTCACCAGCAGAGCCCCCCCCCCCACTCACTGGTCACTGTCCCACGGGTCGTCTCCTCTGCATTTCCTTCTCAAACCGGTTGGGGGTGGGGGGGGGGGGGTAGGTGGGTGGCCTCCCAGTTTGCTGGTGCTCTGCGCCAGTCCTCCACTTCCCCAGCGTCTGCAACCCCTTCTGGCCTCTGCCAAACGCAGACACCCCACGGTCGCAGTATTTTAAAATAAACCACAGTTGGTTCCTTTAACAGGCTGCCTCTCCACCTTTCTCACCCTATCCAATTCCCTATCATCTCTTAGCCCCTCCCCAGCCTCTATCCTGCGTTTTTGGCTCCCCTTGGTTTTCCCAATCCCCCCCACTCTTTAAAGTGCTGACCCAAAACTTTGTCTGATTTTATCTACTCATTATCTCTTTTCTTACTCGGGCCATGCCTGTCCAAGAGACGCCGGAGACCGAAGATACATGCTCTCAAACATATGGGCTCAAATGTCGATGACTGGGCTTTGGGCAAGGAGGCTTTAAGCCACAGTCTCAGGAGGTCTTTAGAAGTTAACCTAACTTAACTATGTTAAGTTAACATAGCTACAAAATGGTGGCAGGAGGTGTTTCCATGTGGTATGGACTAAACTCTAAACCTTTTGATTACAGTTCCACAGGAGCAGATGTCTTAGGGAATACCTTATTGCTAAATTATTTTTAATTTAGACATACCAGGAAAATTGATGAAGGAAAGGCTGTGGGTGTCATCTACGAGGCCTTTGACAAGGCCCCACATGGGAGGTTAGTCAGGAAGGTTCATACACATGGTATTCAGGGTGAAGTAGTGAATTGGATTTGACATTGGCTGGACAGGAGAAGCCAGAGAATATGGTGAATGATGCTTCTCAGACTGGAGGCCTGTGACTAGTGACGTGCCTCAGGGATCGGTGCTGGGACCATTGTTGTTTATTGTCTATATCATTGATCCAGATGATGATGTGATCAATTGGATCAGCAAGTTTGGAGATGGCACTAAGATTGGAGATTTGTGGATAGCACAAAAGGTTTGCAGAGAGATCTTGGTCAGTTGGGAAAATAGGTTGAAAAATGACAGATGGAATTTAATGCAGACAAGTGGGTGGTGCTGTATTCTGGAAGGACTAATCAAGAAAGGATGTACACAGTAAATGGTCGGGCGCTGAAGAGGCCCCTAGGCTCCACCCCTGACCTTGCCCCCCACCACCCCCAGGTGATGCCCTCCCCTCACATATTCCAAATTTATCTGCTGAATATGTACTTGGGGTGTGCAAGTGTTCCCCGTGCTTAGCAATGGCAGGATAGAATTGATGGGCCGGGTGGCAATAGCCTGGTGGAGAGGGGTGCATGAGGAGGGGAGGGGTTGGGATGGTAATGGGGTGCCTACGCGCCAGCCGCTGGTGGGGACCTCATCGCCGGGCTCTTACACTGACGAGCACCCTTGTAGCCAGTTCGGCCGTGTTGGCATTTTATCCTCTGAGCCTTCCAAAATAACTGGAGACGAAAAACAAGTGGGTAAAAACCACGCATCAGCTAATTTCTAAGATGCAGGTTTTTTTTATGAAGCATGTTAACTTGGGACACAACCGGGATGTAAGAGGCTATTGGGAAATGGCAAGGTGACTGCAGTCTGCATTGAAAGGCGATGACCTTACCTATGTCTTCATGGAAAAACATAGGCTGAGACCGTGATGAAGTTCAGGGGACGAAAATAGGTTGTCTCCCTGCCCCCATGCCCTCCCCCCATCATGCCCTTGGGACATTCAAACTCAGCCTATTCACTTTGAAATGTTCCCCAAGAACCCCATTTTATCTGGTACTGCAGTGTGGATCACAGTGACTCGTGATGTAAACAAAATCCTTAGCAACCCTTTGTGATTCTGACGCCAACTACCTTAAATCAGAGTGTCAGCCCGGGTCATATCGGGCTCATCATTGGGGTCTCCTAAACCCTTCCTTGTAATGACGTTATCCATCATACTGGAGATTACGGGCAGAATTCAACCCCGTTCCCCATCCTCCACTTTCCCACCACCAAACTATTAGATTTTTAACGTCTCTCTGACTGAATTGGACGTTAAAAATCTAATAGTTTGGTGGTGGGAAGGTGGAGGATTGGGGAGTGGGGGTTGAATTAAAATAGCTCGCCCAGAGTGCCCGGAGGCAGTCAGTGGCATTGTGGTGGGGCCAGTGGGTGCCACTGGGTGATTAACTGAGAGAAGCCCTCAGTGAGGTGGCCTTTCAGTCAATTGCCCCACGGCGCACACACCACAAATCTTCATGCCACGGCCAGCTCCCAGAAACAACAGCGCATGTCACCCCAGCAATGGCACGATGCAGACTCTGGCCCACAGTTACCGACTTCACCCGTGCAGTAAGTGTGAAACTATAAACCAAGACCAGGCTACCCTTTACTGAGTAGGCTGAAGCCTAGGGGCTCAGGCCTCCTTACGCTCCGGGCTCCTAGGCTTCGGCCTACTCAGTCTAATGGTTAATCCGCCACTGGTCATATGTGGACAGGGTTGTAAAGAGAGCTTTTGGCATATTGGCCTTCATAAATCAAAGTAGTGCGTATAGGAGTTGGGATGTTATGTTAAAGTTGTATAAGACATTGGCGAGGCCAAATTTGGAGTTTTGTGTGCAATTTTGGTCACCGAACTACAGGGAAGATATCAATAGGATAGAAAGTGAAGAGAAGATTTACTAGGATGTTGCCTGGACTTCAGGAACTGAGTTACAGGCAAAGGTTAAACAGGTTAGGACTTTATTCCCTGCAGCGTAGAGGAATGAGGGGAGATTTGATGGAGGTATTTAAAATTATGAGGGGGACAGACAGAGTAAATGTAGGTCAGCTTTTTCCACTGAGGGTAGGTGAGACACAAACCTGAGGACATGGGTTAAGGGTGAAAGGGGAAAAGTTTAAGGGGAACATGAGAGGAAACTTCTTCACACAGAGAGTGGTGGGAGTGTGGAACAAGTTGCCAGTTGCGGGGTCAATTTTAACATATAAGATGAATTTGCACAGGATGGGAGGGGTATGGACTGGGTGTGGGTCAGTGGGATGGGCAGAAAAATGGTTCGGCACAGACTAAACAGGACGAAGGAGCCTCTCTCTGTGCTGTAATTATTCTATACAGCACGGTGACAGGCCCTTTTAGCCCATGAGCCCATGCCACCCAATTCCACCCAATTTGCCCAGTACTTTTTGAAGGGTAGAGGAAGCCGGAGCACCCGGACGAAACCCACACAGACACAGGGAGAACGTACAATCAGCCAGCGCCGGATTCGAACCCCAGTCCCTGGTGCTGTAACGGCATTGCGCTAACCACATCATTTTGTAACAATTTGAGTGCTTAAATTCCTTCCACTTGGCCACAAACATACTCTTTCAAGAAAGGTAAGTTGGAGCAAGATGATGAAGGCCTCCAAATCCTCTGGTTTCGGTTTAGTTAGCAGGTCAGATAGGGTCAGTTTCGAGGAGTTCACTGTGTCAGTGCATTATCAACAGAAAAATAACATAAAGGCTCCATCACCTTTTGTTGAACTGTCAGACTTCCTCCGAAATATCCCCCGCCTGAGACTCAGGTACTCCCAGCGCAGCTCCTTCTGCCAAGAGGGCATGTCAGGAAACCAATTTAACTCACCGCCACCAAAGCTGTTGACCTCAGGCAGTTGGGAGCCCTGCATGAGACCAGGTTGTCACTCAGGTCGATCCTAGTTTCTACCCTCCACTTGTAGAAGGGGTCCACTGTGGCTGGTTTACACCATCCCAATCAGGTGAACTCCCAGTGTGTATTTAATTCTGTTCCCAGTAAAACAAGCACTAAAGAGGTTATGAAAGTGAGAGTGTGTGTATGTGTGTGAGAGAGAGAGAGAGAGAGAGAGAGAGAGAAAGAAAGAGAAAAAGAAGAGGAAGAGAGAGAAAGAAAAGGAGAAAGGGAAGGAGTAAAAATAAGGGGAGAGAGAGAGGGAGAGAGAGGAGGGGAGAAAGAGAGAGGGGTTTCAGTTGATCATCTTCATCTAACGATAACTGCTTCCCCTCAGATGCTGACGGACCCTTTGAGTATCTCTACTCTATCTTGTTTCTCACCCTGATAGTACTTTGCTGTGGTGATACTGTGAAAGTGAGGGTTAAGTCAGCCTTAAGCACATGACTGGCCGTCTGGGTGGGGCGGGTGGGGGGGAGTTGGTTGGAAGGTCAGGTCAGCCCTGAACTCACTGATTGGCTGGGGATGGGGTGTGAAAGTTTTCTTTCTTCTTTGTTTGACCCCAGCTGTCAGCTTCCCCACCGGTGACACTCGGTGGATGGTGTCCACCCACTGACCTTGCTTGAGGATGCCGGCTTGCTCCTACTGGTGGTCCTCTGGTGAGCGGTGCAGTCACAGGGGGAACCCATAGAGCCTTCTGCTTGCACCATGTTTGTGCCGGTGTCCGAGGACTGTGAGGTTAATATGATGCTAATGTGATGTAAACTATTGGGAATGCCCTCCAATGGTCAGACCCTTCAGGTGCCTGCAAATGTGATAGGAAGGGCTCAGAAAGAGATAGACCAAATGAGGGCAAATTGGACTCACTCAGGTGCCTGTTCCATGCTGTATGACTCAGGTTCAATCCTGACCTCTGGTGCAGTCAGTGTGGAGTTCGCATGTTCTCCTTGTTGCCTCCCACATCCTGAAGAACTGAAGATTGATTGGGACAGAGTAAATTGTCCCGAGAGGTAGAATCTGGGAGGATGGAGGGATCAAAGTGAGGTGGAATGTAAATAGCTGATGGCAGTTGTCTTGAATTCAGTGGATTGAATGGCCTGGGTCTGACGATTTACCCCGTGTATTCTTTCTCCAGGGATCATACTGCATACCCCTGGCATCAATCCAATGTTGGCACATTCACTGCGAAGAATGTTGGCTCCGTAAACTGGTAAGACAATGGGCACATCCACGGCAAACGTTCAAAGCCAAGTATTTTGACCTGTGAGGCATATTATCAGCCTCCTGCAATGAAACAAACTCATGTTTCCAGAAAGCCAATATTTAATCACAATATTCAGGGTGAATTTCACTTCCAGGAGTTCATTCTCGGACATGGTCAAACTCCTGGAGAAACTCTGTAAAATGGTCTTTCTCCCAATCTTTCATGTTAGGCCACAAGACATAGGAGCAGAAATAGACTCTTCAGCCCATCGAGTCTGCCCCACCATTTAATCATAAGCTGATCCATTTCCCCACTCAGCCCCACTGCCCGGACTTGTCCCCATAACCTTTGATGCCCTAATTAATCAAGAACCTCTCAATCTCTGCCTTAAATCCACCCAATGACCTGGCCTCCACAACCACCTGCGGCAACAAATTCCACAGATTCACTGCCCTCCAGCTGAAGAAATTCCTCCGCATCTCTAAGTGGAAGCCCTTCAATCATGAAGTTGTGCCCTCTTGACCTAGACTCTCCCACCGTGGGAAACAACCTTTCTACATCTATTCTGTCCACACCTTTCAACCTTTGAAATGTTTCAATGATATTCCCCCTTCATTCTCCTAAATTCCAATGAATACAGGCCAAGAGGTGTCAGATGCTCCTTGTATGATAACACATTGCCTGTCCACCAGCTCACGGACCAATCCTATTCCCCCATTAATTTTCCCTATAACCTACTCTCTCTATATTGTCATCATCTCCCCCAAAGTTCTACTCCTCACTCACATACTCCATACCTCCAGCCCATCTATGGGATGCGGAAGGAAGCCAGAGCATCCACAAGGACACAGGGGGAGCAGGAACTTGCAAACTCCACATAACACCAGAGATCACGGTTGTACCCGGGTCTTTGGAGTTGCGAGGTGGCCCCGGTAAGAGTTGACTTCTCAAACTCCCCTCAAATTGTTACACTGATTAATCTAAATCCATGCTTCCGGACTCTTCCACAAAGAAACCACTTTGTGTTTGACCAGTCTGGACCCTCCCTCAAGTCAGGTCCTCCAGCACCTGGGTTCCAAATAAATCAGAGAGAATCACTGGAGTCTCCCACTCTCTCCCCCCCTCCCCCGATGTGATTATCCCAACCAGGATTACTGTCTGAAGAGGACGCACACAATCACTGAGGACCCCCTTCCACCCCGCACACAGCATATTTCAGCTGCTCCCGTTGGGAAAGAGATACAGGAGGATCAGAGACAGCACCACGAGGCTGAGATAAAAACACAATGCTGGAGTAACTCAGCAGGCCAAGATAAAGATCTTGAGCACAAAGCGTTGGTTCTGTATCTTTATCTTTGCTCTATAAAAGATCCTCAACATCCATTGGAGCGCTTACATCCCTAACGTCGAAGTACTCGAGATGGCAGAGGTCGACAGCATCGAGTCCACGCTGCTGAAGATCCAGCTGCGCTGGATGGGTCACGTCTCCAGAATGGAGGACCATCGCCTTCCCAAGATCGTGTTATATGGCGAGCTCTCCACTGGCCACCGTGACAGAGGTGCACCAAAGAAAAGGTACAAGGATTGCCTAAAGAAATCTCTTGGTGCCTGCCACATTGACCACCGCCAGTGGGCTGATAACGCCTCAAACCGTGCATCTTGGCGCCTCACAGTTTGGCGGGCAGCAACCTCCTTTGAAGAAGACCGCAGAGCCCACCTCACTGACAAAAGGCAAAGGAGGAAAAACCCAACACCCAACCCCAACCAACCAATTTTCCCCTGCAACCGCTGCAATCGTGTCTGCCTGTCCCGCATCGGACTTGTCAGCCACAAACGAGCCTGCAGCTGACGTGGACTTTTTACCCCCTCCATAAATCTTCGTCCGCGAAGCCAAGCCAAAGAAGATAAAAGACACTGTTTGACCTGCAGAGTTTCTCCAGCATCATGTCTTTACTTCAACCACGTTGTTTGCAGACTTTCACATTTTCTTCTTACCACCTGCTTCTTCCCATGGGCAGTGAGAATGCTGAATGACCAAAGGAACCACTCGTATTAACCAACAGCTCATATTTATGAAACCATATTTATTTGTATATATGAATACTTGTCCTGCATATGTGTTGTGTGTTATGTCTGGTTGTGTGTCTGCATGATTTGCACTGAGGATCAGACAATACTATTTTGTCAACTTGTACTTGGGCAATCGGATGATCATGAACTTGAAACACTGAGCACATCCCAACAGGTTTCCAAAGGTTTCTTCATCTGCAAGGTGGACCCCTGAGTTTCCAGTTCCATTCACCTTCCCACAGCCTGTTTGAAAAAGAGCATCACATCTTCCATCTGAGCACAACACAGGCTGCTGAGCTCAAAATCATATTCTCCAAATCTCCTGTCTGAGCCACGTCCACAGCCCTTTGTGGCTTCTTAAGGTCTTGGAGTTCATCCCATGCAGTGATGCACCCTGACAGGATGCTTTCAATGGCACATCTGTCAACGTTGTTAAGGAGCATAATTGGCATAGAACATTACAGCACAGAAATAGGCCTCTTTGGCCCTTCTAGTCTGTGCTGAACCATTTTATTTTTGCCTAGTCCCACTGACCTTCACCCAGTCCATACCCCTCCCATCCACGTACCTGTCCAAATTCCTCTTAACTGTTAAAATTGAGCCTGCATTCACCACTTCATCTGGAAGCTCGTTCCACACCCCACCACTCTCTGTGTGAAGAAGATCCCCCTCATGTTCCCCCTAAACCTTTCCCCTTTTCACTCTTAACCCGTGTCCTGTGGTTTGTATCACCTACCTCACTGGAAAAATCCTACCTACATTTACTCTGCTTATCCCTCTCATAATTTTAAATATCTCTATTGAATCTACCCTCATTTTTCTATGCTCCAGGGAATAAAGTCCTAACCCATTTAACATTTCCATCTAACTCAGTTCCTGAAGTCCAGGCAACATCCCAGTAAATCTTCTCTGCCCTCTTTCTATCTTATTGATATCTTTCCTGTGTTAGGTGACTCAAACTACACACCATACTCCACTTTTGTCTCAGGACTGATTTATGAAGGCCAATATCCCAAAAGCTCAAATTTCCTCCATTAGAGCTGATACACCCCACTGCCTGGTCCAAGACCTGGTGTTGTAACAGGCTGAACTTGAACCAGACAAAGGGAGGATGTCCTTAATTCTGTTCTCTATTGATTCCAGGGTTCAAAGAAGCTGTGCCCTCAGTGTAACACCATAACATCGCCACGTGATCTACGCAGGATCTTCCTTTAGGAAGGCCATGCCATTGTGATGGTTCAATAACAGATGTTGCAAAACATTCTCATTGGCACTTTGATCCTGAAGAATTGGCATGACTACATCATGGGACCACGTAACATCCTGTACCAATGATCCAAGACCCAGTATGAGGAGCCGTTCCCACTTGCTCAAGGGTCTTGATGAAAGAACATTCCAATCTTTTCTCTGGCATATTCAGGGTTGAGTCTGAAGCTTCGAGCACCTGTTTTAGGGGATTCCTCTCCTGAGCCCATCCTCGCTCCAGGCACTGATCTACAGGCAGTGGCAGAGAGAAATTTAGGCTCTCTCCAGCTCCGGTGGCCCTGCTACAGCCCCCTCATCCAATGTTTAGAGAGGAGGTCCACCTTGGTCTTCTTCTCTGCGGAGTTGGCTGCTGTCTCATACTGGTTTGATTGCCCTTGGTGACGTGGACATCAGCCAATTGGAGAAGGTCATCTGTCAGAGAGACACAAGCAACTGCAGATGCTGGACTCTGCGGGCAAATAATGAGAAGCTGGCGGGACTCAGCAGGTCAGGCTGCGTCTGCGGAGAGAGACGGGCAATCAATGTTTTGGGGATCCACTGACAATTCCTTAAGGATGGACCAATATATGCTCTCAATACCCAGATCGGTAACAAATGAACAGAAGGAAGCTCTGAGTTGGTTCTAACCCTAACCCAACACTCTAACCCCAACATAAGAACATAATAAATAGGAACAGGAGTTGCCCATTTGGCCTGTCGAACCTTCTCTGCCATTCAATGAGATCATGGCTGATCTGATGATCGGCTCATCTCCACCGGACCTGACTTTTCCCCATATCCCATAATTCCCTGACTATGTAAAAATCTATCCAACCTTGTCTTAAATACATTTACTGAGGTCACCTCCACTGCTTAAATGGTCACCGAATTCAACAGGTAACCACCCTCTGGGAAAAGCAGTTCTTCCTCATCTCCAACCTAAATCTACTACCCCAAATCTTGAGGCTATGCTCCCTAGTCTGGTCTCCCCCATTATGCCTTCATAATTTTACACATTTCTAAAAGATCCCCTCTCATCCTTCTAAATTCCAGAGAGTACAGTCCCAGATGCCTCAATCTCTCTCCTCATAGGAGAAAACTAACCCTAATCCTAACCCTGACCTTCACCCTAAGCTCTCATCGGGAACTTTTAATTAGTCAGTTTTCAATGGACAACCATTCCCCATTTTCATGAATTCAGCCAGTTGGTGAAACTCAGAGGAAGCTGGGAACGTGTGTGAGGGAACCAAAGCAGGCCGATGTGGAGTGCGTATCTAACTGGAGCCAGTATGCCCTAGTTGGGACAAATGGCCCCCTTCCATTCCATGATACTGGGGCTAGATGTCTTTCTGTTGACATCTCCTGGCTTCTGGCAAAGCCAGGGGGGGGGGGGGGGGAGGGGGGTGGGGGGGGGGGGTCGCTGCCCTCACTGCCCGTGGATCATGGGCCTATCGTCTCCAACCCAATTTTATATGTGCAGCCCTTCTTCCTCTTACTGTCCCATCATCTCCAGCCCCCACATCTCTCTGACCCAATGCCCTGAGGGTAGTTTGGTCTGGGTGTGACGTGGTCCTTGAATTGTTGAAGTGGGGCAAGGCCAGCTTGCTTTCTCCCACTCCTGAAAGGGTGGGTGGGCTCACAGATGGGGGGGGGGGCGGGGGGAAGAAAGGAAGTGCTGTTTAGGCCAAGTAATGAGACAGACGAAGACTAAATGTCTAGAGAATGGAGAGAGGGGTGTCCTTTGGAATTAGAATCAGGTTTATTGTCATGTACATGTGTCACGAAATGTGTTGTTTTGCGGAAGCAGTATTGTACATTGCAAAAAATTGCCATAAATACAATATTTAAAAATAAATAAATTAGTGTAAAAGAAGGGAAAAAATGCCTGTGGACCATTCCGAAATCTGATGGTGGAGGGGAAGATCCTGTCCTTGTGCCGCTGGGTGCCCGTCTTCAGGCTCCTGTACCTCCTTCCTAATGAGAAGAGGGCATGGCCTGGGTAGTGAGGGACCTTGAGGATAGAGGCTGTTTTCTTGAGACACTGCATCGTAAAGAGTTCCTTAATGGAGTGAAGACTGATGCCTGTGATGGCTCTGTAGTAATCTCTTGCCTTGTGCATTGGCACCTCCATACCAGACAGTGATGTAACCAGTCAGAATGCACCTTCTGTGACTGATTAAAGAGACTGAAAGCCAAGGGCTTTCTTCAACACGCGGGTATTCGCTTGAACAACTCGGTAGAATTCCTAAAGAACATCGAGGTCTTTTAAACTTGTCAAGTGGCCAGAAAGGGAATGCACGAGAGTCCTGCAGATGCAGAAATCTGGAGCTAAAATCAATCTGGTGGAGAAACTCAATGGGTCATTGCAGCATCAGTGGGAGGGAAAGAACTAAGACGAAATGAACTGACCCAGTATGTAAAAATAGAAGACACAAATTTCTTGTTTATTTTCGTTGTGTGATGACATTGTTTAATGGGTTTAATGTATCATATAGGTTGAACATTGAGTGGGTGAGGAGGGGGGTGAAGGAGGGAGGGAAGGGAGGGGGGAAAAGGGGAGAAAATGACACTGTATATTTCAAGAGGGAAATGTTTGTGTGTATTTTGGTCAGTATGGTTCATAGTGTGAAAGGACATGGTGGATATGTGCAAGAACAATGTAGAATCGGGGAATGGCAAATCCAACAGTAACTCAATAGCACAAATTTCTTGCATTATGAAATAATGTAAGTTATTTGTAAGGAAAGATTATTGAGATAGATCTACAAGCCTCTCTTGCTTTTTTTTCTCCTACTCTAACGGGGGGGCCAGGCAATACTAACGATGACTCTTTGTCTACCTTTCAGCAGAGTAAAGGCAATTTTGTGTAATATTACATTCCTGCTTTGTTACATTCCTGCTTTGTTACATGACAATAAATAGTGTCTGATTCTCTCTTTGTGAATCAGAGAGTGGATACATTTTTGAAAGGCATGTGGCTTTTTTATAATTACAAACACCTCCACATTCTCAAAGGAATCTAATTAACTCAGTCAATTGGTTGTGCAGGCAGAATGTCTCCAGCTGATGCTTGGTGAACAGTGAAACCAGTTTTAAAAGAAGATAAAATTAAATTATTAATCAATTTATAACTCCTGAGTAACCCCTTACAGTGAAGAATCTTGGAGAGATGGGAAGTTGTCAATCTACAGGCAGGGGCACTGGTTCTTGAGACCTTAAACCACGATTGGTGTTTGTCCATCCAATCCTAGTCAATGTCTTTTTACTGTTGTTACGAGCCCAGAGGACCCAAAACCTATTCACCAAGACAAAGGGTTACTTAAACAAAAGTTTATTTTAATGATCTCTAAACATGAAAACAGAATCACACTTTAACTTATCACTATTGACTTAACGAACCTAACTTAACCCCCTTCTAATTCTAAGCACACATGTATGTAATGTGTGTGTAAGTTCAGAAAAGGTCTTTGATTCACAGCCCCATCTCACTTCTCATTCCTCCAAGTTCACAGGTTGCAGGGAATTCTTATACTGTGCACAGAATTTAACATTTATAAAGTTCATCAGGCTTTGGTGCTTGAAAGGTAAATGGTTACTGCTCGGGAAGGTTCTTGTCAGTTTTCAGAGAGAGATTTGTTGTTCCAGGACATCCACAACTTCAGTGTCTTGCCAAAGAAATTTGCCCCCTCAGAGTTCTCCAGATGATAACTTCTTTCTTTCAGGTCACCACAGAATTCCTTTTTGTTTCTCTTATTTCAAGTGAAACATTAGGCAGCCAGTCCTCTCCTCTTGCATGAATCACAAGAGCTTTGACTAGACTGAACTAAGCACTCACAAACCGTCTTCCAAATGAGATTTTCCACAAGCTTGCCAGCTTGTCCTGTTCCAGTCCCAGCTGCTTCTGCTGACTGTAAAACTGCAGAACTGCTCTCTCTCTCTCTCTCTCTCTCTCTCTCTCAGAGAAAAACCTGTTTGACTCTCTCTATTTGCAAAACCACATGACCCTCCTAGAACAGCAAGTTCCACTCCAGACAGTCTGTGGCTCCAATAAGCTCTTTTATCTGTGGCCTTTTTGTAAACAACAATCTATTAGTGAAGTCTCTTGGGCACTCTCCAAAGCTTTTGCAAAGGCTCTGTGGCCCCAACATGTCTAGCATTAGCAGAGCTCCAGTAGTTTAAATAAGATCTGTTTTAAAGTGTTTGTATGTGACCTACACTAAAAAAAAACCTGCCCCAATTTATCTCCCAAAAACATATCTATAATCTATCACACTGTCCAGTTCAATAAAACCTGACCTTGGTTTACGAGTTGGATTGTGTGGTGAAAGGGATCCTGGGCTCTGCGGGTGAGCTTGTGTGACACTGGCGTATGATTTTCCTCCCCTCTCTCCCTTTCCCTCACCTGGAACCTCCTCACAGCCTCAGATTGAGCTGGGACCACTTGGTCACTGTGGAAGCTGAGCAGGTGAGGAATATCTCTCTGCCCCTGCACCCCATCAACAGACCCAACACGGCTGGCCAGCACTGATCTCCCTGTGACCCAGAGAGAACAATCCACCAGGAATTCTAAACACGACGGCTCAATCTGAATCAGCAGTCTCAGTTCCCTATTCACTGGTACAGCATGGGACCCAACGCCTTCACAGGACATGCACCTTTTGATCCTCCATTATATCTATTTTTTGGGCTAGTAATTCTTGTGTCTCTTTAGTTTTTTTATTAGATTCCTCCAATTTCTTTTTTAAGTCTTCTACCTCCATTTCTGCTGCTATTGCCCGTTCTTCCATCTTGTCCATTTTTTTCCCCATTTCTGTTAAGGTCATATCCATTTTATTTATTTTCTTTTCTGTGTTGTTTATTCTTCTTCTTAAATCATTGAATTCCTGTGTTTGCCATTCTTTAAATGACTCCATGTATCCTCTAACAAGAGCAAGTACCTCCTTTACCTTGCCTATCTTTTCTTCTTCTATTTCCCTGTACTCTTCCTCTTCCTCTTCTTCTTCCTCTAGGTTGACCATCTGTTGTTTCTTTGCTGCCCTTTCCTCCTCTTCTTTCTTGTTTCTATTGTCTTCTGTGGTCTCTTCTTGCTGCAGGTGTTCTGCAGCTGTCGTTGCCGGCTGTGGAGATCGACTCCCCAGCTGGTCCCCCTCCCGTCGGTGTGTTTTTTTGTATGCGCATCGCGCATGCGCGAGGAGTCGCGCATGCGCGGTTGCGCACTTTTACTCGGCTCTGTGAGCCATTGTTGTAGTTCTCTTTCTACCGACCTGAGGTAGTGGGGTCTTCTCTCCACAGCGGGCCTCTTCGGACAGGTAAGGCCTTCACCTTTTTCCTCCGTTGTCTTCTCTTCCTCTCTTCTTTCCGTTGATTTTGATTTTTCTCCTTTTGTCTCCATCTTCTTTCCACCTTTATACTCACTTTTCTTTAACTTGTATTTCTGTGCCTTTGTATTTTCTCTTGTTTTTCCCGACTTTTCTGGAGAGGGCTGGAGTTCACCGTCCGGCCACTACTCCATCACGTGACTCCTCTCCCACCTTTTGATCCTCCATGGAACCCCAGCTACAATGCCCTTAACTTCCTCCATCAGGGAACACAGTTCAAACATCAGCACTCTCACAGATTTGTTTCAGTTACAATTTTGTCTCCCAAGTTGGATCTGCCTCGTCCAATGAGCCCTGCCCCAGTTGCCTATCTTTTTTTCTGTATGTTTTGAGGATCACTCTTGTCAAGATGTTCTTTGTTCGGAGAACTTGCTCGTTCCCCGGGGCCCAGACTATTAAATAATTCCTTCCTCATTGAGGCTCATCAAGTGCATTTTCCCAAATACAATTTAGACATAAACACAGCACGGTCACAAACCCTTCCGGCACACAAGCCTGTGCCACCCAATTTACAACTCCCGTAAGTTTTGAAGGGTGGGAGGAAACCGGAAAACCTGAAGGAAACCCACGAAGACATGGGGAAAGCGTACAAACTCCTTACAGACAGAGCTGGATTTGAACCCTGGTCCCGATTGCTGGCACTGTTACAGTGTTGTGCTAACTGCTGCACTAATCTTGCCACCCTAAATGTTAGAAATTTTCCCCATTTTCAGTCCCTTCATATTATTTCTGCCCCAGCTGAAGATAAAAATAAAAGAATTTATTGTTATACACATTGTACATTTACACCGAAATTCTTACTGACTGCACCCAAACAGTTACTTCAAAAAAAGATTGCAACGGTCTACATAATTTGAATTAGACATTAAATACAAACTGTAGATACATAATAAATTTTCTCATTTATCTTGCAACTTAGCAATTGTACTGTCCTATTGTGGTATTGGAGCTGTCCTGATTAGTGCAACAAGGGGAGGTTCAAGACCCTGGAAGCTGTTGGGAAGAAACTTTTTGGTTTTTTTTATTTATTTTTCACACTGTGAATCATGTCAACCAAAATATGTACAAATATTTCTCAATAAATTTATACAGTGACCTTTACTCCCCTTTTTTTCCCCCTTTCCCTCCCTCCCCTCTACCCACCCCCCCCCACCAAAACCCATTGGTATTCAACATAAACAATACAATAAAACCATAAAACAATATCTTCACACAAACAAAAATATAAATAAGAAAAATGCATCGTCTAGTTATTACACACTGAATCTAGTCATTTTGTCTTTTTATCATTTTCATTTTAGGGGATGGAGGTCCTAAGCATGCTCTCTCTGATATGTTCCATGTATGGTTCCTAAATTTGTTCAAACATTGTGACTTTATTTTTTTAATTATATGTTATTTTTTCCAATGGAATACATTTATTCATTTCCATGTACCATTGCTGTATTCTCATGCTCTCTTCCATTTTCCAAGATGACATTATACACATTTTTGCTACTGCTAAGGCTATCATAATGAATTTTTTTGTGTGCTTTATCAAATTTGAGGCCTAATTCTTTACTTTTTCTGTTATTTAAAAGAAATATCTCTGGTTTTTTTGGTATGCTATTTTTTATTTTATTTAGTATCTGATTTAGTTCTTCCCAAAACGTATTCACCTTCGCACATGTCCAAGTTGCATGTACTGTTGTTCCCATTTCCTTCCCATAGTGAAAACATCTATTTGATAATGTTGAGTCCCATTTTTTTAATTTTTGAGGAGTGATTTTTACCCTGTGTAACCAATTATAATGTATCATATGTAACCTTGTGTTTATTGTATTCTTCATAGTTCCAGAACATAACTTTTCCCATACTTCATTTTTTATCTTTATGTTTAAATCCTTTTCCTACTTCAGCTTAGGTTTATAGTTTATTTCATCATTCTCCTTATCTTGCAGCTTAATGTAAATGTTCATTATAAATCTTTTAATTATCATTGCGTCTGTAATTACATATTCAAAGTTGCTTCCTTCAGGTAATCTCAGTCTGTTTCCCAATTTATCCTTTAAATAAACTTTCAATTGATGATATGCAAACATTGTACCATGAGTTATTCCATATTTGTGCTTCAACTGTTCAAATGTTAATAAATTATTTTCCAAAAAACAATTTTCTATTCTTTTGATTCTTTTTCTCTCCCATTCTCTAAAGGAAAGGTTATCTATTGTAAAAGGGATTAGAGGATTTTGCATCAATAATAGTTTTGGTATTTCGTCATTCGTTTTCTTTCTTTCTAAGTGGATCTTCTTCCATATATTAAGTAAATGATGCAATAACTGGTGAGCTTTTATGTTGCACCAGTTTTTCATCCCATTTATAAAGTATATGTTCCGGTAACTTGTCCCCTGTTTTATCTAGTTCTATCTTAGTCCAGTCTGGTTTTTCCCTTGTCTGGTAAAAATCTGATAAATACCTTAATTGGGCGGCTCTATAATAATTTTTAAAATTTGGTAACTGCAAACCACCTTAATTATACCTCTCTGTTAATTTATTTAACGCTACCCTTGGTTTCTTCCCTTTCCACAAGAATTTCCTTATTGTTCTCTTTAGTTCATTGAAAAATTTCTCTGTTAAGGGAATTGGTAATGTTTGAAATAAGTATTGTATCCGTGGGAACACATCCATTTTAATGCAGCTCACCCTCCCTATCAACGTTAGTGGCAATTCTTTCCAATGTTCTAAGTTTTCCTGCAATTTCTTTATTAGTGGCTGATAATTTAGTTTGTACAAGTGGCTTAAGTTATTATCTAACCTGATCCCTAGGTATCAGATTGCTTGTGTTTGCCATTTAAATGGTGATTCTTTTAAAAATTCTGTATAATCTGCATTACTCATTGGCATCATTTCACTTTTATTTGCGTTGATCTTGTACCCCGATATTTCTCCATATTCTTTCAATTTCTTATGTAATTCTTTTATTGATATTTCTGGTTCTGTTGATTCTGTACTATAATGTCATCTGCAAATAAGCTAATTTTATACTTCTCCTTTATTTTTATCCTTTTATTTTCTATTCTTATCAGTTCTGCCAAAGGTTCTATTGCTAAGGCGAACAATGAGGAGGATAGTGGACATCCCTGTCTAGTTGACCTACTTAATTTAAATTGATTCGATACATATCCATTTACTGCTACTTTGGCCAATGGTCCATTATACAATGCTTTAATCCAATTTATATATTTTTCTGGTAGACTGAACTTCTTTAATACTTTAAATAAGTAGTTCCACTCTACTCTGTCAAAAACCTTTTCTGTGTCTAAAGCAACAGCCACTGTTGGTTTCTTATTTCCATGAACTGCATGAACTAGATTAATATATTTACAGACATTGTCCGCTGTTTGTCTTTCCTTAATAAATCCAGTTTGATCTTGTTTTACTATTTTTGGTACCCAATCAGCCAATCTGTTTGCTAATAATTTTGCTATTATCTTATAATCGGAGTTAAGTAGAGATATTGGTCGATATGATGCTGGTGTTAATGGATCCTTCCCTGTCTTTGGTATTACTGTAATTATTGCTGTCTTATGAAGATTTATGGAGGGGTATGTCCACGTCTGCTGCAGGCTCGTTGGTGACTGAGAAGTCCAATACAGGACAGGCAGGCACGGTTGCAGCGGTTGCAAGGGAAAATTGGTTAGTTGGGGTTGGGTTTTGGGTTTTTCCTCCTTTGTCTTTTGTCAGTGAGGTGGGCTCTGCAGTCTTCTTCAAAGGAGGTTGCTGCCTGCCGAACTGTGAGGTGCCAAGATGCATGGTTGGAGGCGATATCAGCCCACTGGCGGTGGTCAATGTGGCAGGCACCAAGAGATTTCTTTAAGCAGTCCTTGTACCTCTTCTTTGGTGCACCTCTGTCTCGGTGGCCAGTGGAGAGCTCGCCATAGTACACGATCTTGGGAAGGCGATGGTCCTCCATTCTGGAGACGTGACCCACCCAGCACAGTTGGGTCTTCAGCAGCATGGATTCGATGCTTGCGGACTCTGCCAGCTCGAGTACTTCGATGTTGGTGATGAAGTCATTCCAATGAATGTTGAGGATGGAGCAGAGACAGCGCTGATGGAAGCGTTCTAGGAGCCGTAGGTGATGCCGGTAGAGGACCCATGATTTGGAGCCAAACAGGAGCGTGGGTATGACAACGACTCTGTACATGCTGATCTTTGTGTGTTTCTTCAGGTGGTTGTTTTTCCAGACTCTTTTGTGTAGTCTTCCAAAGGCGCTATTTGCCTTGGCGAGTCTGTTGTCTATCTCTTTGTCGATCCTTGCATCAGATGAAATGGTGCAGCCGAGGTAGGTAAACTGGTTGACCGTTTTGAGTTCAGTGTGCCCGATGGAGATGTGGGAGGGCTGGTGGTCATGGTGAGGAGCTGGCTGATGGAGGACCTCCGTTTTCTTCAGGCTGACTTCCAGGCCAAACATTTTGGCAGTTTCCGCAAAACAGGATGTCATGCGCTGGAGAGCTGGCTCTGAATGGGCAACTAAAGCGGCATCGTCTGCAAAGAGTAGTTCACGGACAAGTTGCTCTTGTGTCTTAGTGTGAGCTTGCAGGCACCTCAGATTGAAGAGACTGCCATCCGTGCGGTACTGGATGTAAGCCAATAAAGACCTCAACAATGAAGACGGTGTTTACGGCTCTTAGAACGCTTCCATCAGCGCTGTCTCCACTCCATCCTCAACATTCATTGGAATGACTTCATCACCAACATCGAAGTACTCGAGCTGGCAGAGTCTGCAAGCATCGAATCCATGCTGCTAAAGACCCAACTGCGCTGGGTGGGTCACATTTCCAGAATGGAGGACCATCGCCTTCCCAAGATCGTGTACAATGGCGAGCTCTCCACTGGCCACCGAGACAGAGGTGCACCAAAGAAGAGGTACAAGGACTGCTTAAAGAAATCTCTTGGTGCCTGCCACATTGACCACCGCCAGTGGGCTGATATCGCCTCCAACCATGCATCTTGGCACCTCACAGTTCGGCAGGCAGCAACCTCCTTTGAAGAAGACTGCAGAGCCCACCTCACTGACAAAAGACAAAGGAGGAAAACCCAACACCCAACCCCAACCAACCAATTTTCCTTTGCAACCACTGCAACCGTGCCTATCTGTCCCGCATCAGACTTGTCAGTCACCAACGAGCCTGCAGCAGACGTGGACATACCCCTCCATAAATCTTCATCCGTGAAGCCAAGACAAAGAAAGACATGAATCTGGCAAGCTTTGTGTTTCTTCTACCTGGTTCATTACTTCCAGGAGAGGAGGAATTAATAACTGTTTAAATGTTTTATAGAATTCTATTGGAAATCCATCCTCTCCTGGTGTTTTGTTGTTCGGCAGCTTTTTAAGTATATTTTGTACTTCCTCTATTTCAAATGGTTTTATCAGTTTGTTTTCCTCCTCTTCTTGCAATTTTGGCAGTTTCATTTTAGCTAAAAATTTCTCTATTTTGTCATCTTTTCCCTCGTTCTCAGTTTGATATAATTGTTCATAAAATTCCTTAAAATTTCATTAATCTCTGTTGGGTTATATGTAATTTGTTTGTCCTTTTTACATGATGCCAATACAGTTGTTTTAGCTTGTTCTGTTTTAAGTTGCCAGGCTAATATTATTTTTCTCCCAGTTCATAATACTTTTGCTTTGTTTTCATTATGTACTTCTCCACCTTGTACGTTTGTAATGTTTCGTATTTTATTTTTTTGTCCGCCAATTCTCTCCCTTTCGTTATATCATCCCTTTTTACTAATTCCTTTTCTGTACTTACTATCTCCCTTTCCAACTGCTCTGTTTCCCGATTGTGTTCCTTTATCATCTTAGTCACCTAACTTATTATTTGCCCTCTAATGAAGGCTTTCATTGTGTCCCATAATATAAATTTATCTTTCATTGATCCTGTGCTTATTTCAAAATAAGTTTTAATTTGGCATTCAATAAACTCCCTAAATTCCTGTCTTTTAAGTAGCATGGAGTTTAACCTCCATCTATATGTTCTTGGTGTGATGTCCTCCAGTCTATTGCTAATAATAGGGGTGAATGATCAGATAACAATCTAGCTTTATATTCAGTTTTCCTAACTCTCCCTTGCATATGGGCTGACAACAAAAACACATCAATCTTTGAGTAAGCTTTGTGCCTAATCAAATAATATGAATATTCCTTCTCTCTTGGGTGCTGCCTCCTCCATATATCCATAAGTTTCATTTCCTGCATTGATTTAACCATAAATTTGCTACTTTATTCTTGTCTATTGTCCAGTTTTATCCAACAATGGATCCAAATTAATGTTAAAATCTCCTCCTATCAATATATTTCCTTGTGTGTCTGCAATCTTCAAAAAAAATTATCCTGCATAAACTTTTGATCCTCCTTGTTAGGCGCACATTTATTGAGCAAATTCCAGAATTCTGAGTATATCTGACATTTTATCATTACATACCTCCTTGCTGGATCTAATATTTCCTCCTCTATTTTAATTGGTACATTTTTGTTATATAGTATGGCTACACCTCTAGCTTTTGAATTATAAGATGCTGCCGCTACGTGTCCTACCCAGTCTCTCTTTAATTTGTTATGTTCCGCTTCAGTTAGATGTGTTTCCTGCATAAATGCTATATCTATTTTTTCCTTCTTCAATAAATTTAGTAGCCTCTTCCTTTTAATTTGGTTATGTATTCCATTAATGTTTATAGTCATATAGTTCAACATGGCCATCTTATATCTTGCTTATATTTCTTTTCCACCTCTTCACCACATCCCTTTTCCTTAGTTTTCTCTTATTAAACTTAATGTACGACAACACATTTAAAACATAAAGTACCCCCATGGTTCCCACACCCACTAATACCTTAACCCCAAAAGTTCCCTCCCTCTCTGAGTTGCCCCTTATCTCTTGCCAGGCAACCACAACATAGGAACATAGGAACATAGGAAGTAGGAACAGGAGTAGGCCAAAAATGGCCCATCGAGCCTGCTCCACCATTCAATACGATCATGGCTGATCTAATTTATGACCTAACTCCACCTACCTGCCTTCCCCCCATATCCCCTAATTCCTCTATCATGTAAAAATTTATCTAACCGAATTTTAAATATGTTTAATGAGGCAGCCTCAACCACTTCCCTGGTTAGAGAATTCCAAACATTCACTTCTCTCTGGGAAAAACTATTTTTCCTCATCTCTGTCCTAAATCTACTCCCCTGAATCTTGAGACTGTGTCCTCTCATTTTAGTTTCCCCGGCCAGCTCAAAAAACCTTCCTACATCTATCCTATCTGTACCCTTCATAATCCTATATGTTTCTATAAGATCTCCTCTCATTCTTCTGAACTCGAGCGAATACAATCCTAGACGATTTAATCTTTCATCATAAGTCAACCCCTTCATCCCAGGGATCAACCTAGTAAACCTCCTCTGGACCATCTCCAAAGCCAGTATATCCTTTCTCAAATATGGAGACCAGAACTGGACACAGTACTCCAGGTGCAGTCTCACCAGTACCTTATACAGTTGCAACATTACCTCCCTACTCCTGAATTCAATTCCTCTAGCGATGAAGGCCAACATTCCATTTGCCTTCTTAATAACCTGCTGCACCTGCAACCTAACTTTTTGCAATTCATGCACAAGCACTCCCAAGTCCCTCTGCACAACAGCATGCTGTAGTTTTTCACCCTTTAAAGAATATTCAGCTCTTTTATTTTTCTTGCCAAAGTGGATAACCTCACACTTACTAACATTGTACTCCATCTGCCAGACCTTTGCCCACTCATCCAGCTTAACTATATCCCTCTGCAGACTCTCCACATCCTCATTACAATTTGCTCTTCCACTCAATTTGATGTCATCTGCAAACTTGGCTACACCACATTTTGTCCCCTCCTCCAAGTCATCGATGTAAATGAACAGTTGTGGGCTTAACACTGACCCCTGCAGCACCCCACTTACCACTCTCTGCCAACCTGAAAAACTCCCATTTATCCCAACTCACTGCCTCCTGTCAGACAACCAATTTTCAATCCAGGCCAACATACTTCCCCGGACTCCACTTTCCTGTAACTTACTGATAAGTCTCTTGTGCGGCACCTTATCAAACGCTTTCTGGAAATCCAAATATACAACATCAACCTGTTCCCCTCTATCCACCGCACCCATTATATCCTCAAAGAATCCTAACAAGTTTGTCAAACTAGATCTTCCCTTTCTAAAACCATGCTGCGTCTGCCTGATTGAACCCTTACGTTCCAAAAGTTCCACAATTTCATCTTTAATGACGGCTTCAAGCATTTTTCCAACTACAGACGTCAAGCTAATTGGCCAATAATTTCCAGTCTTCTGCCTACATCCCTTCTTAAAAAGTGGCATGATATTTGCTGTCTCCCAGTCTGCCGGGACCTGCCCAGAATCCAGGGAATTTTGGTATATGACCACCAATGCATCAACTATAACTTCTGCCATTTCCTTCAGAACCCTTGGATGCATATCATCAGGACCAGATGATTTGTCTAGCTTTAGACCCATTAGTTTCTCCATCACTACTTCCTTTGTAACAACTATTTTATCAAGGCCCTCCCCAACATTCACATCCTTAACTCTGCACTTGGGCATGCTGGACGTGTCTTCCACTGTGAAGACTGACACAAAATATTTGTTTAATGCCTCGGCCATTTCCTCATTTTTTGCTACCAGTTTTCCTTTCTCGTCCTCCAAGGGTCCTATGTTAACTCTTGCCACCCTCTTCCGTTTTATATATTTATAAAATTTTTTGCTTTCTGTTTTTATATTTTGTGCCAATTTACTTTCATAATCCTTTTTCCCATTTCTTATTACCTGCTTTGTAACCCCTTGTTGTCAACTCCCCTTTTCATTTGGATTGTGATCTTACTCGCAGCGTCAACTGATTTTGCAGTGACGGTTCTTCCCTTTCCCCCCAGCCCTCCCCAGAAAACACTTTTTTTTAACACATATAACTGTAATGGAGGATTTAGACCAGCTTATGCAAGAAGGGATGGCATCAGAAGACATAATCTAAATTCCACCATGGGGGCCAGGGATGCAGTTGAATAGGAAGACATAATCTAATTTACACCATGAGGCCCAGGATGCATATTTATTAGACACACCTAAATTCCACCATGGGGCCCAGGGATGCATATGAATCAGTAGACATTATCCAACTTCCACCATGAGGCCCAGAGATGCAGTTGTCTTTTGTTGGTCGCAGACTGTTAGGAGACCTTGAAGATAATTAAATTATTTGTTCAAAGAGATAAGATCTGAAGTAAACAACTTTTGGGTAATATAAGCCATGAGACTCTCCAAGAGGTGGCAACATCTCTCAGCAAGAAGAAGAACTTCAAGATTCCAACCAAAGTCCCGGTCTGTCGCCCTTTGAAGGGAGGTACACCTTTCCACCGACTTCTTCACGCTTCTGAACTACAACCTATTCCAGAGGAAAAACAGTCATTGCCCCCCATTCCCGAGCCAGAGAATGCCGGACAAAAGGTATGGGTGGCACCATCAGGTAGTGGCCCTCCTGTAAAAGGGGAAATAGTGACACCTGCCCAGGGTAACACTCGGTGGATAGCTACTGAGGGACAGGATGGTTTAGTTTGTTTAAATACTGAATGCTTATGGCATCGTGAGTGACATATGTCAGGCTTCTTTTTTCCAGATCCTCTGTCCTGTGCTCCTGTTGATCTGGCTTAACAGCTGCTTTGGTGCCAGCAATTGGATTTGTAATGTTGAGGACGTTCCGAAGAAGTTGCCCGTGGGGGACACGGCCCGATGCATTACACCAATTAGGTCCTCGGTCACCCGCCTCAAGTGATCTTTGGCCTGGCTTCGCGGACGAAGATTTATGGAGGGGTAAATGTCCACGTCAGCTGCAGGCTCGTTTGTGGCTGACAAGTCCGATGCAGGACAGGCAGACACGGTTGCAGTGGTTGCAGGGGAAAATTGGTTGGTTGGGGTTGGGTGTTGGGTTTTTCCTCCTTTGTCTTTTGTCAGTGAGGTGGGCTCTGCGGTCTTCTTCAAAGGAGGTTGCTGCCCGCCGAACCGTGAGGCGCCAAGATGCACGATTTGAGGCAATATCAGCCCACTGGCGGTGGTCAATGTGGCAGGCACCAAGAGATTTCTTTAGGCAGTCCTTGTACCTCTTCTTTGGTGCACCTCTGACACGATGGCCAGTGGCAAGCTCGCCATATAACATGATCTTGGGAAGGCGATGGTCCTCCATTCTGGAGATGTGACCTACCCAGCGCAGTTGGATCTTCAACAGCGTGGATTCAATGCTGTCGGCCTCTGCCATCTCAAGTACTTCGATGTTGGTGATGAAGTCATTCCAATGAATGTTGAGGATGGAGCGGAGACAACGCTGATGGAAGCGTTCTAGGAGCCGTAGGTGATGCCGGTAGAGGACCCATGATTCGGAGTCGAACAGGAGCGTGGGTATGACAACGGCTCTGTATACGCTTATCTTTGTGAGGTTTTTCAGTTGGTTGTTTTTCCAGACTCTTTTGTGTAGTCTTCCAAAGGGGCTATTTGCCATGGCGAGTCTGTTGTCTATCTCGTTGTCGATCCTTGCATCCGATGAAATGGTGCAGCCGAGATAGGTAAACTAGTTGATCGTTTTGAGTTTTGTGTGCCTGATGGAGATGTGGGGGGTCTGGTAGTCATGGTGGGGAGCTGGCTGATGGAGGACCTCAGTTTTCTTCAGGCTGACTTCCAGGCCAAACATTTTGGCAGTTTCCGCAAAACAGGACGTCAAGCGCTGAAGAGCTGGCTCTGAATGGGCAACTAAAGCGGCATCGTCTGCAAAGAGTAGTTCACAGACAAGTTGCTCTTGTGTCTTGGTGTGAGCTTGCAGGCGCCTCAGATTGAAGAGACGGCCATCTGTGCGGTACCAGATGTAAACAGCGTCTTCATTGTTGAGGTCTTTCATGGCTTGGTTCAGCATCATGCTGAAGAAGATTGAAAAGAGGACCTTCGTGATGTCATCATCATCACAAAGGCGAGAAATCAGACTGCTCAAACTACAGGGGAATCACGCTGCTCTCCATTGCAGGCAAAATCTTCGCTAGGATTCTCCTAAATAGAATAATACCTAGTGTCGCCGAGAATGTTCTCCCAGAATCACAGTGCGGCTTTCGCATAAACAGAGGAACTACTGACATGGTCTTTGTCCTCAGACAACTCCAAGAAAAGTGCAGAGAACAAAACAAAGGACTCTACATCACCTTTGTTGACCTCACCAAAGCCTTCGATACCGTGAGCAGGAAAGGGCTTTGGCAAATACTAGAGCGCCTCGGATGCCCCCCAAAGTTCCTCAGCATGGTTATCCAACTGCACGACAACCAACAAGGTCGGGTCAGATACAGCAATGAGCTCTCTGAACCCTTCTCCATTAACAATGGCATGAAGCAAGGCTGTGTTCTCGCACCAACCCTCTTTTCAATCTTCTTCAGCCCGCCTCAAGTGCAGCTTATATAAATATGTTATTGCTGGTAATTGTCTTGGATAAACTTGTACCTCTCACTTTGTTCGTTTTAGATTGGTCACAGTGTTCGAGCTACTGAAAGAAAATAGACACACACACACTGAGAGCAGTTCAGTTTATACAAGTCTTTATTACTAAATCTAAAACATGCAAGCCCTTCCCAATTATACTTATCAACGCCTGGACTGGTCCCAACTGCCGAAGCGAGGCAACGACTGCTCACTTGTAGTAGGTTGTCTGGGCGCAGGTAGCAGTTTCTCCACCTCCCCGGTCCGGGACGTTGGTTGGAATCTTGAAGTTCTTCTTCTTGCTGAGATATATTGCCACCTCTTGGAGAGTCTCAAACTTCAGCAGTGGGACCATGGCTTATATAAAGTTGTTTACTTCAGATCTTATCTCTTTGAACAAATAATTTAATTATCTTCAAGGTCTTCTGACAGTCAGCGACCAACAAAAGACAATTGCATCTCTGGGCCTCATGGTGGAAGTTGGATAATGTCTACTGATTCATATGCATCCCTGGGCCCCATGGTGGAATTTAGGTGTGTCTAATAAATATGCATCCTGGGCCTCATGGTGTAAATTAGATTATGTCTTCCTATTCAACTGCATCCCTGGCCCCCATGGTGGAATTTAGATTATATCTTCTGATGCCATCCCTTCTTGCATAAGCTGGTCTAAATCCTCCATTACAATAACAAACCTCTCTCATTTTTTTTTTCACCCTTACTTCCTCCCTTCCCTGTTTTCCCTCTTTAGTTCTTTACATATACATTTGTTTTTACATCTTTAAATATATTTTATCACCATTCTTCATTCTTATTACACCTCTTCATCTCTTCTTCTGTCCTGCAAACATTCTGCGAATTCTAGCGCTTCCTCCGGATCCAAGAACAGTCTGTTTTGCTCCCCAGGTATAATTAAGCACAGCTGGATGTCTTAACATGAATTTGTAACCTTTTTTCCATAAAATCGTTTTCGCTGTATTAAACTTCCTCCTTTTAAGAGTTCAAAACTTATGTCTGGATAAAGAAATATTTTTTGACCTTTGTATTCCAATGGTTTATTGTCTTCTCTAACTTTATTCCCTGCCTGTTCCAATATGTTTTCTCTTGTTGTATATCTCAAAAATTTTACTAAGATGGATCTTGGTTTTTGATGTACCTGTGGTTTCGGAGCTAGTGTTCTGTGAGCCCTTTCTATTTCCATTTCTTCCTGCATTTCTGTCATTCCCAGGTCCTTTGGGATCCATCCTTTTATAAATTCCTTCATGTCTGTGCCTTCTTCACCCTCCTTCAGGCCCACTATTTTTATGTTGTTTCGTCTACTATAACTTTCCAACATATCAATGTTCTGAGATAACCACTCTTGTGTCTCTTTAATTTTTTTTGTCACTTTCTTCCAATTTTTCTCTTAAGTCATTTACTTCCATTTCTACAACCATTTCCCGCTCTTCCACATTCTCTACTCTTTTCCCTATTTCTGTCATTACCATTTCTGTTCTTTTCATTTTCCTTTTAATTCATTAAATTCTAATGATAACCATTCTTTGAGTGATCTCATTTGTTCTTCAAAAAAAACTTTATCTATATTCTCTCCATCAGTTTTTCCTTCTATTTCTCTTTGTCCATCAGTTTTACCTTCTATTTCTCTGTGAAGCTCTTGGTCTTCTTGCTCTTCTTCTGTGTCTGTACCTGTGTTTGTGTCTTCTTCTCTTCTTTGTATCTGTGTCTCTTCTGTTTTTCCTGTGGATCTGCTTGCATCTCTTTGTCAGGCCTCTTCTTGCTGGGCCTCTTGTTGCTGGTCCTCCCCTCTTGGGCTACTTCTCTATTGTGCCTCCTCCCATTGATCTTCTTGCCGGTCGTCTCTCTGTCTCTCTCCCATGTCGCTCCCTTCTCTGCTGCCTTTCTCATCATCCAGCTGAGCGCCCTGGTGTCGGGCATCCCTCAGCTGTTTGCACTGTGGCTGCCCTCTCCCTCCCACCAGTGTCCTCCTTTTCCCTTGTTTCCGTTGGTTGCGCACTTTTGTTTGGCTCCTAGAGCCATTTTTTAAGTCCACCGGCAGGTGAGTCATGACTCCGCAGGGCAGGCACTGACCTCTGGGGTTGGACGCTCCTTGCCACAACAGCGCCCTGTTCCTTCGTGCAGGTAAGGCCTTCCTTGGCGATTTTTCTACTTCTTTTATTCCAGTTGTTATTATTTTCTCCTTCTTGGATGCCATCCTCCTTCTCTTCTCTGTAACTTTATCTTCTATTTCTTCTATTTTATTTTTGTTGTGCTTTGACTTTTCCTAACTTTTTCCCTGTTTTTCTGGAGAGGCCTGGTTTTCCCGACTGGCCACTGCTCCATCACATGACTCCGGAAGGAACTTTTCTTGGTGCTGGTCTTCAGGCCTCTGCATTTACTGCCTGAAGGGAGCAATGAGCAGAGGTTGTGACCAGAGTGATGGGGGTCCTTTACGATGCTGGCCCCTCACAGCGATGTCTGCAATGGAGGGGAGGTCAGAGCCGGTGATGGACCTGGTGGAAGCTATCTTCTGCATTCCAAAGCAGACGGTGATGCAACCAGTCAGTGCATTTTCCACCAAAAAGTAAAAGTTTGACAGAGTATCTGATGACATGCCAAATGTCCTCAGGCCCCTTACACAGTAGAAGTATTGATGCGTATTCTTCACGATTGCCTCAGTATCCCAGACATATAGAACCTGTCTGTTCAGTCACAGGCCCTTTGGCCCACCACCACCATCCTGGCCCACATTAGGACCATATTTGTATTTGCCTAAATTCCATTTAAAGATAGTGCTCATCTTTGATTCCTCCGTCTCCTTTTTATTAACCTCTCGCTGTGTAAAACCATCTCCCTTCAAGATCTGGTTAATATCCTGCCTAATCTTCAGGGTATTTTCTTGCCCTGTGCCCAAGATTTGTCTCTTTGTTTGCCCTATAAAGACATACCAAGAGGTGACACCTGTAATACCACCATCAGGATGAGAAAGAAAAATATTTCCTCTTTAACACTACTCCCTTATGTTTTACTGTGACTACATTTTTTATTCCTGTACGGCCTGCTGTGCTATTGAGAGGTTGACTTACCTGGATAGCACATTGTATCTCAGCGCGCATGACAGGAAACAGTTCATTTCCATTGCATTCCAATCTTTCTCCTTTCCATGTCTCTGCCTCGTGTCCCAAATTGCAGCCCCCTCCACAAGGCGAGTGAACTGCCCCACAGGTTCACGGACTTGGCCCTACATTCTGTCCCATTCCCACCTTCCTCCCCAGATCGGACCCAGTCCCATCGTGATCCAAACCCCTCCCTTCCAGCATTTAGCTGGCCTCTCCTCCACTTTCCACAGTCGCTGGCTTCTGACGCACAGGATTAACAATCTTAAGGTCCTGTTCCTCTCCTTCCAAACTCCTTAAAATCTGTCAGCAGACCCTGATCGTTCTTTTTCTCCCCATTATTGGTGCCAGTGTGGACCCTGACTTCAGGTTGAACCTTCCCCTTCAGGAAGTTCTGCAACAGCTTAGCCTTTACCCTGACAACAGGAAAGCATTGTACCTCCTGGAAATCTCCTTACCCTGGTACCAGGAAAGCATCGTTCCCATTGGAAATCTCTTCACCCTGGGCCCAAGGATAAACTACATTGTTTGACTGGCTGAGTTTCTCCAGCATCATGTTTTTGCCAGGACCTGTCTGTTTCCTGGACTCTATAAACACTCGACTGAAGCTCCCCTTAACCTTTCAAGTTCAAGTTCAAGCTTACTTGTCATCTGATTGTACACATACAACCCGACGAAACAGGTCCACGGTGCAGAACAGAGTCAAACATGTATCCAGATATAACTGCACAATGTTTATGTCAATAAACTCACCACCACTGGTACATATGCACGTTATAGAACAGTTTAGATTTTGTATCATTTTCCCTGGCTCTCAAAAAGTATTTAATAAACCACTGGGTGGGTTACATTTTGTACAGATGAATTTGATAGAACCCAAACCAGGAAGTTAATATGCGAGTGAGATCAATTGGCAGTTGTATGGAGTCAGGTTAATGCTGTGGGCACTTCTCTGGTTAGTGATTGTTCAAGTTTATTTATCATCTGTTTGTATCAGTACAGCCCGATGAAACAGTGTTCTCCATTCCTCGGCAAACACACATACAGATATAACACACATACAGACAAACGATACACTTACACACTACATATATCAAAATAAATATTCTTAATAAATAATAGAGTCACGGAGAGTTGTTGTTAGCAGTTGTTCAACATTCTCACTGCCCGTGGGGAGAAGCTGTTCCTCAGCCTGGGCTTTTTTTACATTTAGACATACAACACGGTTACAGGCCATTTTAGTCCACGAGCTCGTGCCGCCCAATTATACCTGACTGACCTACTCCCACATTTTTGAATGGTAGGAGGAAACTCGAGCCCCTGGGAAAAACCCACGCAGACACGGGGAGAGCATACAAACTCCTTACAGACAGCACGGGATTCGACCCCAGGACCAATCGCTGGCGCTGCAAAGGTGTTGTGCTAACCGCTGTGCCAACTGTGCCGCCCTCTGGCTCTGATACTCTTTTCCCCACCCATCCGACACATTTGGCACTCTTGCCTGAACAACGCCCCCCTCTGCCTGAAGTCTCTTGGAACAGAGTGTGGATAAATCTCTGTCACTCTCACCCTCACACAGTGAGGAGAGAAAGGGTTGAGACCAACTTTCGGTGATGGCTTGATCGCAGTGACTACTACGTACCAGCAGATGGCAGGGCTGTACCATCAGTGAAAGCTGGTGGGCAGAGAGCAGGAGGAAGGGGCGTGGAGGGATAGAGGGAGTGAAGAGAGGAGGGATGCAGGAGGTAAGAGGAGGAGTGGAGGAGGAAATGGGATGAGGGTTCCAAAGAAGGCGAGCAAACGAAATAAAAGAACAAAAAAAACTGTTGGAAGATTTTATTTTAGACATACTGCATGGTAACAGGTCATTTCGGCCCATGAGTCTGTGCCACCCAATTAACCTACACTCCCAATATGTTTCAAGCAGTGGGAGAAAACCGGAGCCCCCGGAAAAACCCTACACAGGCATGGGGAGAGCATACAAACCCCTTACAAACAATGCGGGATTCGAAACCTGGTCCCCATTGCTGGCGCTGTGACAGCGTTCTACTAACTGCTACGTCAACCGTGCCACCCAAGATCTCAGTGGGACCTGCTCCAGGGTCTCTCTGACCACCTCCCTCCCTCCAAAGATGATGGGCCAAATGGACCCCACCCTGTACCGCATGGTCCCATGTGTGATGTCAGAGTCTGCCTTGATCCGCATCTATCGCCGCAGCCGTGGACAGGGGCTGCAAGCTGGTTTGCTTCTGCCTCTTCTCAAGTTGCAGATATCATGTTTGCAAAATTAAATTCCTAAAATAGCCCTGCATGAGAGGGAACAGGCCACCGGCCCTCCCTTTCGATTCACTTACAACGATTCGACAACCTTCCAGCCCCAAGCATTCCCTCAGCTGTAGGGATGAGGCTTTCCACTAGCCAGCGACAGCAGGATGGGAGATGGCGCTCCTTCACCTGGAGCCTTGGCAGCATCTGCACCGAGCCCAGAGTACTTTTCAGCGCCTATTCCTGCAGCCTTGAATGCGTCATTCGCTTGCAGAAATCTCCTTGCATGGGACTGAACGTTCTGGGAAGACCCAAGGTCCCAGGATCATCCTTGTGAACCTCCTCTGAATCCTCTCCAACAGACCCTTTCTTAAATGAGGAGCCCAAAACTGCTCACAATACTCCATGTGAGGTCTCCAAGTGACTGCACCTGGTTTCCAGCCCAACATGCCATGACCCACTCGTGGCAATGACTATTTTCAAGTCAAAAGCAGCTCCGTAAGAAACACATCTTTACATAATATAATGTATTTTAACATTTTTAAAGGACAAAAAACACTGCAAGCCTACACCGAACATAAAAAACTCCCAATTAAAATTGAAGCCTTCACCCTTTTAATGAGACCCTGTTCCTGAAACGATGTTTCTTCACAAGTTTCCACCTTGCTTCTGACGTAGATAATGCACACCTGGGACCTGCCTCCACTTCAACGTGGTTTCATGCCTTCACCTTCAACTACAGCAACATTGGAAAGCCTGACTCATAAATACAAGTGGTCGGGAAGAGCAGGATCTTCTGAAAGGACTCCTTCAAGATGTTGGGGTAACTATCCTTCATTTTTGGCCAAAACTCAGAAATGGGCCCACCCTGACCTCAGTGGGTTGAGAAGTCTCTGTGGCCCACGTGACAATGAACTGCGGCCATACCCCACTGGTGGGGACCCGCTAGGCTAGGGCATCTTTCACCCAGCCAACATCTGCCTCAGCACGTCGCTAGGAGCAGCTTGTAGAATGCAGGACCCTGCTCAGGATGAGTTCTGAATGCTTCCTGTTCCAAACCTCCCTTGTCAAAGTAATTTCCCTCACGGAGGGGGATGATCATCTCCTCCACACCACAGCCACATTGAGTGTAGAGTGCAGTGGAATTAAGATTGCAGCTGTGAATGAAGCATTGCGAGGGTCTTTCCCAACAATTCAGGTTCTTGTATGGGAGTTCTGGTGATGAGGCACCGTGCTGAATGCCCCCCGACTTCTGGCGTTGGTTTATTGAGCTTGTGTGCGATGGTAGGAGGGCTCCAAACGGTGGCCTTTCCTCAGAGAGCACTTGCAGTGCAGCCTCCACAAGTATCTCAGCACCTTGCACTGCACCTGAGACCCAGGACCCAAGTCAGGACCTGCTTGGAAATGTTGGCGGGTTTCAAGCGGACCAGTCTGTGTTGGTGATTTCCAAGCACAGGTTGATACTTGTCTCACCGTACACCTGTGATGGTGAGAATAGGTTCATAAGGTTGAAAAGTAGCAAGTCCAGGACACATTAGTATATTTTAGATTTCAGATTCAGTATCAGAGAACATCACATACAACCCTGCAAAAAAAACTGTTCACATGCAAACAAATAAAGAAATGTAAACAAACTGACTGGGCAATACAGAGAGGAAAAAAAAATCAATGAAATGCAAAAGTCCTTAAATTAGTCCCTGATTGAGTTTGTCGTTGAAGAGTCTGATGGTGGAGGGGGAGCAGCTGTTCCTGTTGGCAGCAGTGAGAACAGAGCATGTGCTGGGTGGTGTGGATCCTTGAAGATTGCTGCTGCTCTCCGATGGCAGCGTTTCCCATAGATGTTTTCGGTGGTAGTAAACTACAGTCTTGAGGGGAATTTGAAACAGGGAACACACACACACACACACACACACACACACACACACACACACACACACACACACACACACACACACACACACACACACACACTCATTAACAAAGGTATACTAAGCTGATTACAAGTATAACGGGTGAAACACAGTGGTCTCTCCCACCTGTACACCATGATAGCACCCACCCTGTACATAACTGGTTCTCTAGCATCTCCATGGCTCACAACCGGGATTAGACCCTTTACAGTTGGTTTTCCAGCATCGCCCATGGCCCGCAACCTTGAGTAGAGTTTGGGAATGTCTCGGAGGAACAAGAGAGTGAGCAGCTCCATGCGGTGGGCTTTTTACTGCAGCCAGATAGAGGCCCACGTGGCCTGCAAGAACCTAATGCACCTGTAGGTGGATCTAATCCTTGATCGGCAGGTGAGGAGAGTTCCGGCTGGTTTCCTTCCGGAGAGGACAGGTGATCTTCCGTATAACAACACCCCAGAGGAACATCACATTCACCATAGAGTCTGCACCTGTTTTCTGGAGGAGATGGGCAATGGCTTCATTTCCAGCACCATTGTCTAGTGGTCGATATTCCAAATGGACATGAAATATGATAGCAGAATATAGCATTAATGCTAAGACTATTGGCAGTGTGGAGCCCCTGGAGAAAACCCACACAGACACGGGAAGAACGTACAGACTGCGTTGGTTTGGAACCTGAATTGCTGGCGCTGTAACAGCATTGCGCTAACCGCAGCCGCTAGGGCTAGGTTGTTTTTCCGGGGATCAACAGCGAGCACGGTCACCAGTTTTGTTCTGTCTCATCACCGGCCACCCCAATAACCATCAAGGGGACAGAACTTGGTTTGAAGGAGTTTCCAAAGAACCTGGCTTCACATTTGCTGCGATTGACTTTGGACTCTGAGCTCAGATAATCTGTGGACTGATGGTGAGTTTGGGAAGAAGATGATGATATTGTGGACAGACATCATTTTGGTGTGAGAGCCTCCTCTGCTTGGAACCGTCACCCCCTTCTTATATCCAACGCTAATGAATTTAGCAATGTATCTGATATAGCACACAAATTGGATAGAGTTTGGCAGTGAAGGTTTGTCTAACTCCAGATTTGATATAAAATCTCTGTTTATTCCCCATTGATACAGAGCAATTGTATTCTATTACGGATTCCCTGTTCGAAGATTCCCTGTTCCACCATGCACATACGCGGTGTTCTGCCAAGCATTTCTCCTGATTGAGGATAACCAAACAAGTGCCCTCCCCACTGCTTCAAGCAATTCTGGCCTGGACAGATCGCCTGGCTCAGCACAGGCTCAACTCCGACGGTGAAGACTCAGAAAGCGACAAAACTCACGTTCAGCAGTCAGACGCATCTCCTCCCTCTTCCCGCTCCAGACCCACCCGGAGAGGTCACCCCACCCTACCCGTTCCTCTCCTGCCTTCGAATGAGTCACGGTTCCTGTGATATTTAACCAACCACGGGAGTGGCCTGAGGAATGTCATATCAGCTTCTTAATTGTTTGTTAACAAGAAAATATGCAATTCCATTAGAGCCTTCAGCAGGTTGCAGGAAAGTTGCCTTTTGATTCGATATGTCTGGGTCAGTTTAAGAGGAGCCTTACTCTATATTAAAACAAGGCTTTGCCCTTTCTTAATCCTCCAAGCTCCCATTTTTTTTTATTATTTGGGGGATTTTTTTTGCTTTAAAATAATTTTATTACAACATAAACTTCCATCCATAATGGCCTCCAACCCATGCACTGTCATGAACCATGAAGGCACAGAAAGCAGGTGGAGGAGAAGACCCTTTAGTTGGCCCACATTCTATATGGACACTGGGCGCTGGAGGTGAATCCAGGGGCACTCAGTGTCTCTGAAGGAACTCTCTTTTGTTTATCTTTCTCTTATTGTTAGGGGGCAGCAATGACATCTTCATCCGAAGACCACAGTCAGTAGGAATTGGAAACAACGTCTCCTCCTCACTGACTATCAGTGCTCTACTCACTATACACCCATGACTGTGGGGCCAGGCACAATTCCAATGCCGTCTACAAATTTGCTGACAGCATCATGGTTGTCGGCTGAATCACAGACGGCAATGAGGAGATGTACAGGAGGGAAATAGGTCAGCCCGTTGAGTGGTACCACGTCAACAACCTTGCACTCGACATCAGCAAAACCAAGGAGATTATTGTGGACTTCAGGAAGAAGTCAGGGGAACACGGCCCAGTCCCCATCGAGGAGTCAAAAGTGGAGAGGTTCAAGAACTTCAAATTCCCAGGTGTAAACATCTCCGAGGATCTGTCCTGAAGCCTCCATGTCGATGCAATCATGAAGAAGGCTCGCCAGTGGGTATACTTTGTGAGGTGTTTGAGAAGATTTGGTCTGTCACCAAAGACTCTCGTAAACCTTTGCGGAGAGCATTCTGGCTGATTGCATCACTGCCTGGAAGTGAGGTGCTAACGCTCAGGACAAGAATAAACTCCAGAGGGTTGTTCACTCAGCCTGCGACATCACAGGCACCAGACTTCACTCCATCAAGTACATCTACATGAGGCGGTGTCTTAAGAAAGCAGCCTCTACCCTCCAGGACCCCCACCACCCAGGCCATGCTTTCACTCTGCTACCACAGATAAAAAGGTACAGGAGCCTAAAGATGAGCACTCAGCGGCACAAGGACAGCTTCTTCCCCTCCGCCATCAAATTCCTGAATGAACAATGAACCACAGACACTGCCTGACTTTTCGTGAACTATTTTTATTTATTTTTGTAAGATGGTGGTAATATGAATGTTTACTCAATGACGCTGCTGCAAAACAATGAATTTCATGACTTGTTCATGACAATAAATCCTGATTCTGATTCTAATTCTGACATGCAGTCACTCAGCACAGAAACGTTGGCCATTAAGCACCCATCACTCCATTGGATTTTCCAGTCAACTCCACCCCAGACTCTCCCACACAAAGGGCAATTTAAAGCGGCCAACTCCCATGTATTCTCTGCGAAGCAGACAAAGGCATGAGCCCTTGGGGTCACGGGGAGAAGTTTCAAAACACCCCCACCCCCACCAGTACTGGAGGGGAGGACTGAATAGAAATCTCTGGAGCAGTAGGGTGAGGCATTGTGCCAACCTCGATGATTATGAACTATAAATTCACGACATGACATCTCCGCTTTATTCTCCTTTCAGGTTGCACACGTTGACTGTTGTTGTGGGTGGGAAGGGAGGTTATCATCCAGTAATTACAACACACTCCATGTCAAGACCAAATTTAGAACTTGGATTGACTGAGTTTCTGCATTCACTTTGGCCACAGGTCAAACCCTTCTCTGCAATTAGAATGACTACCTCGCTCAGCATTAATTGCTTCTGTCCCCTACACCCTTCTCCCGCATGGCCTCACCTCCCCGTTGCGTGAGTTCACCTGCCGTGTGGCATTAGTTACTGGCAGCAGGTGCAGAGAGAGCTCTTTCATCCGATGCTCAAGGGTGAGGTGTTCCCTCTACAATGTTGGGAAATCTGTATCACAGCGCAGGTAGCTCTGGTAGAGTTCAGCCTGAGGCTCCCTTGTGTCAAAAGGGAATTGCAATTTCAGACACACGGAACATTGAAAGCCCCTTAAACGTGCAGAACATGTGAAACAGAAGGGGAAAAAAAGAGGTCATCAGTTTCCACACAACAGTGCATGTTCCAGGAACACACTCTCAGAGTCTTCACACGCCCACTGGTTACAGAATGCTGAACAGGTTAGGGGTAGACTGGGAAGACTTTTCAAATAGACCTTTCCTGAATTGGGGAGGTGGCCATTTTTAAACTTTCATAATACATACTCCAGACTACGTCCATGGGAAAATGACAGTACGAACACCCAGCTGGTGGTTGGGTATAAAACCTGACCCGGAAAATGGGGAGACACAGTCCAAAGGGTGAAGGGAATGTTGAGGCGATGGAAGATAATGCATTAAGAAAAGAATATTTGAGCAGATCACTGGCCCCTGCTGCCTGCTCAATAAGATTGTGGCTTTGACTGCAACTCCACTTCCCTGCACCAAACCCTCAGTTCTTGCTTCTTGGTCCTCTAAAATATTCCGTATGGGATTTAAACTGGAGGTCGGGGAGGGGTGTGCTTAAGGAGGAGATCTTTGAAGAAGAACTGTTTTAAATGTAATTGGGTCTGGTTGCGTGAGTGTGATAGGGTGAAGATTATTCCCTGCTTTAATTGTGCGGGGGAAAGATTGAATTGGTGTACACACTGTTTTGGAAGATGGCCTACAAATTGGATGGCATTCCTCATCTGCTCCTAGAAGGCTTGGGATCCCATTTAATTTGAAGACACAGCACGGTAACAGGCCCTTCCGGCCCACAAGCCCACACCACCCAAATAAACCCCATGTGACCAATTAGCCTACCAACCCCATTCATCGCAAGGTGTCAGGGCCTGACGGCGTACCTGGCAGGGGACTGTAAATCTGTGGCAACCAACTAGCTGGAGTGTTTACGGACATTTTCAACCTCTCGTTGAGGCAGTCAGAGGTTCCCACCTGCTTCAAAAGGGCATCAATCATCCTGGTACCCAAGAAGAGCAGCGTGGGCTGTTTCAACGACTACCACCCAGTAGCATCAACCTCTACTGTGGTGAAATGCTTCAAGAGGCTGGTCGTGGCCAGAATTAATATGTACCTAAGCATTATTTCCTCAGTGCTGGTCAAGAAGCTACAACCTCTAAGGATCTATATCCCCCCCCTCTGCAACTGGATAATTGACTTTCTCATCGGAAGACAACTGTCAGTAGGAATTGGAAACAATCTCTCCTCCTCACTGATAATCAAGGATTGGTGCTTAGCCCACTGCTCTATTCATTATACACTCACGACTGTGTGGCCAAGTACAATTCCAATGCCATCTACAAGGTTGCTGACGACACCACAGTTATCGGCAGAATCACAAATGGCAATGAGGAAGCGTACAGGAGGGAGATAGATCAGCTCGATGAACCTTGTGCTCAACGTCAGCAAAACCAAGGACACTGATTGTAGACTTCAGGAGGAAGTCAGAGGAACATGACCCAGTCCTCATCGAGGGCTCAGTAGTGGAGGGTTAAGAACTTCAAATTTCTGGATGTCAACATCTCTGAGGATGACTTTGTGCGCCCTCTTTAGACGACAGTACTTCTTTGGAATGTGGGATGAAATCAGACAGCGGCGGATTTGAACCAGGTCGCTGGTGGTGTAATACTGTTGTGCTATCCACTACACTAACCATACCACCCTAAATATTAATTTTCACCATTAAAAAAAGTCTGTCACTTTTTACCTTGAACCCCCTCCCATCCTCTTTAGAGGAGAACACCAAGGATTCAACATCTGGGAGAAGAAATGTATTTTTAGCACTGTCCTTTATTTTGAGACTGTCCCTCAATTCCAGACAACACGGGCAGAAAACACCACTCCATCTCCTCTTCGTCAAGGTAAGAGCAAAAAGCAGGCAGACACTGAATAAAAAGGTCTGGGGAGGAGGGAAGATGGGGCGGGGGGAGGAGCACAGGCCATAGGTCGGGGGGGTGGGGGGGAGCAAAAATACTTAATGCAGAGATCACACAAGATAAAATTCAGATGTTTGAGAGAACAAGATATGACGATATTACATACACATTTTTACTCTTACATTTACAATTTTATATAAATATTCAGAAATGTCCATAAGATTCATGTATGAAGTTTTTAAACAGCTAATTTGTATTAGTTTCAATAATCAAAAAGTGCACATATACATACCAAATATTTTGTTTTGATGGGGTCTGTAAGTCAGGGCATCTGGGGCTTAGATGGGAGGGCGGTCAGGGCATCGGAAGCTAGGATAGACATGCATCCAGGGTCTAGGCAAGAGTCCGCAGTCGGGGCGTCAGGATATCTGGAGGGCAGTTGGCCGGGACCTAGATGTGAGTTTGTGGCTGGGGCATCGGGACCTCCTGTGGGCGGGGCGGCTGAGGCGTAGGTGAGAGTCCCCGGTCAGAGTGTTGGGAGCTCCGGAAGACAGGTGGTCAGGGCTTAGGTGAGAGTCCCCGGTCAGATTGTCAGGAGCTCCTGTGGGTAGGTGGCCTGGATCGCACTATCACTCCACTAATTTCACTGTCTGCGTCAAAGCCACACGCACCACAATCACTGGATCGCAAGCTATGCCCACTGATGCTACTATTGTGAGTACCGGTTCGTACGATTCCCATTTCAGCCAACATATTTTCGTGAGCCGCACATTATACATCAAAGAGCCACAAGTGGCTCGCGAGCCACAGTTTGGCCATGGTGGATGTGGCTAGGAGGGCTGGAGAGAAAAGCTGAGAATTGATCGGGGGAGAGGGGTAGCTCTGTGAATCCAAAGCTAATGATAGTGTGGATCTCCCTGTGGCCACATTTCAATCCCCCGCTAACGTGTCTGTCCACGGTCTCAGGCACTGCCAGAGTGAGACCACCTGCAAATTGGAGGAACAACACCTCATCTTTCATCCGGGCACCTCCAACCAGATAGCATTAACACTCTTTGAACACGTGAGGGAGATTCCCAGATGGTGGGGCCAATCCCAGAGGAGGCACTGATAGGAGGGTTCCGCACCTTCTTCTGGAAACTCATGGTGGACAAGCAGTGCATCGGACGCTGCCCCAGTCCTGTCACTCAAAATCTATCCCTCTGTTCTAATGACATGACTGGACAAGTGTGTCATGATACAAGATGAGGCATACTGCAGTGAGGTGGACTGGTGTTTGACATTGAGGACAAGCTGCGGCCATTAATTTGTACGTTTGGCAGCAGAGGACTGCATGGGTTGGATAGAGTTACTGTTAAACCGTTAGGTTCCTTATCGGCCGGGTGTATGTGTGAGGATGCATCCACTGCTCCTCAGTGCAGGCCACACCCAGCCCACGTTCACTCATGAATCTGCACAGTCCTTAATCTACAGGAAGCATATGACAGCAAACAGCACAACTGTATCCATTGGCAGATCTTCTCCTGACCCTGTCGCTGAACAAGGGGCTGCAGGTCTCCCACATTTCCCAGGCTAAAGGTTGAGTGGAAACAGAGCTGGGAGCAGAAGGAGAATTAGCAGGAGGGTTAAGAAGGCCTATAGGATGTTGGGCTTCATTAATAAGGGGATTGAGTTCAGGAGTAGAGAGGTCATGTTGCAACTCTACAAATTTCTGGTGAGACCCCACTTGAAGGATTGTGTTCAGTTCTGGTCACCTCATTACAGGAAGGATGTGCAAGCTATGGAGAGGGTGCAGAGGAGATTTACCAGGATGTTGCCTGGATTGGGAAACAAGTCTTATGAGGCAAGGTTAGCAGAGCTGGGACTTTTCTCTTTGGAGCGTAGAAGGATGAGAGGAGGCTTGATAGAGGTCTACAAGATTATAAGAGGCATAGATAGGGTGGATGGCCAGTGCCTGTTTCCCAAGGCAGGATCGACAAACACCAGAGGACATGAGGACAAAGTGAAGGGAGGGGTTTAGGGGAGATGTCAAGGGGTGGGTTTTTACACAGGGAGGTGTGGGTGATGGAGGCTGAAACATTGGGAGCATTTAAGAGACTCTTAGACTCACGGATGAAAGGAAAATAGAGGGTCACAGGGTAGGGAGGGTTTAATACATTTTTTAGGAAGGAATATATAGGTTGGCAAAACATCAAGGGCCAAAGGGCCTGTACCGTAATGTATTGTTCTATGAAGGGAGCAATGGCCAAAGATATGCCCATTCCTTTGTACATGTTTTACACACAGTCAGTGCTGGGACATTGTACATGTTTTACACACAGTCAGTGCTGGGACATAGTCTGTGTTACACACACAGTCAATGCTGGGACATGGTCTGTGTTACACACACAGTCAGTGCTGGGACACAGTCGTGTTACACACACAGTCAGTGCCAGGACACGGTCCATGTTACACAAATGGTGCTGGGACATGGTCATGTTACACAAATGATGCTGGGACATGGTCCATGTTGCACACACAGTCAGTGCTGGGACAAGGTCTGTGTTACACACTTAGTCAGTAGTGGGATACAGTCCGTGTTACACACACAGTCAGTGCAGGGACACAGTCCTTGTTACACACACGGTGCTGGGACATGGTTGTGTTACACACAAAGTCAGTGCCAGGATATGGTCCATGTTACACACACCATCAGTGCCGGGACAAACATGCAGAGATTTGATAGAGTCCCTGTTTTTGCTGCTCCCATTATTCCTTCTGCAATCACCACATTCTGGGCATTTAATTCAGATGAGATGGGTGGATTTGCTTGCTTTTCTGCTACCACATTACAGGAAGGGGTGAAAGTAGAGTCGTTGAGTGTTTTGGGAGAGATTATATCCATTTCTTAAAATCTCGCTGGGGATTTTCTCTGGTGGACTGTTTTCTGTGGAGATAGTTCCCTACTGTAAGTGATCATCCGGCCCTTTTATGACACAATGAACCACGGCATCCCTTATAAACCTGTGGAACATTGGTTACTGAGTCCACTAATAGCTCGGATTATCACCTCCCCACACCACGTCAGTGAACCAGGTGACCTGACCACAGTTCTGTGTGTCTCTTCTGATTAGCTATCCTTGAGCAAACAGGTCAATGTGGCAGAGTTTTGCACGTCAGGAAGTTCCAGCGATCTCTCAGAAACATGACTGTCATCTGCCTCATCAGAGATGCAGAGATCCCCAATGCTGAGGGTTGTCTCAGCTATCTCTTCAGACCCAGCCTGGTGTTACACGAGATAAACTTCACGGCTGGTTAATCTGCAGTGGGATCGTATTCCTGGAAGCCCTTTGCTGGTTCATCTCTTCTCTCTTACACTTCACCAGGACAGAGAAGCTACCTCAACCTTAGTAAAATCAACACGGACATGATGGTTGTGCAGGGGGCCCCGGGGGATCTTGCTTTATTCAATCAGGTGACCAGCACCTGAGGGTGTATAAGGCCCTGGTGGGACTGCTCTTCGAGCATTGTGAGCATTTTCGGCCTCCTTGTTTAACTTTATCCTCTTGACACTCTCCAGTTTTTTGGGGGGTTTGGTGGGTGGGGGGGGGGGGGAATTTTGTATAACCCATGTATAATTTTTGAAAGTTTATTGAAAGAAATGTATTTAATATTCTGGCTTTAAAAATTGCTAAATAAAATATTTAAAAGAAAGGAAGTTGTTCAAAGGAGGTTCATGAGGATGATTCTGGGGATGACCCTAGAATCCAGCCTTTACAGTGCCAGCAGTCAAGTCTGGGATTCAAATTCTATGCTGTCTGTAAGGAGTTTGTACGTTCTCCTCGTGTCTCCAGTTTCCTCCCTCCGTTTGAAATGTAGGTTAATTAGATTTATATTGGACTCATGGGCCGAAATGTTACCGTGCTGTATGTCTAAATTTAACTACAATTGGAAGGATTATGATCTGAGGAACATTTGACCTGTATTCGAGGTTCAAGGCTCCTATGTTAAGAATGTAACATAAGTGATACACTTCATCTTGTCTCTGCCGTAAGGCAAACAAAGTCACCATGAGCATTGCCCGGCACCCCTAACAGTAGGAGAAAGAGAAGAAAATAGGGTGTCCCATCAAAGTCACTGAGTGTCCGTGGATTCACCTCCAGCGCTCCCGCAGCCTCTGCAGCCGCACAGACTCCTGTCCAATCCATTGGCCAGATCCAAACCTCCGACGCGAACAGGAAGCCCTTTGGCGTCCGAGGCCCTTCCTGCCCTCAGCACCCTCTTGAATCCCGTCTCCGACACCGGGTTCCCATGAACCAGTCTCCAGCAGCTTGTGTGGGTCATTCAGTGGCTGAGTCTCTCCACTGGCGAGGTCAGGGTTGTGTAGTGTCGTTGCCCGTGTTTCTCATGGGAATTTAGGAGAATGAGGGGGAATCTCATTGAAGCATTTTGAACATTGAAAAGGACAGAGTGCTGTAGATGTAGAAAGGTTGTTTCCCAAGGTGCAAGAGTCTAGATCAAGGGCACAACTTCAGGAATGAAGGCTGTCCACTTAGATCAGAGATGGTGGCAAATCTGTGAACTTTGTTGCCACAGGTGGGTGTGGAGTCATTGGGTGTATTTAAGGAAGAGATTGATTAGCTAGGGCATCAAAGGTTATGGAGAGAAGACCGGGCAGTGGGGCTCATGTGTCGCTCATGGGGCAGACTTGATGGATTGAATAGCCTGTTTCTGCCTCTATGTCTTATGGGCATGGATATCTGTGTCCCACACCATGAGTAGCTCGGCAGGAAACTCTGGTTGGCACCAGGTTTGAATCTCATTCCCGAGTTTTGTGCACAATCCTTTCAGGAAAAGCTGATGGAAATTGCCTCTACTGGGGGATAGGCCTCCTTCCAGGCAATTCATTCATCCAATATCCCATCAGACCTTGCACCCTGGTCCTTCAAGGTACTTTACAGCAGGGAGAGTTGTCTTCGATAATGGAGCACACAACGAGGTGAGCCATGAGGTGTTGATATGAGGAGAGAGAAGCTCGAGGGTCTCAGTGGGTCAGGCAGCGACTGTGGAGAGATACGGTCAGTCAACATTTCAGGACGGGACCCTTTCTCAAGAAATGAAACGCAAAAGTCGGCAGTTACCGTGGTCAAAGTAAAAACACGATGCTTGAGAATCCCAGCTGGTCAAACTTTATATGGCAAAGATACATAACCAACGTTTTGGGCTTGCGGTACGAGCAAAATGTAGGCATCACCTCATCTACCTATTATCTCCTGCCTGTGGGAATGCAATCCTCTCCTTGCCTCTCCGCCCCCCCCCCCCCACCCCCCAACCATTATGATCAGGTGCCCCCCTGCATTTTGTACATGATATGAAAGGTAAGAAGTAATTGAGCCAATATAAATCTTTAAAACTGAAGTTGCAACGTGAGCTTCTCACGAGTGACAGGAAACTCAGTACAAGGTGTCAGAAATAGGAAAGAGACATTAAAAAAAAGTCTAAGTAAGACACAATGCAGGTGAAAGTCAGCAGGTCAAACAGTGAAGATGTAACCAACGTTTCAGGCTGGATCCTTTCATCAAAAGCCAGGCAGGTGGCCAAACAAAATCTGCCAGATCAGTATAAGAGAGAGGGACCTAAAGAAAGCAGCCCCCATCCTCAAGAAACCCCCCCCACCATCCATCCTCTTCACCCTGAAACCATCAGGGAAAAGGTACAAGAGCCTGAAGACGAGCACCCAGCGGCACAAGGACAGCTTCTTCCTCTCCATCATCAGATTCCTGAATAATCAATGGCCCACTTTGACTTTTTGTCCACTATTTTTATTTATATTGTATTTTACTGCAAAACAATGACTTACGTGACCTGCTCATGACAATAAATTCTGATTCAGATTCTGAGTGAAAAATAAGACTAGAGTGATACGAAGGTGGCAATTATATTTCAAATGGGGTGGAATTTCCGTTATTTCATGCCTCCTTAGTTGGCCTTGTGCTGGTGAACCACCTTGTTAAAGCATTGCACTACATGTTGACGAGATATTCCCAATGGTGCTGCTGGGCAGGCTGGTGAGGAGAACCTGCAGGTGGTGGTGCACTTGCGTACTTCTTCCTGGGGGTTTGAGGCCATGGGTATGGGGTGGGGTGAATCCACAAATCAATGCTCTGACACACCGTGCAGACGCGGTGCTGCTGAGGGAGGGGGCGAGCGCTCGGGGTGGCGGAGGTGTTCAAGATTCGAGATTCCTTCATGGTCCTGTAATGAAGGTAGTGCAATATGACATGGGATTTGCTTTCGTCTGCCGTAAGGCAGTCAGATTGGCCTTCGGCAGAAATGGCCTGAGGCACCTCTTACAGTCAGAGAAAGAGAAGCAAAAGAAAGTCCCCCCAGAGTAACCAAGTGTCCATGGATTCGCCTCCAGCGCCCCCAGAGTCCACCGCAGCCACACAGAGTCCAGTCCAAACCATTGGCAGCCCAAGCTCCAGATCCGAACCTCCAGCACGATCAGTTAGCCTTCAGAACCCTCTCCACCCTCTTGCAACCAGAGAGAGAAGCAGCGTTTCAAGTCTGACACCACCCTGCTAAATCGGTTCTGTAGCTCTGACCCCGAAAGAAACACGATGGGCTGCAGACACTGTGATTGTAGTTATGTTGGAGGAACCCAGCTGGTCTATCCAGCATCTAAAGGAGACAAAGATACAGGAGAAAGGCTCAGGCCCAAAACGTCGGCCTCCTTTAGATGTTGAAAAGACCAGTTGGGTTCCTCCAGCATTTCAGTGATAACTACATTTCCCTCTCTGCCTTGGCAGAACTTAAGAAACCTACAATGCAAACATATCACCTTTAGCCTCCAAAACAATTATATTCATTATCTTTTTTGGTCTCATTATGCAATCTGGCAATTTAACTTATATGACTATTGTTGGTGAATCTCACATACCTGTGTGGATGCAAGAAATACGAATCTCAGTGCATTTGTACCTTATACTTACATACATGACAATATGCTCTCATAAACACAATTCAGCTGCCCATAATTGTCTTTATATTCATGCAGCTCGGTAACAGGCCCTTCGGGCCCATGAGTCCGTGCCACCCAATTGACCTTTATGTTTCGAGGAAACCGGAGCCCCTGGAGGAAACCCACGCAGACACAGGGAGAACGTACAAAGCCACTACAGACGGCGCCGGACTCAAACCAGGGTCGCTGGCCGTACTAACTGCTGCACTCACCGTGCCATCCAAATATTTGCTACTTGCTATTTCTTCCGCATATTTTCCTGAATAAAGTTACATTCAAAATGACAAAAAGAAAGTGTAGAGAAATGCGAGATGCTGAGATCTTGAGCTGGAGGAACTCGACGTGGGGAGAAATGGCCAGTCAACGATTCGGGACAGGGATAATTATTGAGACAAAAAAATATTGTGATGTTGTCGACACAGATTGATACTTTTGGGCAGGAAACTTTGCATCAATTAGATTTTTTGAAGGATTTGGAAGTTCAGATAACATCCCTACTAAATGTACGTACACACCTTTATAAACAAGATCAAGGCAAACTGACATTTTTACCCCAAACATTTAACAAACAATTACTGACTCTGCAGCGGCTCCTTCCCCACTAGGCAATGGCTGATCTATGACCCAAAGAAGAATTTTTATTCTTTCTTTTCCAGGTATGAGAGGTGCTGCCAATTTAACCCATTAACGAGGTGAGGTTAGCAGAGCTGGGACATTGCTCTTTGAAGCGAAAAAGGATGAGAAAAGTCATAGAGGACAACAAGATTCTGCAACGTCAGTTAAGGTGGACGGCCAGCGGCTGTTTCCCAGGCAGGAATAGCAAAGACCGGAGGACGTCTGAACAAAGAGAAGGGAGGGAAATTTAGGGTATTCGTCGGGGGTAAGTTATTTTACCAGGGATGGTGGTGGAGGCTGAAACATTAGGGTGCAGCGGCACGATAGATAGACTAAAACTCCCAGAAGTCTAGCGAACTGGCACAGGATGTAATAACGCCATGACGTGGTTCAGTGATTTAAAAGAATAGTTGCGTGACTCGAGTAAACGGGTTCTGATTTACCTGCAACTGTGTGTGTTGTTATTTTGCGTTCAACAGCCACCACTCCGGTTTCTGTAGCTACAAGGGGCATTTAAGAGTCTCTTTGACAGGCATGATGGATGGAAGAAAAATAGAGGGTTACAGGGTGGGAAGGGTTCAGTACCTTCTTTTCATTTTTTGTTGGTAGGAATATATAGGCCAGGAGAACATCGAGGGCTGAAGGGCCTGTACTCTACTGTAGTATTCTATGCTCTAATTTCTGCCCATCCATAGACATCAGCCACACAGACTCTACGCAAATGATTCACCTCACCTTCCCCCCGCACCCCTTTTTAAGTTAATCACTTGCTTTTACAGGAACGCATTAGCTTTGGCAGGACAACAGCTTGATTTACAGACTGATTGAATGAAAGTCGAGGGTGTGGATTGTACAGAGCAGACGGAGAGAGCTGATAACGATGTTTCGCTTCATTTACTTAAAGTGGGACTCAGGAGATACGCAAGATGTCTTTAGGAGGGAGTTCCGTCCGATATGATTACTTAGCAAGGTGCCAAGTGGAAGGGTCAAAGGCCACAACAACTGAAACCTTGCCCTTCAGGGGCTGATTGAATTGATGCGCTGTTTGAGCTTCTAAAGTCTTCCGTTGCAACCTGAAAATCACTTTAAAAAACACACCAGGGGCTGTAAAATTTGCAATAGAGCAGAATGAGCTATTAGAGACTCAGGTCAGGCAACTACTTCAGAGAGAAGAATTTCAAACAAGGAAGGGTAGAAAATAGGAGCAGGAGTGGGCCATTTGGCCCTTTGAGCCTGCCCCAGTCATGGCTGATCAGAAATAAAACACAAAAGTCTCCAGACAGCGTGGTTGAAATTAAAACACAAATGCTGGAGAAACTTAATTTTATCTTATACACAACCAATGTTTCGGACTTGAGTCATTCATGAACAAAATGTAGGCAGGTGCCTGGGGTAGAAATAGCTTGTAGGTGCTGTACGTCTAAATTTAAATCTTTAATGTATCTACACCCAATGTCCGTACAGTCACCCCCTTGCCCTCCCATGCTCCAGGGAAAATGCCCCAGGCAAGCCAGTTCAGTCTCCAGGTACTCCCGTTTATAAATTTAAAAAGAAATTTAGACATGCAGCGCGGTAACAGGCTCTTCCGACCCACGAGCCCATGCCGCCCAATTACACCCAATTAACCTACACCCCAGTACGTTTTGAAGGATGGGAGGAAAACGGAGCTCACAGAGGGAACCCACACAGACACGAGGGGAGCGTATAGACCCCTTACAGACAGCACTGGATTCGAACTCCAGTCCCGATCACTGGTGCTCTAACCACTACACTAACAGTGCCTCCTGTTTCCTCCCATATTCCTGAGACAAGTGGGTCGAAAGATGAATTAGTTGCTGGGAATTCCAGAGTGCAGGCATCTGGAATAATTCAGGATGTTCTTGGGAACTTGAGGAAAATAAATTGGGTTAGGAGAGGACAAGTAAAAGCCTGTAGAACCCCTACAGATGTTCACTGGAGTTGGGCTCCAAAATTAGGAGTTGGATTTGAAAGGAAGTTAAAAAATAACTATGGCATAAAAAGGTGGAAGCTGAGGGAGACTGCAGTTAAAACCTGTGTGTGACAGAATGAAGGGAGACTAAACACAATGAAGAAATCCCAACCCCTTCCTTGTATAATTATACTGTACATCGTGCGCGCGCACACACACACACCCACAAACACACCCACCCACACCTACACCCTCCCACCCACACACACACCCACACCACACATACCCACACCTACACCCACAAACACACCCACCCACACCTACACCCTCCCACCCACACACACACCCACACCACACACACCCACACCTACACCTACAAACACACCCACACACACACACACCCACATCCAACCCCCCCACACATACTCACACACCCCACACCCAACCCCCCCACATACATACACATACAACCACACAATGCACACACACTCACACACACCACACATACACACACCCACACCCACACCTACACCCACACACACACAAACACACACACCCACACACACCTACACCACACACACCCACAGCTACACCCAGAAACACATCCACACACATACACAAACACACCCACACACACCCACACCTACACCCACCCACCCACCCACATACAAACACACCCACACACAAACACACCCACACACGTCCACACCTACACCCACCCACACACCCACCCACACCCAACCCAACCCCCCACACATACACACACACCCCACACCCAACCCCCCACATACATACACACACACACCCACAAACACTCACACACACCACACACACACACTCACACACGCATATATGGATACAGTGACATAAACACTGACAGCGACACATACAAACACACTGTGAATTGGTGTGGAGGCGATAACCCTCATGGTAGTGGGTGACCTACTTTGTCCGGGTCAGGATAGAACATGCTGGGAAACTGTGGCTCCACCATCTTAAAGGTGTTAACACTTCACTCATCCTGAAGAGGGTTCCTTGATGCTCTTGTTTGTGATGCAGAAAAGATCTTGTGGAGAATTCAGTGGTGGGTGGTAATAAAAAAGGCAGCCAGGTCTCCTCAGTTATGTGAGGGCCTGGATGTGGGAACTGGGAGTCTCACGGTTTCAGAGGATAGGAGCACCCAATGAAAGGGGAATAAGGGAATGGCGGGCGTCCGAAAATTAAGGGAATTTTGAAAAATTAAAGGTCAGAATAATTGGAGATTTCAGGTGGCATGCTTAGTGAAGTGGTTCGTGCAATTCTCTGACAGCGCTAGAGACCATGTTCAAACCCTACGCTGTCGAAAGGAGGTTATACGTTCACCCGTGTCTCCCTGGGTTTCCTCCGGGTGCTCTGGTTTTCATCTACCTTTCAAAAAAATGTACCAGGATTGTCGGTTAATTGGGATATTTGGGTGGCAAGGGCTCATGGGCCTGCTACCGTGCTGAATGTCTACATTTAAATTTTAAATGCAAGCTTAAAGAATGGAACCAATGGAAAGGAGATGGAGCAAAGGAGCAGAGTTCAAACGTTGTTGGTCGAAGGTCAGGCGTTCAGAGGTGGGACCAGGGATCTGTGGATGTGAGGGAGTTCAGAGAGTTGGCAGGATTCACGAAGACAGCAATGACGGTCCACTTTCTGTAAAAACAAACAGAAAGTGGGGGACAATTTTGACAGTTAAATTTACCGGTGTACAGGGAAAAGCTTAACTAATGTTTTGGGTCAGTAATTTAGTTATTTCTTTACTAGCCACTCTTGCTTTATAGTATTTGACTTTTCTCATTTAAACTCTCCTGTGTTTTGTTCTTTCTCGTGTTCCTTCCTCCACTTGCCCTCCTCTCACATTGTAAAGCATCTTTTTTCTTACTTTTCACAGTTTCAATGAAATTTCACCAGCCTGTTTTTCTCTCATCAGTTCTCTCTCTCTCCCCCTCTCTGTCTGTCTGTCTGTCTTTCCCTCACTCTCACTCATTAACTCTCACTCTCCCACTCTCTCTTTTCTCTCTCTAGATGCTGTCAGACATGATGGTTGTTTCAGGTACTTTTGGATTTTATTTCAAGTTTCCTATGTGCATGCTTAGAATTTGGAAATTAATCTGGAGAAGTTTTAGCTGGGAACAGCAGGACAGATTCCTGAGGTGGTTGAACTCAGGTTGAGGCAGCTCTGTCTGAGAGATGGGCTGCAGTTTATCAAAGCTGCGTAGAACTCCACTGTGGCAGTGCAAGAAGCCCAGGCCAAAGATGGTGAATGGGCAGACGACCAGAAGCTTGAAATTAGAACAGGAAATTCTGCAAATACTCAAAGGTCAGGCAGCATTTGTGGAAAGAGAAACGGAGGTAAGGTTTCAGGCCTGAGACCAGAATTTGAGTTTACTCCTGTGGACTGAATGGAAGACTTTCCAATCTGCTTTCGATCCTCAGTGCAAAACACACAGACGCACAACCAGCATGCAGATACATTATTTGGCAAACTGTTAAAATGTCACCGACAATGCTCTGAATGGAGTGAAAGGCATTTCAGCCATTCTCAACCGAGGATCATACAGCCCCTCCAGGGGACCACAGCACATTTAAAGGGGGGGGGGGGCACAGTCTGAAATCCTTAACAAAGGAAGCCAATGTGTAACGAGGGTAGGAGAGAAGTACACAGGAAACCAACTAAATTTGACTGCTTCACAGGGAAGGGGGCCCATAAACTTTGAGCAGAGTCCTAAGGGGGTCATAGCCAAGAAAAAAGGTTGACAAGATCCTCTTCATCTAGATGCAGCTAATGGAGCTACGGCCTCTCGGTTCCAATGCAATCCTGTCCTCAGGGACTGTCTGTGTGGAATTTGCACGTTCCCCCTGTGACCTCCATGGGTTCCTTCCAGTTCCCTCCCATGTCCAAGGAAGGGTGGGTTGGTAAGGTTAATTTGGTCCTTCAGCAGGGAGAATGCTCACCTCAACCATTAGACACTCTCATATTTATGAAACAATATTTATTGATGTATTTGTATGTATGAATACTGGTCCTGCATATGCATTATTTGTCTCTCTGTGTGTTTTCTCTGGTTGTGTGTCTGCGTGTTTTGCACTGAGGACCGGAGAACACTGTTTCATTGAGTTGTACATGTACAATCGGATGACGATGACTTGACTTGTCTCTGTAAGCTGCCCCAGAGCAGTGGTTCTCAACCTTTTCTTTCCCACTCACATACCACCTTAAGTAATCCCGTACTAACCACAGAGCACCTATGGCATTCAATGGATTTGAAAGGAAACTGGGATATCCAGGGAAAACCCACATTGTCACAGAGAGACACAGAGACAAGGCCAGAGAACAGGATTGACCCCAGGTGCTTGGTGCTGTCTGCTTTCATGAAATAAAGTGTCAGCTTATGGAACGTGATCTTATATCCAACTCCCAACATCATTTATGCCATGAAATATTAAATAGCATTGTTTTGCATTTATATAGTACCTATCATGGGATCCATGTGATTTACATAAGGAAAAAGACCATAGACACAGGAGCAGAAATAGGCTATTCAGCCCATCGAGTCTGCCCTGTCATTCAATCATGAGCTGATCCATTTCCTCACTCATCCCCACTGCCCGGCCTTCTTCCCATAATCTTTGATGCCCAGGCTAATCAAGAACCTGTCAATCTCTGCCTTAAATACACCCAATGGCCTGGCATCCACAACAGCCTGTGGCAACGAATTCCACAGATTCACCACCCTCTGGCTGAAGAAATTCCTACACATCTCTGTTCTAAACGGGCATCTTTCAATCCTGAAGTTGTGTCCTCTTGTCCTAGACTCTCCCACCAAGGGAAACAATCTACTCTGTCCACACCTTTCAACATTCGAAATGTTTCAATGAGATCTCCCCATTGTCCTAAATTCTCAGTACCGGCCAAGAGCTCCTCGTATGATCACCCTTTCATTCCTGAATCATCCTAATGAAACGCCTCTGAATGCTCCCCAACATCAGCACATCTTCTCTTAAATGAGGAACACAAAACTGCTCATGGGTGAAGTCCAAATATAGAAACCAAATTGTTCGCAGTTATCTCCCCAATAAAAAGCAATAAACAAACAGTCACATCATTTATTGCAGATATTTTTTGAGAGGCAAATAATGGAGAGGATAAAGAGAAAACATTCCTTCCCTTCTTGTGATGTCACCGCTCATGTCCACCTTAAACAGTGTCTCCAGCAGGGAGCAGCCCTTCAATATTGCAAGAACACTGCCAGGTTGCTGAAGAGAAATGGATCAGAGGTCTATCCACAGGACCATAAGAGTGGCAGAGTGCAGCATAGGAGGATAGGAGGACCCCCCCGCCTCCCACCCCCCACCCCCCCCACCACAATCGACGTGATCTACCAGGATTGTTGCCTGAAGAGGGAAAAATGCATTGAGGACTCCTTTCACCCCACATATGGCATCTTTCAGGGAAGAGATACAGGAGGATCAGAGCCAGCACCACCAGGCTGAGTAACAGCTTCTTCCCACGGGCAGTGAGAATGGTGAACGACGAAAGGAACTGACCCTCCGAGACACTCATAATCACGAAACAACATTTATTTATTCAGTTGTATAGATGAATACTTGTCTTGCATGTGCATTGTCTGTATGTGTGATATGACTGGTTGTCTGCGTGTTTTGCACCGAGGACCGGAGAATATTTGACTTGATATAAGAATCAAGATTCCTTTATTGTTATGTAATCAAGACAGTGCAATACTACATGGTATTTGCTTTTGTCTGGTGTAAGACAGACAGATTCGCCATCAACAAAAATGGCCAGTTCTTGAATCATTAAGAAGTCTACGGAACAAGTAAACAGGATTAGTATAGATGGGTGCTCAAAAGTCAGTATGCAAATTGTGGGCCAAAGGGCCTTTTGCTATGTTCTATGACTCTGTGAGTCTACTAAGCAGTGGCTCCAAAGCCAACATAACCTGTGGCTTCTGACCCTCTGCTCCCCAGTCCCATCTGAAGCACCTGAGCAGCGGAAATGCTTAAGGTCTTTCTTAACTAGGGTAGAAGATAATTACAATACCAGAGGCCATTGATGAGAGGGAGGAGAGAGAGTGGAGAGGGAACTGAAGGGCGATTTCATAATTCAGAGAAGGGTCCATATCCGAAACAAGCTGCCAAAGGCAACTGCAGAAGCGCATACAATTATCAAAACAAATTTGAACAGATAAATGGATAAAAGGATATGGACCAAGTGCAAGCAAATTGGATCAGACCACAATGCCAATTTGAAACTGAACTAAAAAGATAAAATAAACACAGAAGCCCTACAGCACAATACAGGCCCTTCAGCCCACAAAGTTGTGCCGAACATGTCCCTACCTTAGAAATTACTAGGCTTACAATAGCCCTCTATTTTTCTACCCTCAAAAGTCCCTTAAAGGACCCTAATGTATCCACCTCCACTAATGTTGCCAGCAGCCCAATCCACTCACCCACCACTCTCTGTATTGAAAAAAATTCACCCCTGATATCTCCTCTGTCCCCACTCCCCAGCACCTTTCATCCATGTCCTCTTGTGGCAAACCATTTCAGCCCTGGGAAAAAAGTGTCTAATTATCCACACGATCAATGCCTCTCATCATCTTAAACACCTCTATCGAGTCACCTCTCATCCTCCGCCACTCCAAGGAGAAAAGGCCGAGTTTACTCAACCTGTTTTCATCAGGCCTGCTCCCTAATCTGGGCAACATCCTTGTAAATCTCTTCTGCACCCTTTCTATGGCTTCCACATCCTTCCGGTAGTGAGGTGACCAGAACTACGCACAGTATCCAGGGGATAGAGATGCCACATTACCTCTCAATTCCACAATTAATGAAAGCCAATCAATAATCAATACAAATTAGATGGCAATAAATATTCGCAGGTATCCTAGTGTCACAGGCACTGTGAGTCCCATTGTGCTGTCCAAGGGCAAGATGTCACCCAAGTTGGCCAGTTTAAAACACTCTGGTCGTACAAAATTCTCTGTGCAAACTTAGGAGGGACTTAAAAATTTGAAAACTTTTTTTTTCCCCCAACGAGTTCAGTGCTTGTCAATTTCATAATTTGCCACGCCTTGTGTGACATTAATATTGAGCAAGTGTTTTGCATATAAATCACGTGTGTGAATATTAATCAGAGGCGAGTACAGTCGTGGCTAAACATCTGCTGAAGTAGAGGCAACCTGTTATCGAGAAACTCTTCAGATTGGGTAGGGAGGGAGGGAGGGAGGGAGGTGGGTGAGAGGGAGTGAAGGAGATAAAGAGAGATAGGGGGGGAGTGAGAGAGAGATAGATATAGAGAGAGGGGGGGAGTGAGAGAGGGGGGGGAGTGAGAGAGGGGGGGGAGTGAGAGAGGGGGGGGAGTGAGAGAGGGGGGGGAGTGAGAGAGGGGGGGGAGTGAGAGAGGGGGGGGAGTGAGAGATAGAGAGAGTGAGAGAGAGATAGATAGAGGGAGTGAGTGAGAGAGAGATAGATAGAGGGGGGGAGTGAGTGAGAGAGAGATAGATAGAGGGGGGAGTGAGTGAGAGAGAGATAGATAGAGAGAGAGGGGGGAGTGAGTGAGAGAGAGATAGATAGAGAGAGAGGGGGGGAGTGAGTGAGAGAGAGAGAGAAGGGGGGGGGGGGGAGAGTGAGCGATCAGGGATACTGGGACGGTCCCAGATTGAGATCGTACAGCCCGTCCCGGAATTACCATGGCGCTGACCGAAGCAGTCCTACCCTCCATCAGCTCGTTTGCCAATCCCATCAACTTTCAAGAGAAGCAGGACGAGATCATCAAGGTATGAGAAATGGAGGGAGTCTGGATGTTCCGCCGCTGCCTCCCAGGGAATTGCCACAGGCTTGACCGTGATGGACAGGCGACAGATCAGGCGCGTTCGCCCCTGCCCCCGTCCCCTTCCCCTTGGCAGTGACTCCTATTCCCCCCGCACACGCTGCCCCTGCAGATGAGTCAATGGAGCATTTTGCATGCAGTTTTAGGGTCGGTTCAGGAAGCGTTTCGGTCACGGACGGGACTGCAGCTGGAGTGAGTGCTGAGTTTCAATGTTCCGGGGAGTTGAGATGTGTCTGCACATGAGCGTGTACATTCATGTTTGAGTGTACGATGTAGGTGTGTTGGTCTGACCTGAGTGTGTGGCTTGTGCAGTATGTAACGCATATTCGTGTCGTGTGTGTGGCGTGTTGTTTTGCGTGCATGGCTTGTATTTGTGTGCCTGTGTGTATTGCTATCAGTTTGCAACATTGCTTCTGAACTCCAGAGGGAAGGGCTTCGCTGGGAGTGGAGATTAACCCACGGGGTTCGATGAGAAAGAGATGGGAGATGATGAAATTGCTCTGTACGCAAACCAGAGTGGCTGGTCTTGCTGTAAACAGGTCAGCAGATTGCACGCAGGATTTTGGATTATCCTTGGGTGGGGCAGATGAGAGGAGGGGCCTGTGGGTGATGACATGGTGTGGCAGAGGGCCATCACCACTGAACAGAAAATGTTATCATCACCTGTTGAGGGAAGGTAGAGGGTGGGGGGTGGTGAGGTGGGAGCTGTGTCTGTGTTGGAGAGTTCCACAGCTTTCAACATTTGTCAGCTGCATTCATTGCAACAACACGCGTGCACCAAGATTTATGTGTCAGGGCAGTGGTTCTCAGCCTTTTTCTACCACCTAAAGTAATCCCTTACTAACCACAGAGCACCTAGAAGTGGTTTTCTAACTTTCTTTCCACTCACATCCCACTTTAAGTAATCCCTATGCCATCGGTGCTCCGTGATTAGTAAGGGATTGCTTAAGGTGGGATGTTGGTGGGAAGGGAAGGTTGAGAATCACTGCTCGAGACCCAATTGTCACTGAAATATTTTGTTTGAGAAAAAATGCCATTGGCTCCTTTGGAGCTATGAAACCATGCACATAACGAGTCAATTAGGTACGATTAAAACAGTGGTTTTCAAACTTTTTCTTTCCACCCATGTAGCGCCTTAAGCAATCCCTTACTAATCACAGAACACCTGTGGCATTGGGATTACTTAAGGTGGTACGTATGTGGAAAGAAAAAGTTTGAAAACCACTGACCTAAAGCATGCTGTGCCATAGGTGCTCTGTGTTTAGAAAGGGATTACTTAAACTGGTATGAGTGGGGGGAAAAAAAACACTGACCTCACACATAAATCTTGGTGCAGACGTTGTTGCAATTGCCAATGGGTTAGAAGAACTTCAATTGTTGCTTTTATTGAGTGCGGTCTCTGTCAGAACTATCTCTGGAGTCCATTGATTTCTTAATGGCACAGGGACCGCAGGGGTGTGAGATGGTTTCTCGAACACTTTCGAAGAGGCAGCCAGGATACTGGGGGTCATGCCAGCCAGCTCTCCGATGGAGTGGACATTCTGTGCAGATTGAAACCTCACGGGCAGAGAGATCCTGTTGACTTATCCAGGAGTGCGAGGTGTTTGTTGGGTGCAGGTGAATGTTGTCCTCTGAGCTCAAACCTAATAGCCTGAATGCACCCGAGATTGTCTGATCTCGAAAGCTAAACAGTACTTTGAGGGGAGGCTGCCTGGGAACACCAGGTGCTGTAGGTTTCTGTGAAGGGGCCTGGACAAAGTGGTGACTCTCTGTCTGCCTTATGGCAGATAAAAGTCAAAGAATTTCATGTTTGTTACATTCTTAATGTGATAATGGAACCGTTACTTTTTAACCCCAATACCATGGACTCATCTGAAGGGTGCAAATCTCCTGTGGCTGCCAGTGCACCTGGTGGTCTGTTGGTGCTGAGAAGCCAGTGCCAATCCTCAGAAAGCTCTCCCACATTCACCCATCCCCCCCCCCTTCCAACCAGTCTGGAAGTGGAGGCCCAAAAACATTAGCGTCGAGAATGCAAGGAGTTGCCGTGTGGTGTCTCCTTCGCATTTCAAAACACTTTGTAACCAATTCATATTTCTGGGATGGTTGCCATGGCTGTTGTAAGGAGAGTGGCCTCTGACCTTTGGTACAAGGTGGATCTCCCAGTTACTAGCCATTGGAATTCCCCTCGCTGTTCCCATACCAACGTGCCTGTCCTCAGCCTCATCCATGGCTGGGTGAGGCCACATGCAAATATATTCCTCCTGCTTTTCCAGTTCTGGGTGGCCATTCCCCACCACCTCTGTTTCCATCTCTCCTTTATCTGCTCCCATTCTTGTATTTCTCCCATACCTTCCTCCCAACATCGCGGTCTCCTCACCGCTGGTTCTGTGAGAAACACAGCTCACTGATTAAATAATTTCTAAGAGTCATTAAGTGAAGCGATATAACATTTTATTCAACGTTCTTGCAAGAGCGTGTGTCCTTCAGTATTCATATATACAAATATATAAATGAATATTGTTTCATAAATATGAGAGTGTCTAATAGTTAAGATGAGCAGTTCCTTTGGTTGTTCAGGTAAGTTAATTTGCTGATGGACCAAATTAACCTTACCAACCCACCCTTCCTTGGATATGGGAGGGAACTGGAGCCCCCGGCAAAAACTGGGGGAGCATTCAAACTCCACACAGACGGTTCCTGAGGTCAGGATTGGCCTGGAACTGAGAGGCAATAGCTGTGTAGAGCGTGTCAAAACAACCAGACTTGTTGATCCAAACCAAGGCTTTTATTAACTAAAAGACTGGAGCATATCACATGTAGGTCGACCAGTCCAGAAGGACCTGGTCTGGCTAGGAGCAACCCTTTAAGACCTGCCAGTAGGTGTGGCTACACTCTCAGCCAATCACAGTCATCCTACACTACCATCTGTACATATACACATTGGTGATAGAATCTGTACAATCACAAGCTGCATGGTGGATTTGCCCTGCTTTTGGCTGAGAGATATGCATTTGTCAGGGCACCAGGGAGAGCCCTCAGCAGTTTCCCCTCCCTACGATGTCAGGTTGGGGTAGAGTTAATGTGAAAGATGAATCTTCCCCCCCCCCCCCACCCCAGTGGTTGCATTGAAATGCAACTAAGTTAAAAGTTTGGGACCTAACCCTGGAGAAGTTGGTGGGTGCAACTGCAGAATGAATGTGCTTGAATCTAAATGCTTGGGTTGTTGACCGAACCAGCAAGTTGGTAGGCTAGTTTCAAACAGCATGTGGAGATTACACTCAACAAATCTTTTCAAAAGGTTTGCTTCCTGAAAAAAACAATTGGGGATTATGATGGACGACTTCAAGCTGAACACAAAGACAATTTCAGATTTGCTGTATCACGTAGGAAGTTGGAGAAACATTAAATTAACTTTGATTGAATTTCGCATGTTTAATCGCATCATGATGCTGACATGTGTTAGTTCAAATGCTTTTCCGCTGATTTTCGTTTGTACTTGGCATCTGATGCCTCTTGTGTCAGTGTCCAACAATAGTCGGCCAGCATTGACAGATTCCAGTTGCCCTGATACCAATTTTCTATAACCACAATGTCCCGGTGAAACTTTTCATCGCGTTGGTCACTGACTGCACCAAGATCAGCAGGGAAGACATCTAAGTGCGAATGCAGAAAGTGAATTTTCAATGACATTTTGAACTTCATGGCTTGAAGGATGTTTAAAAATATGACAGTAAATCACAAAATAGATTGTATCTAAAAAGCAGTACATGATAGGAATTTTTTTAAAGTGATTTCTGTGATCAGCAGCCCAAGCTTCATAAAATATACCCAAAGGTGTTCAGCAAACAAAATGTTGGTTGTCCAGTGTTATGTGAGACACAGTTGAGGATGGAGAAAGGAGGAACCAAAAGAATGGACCAGTGACCACGTTCCAGGAAATACCAAAAGGAGTTGAACTGGGGGTATTTTGCATTCATTAAATTGAGCAATGAGTTTAGAGTCTGCAGCAAGAGTGGAGGGGATGGAATAGGGTAGATTTCCTCTCACCGCTGGTACCAACCAACCCGCTCTGAATCCCGATCTGCCAATGGTGTCTCCTGCCTATTGAACCTCCTACAATACTAGAACCTGGCCTCTTGGATGTCTCAAATGTTTTTATTGTGCTGCCATTGTGCTTTTCAGATTTCAGATTGATTGTCAGGGTACATGCATGACATCACATACAACCCTGAGATTCTTTCTCCTACGGGCCCTGCAGAATTACCACTAGCAAAGACAAACTGTACACAGCATAAAACATGTAAACAAATAAAAGAACTGTAAACTGATAATGAATGTAAACAAACTGACTGTGCAATGCAGGGAGAAAATCCATAAAGTAAACAAGTAAGAGTCCTGATTGAATCTGTTGTTGAGTCAGATGGTGGAGGGGAAGCAGCTGTTCCTTGTGGCACCAATACTTCTTTGCTGATGGCGGCAGCGAGAACAGAGTGTGTGCTGGGTGGTGAGAGTCTTTGAAGATTGCTGCTGCTCTCCGACAGCAGCGTTCCCTGTAGATGTACTCACTGGTGGGAAGGGTTTTGCCTGTGATGAATGGCTTTAAATTTTGCAGGGCTTTATTCTCAGGGGTATTGGTGTCCCCATATCAGACCATGATGCAGCTGGTCAACACACTTTCCACCAGACCCCTAGAAATTTGCCAAGGTTTCTGGTATCATACGAAACCTTTGCAAACTCCTGAGGAAGTAGAGATGCTGCCGTGCTTTCTTCATGATGCCATTGGTGTGTTGGGTCCAGGAAAGATCCTCCCAGATAGTGACTCCCAAGAATTTAAATTTGCTCAACCTTTCCACCTCTAATTTCCCAATGGTCACTGTGTTGTACACCTTTGGCTTTTCTTTCCTGAAGTCAACAATCAGCTCCTTGATTTTGGTGACATTGAGTGCAAGGTTGTTGTTGTTGGTGCACCATTCAGCCAAGTTTCCAATCTCTATCCTGTCTGCCCAAATACCCAAAATCCAAGCTCTAAAGCTCTATCCCATTTTCTCTGCTTCATCAGCTCATTCAAACCTGCCTCTTTAAATAACATTGGGGTGGCTCAGTCAGTGAAGCGGTTAGTGCAATGCCAGCGATCGGAACCAGGATCCAAATTCTGCGCTATCAGAGACTCGGGTTTCATCCCACTGTTCAAATTGGGCAGCAAGGGCTTGTGGGCCGAAATGGCCTGTTAACCGTGTTGTATGTCTAAATTTTTATGAAAAAACCTTTGTGGTTACCAATGCCTTCTTTGTGCACTGGCCTCGAATTTTATTTCATAATGTTGTTATCGTGTTCCTTGTTACATTTTCCCAGTCAAACTGCTGCATGAATGTTTATTGTTATTGTTTGGTTTACTAGTAGTAATAAAAAATGTTATTAAACTGCAAATGCATGAAGTGCACAGTTGGGCCGACAACAAATATAAAATGTCTTGACCAGGCAAAATCAATCAGACATTTTCCATCAGTCAGGGTCTGAAATGTAAATGAATCGTCTATACGTTTCTGTATTTTCTCAGTAAAATTTGATGTCGTGTTAAACTCTGGAACTTTTTCTTTCAAAAATTTGAGATGTTGGATAACTTTTAACTCGGGATCAATTTCACATAACCTGTAAAAGAATTTTAAAAAAATTTTAACAGGTGACAGTTAACATTTTTTGCCTCGGCAAAATGTAACTATGAAAAGATTTATATTTAACTAATGCTTAAAAACTTTCAGATACCGTTATCAGACTCTTGAATTGAACCTCACACCAGTGAATGAAGGTTGCCTTTGCTCCACCCCAACTGATCTTTACCTGTAACTCTGTATTCTATACTCTTGTTCGAGGAATGAGCTGACTAGCTGGGCTGCTCACAAATCAAAGTTCCTCACTGAAACTTTGACATGTAGTCGTATGTCAATAAACTTGAAACTTCAACTTGAGATACCAGAGACCAGCTGAGTTCCTCCAGCATTTCTAGGTGTTATTACTACATTCACGATGTCTGCAGACTTCTGTGTTTCATACCAGAAAGAGAATTCCCTTTTGAAACCTCCTTGCCTTGCTGAGTTGTTTTTCTTTTGAGATGTGTCTTGGAATCCACCTTTTGACATGATGTTTCATCACCTTGTCTAATATGTAGCTGGGTATCAGGTTTTGCTTGATATCTATTCTGTGAGGACTTTAGAACAAAACTTATTGCTGAAATGCAAAATGAAATTTGATGCCCAATTCGAAACATTTTGTCACAGGGTTGTTACTTGAGCAGTTCTGAAAGTGGAGAACAAATTAAGGAAGAAGCTAGATATAGAACAACCAAGAACAAAACATCGACTGCAGGCAAAGATTGAGCTCCTGTGACCTGCGCCCATTCGGGGCCCTGAACACTCCATCCAAGTGAAGCAACATTTCACTTGTGGATCTGTATCGGGTGCTCCTGTTGTAGACTCCTTGACATTGGAGAGATGAGGCACAGACTGGGGGGTCGCTTTTGAGCACCTCGGCTCAGTCCGCCACAATAGCGTGGATCTCCCAGAAGCCACCCGTCTTAATTCTCCATCCCATTCCTTTGCTGACATGCCTGTCCGTGGTCTCATGCACTGCCAGACTGAGACCATCTGCAAATTGGAGGAACCACACCCTCCCAACAGGATGGCATTAACGTTGACTTCTCGGGCTTTTGTTAAACCCTCCCGCCTCGCCCACTTCTCCCCAGCACTGTCTCTCCCCTTTTTCCCTTTTGTCTCCTTTCACACAGACAAAATCAATTTTCACCTCTCCCCCATATCCTATCCAATTAACTCCTTTTGTTGGCCTGGACATTCCCCCAGCCAGCACTGTCGCTTTTCTGAGATCTCCTGTTTTTTTGGCTTATTCTTTGCCGACATTTCAGGCCTGAGCCCTTCTTCGGGAATAAGCAATCTATCTATTTCCTATGGATGCTGCAAGACTGGCTGTTCCTCCAGCATTTCGGCGTTTTCTTTGCTCAGGTATCAGCACGCTGACACATTTCTCATTTATTTCGCTGTAGCTCGCCCTTGCATTGCAATAATGATGTGTTTCGAAAGATGACAGTACAAGCAATGTGTGCTCTTGATCACATTTCCCCAATACTTTGTTGTGTTGTGGCTTGTAGCGAGGCATCTGCAGTCTCAGAGGCTAATTGCTATAGGGTGGGGAGTGCAAGAGAAACCAGGGGAAAAAAAAACAATGACATTTCCTTTTTACTGATTTAGAAATGTAAAACTTCCTCTCATTTACAAACCCAGGAGAAGGAGTCACTATCGAGACACTTGTTCTCATGGGTGGACCTTGTACCTTGAGGAAGAGCTTTTGCCCAGTGCCCTGATTGGTTTTAAACTTCAATTGATAGCACGTGGACTGAGTTGTCAGAGGTTGGCGCAAAGCTGTTACAGCACCAGCAGTTGGGTACTGGGGTTCGAATCCCACGCTGTCTGTTTGTACGTTCACCCTGTGTCTGCGTGGGTTTTCCCTGAGGGCTCTGGTTTCCTCCCACCGTTCAAAAAATACCGGGGGTTGTAGGTTAATTGGGTGTAATTGGGCCGAAATGTCCTGTTATCGTGCTGTATTACGGCATTTAAAGGACATTTGGACAAGATCAGATGATTTAAATGACAAGTGATTTAGATTGCAGCATTGCTGCCAGGCAGAAGGTCTTGGGAAGGCTTGTTCATGAATCACAAAAGGTTGGTTTGCAAGGGCAGCAGGGTAACAAGAAAGCAAATTGAATGTTGGCCTTCATTGCTGGAGAGATTGAGTTTAGGAGCAGGGAGGTTCTGCTGCCATTGTACAAGGTACTGGTGAAGCCACATCTGGAGAACTGTGTACAGTTCGGGCCTCCTTACTGGAGGAAGATGTACTGGCTTTGGAGGTGGTGTGGAGGAGGTTCACCAGGTTGATTCTAGAGATGAGGGGATTGACCTATGAGGAGAGATTGAGTCGTCTGGGACTGTACTCGCTGGAATTTAGAAGAGTGAGAGGGGATCTTCTAGAAACATCTAAAGTGATGAAAGTTATAAGCTATAGAGGGTTGTTTCTAATTGGTGGGAGAGACGAGAACTGGGGTCATAGATTCAGGATAGTAGATTTGGAGAGACATGGGCTAAATGCCAATGGGTCCAGCTCAGGTGGACGACTTGGTCAGCCTGGTGAAGTGGCCATTTCCCAGCTCTTTGACTCTGTGCGTCAGGTCAATAGGTGAAGGATTTCTTGCAGTAAACTGCAAAAGGATTTCATAGCTTGTGATTGTGCCAGGCGTGCTTCCTTTCACTGCTCCCTTAGGTGGGCTGGGTCCAGCAGTGACGAGACACAGCCATGCTGTTATATCAATGTGCCAGATCATTCAAGATCATTAAGCTTAGATCTTAGCCAATGCCCCCAAGCTATCCCTTCCTTTCTTTTCCTTCACGTGATCATGGCTCCTCCAATCATATGAACATGGATGAGGTTGGAAGGGTTTAATTTTATTTGGTAGGAATATATCGGCCGACAGTACTCTGCTGTTCTATAAGTTCTTCAGAGGTTCCACAAGAATGTCCATAAGCACTTCTCAGAGTAGATGTTGGCAAGCCTTTGAGAGGCATAGATAAGGTGGACAGCCAGCACCTTTCCCCCCGGGTGGGAAGAGTAAACACCAAAAGACAAATGCACAAAGTGAAGGGAGGGAAGCTTGGGGGAGACGTCAGGGGTATGTTGTGGGTGCCTGGAATGTGTTGTGAGGAATTGTGGTGAAAGCTGGAACATTAATGGCATGTAGGATACTCTTGGACAGGTACATGGTTGAAAGAGGGAGGAGTAGCTTTGTTTTTTTTTTGGGGGAGGAATATGTAGGTCAACACAATATTCAGGGTCGAAGGGCATGTTCTATGTGAGGGACTGGAAGTTCAAGCTTGCTCTCATCTCTCCTTTTCGAAAAACAAGCATAAAACTCTGCCTGAAATGTTTTAATAGCCTCGTTACGTAATGAAATGTGTCAGTATTCCTGGGCTTTTACAAAACCAGGCTCCTCAACATGTGATCTGTGCCTGTGGGTGATGCCATCTTTAGGAGCGCCACCCCCCACCCCCCACCCCTGTGTCTCTGTTGCTGGAGCTGAAACTTGTAAGGTTGGGATTGTCCCCCAAAAGCGCCTGGTTTGAAGGGCATCTTCCTTGTGGCAGAGCTCGGTTGGTCCACTGCCCGACTCATTCGCGGACAACTCCTTGTAGCTCAATTAGATTTGCCTCTCAGTGTAAGACTGCTTCCTATGCATTGAGGTGTCATTTTTGTAGTGGGCAATGCCTCAGCTGGGCAAGTCATTTAAGATGGGCTTAAATGAAGGTCTGCAGCAGGAAATTGCAATTGTGCCACATCAAAGGTATCGGTAAATCTGCCACTGCATGTGTGCATTGTTGCAAAATTGAAATCCGGGAACAAAAATAACTTGGATCTCTATTCCACCCTTCTCCACTCCAGAATTCTTCAGTGGAGCATTAATAAAGGAAAATATAGCGCTGAACTGGACTCTGGTTTAAAGACCCGCACCACCAGGGACAGGTACACCTGCCCCCCCTCCACTATCAGGCTCCTCAACGTCAAACTCAATCAAGGACTCATTTAAGGACTCTTACATACACTTTTATTGATTTTTTTTATTTTCTCTGTATTGCACAGTCAGTTTGTTTACATGTGTAAGTTGTGTACATTTTTTTTTGCCCTTCCAATAAGTGGTAATAATTGGCCCACAGGTAAAAGAATCTCAGGGTCGTATGTGATGTCAAGTATCCATTCTGATCAGCAAACACCGCATGACATCTGTACAAAGTGAAGAGAGGGAAGTTTAGGGGAGATATCAGGGGTACGTGTTTTTTCTTTACGCAGTGTTGAGGGTGCCTGGAACGCCTTGCCAAGGATGATGGTGGAGGCTGAAACATTAGGGGCATTTAGAGACTCTTAGGCAAGCACGTGGATGAAAGGAAAATAAAGGGTTGTGGGGTAGGAAGGGTTTTTTTTGGAAGGAAAATATTGGTCGGTAAAACATTAAGGGCCGAAGGTACTGTACTGTCCTATGATACAATTTTTAAAAAAAAAATGTTTTATGGTGAATTGAGATTTGTTTCAAAATATCCATGAGGTAATAGATGGAACCTAATATGCTTTGGGAGACCATCAGCAATGTGTATAGGCACAAGGGCTAGTGGCTCACAGCTCCTGAGAGACCAGGACCTGTGTGGAGTTGGAATGTGACTACCCGAGTTCCCCTCACCCTGGCGCTGGAATTTCCTCCCACATCCCAAAGCCGTGTGGTTTACTAGCCGCAATAAATCGTGAGTGGTGTCCGGGGAATTGGGTGAATGGGGCAGTGATGGCAATGCGAGAGTGCGTGAGACCCCTGATTGTAGATTGTCCTTTACGTGAGTACCGATGCACTGAAATTCCTACTTACTGCAGCCACACAGGTAGGTAGATACACAATCTAGAGTCATATAATATAAATTGCCAAAATGCACCAAGATTCAGAAAAAGAGGTCATGCAGAATGGTAGGTAAATAAATCCTCTCAGTTGCACTTGGTGATGTTTCTGTCAGGCAGACTGATCTTTTGGTGGTCCCAGAGTAGCTTAACGTTAGAGTTTGGGCAGCATGGGGAGAATCGAGACACGGAGCTGTCGGAGAAGGAACTGTTCTTGAACTTAGAGATGTTGGATTTTGTAACGTCTACCTGAAGAGAGCTTGAGTGCAGTTGTGTTCTTGATGCAGAAGGGTAGATAAATAGCAAATCAAAATGCAGAGAAGTGGCAATTGAATTGTAATGTCGAAAAGTGTATGATGGAGAAAAAAAATATAAAGGGGCAGACTATTTAAATGGGTTGATAATTGAAAATACCCAGATGCAAAGGAACCTGGGAGTCCGGCAGGTTGAGTCGGTGGTGTGAAGGTATGAGGAATAGAATACAAGAGCAGGGATGTGACGTTGAGTGTTTGTAAGGAACTGGTGAGACCTCGTTTGGAGTATTGTGAGCAGTTCTGGGCTCCTCTTTTTGAAAAAAGGATGTGCTGACGTTGGAGAGAGTTCAAAGGAGATTCACAAGGATAATTCTGGGAATGAAAGGATTATAACATGAGGAGTGTTTGACAGCTCTTGGCCTGTACTCGTTAGAATTTAGGGAGATCTCACTGAAACATTTAAAAGCCGTTCACTCAGAACAAAGATGTGGAGGAATTTCTTCAGCCAGAGGGAAGTAAATCTGTGGAAGTTGTTGCCACGGGGAGGGGGTGGAGGGGGTGGCTGTGGAGGCCAGGTCATTGGGTTCATTTAAGACAGAGATTGATTGGTTCTTGATTAGCCAGGATATCATAGGTTATGGGGAGGAGGCCAGGCAGTGGGGCTGAATGGAATATGGATCAGCTCATGATTAAATAGAGGGACAGACTCGAAGGGCTGAATGGCCTAGTTCTGCTCCTATGTCTTATGGTCTTGTTTGTCAGCATGGATACAGTGGGCCATCTTTCCATGCAGGTGACAAAAACAGGTCACCAAGCTGGATTTTGGGTGCATCTTAAAGGAGGCAAGAGATTTGAAGAGGTGTTGGGGTCCAGCAGTAACACAAGTGACAAATTTGCAAGAGGCCAGAATTGGAGAGGTGTAGCCATCTCTGAGAAGGTGTCTGAGGAAAGCAGGAGTGGTACAGAGGGAACATATCACAAATGTCTGCAGACTTTGTTTGAACTGCTGAGTTTCTCCAGCATTTACATTTTTGCTTCAGTCACAGCCTCCGCAGATTTTCCTGCTGCAAAAATCTGTGGATTCTCGTTGAGGGATGATTAGCCTGAAGAAGTTCTCCGAAGGGAGTTCTGTGGGCATCTGCCTCACTGCTCCCTGCTGCTCTCAAGCTCTACGACCATGAGCTCACCCAGACTAGCTCTCACAGCCACGTTGCCTCCCTTGCCTCGATCTCATGGCTTCCAGCTCCGGTTCGACGCCTCCAAGTTTGACCCCTCGAGGATCTCTTCATTTCTCTTGCCAAATAGGGGGTGAGATACATAGAGAGCAGGTTCGCCAGAAACCCCAGCAGATTTACAAGGCCAGGCCAGCCCAGTGTGTTAAAAGGCGATAGAATGACAAAGGATTCTTCCCCTGGGCACCCAGGGGAAGAGCTCTGATTCAGACTTGGATTTACTGTCAGAGTATGTACAGCCCCCTATCCTTCCTTCTCATCGGGATTAAAAGGAGTGGAAGATTTAAATGGAGACACACAAGGGATTCTGGAATGAGGAGTAAAAACACAATCTATTGGAGAATCTCGGCAGGTTGAATGGCAGAGGTGGGAGACAAGGGACTAGCGACGTTTCCAGTTGGAATCCATCAAATGGTTATCGGAGGCATCTCTCTTGTGTGACTTGACCAGTTCAAAGTTCAGGTATTTTCAGAGTACATACATACAGGCATCACGTACAACCCGAGATTCTTTTCCCCGCGGGCCAAGCAGAATTTCTAACTTTTAGTCGCGCAAAAAAAAACTAAAGAAAAGATACGCACACAAAAGAGATGGATGGTGCAAACAAATTGTGCAATAAATATTTGATAACAAAATAACGTGAGAAATAAGAGTCCTTAACTGAGTTTGCATAGTGGTGGAGGGGTAGTAACTGTTGCTCGGCCTAGTAGGACAGGCCTTGCGGTGCCTTTACCTCTTTCCCGATGGCAGCATAAATAACATTCAACCAAAAGTTGTCGATAATGGACACTTTTTAAAAAAAAAGCTGGAAATCTGAAATAAACACAGTTGGACCTGAGACGTTACCTCTGCCCCTTCTTCCACAGATGCTGCCCGACCCACTATGTATTTCCATTTTTTTAAAAAAATTCTGACTGTGTAATGGTTCCACCGAAGTGCAGGAGATGGTTACCAATGCTAAAAAAGTGCAATAAGAGAGAGGGGAGGTGTCTGAGGATAATTAGACTCTAGGAGGAAGAGGAAATAGGCGAAGATTTACAGACGGCAGATTTCAGATTTTTGATGAGGGAGAACTGAGGGAGGAGATTCCTGCAGGATCGTTCAGCGGGGCGATATGGTTTGGCATGGACTAGAAGGGCCTGTTTCTATGCTGTAGTGTTCTATAGTCGAAACTGAGAATAAGTAAGGTATGGTCGCTTTGATGCGATGTGTTGTGGGCTTCCCAGCAGCGGGAACAAAAATGTAGTGAGATCTCAGATAGATGTTAGAATAATGAGTTGTCGCAGGAGGGGATTCTAAATTCCCTAACAGTAACTGGAACTGCCACAGTGCTGAAGGCTTGGGTGGGTCAGAAATTTTAGATGTGTCTGGGTTCAATCTTTTGGACTCCAGCCATTTTTAACCTTTCATAATACATACTCCGGACTGGGTCTGTGGGTAAACGACAGTATGCACACCAGAACAAACCAGCTGGTGGTTGGGGATGAAACCAGTCCCGGAAAACCGAGACCTGGAGTATATGCATTCCCTAAAAACTGGGACACGGGGTCCAAAGCATCGCTTTCTTGAGTAATATGAGGATGCCCCTTCTAGGGAGGGAGGAACTCCTGGCCTCTCACTGGGAGGTGAGGCTGGCCCTGTGAATGAGGTGTCAGCGTGAATGGGGTATCAGCAGGTGCATTGCAGCACAGCAGCCTCACTGGAATTACATCACCCATCAGAGTTTGGTCATCTTCACTCTGCTGTAAACCAGGGGACATCTTGCTTTTATGTGGTCAAACACAGACACTTCTATCCTTTTCTGATTCAGACTTGGATTTACTGTCAGAGTATGTAGGGCCAGGCCTAATTACTACTTATTGGTAAAGCAAAAAACAATGTACTCAATGTACACATCAAATCAAATAAAGAAATGTAAACAAACTGACTGTGCCATACATAGAGAAAGAAAATCAATCAAGTGCACAAGTAAGAGTCTCTGATTGAATTTGTGGTTGAGGAGTCTGATGGTGGAGGGGGAGCAGCTGTTCCTGAACCTGGTGGCGCGAGTCTTGTGGCTCCTACACCTCTTTCCTGGTGGTAGCAGTGAGAACAGTTGGGCTGAGTGAGTGGGAAAAAGGTAAGAGCGTCGTGCACTTTGGTAAGAGGAGTCAAAAGGCAGATTAGGTATCTGATTAGGGAGAGATTGCAAATGAGTGGGATCTTGACCTTCAAGGGCATGAATCACAAAGAGGTGCAATTAGCAGTTAAAAAGGCAAGTCACACCTGGGCCTTTATTGAAAGTGAGTTGCAGTTTCATACACAGAATTATTCTCACAGTTGTCCAGGGTGTTGGAGAGGCTGAAGATTAGCCCTGCTCACTTTATTTTGGAAAGTAAGTAAGGGAATGCAGAAGAGATTCACTTGGCCAGTTCCTGGAATGAGAGGGTTGATTATCAGGCCCGGCTAATGTAGTTAGACCTGTATTCATTGGAATTTAGTGAAATAAGAGGAAATTATGTTAAGATGTTTTCACTGGGGGGCTATGAATGGGAGGACAGCGATATAAAGCAATTGGGAGGTGTTAAAACTGACAGGGACAGGAGTTTCTTGACATAGAACCGTACTGGCCCTTCGCCACACAGTGTGGAGCCTACCTACTACCTGACTCTAACATCGTGAAACAAGAAAGCCTGCAGGTGCTTTGACTGGAGGAACTCAGCCAGTCTCGCAGCGTGTTTGTCTATAATGTTCTCTAACAACTGACTGGAATTTCCCTACTGCATAACCCTCCATTTGTCTCATGTACCTCACTAATTTCTTCTCAGAGAGTTTCCAGAGTTCAGCACCCCAGAGTGCTGTGGAGGTCGAGGAAGGTTTGAAAGATGGGGGAATTGCACACCAGGGCATGCTTGAGAGACCAAGAGGCGAACCCTGGTCCTACCCTTGGCTGGTCTTGTGTCGCCATGATCATCCAAGCAGCTGGGTGTTTGCCTAGAGCCCACCCTACCCCAGTCTTCCAGGATAGCAAGGTTAGAGTGGCGATTGGTGCAATGCCGTTACAGCGCCAGTGACCCAGGATTTGAATCCTGCACTGTCTGTAAAGAGTTTGTACGTTTTCCCTGTGTCTGCGTAGGTTTCCTCTGGGTGTTCCGCTCTCCTCCCATCTTTCAAAACGTACAGGGGATGTAGGTTAATTGGGTCTGTTTGGGTAGCATGAGCTCATGGGCCGAAAGGGCCTGTTACTGAGCTGTATGTAGGGCCTGTTACTGAGCTGTATGTCTAAATTGAAAGAAAAGGTGAATGCAGATGGTGCGGAGCAGAGTTGGGGAGGAGGTGCAGTGTCAATGCACCAATGCTGACCTTTTCCAGCTCAAACCATTGTCGGACTCTGGCTTTACCCTACCCTTAATTTAGTCTATGTGTTGTCTGAGTCCAGCGTGTTCGTTAAATGAAGTGATAGGAGAAGGTATTCAGTTCAACAATCAGTTTATTACACAGCACAAGAATAAAGCTTAACAGAGCTCTGGTTCAGTCGTTAGTTCATGGGTCACCTTCTTCTTTGGCTTGGCTTCGCGGACGAAGATTTATGGAGGGGGTAAAAAGTCCACGTCAGCTGCAGGCTCGTTTGTGGCTGACCAGTCCGATGCGGGACAGGCAGACACGATTGCAGCGGTTGCAAGGGAAAATTGGTTGGTTGGGGTTGGGTGTTGGGTTTTTCCTCCTTTGCCTTTTGTCAGTGAGGTGGGCTCTGCGGTCTTCTTCAAAGGAGGCTGCTGCCCGCCAAACTGTGAGGCGCCAAGATGCACGGTTTGAGGCGTTATCAGCCCACTGGCGGTGGTCAATGTGGCAGGCACCAAGAGATTTCTTTAGGCAGTCCTTGTACCTTTTCTTTGGTGCACCTCTGTCACGGTGGCCAGTGGAGAGCTCGCCATATAATACGATCTTGGGAAGGCGATGGTCCTCCATTCTGGAGACGTGACCCATCCAGCGCAGCTGGATCTTCAGCAGCGTGGACTCGATGCTGTCGACCTCTGCCATCTCGAGTACCTCGACGTTAGGGGTGTGAGCGCTCCAATGGATGTTGAGGATGGAGCGGAGACAACGCTGGTGGAAGCGTTCTAGGAGCCGTAGGTGGTGCTCACCTACACAGTGAGCTATTCCCCAAGACTGACCTCTACTGTCCAGTCTCTTACAGTTTATATAGCTCAACCTTATCATACAGAACAAAAGTTGGCTTTCTTTGCTAGATTTCTTGCATAAGATTTATCACAAGTAATTTCCTGCTCTGCAGATATCTGGGGTGTAGAGCTCCCATCTTAATCCTCAAGGCCAGAATATCCTGTTGTTTTGATCAGAAATCAATTCATACCCCAGATATTTCTAATTATTTATTTGTTCTCATCTGGCCATATTCTTCTGTTCTACTCAACACCTCCTTCTGTCTTAGCCTTCTTATTGAGTTAGTTTCCATTCTCTTTGTTTCTGACAGTCTCTGTCAGGATTCTCTTTGTTCTTGTCTGGCCATCATCTCCTGTGCTAACTAATCAACACCTCCTTTTGCCTTAACATTCCTGCTAAATTGTTTTATACATATTATCCTCTCTTTTGTATTTGGGGAGCAGCAATTCTAAACCTACTGTAATCAGCCAACTTTGCTACATACTGTGGCTGCCCCTTACTTACATTAATTACTCTTTCCCTTCACCATGAGGTAAAAATATTAAATTGTTACATAGTACTGGATTCATGTATATAAACTGAATAGTACGTAAGCATATATTCTACATATTTTCTATGATTAATTAACCCCTATATTCCAAGAGTCCCCCTTTTGGTCTCATGAAAATGAGACCAACCACCAGTTAACTTATGGGACCGAGACCTCAGGAGTTTTTGCAAGGACCGGCATCTCCGACCCCTTATTAAACTTAACCTCATAAACTTGGCCATTATGAACACACTTCAGTCCAGTGGGGGCCCCAACACAGTGTTCAGGAAAATCAGTCCAATCCGCAAAGTACTGTTTCGGTTCATTATGGGCCTCCCAGGCTGACCGCACTTTGTACAGTTGTTTCCTTCTCCAGACACTTCAAGGGCTAGGAACAACATCACCCATAGTCCCCACATAGTGTCCATCACGGCCCCCTAAATTCTGTTGACTTCAATATAGAAATATCACTCAAGTACTGAAATACAGTCACCGTAATCCAATAGTCTCTTTAAAGGGACCCGTTCAAAAAGTTCTTAGTCCATAGTTGCTTCACAGGTTCTCAGTCACCTCCGTTCGAATCTGTTCCAGTGTCCGTGTTGGTGGGTCCGTTGCTGTTCACTGACTCCAATGATACCACGTCTCGCCTTTTCCCTGTCGTCGAACTGCGTGGGATGTTCTTTCCACCACTCTGTAGAGCCCTGTCCACCTGGGCTCCGACCACTTTCTCTTGATCACCTTTAGCAGAACCCACTCCGCAACTGATGGTATCGGGGTTTCACCTTTTTGTTCGGTACTTGTAACCTGTTGAGATAAAGCTGATACCAGAGCCGTTAGTTTATCATAATAAAGATTACATCTCATTGGGCTTACCTCTTCCTTTGTTGTATGAATCCCGGCTCCAGGTCCTGGAAACTGGTGCCCCATTTGTAGTTCATACGGAGTAAATCCTGTCACATAACTTTCCAAACTCCTTATTGACATCAATGCCAGGGGCAGCGCATCCACCCAATTTAATTTGGTCCGTGCCTGTACTTTCCCGATCTTACCTTTTATTGTTTGGTTCATTCTCTCCACTTTTCCTTGGGATTGTGGATGATACACCGTTCCAAAGGCATGTTTAAACCCCAACATCGCTTCTACCTCCTGTAAATCTTCATTCTTAAAATGACTTCCATTATCTGACCTGATCTTCCTAGGAAACCCGTGTATAGGAATGTACTGGTTGATTAGGAACTTAATTACCATCTTTGCATCTTCTCTTTTGGCAGGGATTGCCTTAGGCCAACCTATGAACACATCAACTGCTACTAAGAGGTATCAATATCCCCTTGCCCTCTCTATCATGTACGTATAATCAATTACAATTTCCTGCCCTGGTAACTTAGGCAACGGAAACTGTCTTTCGTGAGGTTTCACAGTCGCCTTGACATTATATGTCATACATACCTTACACTCTCTGATATGATTCTCCACCATCGCCGGCAGGAAGGGGTGCCACCAATGTACCAAATACCTTATCATCTGTTTCTTCCCACAGTGGGTTAACCCATGTGCCTCCTCCAGGAGGGGTTTCATGAGTCCAGATGGTAATACTGGCCTACCGTTCATTGATCTCCACAGTCCCTGATCTTCGGTTGCCCCCCTTTCTTTCCATACCATCATTTCCTGGGGTGATCCCTTCGCCTGTTCTTGAATTATTACTCCTACCTCACAAGGTGGCAATAAGTCATGTGCCATTCTATCTGCCTGCATCAAAATAAACTGAGGGCCGTACCCTGCTGCCCTTTTTGCGGCCGTGTCCGCTTCCTGATTTCCCCGAGCTACCATCGTATCTGTTTTATTGTGGCCCTTACATTTAATAACTGCTAATGCCCTTGGTTTCAAGAGGGTCTCAGCCAATTTCCTAACATCCTTCTCGTGTTTAATTGGGGTCCTTGCTGCTGTTAAAAACCCACTTCTAATCCATTGACTCAGCTCAACCTGTATTGTTCCTACCACATATGCCGAATATGTATATATATTTACCTCCTTTCCTTCTGCCCATTCTAATGCTGCTATCATTCCCTGTAGTTCGGCCAGTTGTGCTGACTCCTTTCCTCTCACTGTCCCTGTAATAATTTCTTCAAATCCTTCTGTGGTTCTCCGTACTACTGCATAGGCGGCTTTTAATCCGTCTGTGGGATGTCTGTAACAACAACCATCTGTAAATAAGGTTTCATCTGGTTCTCTCAAGGATGAAGCCTGTAAATCAGGTCTTATTTTAATATCCCTTAGAACCCTCTTTTCACAACAGTGTGGTTCTCCCTCTCCCATATTGTCTGCCATATTAATGCCTTCATGGGTAAATGTAATATTTGGAGCATTCAGGATCTTTTCCAGTCTCGTCTGCCTCAGTGACGTCATTGTAAACACTGTCGAGCTCACAAATGCTACAATACTATGTGTTGTTAATACCGTCAGGGCATGTCCCATCACTATGTGTGCCACCTTTTGTAAAATCTTTGCTACCCCTGCTGCATGTCTCGTGCATGGTGGATGTCTGTCTTCAGTCGAATCTAGTGTTATACTCACATACATGAGCACACATCTTCCACCCCCTTTTTTCTGAAAAAGGACACCAACAATCGTGTGTGCTTTTTCAGAAACATCCAAAACGAAAGGGTGTCTATAATTTGGAATCGCCAAATCTATAGCAGTTGTAAGAGCTTGCTTAAGTAGAATAAAACTCATCTCAGCCTGTGCAATCCAATCAAGTGTAGCTCCCAGATTCCTCATCCCCTGCTCATTCTCCAAAGTTCGCAGTGGATGTGTCAACTCACCATACGATGGGATAAACTGCCTACTATAACCTGTCAAACCCAAAAACGAAAGATTTTCCTTAACTATCTTAGGTTTTGTAATGCACAGGGGATATCCCTGTACCTTTCGCTGAGACCATTCTTCCTAAAAAGGAGACCACTTGTCTATAACATTGCAACTTTAAACGAGAGACTTTAAAACCTTCCTTGAACAGCTGCACTAGCAGGAGTTTTGTGACCTCCAAACAGGAGACAGGCTCAGGTGTTGCCAATAAGATGTCATCTACGTACTGGATCAGAACTACCCCACCTGGTAGTACTAGCCCCCCCAGCTGTTCTTTCAAAACCTGATTGAAAATCCTTGGGGATAAGATAAAACCCTGCGGGAATCGAGTATAATGTAACTTTATACCTCTATACGTAAAGGAAAACACATCTCTAAACTGTTCTGCTAGCGGCAAACAAAAGAAAGCATTTGCTAAATCTATACAAGAGAACCACTTGTGGTCCAGAGTTGAAGCAGTCATGGCGGTATATGGGTTCGGTTCTGGAACTGTGGGTGTTCGCACAATACCATTAATGCGCCTTAAGTCATGGGCCATCCGATATTTGCCCGTGTCCTGTTTCGGAACAGGTAAGATGGGTGTATTCCAACTTGATCACGAATGTTCCAACACCCCTGAATACATTAGGCCATCAATGGTATCTGCCAGACCCACCTCAGCCTCGGGTTTATGGGGATACTGTGTCTGCCAAATGGGAGTATAATCTGAAAGTTCAAATGTTATGGGATCAACCTGCTGGCAAAAACCCACATCTGCTGGTCCCACTGACCAAAGGTCCTCAGGGATAGAATCCAACATAGGGGCAGAGTCGGGATAATCCATCCTTTCTCTACCATGAAAGCGTTCAATCTGTCTATGCTCAAGGAGGACCCGATCATTTGAAGGGTACAAAATCCTGTATGCCTGACCAGATAGAGAGAACTGCACTGTCGGTAATTGAGTGTCGGACCAGTCCCTCAAGGACATCAAGTTCTGACACATCGGTCCCAAATCTTTTGCCTGGTGATTAGTGCCAATTACAAGAGTGACATGAGGAATGGCCTCACCGGCCATCACATACCACTCCAGCTGCTCAGATGTCAGTGCCACCGTAGCGACCACTCCCTCCTTTCCTACCACTATGTAGTCCGAATTAATCTCCCATTGCATGCCCTCTACCTCTTCATAAAAGGCATGCTGATAAATTTCATCCCCATCTCTATCGTAAAAGAGGGTAACATGGAGGGGGTCCGAGGGAGGGGTATATGGGGTGTAACATCTGGATCCACGGCTTCCATTGATTATAAAGCTTTAGCAGCCCTCCCTTCTGTGAGTCCTCTGGTTCCAGCAGCCCCCAGTAAATGTCAGCCCATAGTTCCTCAGACGTGGATCCTCCAGCGGCTGACAGTAACATCTGGGAACTGGAACGAAGGGTAGTTAATTAACAGTTCATTGAATACCCATTTGGAAAGGTGACCTCTATTCCGCTGGGTCCGCAAAGGATTGATGCTCCACACCTGACCAGCAGATCTCTGCCCAAAAGATTAGTAGGGCACATTGCCGACAGAATATATTGATGTGCAAAAGTCTGTCCTGCCACAGAAGTGACTAATGGTGTAGAAAACGACAGATTTTCTGGTGTACCCGAGGACCCTATCAACTGGACGCTAGAGGATGACTTTTTAGATTGAAACTCAGCGCCAGTAAGTGTTGAAAATCTGGCACCCGTATCTACTAAAAAAGATACTTCCATGTCCGTCACTTTAATCTGTAGAAAGGGGTCTGCCAACCTATCCTGCTCTTGGGTGCTCGGGCCCCGTCACTGTGGGTAACATTGCTCCTCCTCCGTCAGCAATGGGAATTGTCTTGTCGGAGCTAGAGCTGCATGGGGTGCCTGATGTACCAGGGGTGGCACTGACGATATCTGGGCCTGGACCCAAGGCTCATATTGTGGTGGTCCATATCCCCTTCCCCCAGTGTCCTGAAGACCCCATGCTAGGGGGCACTCTCTCTTCAAGTGTCCTGGTTGACCACATCCAAAACATATGGCTGGCTGCACTTGTGGAACACCCCGACCTCTTACTCGGAATCCCCCCATTGGACCTCCAGTCCTGCCCCCATAGGTGGGACCCGGTGCCCAATTTGGGGCCAGGTGCCAATTCGTATTATTCCTTTGTGGTGGCTGCGGTGGCTGCTGAATCATATGGTTCGCACCCTTTGAGGGATTCTTTTTTGCCTCATTTGCCTTTTCGTCTCTTTCTCTTCCGTCACTTCTCCATCTTCATCACGTCGGGGTCACCAAATTGTCGGACTCTGGCTTTACCCTACCTTAATTTAGTCTATGCGTCGTCTGAGTCCAGCGTGTTAATTAAATGAAGTGATAGGAGAAGGTATTCAGTTCAACAATCAGTTTATTACACAGCACAAGAATAAAGCTTAACAGAGCTCTGGTTCAGTCGTTAGTTCATAGGTCACCTGCACAGTGAGCTATTCCCCAAGACTGACCTCTACTGTCCAGTCTCTTACAGTTTATATAGCTCAACCTAACAAAAGTTGGCTTTCTTTACTAGATTTCTTGCATAAGATTTATCACAAGTAATTTCCTGCTCTGCAGATATCTGGGGTGTAGAGCTCCCATCTTAATCCTCAAGGCCAGAATATCCTGTTGTTTTGATCAGAAATCAATTCATACCCCAGATATTTCTAATTATTTATTTCTCATCTGGCCATATTCTTCTGTTCTACTCAACACCTCCTTCTGTCTTAGCCTTCTTACTGAGTTAGTTTCCATTCTCTTTGTTTCTGACAGTCTCTGTACCCATATATTCCAACACCATCCAGGAAAATTTTTTCCGGTCTGTTTGATGCTGAGAAACAAATCATCTTCACAGCTGAGGCAATCATTCTAATTTGCATCTCTTTGTAACATGATGTGCGAGAATATAACACAGGAGCAGGAAGAGCCTATTTGACCCCTTAACTCTGCTTTGGTACCATTCAACCTCCCATAGTCTCAGAAGCCACAGATCCTCTCCATGGATACACTCGGCGACTGAGTTTCTGGTGTTCCCGGAGTGAGGACATCCTTCTGCCTCCATCCAGAATGACAAAACCCACTGTCTGGGAAGACTGTTTTAGTTGTATTGAACTCTGCATTGTGGAAAAGCAACTTAAATGTAAAGCCAATTAAATTTAAATGTAAAGATTTAAAACCGAGCTCCATGGGTCAATGGTAGAGCACTGGCCTTGTAAACCAGGGGTTCCTCACTGGGGCCTCATCTCTGCGAGGGGCACTGAGAAAGTAGTGACTCTTGTCTTCCTTACTGTAGACTAGTGGTTCTCAACCTTTTTCTTTCCACTAACATCCCACTTTAAGTAATCCCTATGCCATCGGTGCTCTGTGATTAGTCAGGGATTGCCTATGTGAGTGGGAAGGGAAGGTTGAGAATCACTACTTTTGATCCAATTGTTACTGAACTATTTTGCTTGAGAAAAATTGTCTTTGGAGTTATGAAACCGTGCACATAACGAGTTCATTAGGGATGATTAAATCAGTGGTTTTCAAACTTTTTCTTCCTACCCAGATCCCACCTTGTGCAATGCAATCCCTGACTAATCACAGAGAACCTATGGCATTGGGATTTCTTAAAATGTTACATGAGTGGAAAGAAAAAGGTTGAGAACCACTGCGGTAGACAAAAGTTAAGGAATTTCATGCATGTTACATTGAGATTCCAATAATGGAACTTTTACCTTTAGCAGTAAGGGTTATGGGGAGAAGCAGGAGAATGGGATTGAGAGGAAAAGTACATATGCCATGATTTGAATGGCGGAGCAGACTCAATGGACTGAATGGCCTAATTCTGCTCCAACATATAGTCTGATGGAAGTTTGCATCTCAGCTCTGTGGAACAGAGTTCCAAAATGTCAGGATGCTGTTGTCTCAGGGATTTAAAACACCAGCCTGTTTTATTCCCTTTTACTGGAAGTCGAAACTCGATGCCAACACAGGCGTTGTGCCCTGCAACAGACTCATCTCCTCTGATCTTTGTTCCTCACCTGGTTCTGGACAGGAGAATGTGGAGGAAAAGATTTGATTTCATGCACCCCTGCTGACTTCATGTCAAATATTTTGTGGAACCAGAAAGATAGGGGCTGACAGGTGACTGGGAAGAAGAGGACTTGGGGCAGAGTGGGTGGAGTGAAGTGGGGAAGCCTCTCCATGTTGTTGGGCTAAAGGACCCCCATCACCCAGGTCAGTCTCTCCTCAGGGAGAATGTACAGAAGTCTGAAGACCAAGCACCTCCAGCTTTAAGAACAGCTTTCAGGCTCTGAAACCTACCCTACCTCTAACCATAAACTACTCTGGAACACCCAAAGTCTGTCTGAACTACATTTTTATCTTGAACTATTAGCAACTGTGAAAATTTATTAATCTTTCCCTTTATATTTATTATCTCTTTTTCTGTCTTGGCACAGTATTGGGTTGTATAAAGGAAGGAGACGAGTCAGTGTACAGGAGGGAGATTGAAAACTTGGCTGAATGGTGGACCAAGAAAAACTTTTCACTCAATGTCACTCACGTCAGAGCCTCTACTTCCCCATTCTTCTGTCTTCTCCCCATAACCATTACTTGCTAAACTTAAAAGTTCCATTATTGGAATCCTGACAAATTTCTACAGAGATGTGCTGACTGGCTGCATCACAGTCTGGTATAGGGACACCAATACCCCTTCAAAAGATAGTGGACACATCCCAGGACATCACAGGCAAACCCCCCCCCCCCCTCCCCACCATCGAGAACATCTACAACGAATGCTGCCATTGAAGAGCAGCAGCAATCATCAAGGATCCGCCCCACCCAGCACACATTCTCCTTGCTGCTGCCATCAGGAAAGAGGTAGAGGCCGCAAGACTCGCACCCACCAGGTTCAGGAACAACTGCTCCCCCTCCACCATCAGACTCCTCAACAACACTCATTGAGAGACTCACTTAAGGGCTCTTATTTGTGCACTTCATTGTTTTGTTTTATTCTCTCTGTATTGCACAATTTGTTTACATTTGTTATCTGTTTACTGTCCTTTTTATTTACATGTATATGCTGTGTACAGTTTATTTTTTGCACTACCAATAAGTGGTAATTCTGCCTGGCCCGCAGGAAAAAGGAATCTCAGGGTTATACGTGATGTCATGTAAGTTCTCTGACAATAAATCTGAAATATGGCACAATATGGTAACTTAATTTATAGGATTGTAGTTGGTTTATCTGTGTGGCTGCAGGAAGTAAGAATTTTGGTGCATTCATTTAAGGTTCCTTTTTTTTGTAACAAAATAATTCATTAAAAAATTTAACATGCTGTATATGCTGGTGTATAAAACAACTCTGTATAAGCCGACCCACCCCCCCCCCCCCCCCCCCAGAATTTCCACTTAAATGTATGTTTTGAGTGCTGTGTAAGATTACCCAAGTCTGACCAGTGGAGTGATGCTAACACAATATTTTAAAAGCAAATTAACTCAGTAAAGGTTTTAATTTTATTAGCATATTTTAAATAAACCACCTTTAGCTCATTTAACAGGTCATGTATAGCCTATACACAGCCAATGGCTGTTGGATTGGTTGGATGAACCCCGCAGGGGGAGCGCTGAGACTTTGTTATCAAGGTTCAGATTTTATACTTGGCATATAAGACGACCCCTGGTTTAGGGTGACATTTTTAGTTTCGACTCATCATATACACTGGCATATACAGAACATGATTAACTTTTGCCTGGTGTAAGGCAAGCAAAGAGTCACCATGAGCATTGCTCGGCGCCCCTAACAGTAGGAGAAAGAGAAGCAAAAGAGAGGCCCTTCACAGTCATTGAATGTCCATGGATTCGCCTCCAGCGTTTCCACAGCCTCTGCAGCCACACAGACTCCTGTTCGATTCAACGGCCGCCCGAGCTCCAGGTCCAAATCTCCAACACGATCAGGAAGCCTTCAATGCCCGAAGCCCTTTGGGAGCCTCTCATTTCCCAGCTCTGCACACATGGTGTATGACTTGCATTGGAAATTCTCCGCAGGTTGGTAGCTTTTTGGATGATTGACTGGCGTTCCTTTCGCTGATGCAAAGAGTTGTAATTAGACAGCCCCATTCACGGCACCAAAGCCTTTTAAAATCCAGCTGCTGTTCTAACATGGGAAATAATAACGAGGAACACAACTGATTTATACACAGCAAGCTCTCATAAACAAAGGTGCATTAACCCTTTGGACTCTGTCCATTTTTAACCTTACATAGTATATGTAAGGCTGGGACAATGGGTAATCGACAATACGAACACCCAGTACAAACCAGCTGGTGGTTGGATGTAAAACCAGTCCTGGAAAACTGGGACACAGAGTCCAAAGTGTTAATGGGCAGATGATCCATCCACTTGAATCATTTGGCTGGGGCATGGCAACAAACTTTGTGCCACTCCCTGCCACTACTACAACAGTGAATATTTATTTAGGATCACTTTTTCCTCACACCCTGATGAAGGGGCTCCAGCCCCAAACGTCAGTTTTGTATCTTTATCTGTGCTACATGAAGGTCACTGTTTGACCTGCTGAGTTTCCACAGCATCGTGTTGGTACTTCAATTATGGTGTCTACGGACTTTTGTGTTTTACTCTTTTCTTCCCTTTTTAATATTTATCTTTTATTTTTTTCTCTCTTGTGGTGCATTGTGCTAATTTAAGTTATACCTGTTAGTTTGCCGGTGGGCTACACATTACTATGCAGCCACAGTGAGCAAGACTTTCATTGGATCAACCTTTTTTTTTAAATTAAAGACATGGAAGCCCTCATCTCTGGTAACACTGGACAATGAAGATTTTGCTTCCTGAACACTTTTGAGCGTATTTTTTGTGTATTGGGCTGCTTAACATTTTCCTATCGTGTACCGTTTTGTTTTTTAAGATGTAACCTGTATTTGTGGTTTCCTGTTATGTTTGAAACTAAGGTTCAACACCATTGAAAACTCACTTGGCCATCTTCCCTGCTGATCTTGGTGCCGTCAGTGATGGACAGAGTGAAAGGTTTCACCGGGACATTGCATGGAAAAACGGGATCAAGGCAACTGAAATTCAACAGTGCTGGCCACTATTGTTGGACCCTGACACGAGAGGCATCAGATGCCGAGTACAAACGATAATCAGTCGCAAAACATTTTTAGCATCATTACGTGATTAAACATGAAAGTTAATGTTTCTCCAACTTCCTATTGATACAACAAATCTGAAATAATCTTTGTGTTCAGCTTGAAGTTGTCTATCATAATTCCCCATGGTTTTTTTTCTGGAAGCAAACCTTTTGAGAGAGAAAAAATAGTTGCCCAGTGTTGTACCGGGCTCATCTTTAACAATATTAGTTGGTTGAAGCAACTGAGGACTAGGACTTGAATCCTCTGAGCGATCCAGAGATTACCTGGCCTGTCCATTTTCACCTCTCTTTGCGTTGCGTTACGCCACCCACAGTGTTGGTTTTCTAAAGATTCTGGCAGCTCCGGAACCCAGGGCGGATTTGGCGCAGGCGGTGGGGGCCAGTGGTTTGGGGGGGGGTGGGGTGGGCTGCGAGAGCGAGAATCCGACAGAAACATAGGCAACCTGCGAGCCAGATCAGATCTTAGATATTCCCCCCTCCACATCCTGTTTCCAGTCAATGTCAGCAAACAACTTCTGAAATGAGGTGATGCACCTGAATACATGAAGGAGATGTTGCCAAACCTGTTGGTTCAGAAAAGGGAGTTTGGCTCATTGCAGAGTCTCTGGGTTCACATTTCAGCTGCAAATGTCAAACTTTCCTCATAATCTCTTTCGAGGTACCTCTGGTTTGAGCCATTCCCTGATGTACAGATAATATCCGTTGTGAGAGGCTAGTTTGCTAATTCGACACAATCCATTGACGTGAAGTAAACACAATTAATTCATATTTTGTAACTGTGACTGCCGGTGAGTCAGGAGGTTGGCATGCAATGCTGTGCAAAGGGAGTGCTGTGTTATGAGACATAGTGCAGCTCTCAGTGAACGCAGATAATGCCACTGGAAGAAGCCTTGGGCAGTGCTGGACTCAGCACTCGTGGCTCAGCCGATAATGTAGGCTGCTGGCGGCGCTGGACCCACTGCTGCTGGTGCGGACCCCGTGAGGGCAGAGACATAGCACTGCCTCGTAGAGTTCAACCGCCCAGTCCTAAGGCAGATGGCTCTGTGGAGGTGTTAAACGGCCTGCTGAAGGAGTCGACGGTGTTTTAATCTTAAACCCTGCCACCTTGGAGGCCTGTGCCCAAGATGGCAACTCCTGTACTGGGAAGTAGCCGTGAGGGATTGCAGACTGCAGGGAAGCAGCGCAGGGCACCTGAAACGGGGAAAGAGATTCACGATTCAAGATGCCTTATTGTCATGTAATAAACACAGTGGAATATTATGTAGAATTTGCTTCCGTAGGGCAGACAGATTTGCCAATGGCAGAAATTGCCTGAAGCCCCTCTTAGAGAATGAGAAGTGAGAGTTCCCCCCCCCCCGTCGTCTTCCCCCCCCCCCCCCCCACCTTGCATGGATTCGCCTCCAGTGCTTTCTGCAGCCCCCTCAACCACACAGTCCTGTTCAAACCAAGAGCGAGAAGCAAGGAGACGACCTTACTAGACAAGTGACCCCGGCGGTGGACCAGCGATGGGAGGTGCTCAGCCGCTGAGGGACCCTCACAGGCAGTGGGCGACTTGCAGGGGCAGGGGTCCTGTCGGCTGCTGGAAACCAGAAATTGAAGTCGGGATTCGAGAGGCTGCTGAGGGGAAGAAGGGCTCCCAAAGGGTGTCGGAGGTTTGGATCTGGAGGAATTTGTGCGGCTGCAAAGGCTGCGGGAGGACGCTCAGTGTCTCTTTCTTCTTCTCTACGAGAGGCACCGGGCAACACTAATGGTGACTTTTACAGCAGGTAGAAGGAAATTTCGTGTAATATTACAACCTGTACATGACCATAAGGAATCTTGACTCTTGAATATTTACTGAGTTACTCTAAGCCTGATGCCTGGATACTTTCTTTCCCCAGCAGAGGTGTTTGGGTGCTGAATGGTCTGCAGGGCAGCCCCTGTTCCTGAGCCTGGCGGGGTGAGTCTTGTGGCACCGAGACCTCTTTCCCAATGGCAGCAGCGAGAACAGAGCGTGTGCTGGGTGGGGTGGATCCTTGATGATCACTGCTGCTCTCCGACGGGAGCGTTCCCTGTAGGTATTCTCGATGGTGGGGAGGGTTTTGCCTGTGATGTCCTGGGCTGTATCAGCTACCTTTTGCAGGGCTTTACGCTCAAGAGTATAGGTGTCCCCATACCAGACCGTGATGCAGCTGGTCAGCACATTTACCACCACACATCTGTAGAAATTAGCCACGTCATACCAAACCTACACAAACTCCTGAGGAAGTAGAGGTGCTTTCTTCACAACGCTAGTCCTGTGTTGGGTCTAGGAAAGGTCCTTCGCAATAGTCCCTCCCAGGAATTTAAATTTGCTCATCCCCCAGTGATCACTGGATCGTACACCTCTGGTCTTCCCTTCCTGAAGTCAACTATCAGCTCCTTGGTTTTGAGTGTGAGGTTGTTGTTGGTGCACTACCCACCCACGTTTTCAATCTCCCTCCGGTACGCTGGTTCATCGCCCCTTTATTACAACCCACTACCGTGGTATCATCAACAAATTTGTAGATGGTGTTGTTGTTGTTGTACTGAGCCACATATCTGAAATAGAACATGGAATATTACATGTCATTACAGGCCTTTTGGCCAACAATATCACGCCAAACTATACACAATTCTTTCAGCATTAATCTAACTTTGCCAAACCTCACAATCCATAGCTCTGTTACTTTAGTACATGGATATAATATCCCAGTTCCACGTATCGATACATGCCTGGAGTTAATCTGCCTTCCCTATCAGGATTCTTGATTTAATATGAATACAGGCTAGACTATTGGACCTGTTCTGCCCACTGAACTTGTTCATAACTTCCAAGTTTGTTTCGACTTTCTCATGTGCCGAGCAGCACTGCTGAATCTCCCCACAGGGTAATAGTCTCCCTTCACTTCTGTCTTGGAAAACACTGCTGTGGGTAGACGAACCTGTATTCTCCTCTCCTGCACCAGCCATCCATTCAATCTGCTTTATCCTCCTGACACTTCCCTCACTAGCATGTGGTACCAGGAGTTATCTGGAGATCACCTTCCTTGAGCTCGTGCTTTTTAACCTTCTACCCTGCAGAATTCCCTGCATTTACTCTGCAGAGGCAAGATTTTTTTTAAGGAAAAGAATGGTGGGTGTTTGGAATGGACTGGAATAGAGGTGGAACCAGATACGATAGTGCAATTTAAGACACTTCTGATTAACCCATGATTAGGAGGGATGTGGATCATGTGCAGGCAGTGAAGATTTACTTGAATTTGGGAGTTTGGTATGGAGGATCAATCCTTGCACATGTTCTATGGCAACTGCCTCACATTGAGGATTAATCTAAGATTTGGCAATCACTACCAATTTTGCTCTCTCTCCAGCTGTCTAGTGTGAAAGCCCAAGCTGTATGCTGAGGTAGCGTGTGTGGTTTCAACCCCAGATCTTCACATCAACCCAGGGAAGACTCTGAACCCAATCCATATCTCTTCTTCCTCATCCACGAGGGAGGGTTCCATTGGGGAATCCCATGGAGTAAGACCATATCCACCTGGGATTAACTCAGTAAGTGCACATGGCGTCTCCCCAACACAACTCTAACACAGATCCCCTCCTCCAACTCAGCTAATCCATCCATAAGGCCACAAGACATAGGAGCAGAAATAGGCCATTCAGTCCATTGAGTCTACCTTGCCATTTAATCATGAGCTCATCCATTTTCCCACTCGTCCCCACTGCCCGGCCTTCACCCCATAACCTTTGATGACCAAAGGTCATCAAATCTCCCCCTTAAATACACCCAATGACCCGGCCTCCACATCCGCCTGTGGCAACAAATTCCACAGATTCACCACCCTCTGGCAGAAGAAATTCCTCGGCATCTCCATTCTAAGCGGGCACCCTTCAATCCTGAAGTTGTGCCTTCTTGTCTGAGACTCTCCCACCATGGGAAACAATCTTTCCACATCTACTCTGTCCACGTTTGAAATGAGATCCCCTCCCATTCTCCTAAATTCCAATGAGTACAGGCCAAGAGTTGTCAAACACTCCTCATATGATAGCCCTTTCATTTCCTCGAATCATCCTGGTGAACCTCCTTTGAATCGTCTCAACATTAGTGCATCTTTTCTTAAACAAGGAGCCCAAAACTGCTCACAATACTCCATGAGGTCTTGCTAGTGCCTGGGGCCTCCACTCCCTCTTTCACACTGGCTGAGTCTCCAACCTCTAGTGTCGTGCGAAAAAGCCAAGAACATGTATGACACATGGACAAGTCTGGACAGAGATTGGAATCTGTTAGCTGACATTGCAACATATTTAAGGCTTCCATGTAATCTCTGGACCCATGCCAAGGAACTTGCACAAGAATACATTAAAGCTCAAAGTAAGCAGGCATTTCTCAATCATTCATTAATTTGATGCAATAAAATTATAAATGTTTTAAATGTGTGTTTGTTCAGGCTTTTGGGAACATTATGTGGTTTTATAATTTTTAAATTTAGACATACAGCATGGTCACAGGCCCTTTCAGCCCACAAGTCCTTGCTGCCCAATTACACCCAATTGACTACACCCCCGGTACACTTTAAAGGGTGGGAGGAACCCAGAACACCCAAAGGAAATCCACACAGGAGAACATGCAAACTCCTTACAGACAGCATGGGATTTGAACCCCAGTCCCGATTGCTGGCGCTGTAACAGCATTACACTAACTGTGCCACCCCAAGTAACAAGAACCCCCGTGGGAGTCTTGTTCGGAATGTCATGAGGCATAGGACGCATGGAACCTTAGCTGCATGGATACAGAATTACTTTGGCTGTAGGTCAGCGACTAGTGGAGTTCTGCAGAGATATGTTCTGGGACCCCTGCTCTTTGTGATATTTTTTTTGAACCAATGACCTGGACGAATAAGTGGAGGGATGGCTCAATAAGTTCGCGGACGATATATTGGTTGGAGGCGTTGTGGATAGTGTTGAAGGTTACTACAGGATATAGATAAGGTGCAGAGATGGGAGGAAAAGTGGCAGATGGAGTTCATTCAGGATAAGTGCAAGGTGGTACATTTTGGAAGGTCAAACTTGAAGGCAGAGAACATGGTTAATGGTCGGATACTTAACAGTGTGGAAGAACAGAGGGTCCTTGGGGTGCAAATCTATAGCTCTATTAAGTTCACCGTGCAGATTGTTAGGAGAGTTAAGAATTGAAATCAGGAATCATGAGGCAATGTTGCATCACTACAAATCTCTGGTGAGACCACACTTGTGTTCAGATCTGGTCACCTCATGGCAGGAAGGATATGGAAGCTACGGAGAGGAGATTTACCAGGATTGGAAAATGTGTCTTATGAGGCAAGGTTAGCAGAGCAAGGGTTTCTCTCTTTGGACTGTAGAAGGATGAGAGGAGACTTAAAAGAGGTCTACGAGAGGCATAGGTAGGGTGGATAGCCAGTGACTTTTCCCCAGGGCGGGAGCAGCAAACAGTAGAGGAGATCGATAAAAAGAGAAGGGAAGAAAGTTTGGGGGAGAAATCAGGGGTAAGTATTTTACATGGAGAGTTGTGGGTGGCTGGAATGTATTGCAAGTGGTGATGGAGGCTGGAACATTGGGAGCATTTAAGAGGCTCTTAGACAGGCACATGGATGAAAGAAAAATAGAGGGTTATAAGGTAGAGAGGGTTTAGTTTGGCTTTTTTATGGTAGGAATATATAGGTAGGCACTATATCGTGGGCCTAAGGGCCTGTACTGTGCTGTAATGTTCTTTGTTCTTCAACTCCCCTGGATTCCATCATTCCCCTGTATACTTGGTCCAATTAAGACCACAAATCATACATGCAAAAATAGGCCACTCAGCCCATCAAGTCTGCCCCGTCATTCAATACTTTGACCGACCCACACACACACATATTTTTGGAATCTGGACCTCCTGAGGAAAACCCAGGCAGTCATCGGGAGGATGTGCAAACTCCACACAGACTGCCACAGAGGTCAGGATTGAACCTGCGTCGCTGGAGATGTGAGACAGCAGCACTACCTGCTGTGCCACTGAGCCAGTCTGCATTCATCTGTCCTATTCTCCTGTTCTTGCCCACACTAGCATGTGGCACCAGATGCTATTCAGATGAAGGGGAGTCACTGATATAATGTGGCAGGTTTGCACAGACAAGATTTGGTAACAGGCCCTTCCTGGACCTCTAGCCCCAGCTGCCCAAATACACCAATGAACCTACAAATCCCATATGTCTCTAGGAACGAGGCTGAAGCCCACGGAGACATAGGGAGAACGTACAGACTCCTTACAGACAGCTCCGGATTCAAACCTGAGTGCTGTGCTAACCGTGGCACCCAAAAAATTACAACAAAATTCTTGCCAAAGCCCAGGATTGAACCAGAGATCTTTAGATTTTCAGTCTAATGGTTTCCCCTTCCCCCGGAGCTATTTCGACTTGTTATCGTAGGGCAGACGCGTGATTGATCGTAAATTGGAATTTTAAAAAAAATCAAATTCAGACATTCAGCAGTAATAGGCTATTCTGGCCCATGAGTGTGCCGCCCAATTTACACCTTATAAACCTACACCTGGAGTGTGCTTTGAACACCCCCAGTACATTTTGAACAGTGGGAGGAAACCAAGTCCCCTGGAGAAAACCCATATAGACACAGGGAGAACGTACAAACTCCTTACAGAGAGCGCAGGACTTGAACCCTGGTCCGGTCCTGATCACTAGCGCTGTAAAGGTGTATTTACACCAACCATGAGGCCCTAAACTTTTAACTGATTTTCTTTCGATGTTGACCTTCAGAACAATAATGGTAGAAGTTACGGAAATCTCCCCGGTCCTATTGGGCAGCGTCAAAGAGTTGTTTCTGTGGTGAGAAGGTAAACGGGGCCGTGATCCACTCAGAAGATAGCATCAGTTCCACCATCCCTTAAGATTGGGCGTTTTCCCCAAACAGTCTATTGGAGCATCTTCCAAACCACCAGCCCCTGCGTCCGATTGAACAGCTGTAGAACTATGAAGACATGCAGCACAGAGCAGGCCCTTCTGCACAATTTGTTCTGGGCTTGTTCCGTTTTACTGCATTTGGTCCATGTGGTCGGCGTAGTGGTTAGCGCAATGCTTTCACAGCGCCAGTGATCGGGACTGGGGTTCGAATCCCACACTATCTGAAAGGAGCTTGTACATTCTACTCGTGTCAGCATGGGTTTCCTCTGGTTCCTCCCGCTTTGAAACATACTGGGGTGTAGGTTAATGGGTTGTAAGTTGGGCGGCACGGACTCTCAGTGCTGTAGTTATATATATATATATATATATATATATATATGTAAAAGAAGACTCCTTCATCCTGTTAGATCTGTCCCAGTGTCTTTTAAATTGTGTGCAGAATTGGCTGGCCTGTAGAAAGCAGAGTAGTAGCGGACAGAAAGTATATTTTGCCAGGAGGTCAGTATCTAGTGGAGCTCCACAGGGACTTGTGATTTGTATAAATTACCTGGACGAAATAGTAGAAGGATGGCTCGATAGGTTTGTGGATCTATGAAGGTTGGATGTGTTGTGGATGGTGCTGAAGGTTGTCGTAGGTTACCGCAGGATTCAGAGTGGAGCAGAAAAGCGGCCAATGGAGATCAACCTGGATGCATTTTGGTGCACCTGCTTTTATTGCATCCTCCAGTGGCTCGTTCCAGAGAAGAAATATCCTCGGAGCAAAATTGTTGCACCTCGAATCCCACCAAAATATCACTCCCCCCCCACCTTAAATCTGTGCCCTCTAGTTCTGAAATCGTCTACCTTGGGTATTTATAAAAGGCCTTCCTTCAGCCTCCTGCAGCATCTAAATTGTCACTAGAGACAGTGGACCCAGCTCCGGGGGGAGATAAAGGCAAGGGATAGGATTGCTCTACTAGGAGCTGACACACAGTGAATGGGCCAAACGTCCTCTTTCTGCGCCTTCTGAGTCCCCCGATTTTCATGCCAGCCCAGGAATTCCGATCTAGTTACTGTCCCGTGACCAGGAGTGAACCCACGACTTCTTGGACTGGGCTGAAGGCAGGCGAGGAGGCTCAGGCTGAGAGAGGCGGCGGGAGGGGAGAGGTGAGCCACCGCCCTGTCACCACCCAATGCAGACACGCAAGCAGCAGCTCCTGCAGCCGCTCACCCAGGTGAACAGCTGGGAGCCTTGTGTTCACAGAGTCACAGCTACGCTGCCACACTGGGACAACAGCACCACTGTTCCCAGCTCCAACTGTTGGACTTTATTTGAATATGTCGTCCTGATTAGAGACTGTTGACTACTGGTTCCCATCTGTGCAAAGCAATGGAACATGAACTGCACCCAAAATAATGGTTAACAACAGGGAACAAAGTTTATTAAAGGGAGAGTTAGCCGTCAAACTAGATTTCAGATGACTCATGGGTATCGTTGCCTCCTTGGTTCCAGAATGTTTATGTCAAAAGAAAGAAAAAGACTCAACATTTATTTTGCTTTATTTTAAATTTGATCTCATTTTACTGCAGCATTTTTATTATTTGCCTTGGAAATTGTCAATGAGGTCAGGGTTTTTGGTCCTGTGGACTACGATGCATGCTGAGAGTAATGTGGGAGACAAACACCTAAAGTCGCGACCCTTTATTGACACCATGTCTGCGGGGGTGTGTGTGTGTATGGGTGGGGGTGGGTGTGTTCGGGTGTGAGTGTGTGGGTGTGCACGAGCATGCGTGTGTTTGGGTGCGTGTGTGGGTATGTGTGTATGTGGGTGTGTGTTAATGTGTTTTTATATTTAGCCGTACATGTGTGTGCATTTGTATATATGTACATATGTGTGTATGTATGGATGTTCTTGTGTACACACACGTGTGCATGTGGGTGTGCACGTGTGTGTGTGTGTGTGTGTGTTTTTTAACATAAACACTAGTTTTAGTGTGGGTTCTGTTGGATGGTTTGACAAGTCCAGGGTACCTGGGGTTTCTATGCTGGGGTCGGTAACCTTTGGGATGTCCCAAGGTGCTCTGTGGTCAATTCAGTACTTGAAGAGTGAAAGTGGTGGTCATTCTGTACTGAGGATGTGTCCTCACAGACAATGGTCAGGTACTGACCAGGCAAATATGCCCAGCAGTATTCAGCACCCCTCACTAGTACTCCCTGGGAGTTGTCTGCTTGGCAATAGACCCCCTGTGGGTGGTCTAGTGGGTGGTTCCCCCACCCTTCAGCCACAGTGGTCATCTTGCAGGTCAATATCTCGCCCGATGGCTGTACCTCCTGCTTCTCTTCCACACCCACTTCCAAGCTTCCCCACACGTTCATATTTCTCCCCGCCTCGAGGGCCTTGCCGAGGAACCTGCTCCATGGCAGATGCAATGTCCAGACATAGGGCAATGTCACCAACTTATTGTTTCTCCTGAGACAAGAAACTGGGGTGCCAGAGAGAACTGTTCCAGACACCAGACGGCTGAGGCATATGTCACATGCATGACACACTGCGACTTCTGCCTGCTGTAAGTCGAAGGTTCACCGTTCACAATAAGAGAAAGAGAAGCAAACGAGAGTCGCTGGGTGTCCGTGGATTCACCTCCAGCGCTCCCGCAACCTCTTTAGCCGCACAGACTCCTGTTCGATCCATCGTCCGCCCGAATCCAAACCTCCGACATGATCAGGAAGCCTTCAGCGCCCTTCTTGCCTTCTTGAACCCTGGTTCGGATACCTGGGTCCCGCGAGCAAAACCCCCTCCTCCCCCATCCTGGTGTGATACCTTTGATTGCCAAGTACTTAGGGATAAGTGTTCTAGACCTTGGGGTCTGAAGGCAGGGTGGAACGACAGATCTCGGGAGTGGACAATTCAGTGGAGACCGGTCTCGCCTCGGGCTGGGGGAGAAAAGGATTGGTGGGCAGGCCTGGATTAACAATTAAGCAAAGTAAGCAAGTGCTTAGGGCATCAAGGGAAGGGGGAAACCACAGAGTTTTTCCCAGTGCCGGATTTACCATGCTGCAGCCGAACTAAGGCCCCATAAAAGGGCCCCCCCCCCCCACAATGAATGGAAAAAACCTATATATATAAGTTCTACTTAATAAAGTAGTGGGGCCTGGCCTAGAAGAAAACTGAAGTTTTAATCTATTATTTCACATTCTGCACTTATCAAGTCTTAATGTCTTGACAGTTGGACAATGGGAGGGTCGAGGGGGAAGGGAAGGGTCGAGGGGGAACTATTGTTGGACTGGGCTTAGGACATCAGTTGGCCTTAATCCGGCCCTGGTGTTGGGACAAGGGAAGGGGTCACTGAGAGCTGATAGCTTGTACCTCAGGGAACGGGAGTTGGCCTGATGTTGGAGTATGGGAATCGAACTTTAAAACCAAGTGTCATGACCTTTGTGTTTCAGTGGTGGGAAGTCGAGGAGAATTCAGCAGCAAAGTTGAACCTCGTCAGCGGCAGGAGCTCCGTTGGAGAAGGGCCCAGGTCACTTCTGGCTCCCGAGCAAATCAAACGGGAAGATGAAGACTTCAGCTCGTTCTTGGACCTGGATCTCCTCCTATCAGACCTTACCGGAGCAGAAGCTGGTGCCAACATTCCCGTGCCTCCAGGATACTCACTGGCACCAGTGCCAGAGGGCGGCGGTGGTAAATTTAAGCGGGAAACCCCTCAGCCCGCAGACTGGAATGGCACAGGCAACCCAGGTACCAGCCTTGTGGCCGAACTCTTGTCCACCGATGTCCAAACGGGCCATCTCAGGCTCAGCAGTCAGGTCAATTGTGTCGAACCCCGCAGCAAGACCTACACCACTCTGGGAGGGGCGGATCAGACTGCCTCTGTCACATTGGTGGAGAAACTGGTGACCTGCTCATCGATGGCAGCCGGCCACGGGCTCCAGAAGCAAGGGCGGGTGGCCGCAGCCTCCTCCACCGCCAGTCCGGTGCCAAGGAGTCATCCAGGCCGGCACTTCTACCTGCAGGTGGGAGCGGCTCCAGGAGATGGGGGGACCCAGCCCAGGAGCCAGCAGGTTTCGCAGTACCAGCTCCCCGATCACTACCGGCAGCAGCAACACCTTCTACCACCCGGCCTGCCGAATTACCATGCTCCACCGAGGTACTCCACCTACTACCCACAGCAGCCCCTGCACCAGTACCAGGGGCAGATCCACTTCTACAAGGGTCCCCTGCCCAGGCATGCCGCCAACTTGTCAGCACCCTCTGCCCTCCTGGGCTCCACGCCGGCCGCAGCCACTCCCGAGGAGCCCAAGCACAAGCGAACCCGGCGGACCTGGGCACGGAAGAAGACGGCCACCCACAATTGCGAGTACCCTGGCTGTGGAAAGGTATACACCAAGAGCTCCCACCTGAAGGCCCACCTCCGCACCCACACAGGTATGGTTCTTTCCTCGGCCACGTCCGTGGCTCATCGAGCAGCAGGTGGAAACCATGTGGGAGAGAGGGAGAGAGAGAGAGAGAGAGAGCACAAAGGGGATTCACCTGAACATTCCCTGAATTAGAGGCCTTCAGTTGTGGCGAGAGATTGGACAGATTGGGATTTCGACCCCAGAAGTGGGTAGACAGTCGGAAACAAAAGGGCTCAGGTTTAAAGTGTGAGGAAGGAGATCTGAGTGGAAAGGAGGAATCTATTAATACCTGTCAGGGTGGAATTAGATACCATTACTCCACTTAAGAGGCATTTATGGATGTAAATGGGAAACATGTTCAACATAGACAAGGAAGTACTAGAGAAACATCCATGGAAGGTTGATATATAACCAGAATTTCAGGCCTGAGGCTTCTTCAGGAAGGGCTGAAAGAAGGGCTCAGGCCCGAAACATCAGTTATAACAGGCTGCACAGATAGCGTGACGTTGTTACAGCGCCAGCAACTGGAGTTCGAATCTGGCGCTGTCTGTAAGGAGTTTGTACGTTCTCCCCACGACTGCTTGGTTTCCTCCCACCCTCCAAAATGTACCGGGGCTGTAGGTGAATTGGGTGTAATTGGACGTCACGGGGTCATGGGCTGAATTAAAGGAATCTTTACCTCCTGTGGATGGTGCGAGACCTGCTTAGTTTTTCCAGCATTTCTGTGTTTCCACAACAATCGTGGTGTCTGCAGACATTCGTGTTTCACAGCATAGACATGATGGGCCTGTTTCTGTGCTATATCACGCTGCCTCTATGACATCCCTAAAGCAAAATAGACGGCATTTTTTGGACGTTGTGTAGGTGTTGAGCGACCAGTTTGTACACTTTGGTTGAACTGGCTCCAGGGAGGAAGGATTCAGCTCCAGGGAGATAGAGACCAAGAGGAGTTTCGATGGTTTAGAGAGGGGGTGGGAACAGGTGACAATGGCACGAGGACCAAGGGGAGCGGATTTGGGGTAATAGATACCAGAGGCAGCGGAGAGAAGTGGCGGATGGGGGCTCAGTTAGTGAATCCACTGGCTCGCAAGCACCAGATACATGGGCTCAGCTGTTGCCTGTGTGGAGTTTCCACGTTCTCCCTATGAAGAAACGAGAGGTCTGCAAGAGTATGAGAGGCATAGATAGGGCGGGCGGGCGGCCAGCACCTTTTCCCAGGGCAGGAGTGGCAAACACAGAAGGACATCTCTACAAAGTGAAGGGAGGGAAGTTTAGGGATATAGTTTTAACTCAGAGAGTGGTGGGTGCCTGGAATGTGTTCTGGGGGTGTTGGTGGAGGCTGAAACATTAGGAACATCTGAAAGACTCTTAAACAGGCACAAGAAAAATAGAGGGTTATGAGGAAGGGAAGGATTTGTTCTCTGGAGTAGGTTTATAGAGGTCGGTGCAACATCGTGCGCTGAAGAGCCAAACTTGTGCTGCAATGTTCCATGTTCTATGACTGCGTCTTTTTCCCATGGGTGTTCTGGTTTCTTCCTGCATCTCTAGGACGTGCAGGATGGGTGGTTAATTGGGCTAGTGTGTAAGCAGCCTCTGGTGTGACAGTGAGTGATAGGAACAAGGAGCAGTTGTTGAGATGGTGGGGAGAACGGATGGGCATGCATTTGATGGGCTGAAGGGCCTGTTTTCCTGCTGCATCTCTCCGTGATGGTATAAAGCGGAACTTGCTTCCCTTGAGGGAGTGCAGACAGGGTTCTTAAAATTCACTGGAGGGCAAGCAGCAAGAACGGGGATTGGTCGATTTGCTACTGGTATCTTGGTGTAGATTTGATGAGCTGAATGCCCTCCTTCTGAATGTCAGATCCTCTGGATCTCTGCGTGGGCTCTCTCCTCCACTTGTCTGAAATAACCAGCTCCACCAGTCCAACAACTCTCCTGGATCTCCACCCCGTTCCAGTTCTATTCGCCTGCCATGCCCCAACGACGGTGCAGTGTCTTCAACTCTCTCCACCCAACCTCTGGAATTCCCTTCAAGGAACCCGCTGCCTCTCTCTCCTTCTTGCAGTCATTCCTTAGAACTCGCTCCTGGCCTCCTGAGTGCAGCTCTGTCCGCATCCTGGGTTCAATTCTGACCCCCCCAGAGCTGCTCGCGTGGAGTTTGCACATTCTCCCTGCGACAACATGGCTTACCCCCCCGCCCTCCCCAGGTGCTCTGGTTTCCTTTCACATCCCAAGGACATGCAGGTCATCTGCTGGACATTGACCCTTGGATGTTGATGAGTGGTATATCTGGGAGGAGTTGAAGAGTATAAATTGGGAAGAGTGTGGGGTCAGTTGTAAACAGATACTGACATCAACAGTGTAAATGGTTTTTTTTTTTTTTTTTTTTTTTAAATTTTTTTATTTTTCACACCATAAATCACATTAGTCATGATATACACTATTTCTTTTCACACATATACAGTGACTTTTTCTCCCCCCCCCCCTTTCCTCCCAAACCACCCCCCCACCCCCCCCTCTCATCCATTTTAGGTATACAATCTAGGTTGCATTAAGCCAGTCAGACAATGTTGTCATTCAACAAAATTACACCAGAAATTCTACTGAGTCCATTCTTTTCTTTCCTTCTCCTTCCATCAACTTAGGTAATGTTTGTCCCCGGTAGGTTTTCGCTATTGTATTTAATGTAAGGCTCCTATACTTGTTCGAATATTTCAATGTTATTTCTTAACCAATATGTTATTTTTTCTAATGGAATACATTTATTCATTTAAATTTGGTAGTTTCTTCCTTTTAATTTGGTTATGTATTCCATTAATATTTAAAGACATATAGTTCAGCGTAGCCCTTTTATATTTTGTTTATCTTCTCTTTCCGTTTTTCCATCATTACCTTTCCTCCTTTTCCATTTCTGTTTTCTTATTTTCAACTCTTTATAAGACAACATTCCTACAACATCTAACATTTTCCTTATTCTCCTATTTCTATCTTATTTATCCCCAATCTCCCCTTCACCTCCTGAGTTGTCCTTTATCCCTTGTCGGACAACCACATCTCCCCTCTCCATTTGGATTTGCGAATCCACTCGCAAGCGTCAACTGATTTTGCAGTGACCGCTATTTCCCCCCACCCCGCCTCCCCCAGAAAAGATTTCACTTTTCATATGTCACAAAGGTCCCTCTTTTAATTCCCTCCTTATTCTCTCTATTCCATTACCTTCCCTTATTAATTCTTGTCTATACTATCCATATTTTCCTCTAAGTACAGATACATTCATGTATGCTCATTGTCTCTATTCACTCTTATACCTCTTTACCTGCATACATATCAATCGTGATCATTTTTACTCTCATTACCCGTCTTCATCCCTCAGTCTATTTTTGTCTTTACCCACATACATATCAGTCGTGATCATTTTAACTCTCATTACCCGTCTTCCTCCCTCAGTCTATTTTTGTAATTGTTCTGCAAATTTTCGTGCTTCTTCTGGATCCGCGAATAGTCTGTTTTGTTGTCCTGGAATAAATATTTTCAATACCGCTGGATGCTTTAGTATAAATTTATACCCTTTCTTCCATAAAATCGCCTTTGCTGTATTGAACTCTTTTCTCTTCTTTAGGAGTTCAAAACTTATGTCTGGATAAATGAAGATTTTTTGCCCTTTATACTCCAGTGGTTTGTTGCCCTCTCTTACTTTTTCCATTGTCTTCTCCAGTACCTTTTCTCTTGTAGTATATCTTAGGAATTTTACTACAATAGATCTTGGTTTTTGTTGTGGTTGTGGTTTAGAGGCCAATACTCTATGTGCCCTTTCTATTTCCATTTCATGCTGTAGTTCTGGACATCCTAGGGTCTTAGGGATCCACTCTTTTATAAACTCCCTCATATTCTTGCCTTCTTCATCTTCCTTAAGGCCCACTATCTTTATGTTATTTCTTCTGTTATGGTTTTCCATTGTATCTATTTTTTGAGCTAGTAGTTCTTGTGTCTCTTTAGTTTTTTTATTAGATTTCTCCAATTTCTTTTTTAAGTCTTCTACCTCCATTTCTGCTGCTACTGCCCGCTCTTCCATCTTGTCCATTTTCTTTCCCATTTCTGTTAAGGTCATCTCCATTTTAATTATTTTCTCCTCTGTGTTGTTTATTCTTTTTCTTAAATCCTTAAATTCCTGTGTTTGCCATTCTTTAAATGATTCCATGTATCCTCTAATAAGAGCAAGTATATCCTTTACCTTGCCTCTCTTTTCTTCTTCTATTTCACCATACTCTTCCTCTTCTTCTTCCTCTGGGTTGACCATCTGTTGTTTCTTTGTTGCCCTTTCCTCCTCTTCTATCTTGTTTCTATTGTCTTCTGTGGTCTCTTCTTGCTGCAGGTGTTCTGCAGCTGTCGTTGCCGGCTGTGGAGATCGACTCCCCAGCTGGTCCCCCCTCCCGTCGGTGTGTTTTTTTTCATTCGCATCGCGCATGCGCGAAACTTCGCGCATGCGCGGTTGCGCACTTTTGTTCGGCTCTGCGAGCCATTTTTGTAGTCCATTATTTACCGACCTGAGGGAGCGGGTTTCTCTCTCCGCAGCGGGCCTCTTCGGACAGGTAAGGCCTTCACCTTTTTCCTCCTTTGTCTTCTCTTCCTCTCTTCTTACCGTTGCTTTCGACTTTTCTTTTTTTGTCGCCATCTTCTTTCCACCTTTATACTCACTTTTCTGTAACTTTTATTTCTGTGCCTTTGTGTTTTCTCTTGTTTTTCCCGACTTTTCTGGAGAGGGCTGGAGTTCACCGTCCGGCCACTACTCCATCGCGTGACCAACCAACAGTGTAAATGGTTGATGATTGGCTGGATTCAGTGGGCCTTTTCCCATACTGTATCTCTATGACTATATGACCAAACTGTGACTTGGGTCATTTATCCACTCTGTTTTAGTTTTCTGCTAAGTTCAAAGAACATTTCTGCTTCTCCCAGTGACACGGCCCTTAGTCTGGTCTCTATTTCTTTTATCCTCCTACCCAACACCATTGTGTTGTTTAATCACTCATGGGCTGTTTGTCATATCGATTTAGATGATAGGGTGTCAAATTGGATTAGTAAATTTGCAGATGATACAAAGGTTGGCGGTGAGGAAGATTATCAAAGTGATTTAGGACAGTTAGAAGAGTGGGCTGGAAGATGGCAGATGGAGTTTAATACTGATAAATGTGAGGTGCTACATTTTGGTTGGACTAATCAAAATAGGTGATACACGTTAAATGGTAGACAATTGAGGAGGGCAGTGGAACAGGGATTTGGGAATCATGGTACATAATTCTCTGAAAGTTGAATCACATGTGGATAGGGTGGTGAAGAAGGCATTTAGTATGTTGGCCTTCACAAATCAGAGTATAGAACACAGGAGTTGGGAAGTTATGTAGAAGTTGTATAAGGCATTGTTGAGGCCAAATTTGGAATATTGTGTGCAGTTTTGGTTGCCGAATTACTGGAAGGATATAAACAGTATAGAGAGAGAGTACAGAGGAGGTTTACGAGATTTCAAAGTTTGAGTTACAGGGAATGGTTAAGCAGGCTTGGACCTTATTCCCTGGAGCGTAAAAGATTAAGGGGTCATTTGATAGAGGTATTCAAAATTATAAGGGGGATGGATATAGTCAATGTGGACAGGCGTTTTCCACTGAGAGTGGGACAGGCTTTTTCCACTGAGAATGGGGGAGATTCAAACAAGAGAGCATGGATTGAGAGTAAGAGGGGAAAAGTTTAGGGGAAATGAGAGGGGGAATTTCTTCACGCAAAGGGTAGTGGGGGTATGGAATGAACTTCTGGCAGTGGTGGTAGAAGTGAGACGATGTTAATATTCAAGGAAAATTTAGATAGGTATATGGACGGGAGAAGTGTGGAGGATTATGGGCCGAATGCAGGTCAGTGGGACTAGGTGGGTGAAGATGTTTGGCACGGACTAGTCAGACTGAACTGGCCTGTTTCTGTGCTGTACATGGTTATGTGGGCCGAAATGGACGTTACCGTGCTGTACGTCTAAATTTAAATTTACTCCTCGCCTTCATCTTGTCACGGACCTTCCATATTTTCTCTCCTTCCCTCCCACTTCCCTCTGTGTCTTAGCACAGTTTACCACAAACTTTCCCCAGTTCAAAATGAAAGGTCATGGATCTATTAACTCTGAATCCTTATTTTTTATTGTCATAAATATGTATCAAGAAAATCTATTTTTAAAAATCTTTAGACATACAGCACGATAACAGGCCATTCTGGCCTACAAATCCATGCTGCCCAATTTACACCCCCGGTACGTTTTGAACAGTGGAAGGAAACCAGAGCCCCTGGGGAAAACCCACGCAGAAATGGGGAGAGCGTAAAACTCCTTGCAGACAGCGCAGGATTTGAACCCCAGTCCTGATCGCTGGTGCTGTAAAGGCGTTGCGCTAACCACTGTGCCAATATGTTGCTTTGTGGCAGCAGAACTCAGCAGAACATGGTGCAAAATTACTATCAATTACAATTCTGTAAAAACAAGATTTTAAAATGATAAATAACTAGTGCTAAAAAAGAGAGACAGGATTGGTGTATCAGTTTGCATAATGCCATTACAGCACCAGCAATTGGGACCGGTGTTCGAATCCCGCGCTGTCTGTAAGGAGTTCGTACGTCCTCCCCGTGTCTATGGGTTTTCCCCGGTTGGGGGGGGGGCTCCAGTTTCCTCCCACCCTTCAAAACAGAGTAGGGATTGTAGGCCCATTGGGTAGGCCGAAATGGCCTGTTACCGTGTGATAGTCGTCCAAAAAGTACAACCAAGCCACACAGTCCAACAAAAACAGACTTTATTCGAGTAGTGGGAAGGAGCAGTTGTTAGTGTTGGGTAGTGTCACCTCACTAACACTAGCCCCTTTCACACTTGCATCCCAGTAAATCGGGCATTGAGTGTCCCGGGATAGGAAAGGGGGTTTGGCCTTTCACATTAGACCACTCCTAACCGGGGCACTGAACGCTTTCACACTCGCAAGGGTCTATCCCCAGCGTTTGGTCTGTTCTACCTTAAATCAGAAGTGCCTGCAATGTTGCTGCCCGTTTCACACTTGCCTGATCTCAACGCCGGTGTCTCAAGCCGCCAGGGATTGTACTAGGGGTCAAGGCCGGCAAACCCCGTCATGAGATGACATCATTTGACGCCAGCGTTGAACAGATTTTGCTTTCACGCTTGCCACTTTAAAGGCCGATTGGTGTTCAATTCTTGGGATCACTGGCAAGTGTGAAAAGGGCAATTGTTTGGTCTCATTCAAAGATTCATGGCAAGGGGTAGAGTTTATGTCATTCTTTTGCATAATTATCAAACATTGACTTTCACGGACTCTGTTATAGATAAAGATTAGCATTACACATTTGTTCATTCAAAAAGCAGGAAAAAGGGAGTCACCTCAATAGGAAGGTAGCAAATACATGTGGAGATTCATCAATTAATTAATTAATGAGCATAGGAGCCGCACAAGGGTGACTGAAACTCCCCGCACAGGGAGGGGGCCTGGACCAGCTTATCTGTTGGTGCTGGCTTCTGGCAGTCTCCTTTGACAGTAAAGGGCTGTGTTGTAGTAAAGATGGTGTTGTGGTGTTGAGTTTTGGGTGGGAAGTGCTCACGAAAGGCTTACTCCATTGACAGCTTGTTATGCAAATACAAGTTCCAGTCAGCTCCCTTAATTGTTTCAGAGAGATCTCTGAATATGTGGAATGTAGCTCCTGCCGTCCTCTTTCTGGACTTGAAATTACAGGCTGGAGCTTGTTATTTCTTTAATTCTCTCATGCATGTACTAACTAGAGTCCCCCAAAACCTATTCCTTCAGCCGCGTTTGGGCGGGAGCTCAGTTTATGAATGGGCTGCTGTTTGACAGCTCGCTGGCCAGATTGGTCATCCGTTAGTGTTACTGTAGGCACTTTCAAGCAGTGAAGACTTGAAGACATTCTTTGCCTTTGCGCCTAAGACTTAACTCTCTGAGTGCGCCGTGGCTGGGTCCGAGGCACTAATTCCAACCCTTCTCTGGGAAGGATAATCGGCAGTGTGTTCCCCTCCAATCATGACGCCGTCAGCCCGCGACCTATCTCCCCACTCACCCCTCTCCCTCCATGACCCCCTCAAGGCAAGGGGTGGAGGGTGGGAGCCGTCGGGGCATCGGGTGCTGGTGGGAGCTGATGGGGCAGCGGGGAGCGTTTCCAGCTGCATGGGGGATTATGGGTAGGGAAGATGGCCATTGCTCTGCTGCGTATTTATGATGGGTGGCGCTACAGCACCAGTCGCCCCAACCTCCATCAGCTCCCGAGGGTGCTACTGGATATGAATGGGACGCTGGAGCAGTCTTTTAGGGCTGCTGTCTGAAAGGTAAGTTTTAAGTTTCGATCCGCTCTTGTAGCCGGCCTCCAGGCAGAGGCCTGACGTGAAATGGCCTTGCGTTAATCGAAGGTAGCAAATGCATGTGTCACGGAAGGCGTTAAGGATTCTAAAGCTGGGGGCTTTGTTGGGCAGGAGTGATGCTTAGTGCCTGTCTGGGAAGCTAAAGAGTGTATTCTCTTTCCCAGTCTGTTCTGCAAGCTTCTAAATGAATGATTAACATATGATGGTTCCCAGCATCTGCAATTTTTCTATGAAACACAAATTCCTGCAGTAGTTGTCTTGTGGAATCTCTTCTTTGGCTTGGCTTCGCGGATGAAGATTTATGGAGGGGTAAATGTCCACGTCAGCTGCAGGCTCGTTTGTGGCTGACAAGTCCGATGCGGGACAGGCAGACACGGTTGCAGCGGTTGCAGGGGAAAATTGGTGGGTTGGGGTTGGGTGTTGGGTTTTTCCTCCTTTGTCTTTTGTCAGTGAGGTGGGCTCTGTGGTCTTCTTCAAATGAAGTTGCTGCCCGCCGAACTGTGAGGCGCCAAGATGCACGGTTTGAGGCGATATCAGCCCACTGGCGGTGGTCAATGTGGCAGGCACCAAGAGATTTCTTTAGGCAGTCCTTGTACCTCTTCTTTGGTGCACCTCTGTCTCGGTGGCCAGTGGAGAGCTCGCCATATAACACGATCTTGGGAAGGCGATGGTCCTCCATTCTGGAGACGTGACCTACCCAGCGCAGTTATAACCATGCTGTATGTCTAGGAAGTCGTGTCTGTGGGTCATTGTTCATTCGGAAATCTGATGGCAGAGGGGAAGAAACTGTTTTTGTTTCTGTTTTGTATTCCTTCAGCTGTGGTTTGGTGGATCATTCCAGTAGATATCTCTGTCGTGAAACATCTGGGGATGTTTTCTGAAGTGCAAGTTGTTGTTGATTTGTATAGATTTGAGATGAAAGGTTATTGTCAGATAATAAGTCCAATCTACACCAATCCACCAAAACTCCTACTTGCTGTAAGAGACGCCAACAACACCCATATAATTGACCACAGAACACCAAGAGAAAAAAAAGTTAAGAAATATGAAATGAGAGGTTCACAAGGATGATTCTGGGAATGAAAGGGTTATAAAAGGAGCATTTGACAGCTCTTGGCCTGGACTAATTGGAATTTAGCAGAATGAGACATTTCAAATGATGAAAGGCGTGGACAGAGTAGGTGGAGAAAGGTTGTATCCCATGGTGGGAGAGTCTAGGACAAGAGGGCACAACTTCAGGTTTGCAGGGCATCCGCTTAGAACAGAGATGCCGAGGAATTTCTTTCAGCAGAGGGCGAGTGAATCTGGAATTTGTTGCCATGGGCGGTTGTGGAGGCTGGGTCAGTGGGTGTATTTAAGGCAGAGATTGATAGGCTTTCGATTAGTTAGGGTATCAAAGGTTATGGGGAGAAGGCCGGGCAGTGGGGCTGAGTGGGAAAATGATTAAATGGTGTATCAGGCTCAATGGGCTGAATAGCCTATTTCTGCTCCTATATCTCAGGGTTTTATAGAATGGAGGGTTCAAATTTCATGGTACTATGACGTCCACTGATTGCGTGTATATTTCCTGTCTTTTTTACTGAATATAGTTTATCGTTAAACTGTGAAACTGTGTCTCCAGCAACTCCGACAATACTCACTCTTTGAACACCACTCACTAGCCAGAATGATACCAAACATTACATTGCAAGAATATACATAAATGGAGAGATGGCACTTGCTGGGTTCTTGAGCAGGCAGAGGATGACCGGAGGAACTCAGCAGGTCAGGCAGTATCCTTGGAGAGAACTGGACCGTAAATGTTTCAGGCCAGGACCCCTTCTGAACAGTTTATGATTCTCACGTCAAGTCAAGCTTATTGCCATCTGATCGAATAAGTACAACTCCGGTCCTCGGTGCAAAAACACGCAGACACACAGACAAACAATGCACACATAGGACAAGTATATACCAATAAAAAAATAAATATGGTTTTGCATAAAGGAAGTCTCAGAGGGTTAGTGTGGGCAGTTCTTTTGGTCGTTCAGCATTCTCCCTGCCCATGGAAAGAAGCTGTTCCTCAGCCTGGTGGTGCTGGCTCTGATCCTCCTGTATCTATTCCCCAACGGGAGCAGCTGAAAGATGCTGTGTGCAGGGTGAAGGGGTCCTCCATGATTTTGCATGCCCTCTTTGGACAATGATCCCAGTAGATCGCATCGATAGGAGGGAGGAAGACTCCAGTGACCTTCTCTGCCGCACTTAGAATCCTGTGGATTGACCTCCGATCTATTTCTCTGCAGCAACCGTACCACTCTCTGATGCAGCTGGCCATAACATTCTATAATTTGATGATGATTTTTACTCTCTGTGGGATCTTGCTGTCTGCCATGTTACAATGACTAGAGTTACCTCGGGTACTGAGGGACTTGGAGCTCCCAGGCCTGTGGATCGTTGACAGGGGTCAGGGATCAGGGCAGGCAGAGATCTGGAGCTTGGGGAACAGGTTGAGGTGGAAATGAGTGGAGTATTCCTTCAATGGCCCCTGCTTCTACTGCTTTAAATTTAAATTTAGACATTCAGCTCGTTAACAGGCCATTTCGGCCCACGCGTCTGTGCCGCCCAATTCACACCCAATTAGCCTATTCCCCACCCCCGTACATTTCGAACAGTTGGAGGAAACTGGAGCCCCCGGGGAAAACCCACAAAAATACAGGGGGAGCATGCAAACTCCTTACAAACAACATGGGTGACAAACCCCAGTCCACATCTCTGGCGCTGTAAAGGCATTGCACTAAACGCTTGATCCACATACCCGCCACCTTCTGCATGAATCGCCCAGCCCTCAGATCTCCCGAATATTTTCCCACCTCACCATGCCTTCCGGAATAGAGTAACAAATGCTGGAATCTGGAGCAAAGTGCAAAGGGCTGGTCCAGCAGTTTTACTCAGAACATGCGATGATAATTCCCAACATCCTAGCGGTCCTTCATCAACCTGGTCAGGATCTCTTCTCCCTGCGACCTTCAGGCAGAAGATACAGAAGCATGAAGTCCAGCCCCTCTAGGTTCAAGAACAGCATTTGTTTCCAACAGCTATCAGGCTCTTGAACCTTCCAAACCTGCTCTGGGCCACCACTCTACTGAAATGTCACTTTTTCTCTTGTACTTATTGTTATTAAATAACCGTACTGTTACATAAATAACCCTATTTATGTAAGTCCTTAAGACTCTGAAGACATAAGAGCAGAAATAGGCCATTCAGCCTGTCGAATCTGCTCCACCATTTAATCATGAGCTGATCCATTCCTTCTCCCCATAACCTTTGCTTCCCTGGCTAATCAAGAACCTATCAATCTGTCTTAAATACGCCCAATGACCCAGCCTCCGTGACTGCCTGTGGCAACAAATTCCATAGATTTACCACTCTCTGGCTGAAGAAATACCTCTGCATCTCTAAACGAACGCCTTTCAAACCTGAAGTTGTGGCCTCTTGTCTGAGACTCTCACACCGTGGGAAACAACCTTTCTACATCTACTCTGTCCATGCCTTTCAACATTCAAAATGTTTCAATGAGATATCTCCCCCCCCCACCCACCTCCTGCCAATTCTCCAAAATTCTAACAAGTCCAGGCCAATAGCTGTCAACGCTTCTCATATGATAACCCTTTCATTCCAGGAATCATCCTAATAAACCTCCTTTGAACCCTCTCCATCTTTTCTGAAATAAGGAGCCAAGAATACTCCAAGTGAGATCTCACCAGGGCCTTTCAACATCCGTGGCCTGTTGGAACGCTACACTCTCGGAGTGTTTGAGAGTCTGATACATGGGGCCTAGCTCCTCAGTGATCAGTGGTAACGGGACCTTAAACTGTAGTTACTACCCACATGGAGTCGAGCCTGCTTTTGAGGACAGGAAGATCTTCAGAACCATTCACATCTTGTTCCCATCATTTTACAGCACATGTAGGGCATATATTCCAAAACCCAACGACATGAACAATCAGTTTTCCATTTGCAGTATCCCCCAACCCTGATCTGTCTATCCCACATTGTCACCCCTTATCAATGGTCTCCTTCTCCACCTCTCTCCCCAGCCCACCTCTCCCCACTACATTTCTCCAGTATCCTATCACCTAACCCTTCCCCACTCTTTATAAGCCTCTTCCCATCTTCGTCTCCAGAGAGAGACCCAACCTGAAACATTGACTGACCATTTCTCTCCATAGACGCTGCTTGACCTGTTGAGTCTCTCCTGCTTCCTTAGGATTGTCATTGCCTTCTGTACTTAGAACATGACATCCAGTTGTATAACACTGAACATAGAACACTAGAGCACGTACAGGCCCTTTGGCCTTCAATGTTATGCTGACCCAAAAATTCCTTAAAAAATATGTAATCCCTCCTCCGTAACCCTCTATTTTTCTTCCATCCATGTACCTGTCTAAGAGTCTCTTAAATGCCCCTAATGTTCCAGCCTTCACCACCATCCCTGGCAAGCTATTCCAGGCACCCACAACCCTCTGCGTTTTTTAAAAAAAGTCTTCCCTAAACCCTCCCTTCCCCCCCCCCCCACCTCATACAGATGTCCTCTGGTGCCAACCACTCCAGGCCATCCATGCCCCCCCCCCACAGAAATCCTTCAGACCTCCACCAAGTCTCCTCCCATCCTTCCTCACTCCAAAGAGAAAAGTCCTAGTTTGGTCAACCCCACCCCACAAGATTTACCAGGCAGCATCCCAGTGAATCCCCTCTGCATCCTCTGCACAGCCCCCCACACTCCTGCAACGAGGCGACCAATGTGGTGTATTTGGATTTTCAGGAGGCCTGTGACATGAGGCTATTTTTAACAAGATAAGAGCCCATGGTATAACAGGAAACGTGTTAGCGTGACTGATTGGCAGGAAGCAGAGTGGGAATACAGGGATCATATTCCACAAGGGTCGCTGCTTCATTTTATGTTGTACAACAATGATTTGGATTATGGAATAAATGGCCCCATGGCCAAGTTTGCAGATGATATGAAGGTAGGTGGAGGAGCAGGTTGTGTCGAGAAACAGGGAGGCTGCAAAAGGACTTGGACAGATTAGGAGAATTGGCAGAGAAGTGGTTGTATTGTAAACAGCTCACAGCAACTATTGGCAAGCATTTGGGCAGAATTTCCTATTCTTCAAAAGAACGCCTGCATAATCTTTTCCAGCCATCTAAAGCGGGATTAACATCACATCCAAATATCAGTTTCTCAGCCAAAGTATCGAACTTCCTCCAAACTGCAGAACATAGGCTGCATTATGTGTTTTCAGGGCAAGGTTGGAGCCCTCTACTTTCTGGTTAGAGAGCAACAAACAAGGGGTAGGGGGAAGGTTGGGGGAGGGGCGAATGTAGAACATTACAGTACAGTACAGGCCCTTTGGCCATCAATTTTGTGCTAATCTATATTATATATATTCCTGCCAAAAAAAAAACCCTTCCTACTTCGTAACCCTTCATCCATGTACTTCTCTAAATGACCCTAATGTTCCAACCTCCACCACCACCTCGCCAATGCATTCTAGGCACCTATTTTGTGATATAATATGCCCCTGATATCTCCCCTAAACTTTCCTTCCTTCACTTTGCACAGATGTCCTCTGGTGTTTACTACTCCTGCCCTGGGAAAAAGACGCTGGCTGTCCACCTTATTTGTGCCTCTTGGAATTTTGCAGACGTCTATTAATTCACCTCTCATCCTTCTTCACTCCAAAGAGGAAAGTCCCAGCTCTGCTAACCTTGCCCCATAAGAGTTATTTTCCAGTCCAGACAACATTCTGATAAATCTCCTCTCCACAGCTTCCACATCCTTCCCATAATCAGGTGACCAGAACTGAACACAGTAAGTGTGGTCTCACCAGAGATTTGTAGAGTTGCAACATGACCTCTCGACTCTTTAACTTAATCCCCGACTAATGAAGCCCAGCATCCTATAGACCTTCTTAACTATTCTATCAACCTGTGTGGAGACCTTGAGAGATGCATGGATTTGGACCCCAAGGTCCCTCTGTTCTTCAACACGCAAGTTTCATCCATTAACCCTGCACTCAGGTTTGACCTTCCAAAAAGCATCACCTCACACTTATCCAGATTGAACTCCAGGTGCATAGGAAGGAATCCACTCTGACATTTAGCTAGGTCCTATGGCAACTTCATTGGGACCTTATCCCTCAATTCATTGAAAATTTAGGCTCTGAAATCAAACACATACTTCTAAATTTGCAGGTGAGGGAAAGTCAAACCCAGGAAAGGAGTTATAGGAGAGTGAATAAACTCGCTAAGTGGCAAATGTTTTTAAGATCAAACTTAATGGGAGCTGGTGCACTTTGGTAGGACGTAGAGAGGTGTCACACCTCTGCTTTCTTAAGACACCACCTCATGTCGATGTCCTCGATGGAGTGAAGATGCTGACTGAATTCACAAGTCTCTGTAGTCTTTTCCTGTCCTGTGCATTGGCACGTCCGTACCAGACAGTGATGCATCCAGTCAGAATGCCCTCCGTGGTACCCCAGTAGAAATTTGCAAGACTCTTTGGTGACATCTCAAATCTCAACAAACTCCTCATGAATTATCGTCACTGGTGAACCTTCTTCATGATTGCATTGACATTATGGCCCCAGAAGAGATCCTCAGAGACGTTGCCACTCAGGAATTTAGGATTCTTTACCCGTTCCACTACTGACCCCTTGATGAGGACTTGTTCGTGTTCTCCTGATTTCCCCCCTTGAAGTCCACAATCAGTTCCGAAATTTTGCTAACATTTAGTGCAAGGTTGTTGTGACGCCACTCAACCAGCTGATCTACTGTAACATGACTCCCTGCACTCTTGCCTTGTTTATTAGTTCATTTGTTATTTGTTACACTACCTGATGGATGAGTTGACTTACCTGAATAGCACACAAAACAAAGATTTTCAACATATTTTGGTGCACATAGCAGTAAGGCAATTTGATTCTTTCTACCTTGTTTGGTTTGGGAATCTGGTTTGTGATCAAGGAGAGTTGGTGGGTGGGGAGGGTGGAAAGGGTGGAGGGACTCGTACGACACCTTTAATGCATTGTGTGTTTCCTGTTGTAGGAGAGAAGCCCTACCACTGTACCTGGGAGGGGTGCGGCTGGAAATTCGCCCGCTCCGACGAGCTGACCCGCCACTACCGGAAGCACACAGGACATCGACCCTTCCAGTGTCACCTGTGTGAGCGAGCTTTCTCCCGCTCAGACCACCTGGCTCTCCACATGAAGAGGCACATGTGAACTGCCCGCTCCCCTTTGCAGCCCTGGGCAACCTCCCACAGTAACCCCCTCCTCCCACCCTGGATTCAGTCAGATGGAGATACAAGGCTGCCAGATGCCAGCTGGGAGGGGTGGGGGGAGGTTATCGACGAGATCAGTGAGGACGAGACTCCCAATGAAGTTCAACTGTGCTCCTTGAGAGGATGGGCACCCAATAACCAGCTGGTGCTGCACGCTCTTCTGTCCTACCCTGCCTCGTGTGGACTTCCTCATCGCTCTGGGGGGGAGAACTGACCACTGGAGAAGCACAGGCCTCAGGGAGAGTGGAGTCGCCCGTCCCGCCCAACGCAGGCCACCTGGCAGCAAATGCAACTCATGCAGGCCTGCGCACAGAAACTCCGTTGTGTTTATGTGGTGCTGGCTTGTGCGACATGAGATTGCAGACGCCAAAGGCGCAAGCAACAAACCATCTGTAGGACGGAGTCCACGGCTCGAGCAGTGTCCGTCTTGATGAAGGGCTCCGACCCAAGACGACGTGAGATTCTTCCCCCCCCCCCATGGACGCTGTTTCGCCAGTGCGAGTGATGTGGGCCATGTGGTTCAGGGTCCATGGGTGGGAATTGGATTCTTCTGGGAAGGCCTTGTGCTGGTACACTCCGCCCATGGTTGGGACATGGTGTCTGTGAGGGGTGTGGCCTCGGGTGTCTCTCGCATGTCCGGGTGCGTGTTCCGCAGAGCACAGCACCAAACGGTGGGTTCGCATGAGAGCTGTTCACAAACATACACAGGCACACACATACAAGTGCACAGGCACATACATGCACAGTGCACAGGTGAAAACACACACGCACATACAGCGGTACATAGACAGGTGCGTGCGCACGCGCGCTTGTGCACACATGCACACTCTGTGCTTCTGGTTCTAGGATGGAAAAGATAAAGGTACAGGCCAAATCTCCCTTCTGTCTCTTCGGAAACAGTTTATAATCCCTTGAAAATCCGGCCATTTTTAACCTTCAAAGAGTAAACTACAGTACAAACCACAGGTGGTTGGGTTTAAAACCAGTCCCGGAAACGAACATGAAGTGTATGTGCTTGTTGAGTAGTACCTGAAAAGACAGACATGGAGTCCAAAGTGTTAAACATTTACTTTTTGAGGTCATTCCCCCTCCCCCCTTTCTCCCCATGACACCAGTCCCCCTGCCATCTGCCTGCACAGCCCCCTCTCTCACCTCTTATTACCCTTCCACAAGACTTCCCTTTAGTTCCTCCCACCCGTCTCAACCCCTCCTGATCCCAGCCTCCCCATGTTCCCAACCCTGCTTTTCCCTTGGGAATGTGAGGGAGGTGGGATTGGGATGCATGGAGAGAATTGGCCTGGCCCCCACATCCCTTCCTGCCAGTTCTGCCAGGAGTGGATCCAAGCTACCTGGCTCTCCTTTTTATAAAACATTTATTTCAACAACAAAACAAAACACAGAACTACATCGAAATAAACTACAGCAAGATCCCCATTTTCCAGAATTCAAGCAGCCAGCAGAAAACATGGAAAATAAATAGGTAAAAAAATATAAACATTTAAAATTGGCATGCCTCACAATCTCAAGCAACCAGAAAATTCACTCATCTGCATCTACCAATCCCTATTGGTGCTAGATACTGGAGGTCATACTGCACTTAGATTAATGGGAAAATAATTTGCAATGGATGTACATTTCAAATTAAAATCCCAAATTTACTATGCACTCGATCTCCTATGGGTGTGGTGGCTCACTGTTTCTAGAATTCAGCCACCGTCCCCTCGGAGTCCCACTTTAATGGCACACGGACCCGGACGTAACCCTGGAAAAGGTGCCAGCAGTTGGCTCGCCCCGAACCCTCGGCTGCACGAGGCCAAGCAACAGCCCCATCTCTGTCTCTCCCCCACCCCCCGCAATTCCAGGTCTGAGCTGAGTGCGGCCTCATTTCTATTTGAGCTTTCGTCTCTCGTGTGGGATTTTAATGCCTTGTCCTTGTGAAGTGTTTGCCGGGACCTGCTGTAAATAGCAATGAAGTTCAAGGAACAAGCAATGTAAATAGATCTTTATGGAGAATGAATTCCTGTCTAATTCGGGTGGGTGATTATATTTGAATTTCTACCCTGGTGGTTGAGTTGGAATAAAGTATTTTGATTTAGTCCTTTGGGATGGTGCAAGTGGATAGCTTCAATCTACCTTCACTTCCAGGCCCAGAGCAAACATCCATGAATAGAAATATCTGTGAGGCCTTCAGCACGGGCTGGTTGTAAGCCGGAGGACATCTTTACCACGGAGCAAGATCAAGCAGGCGGGGAAATCTGGGGGAAGTACTTTACCCAGAAGGGGTGGAAACCTAGGATGCCCCCAGAAAATGCTGGTAGCCAACAGAGAATGAAATGTTACTGGAGGTTGAATTCTCCCCCACCCCCTCCTCCAATCATCTCCCTCTTACCCCATATTCCTCTGTCTACTTTCCACCAGCTCCCCATCCCCTTTCCCCACCCCAACCCCCTTCCTTCTCCCCACCCAACCCCCTACTCTCTCCCACCCCAACCCCTTTCTCTCTCCCCACCCCAACCCTCTTCCCTCACCCCACCCCCTTCACTCCCCCCCTCCCCCTCTCTCCCCCTCTCTCCCACACCCTTACCTCTCCCCTCACTACAGGAAAGATATCAATAAGATAGAAAGAGTGCAGAGAAGATTGACTAGGATGTTGCCCGGACTTCAGGAACTGAGTTAGAAAAAGATTAAGCAGGTTAAGATTTTATTCCCTGGAGCGTAGAAGAATGTGGGGAGATTTGATAGAGGTATTTAAAATTATGAGGGGGACAGACAGATTAAATGTAGGTCGGCTTTTTCCACTGAGAGTAGATGAGATACAAACCAGAGGACATGGATTAAGATTGAAAGGGGAAAAATTTAGGGGAAACTTCTTCACACTGAGAGGGGTGGGTGTGGAATGAACTGTCAGCTGAACTGGTGAATGCGGGTTCAAGTTTAACATTTAAGAAGAATTTGGTGGGTACATGGTTGGGAGGGGTATGAACGGTGGGCAGGTCAGTGGGACTGGGGAGAATAATAGTCCAGCACAGACTAGAAGGGCCTGCTTTCTGTGCTGCATTGTTCTTTGGGAAAAGGAGCTTGAAAAATGCAAAATGTTGCTGTTGGAACCAGTAAGAATGAGTTAGTATGGTGGAGGGGCGGCATGGCCTGCTTCCCCGATGCCTCTTGCTGAAAAGCAACCCATAGATGCAAATTTGGTAACACACCTGTCTCCACATTTCTCTCATCAACACCGACTGACTGCCTCAAATAAAGGGCCTCTGGTGGGGTGATGCTGAAAATGCAGCGGCCAATTTTCACACAGCAAGATCCCACACCAGGCACGACGATGCTGGTTGTACTCACTTGTTTTACCGCATGGCGAGCGCAACGCTGTTAACAGCGCCAGCGATCTGGGTTCAAATCCGGCGCTGTCTGTAAGGAGTTTGCACGCTCTCCCCGTGTCTGCGTGGGATTCTTCCAGATTCTCCGGTTTCCTCATTACATTTTTAAAGAAAGTATTGGCCAGAAGGTTGAGTTAAATTCATTGCCTCTTAAGCAGTTTTATTGGGCAGAAAGTGCCGGAAACAATCGGCAGGTCAGGAAGCATCAATGGGAAGATAAACTGGGGCGACATCCCTCAGATGTGCAGGTCAAGGTCATATCGCCCCCCGAGAGTAAATGCTGGAGGAACTCGGGCCTGAGCCCTGCTTGAAAGTATAAGCTTAAAGCAGTGGAGCCCGGGAGAGAGAGTGGCAGAGGGGGAGCAGTGAGAGAGCCCCTCGCCGAAGTCCCTCGGAAGAGAGGAGGAGAACCTCCTCGGGGTTAGGCATCCTCTCAAAGAGATTTTGCAGCGGAGCCGCGGAAGGTGCTGTGATTGTGGTGAGAGTTTTACTGGAAGTGGGTGGGTGGGGGGATTGGACTGGATGGGCGTAGGGGCTGATTCTGGGAATGGGCAGGGTTCTGCCGGCTGACTCCAGAAAGCCTCTGCTGCGGAGGGAAAGTTTGGTCGAGAGAATGACTCACACCATCACGCGATGGGGAGCTTGCAAACTCCGCATGGGCAGCAGCCGAAGTCAGAATCAAACTCGGGTCACGACTAAATAAGACATTTCTTGCAGCAATTAAAATAACTACATCTCATCAACGACTTGCATTAACTGAGAAAAGATTGCGATAGGTGGTGCCCATCTTTATATTTCAAATTAAAATCCTATTCTAATTTACAGCGCACTCGATCCCCTGGGGATCCACCGTCCCCTCGGACACGCCGTGTCCCTGCTCCAACTCCGCACGGGCCCAGACAGTCGCCCCTCCCCACACTGTTGACCGGCCATCGGCTCGACCCGTGAATGTGCCCCCAACAACCACCCCACACGGAGATCTTCCGAACGCCCGACTCCCCTCGCTTCGCAGCGGGCGGCCGGAGATCAGGAGCGTGGGGCCGAACGGCTTGAGAAGCAGCCCCTTTCAGGTGGGCGAAGAAGGGCTGCAACCTCTCCCACTCCACTCTCACACCGTCTCCTCCCGCCCGCAGAAGTGACAGGCGGCCGGGGTGTCGGTGAACCAAGTCAGCACTCTCCCACCCCAGATCCCCGTGGGATCTCCCACGTCCAGAGGACCCCCACTTGCCACCGGGCACCCTCAAACCAGATGGTATGAAAATCTGCCCTCCCCTGCTGGTTGACTCCAGAAAGCTGCTGCTGAGGTAGAATTTTGTGGGGAGAATGGGTGATGAGTCAAATTAAACCATCGCCCCCCCACCCCACCCCCCCATTTTCAACCTGTGTCTCCGTTCCTGTTTCCTCTGGTTCTGTTCCCCCCCACCTCTCTACCTCTCTCTTCCCTTTTCCCTCTGTCTCCTTTCACAGAGACAAAATCAATTTTCACTTTTCCTGCTATCATATCCAATGAACACCTTCTGTCTCTTGGTCTGTGCCCTTCCCCCCCCCCCCCCATTCTTCCCGCTTTCTCTCCCCAATCTTTATTCAGATGCCTGCCTACTTTTTGCTTATATCTTGAAGAAGGGCTCAGGTCTGAAACGTCACTGATCTATCTTTACCTCCTCTGGATGCTGTGAGACCAGCTGAATTCCTCCACTGTGTGTTTATATTCAGTCCAGCGAATCTGCCCCATCATTTAATGAGCTGATCCATTTCCCCACTCAGTCCCACTGCCCGGCCTTCTCTTCATAACCTTTGATGCCCTGGCTAATGAAGAACCCATCAATCTCTGCCTTAAATACATTCAATGACCCGGCCTCCACAACCACCTGTAACAACAAATTCCACAGATTTACCACCCTCGAGCTGAAGAAATTCCTCTGTATCTCTGTTCCTGCCCTTCAAGTTGTGCCCTGTTGTCCTAGACTCTCCCACCGTGGGAAACAACCTTTCTACATCTACTCTGTCCACACCTTTCAACTTTCGAAATGTTTAAAGAGATCTCCCCCACCACCCCACCATTCTCCTAAATTCTAATAAGTTCGAGCAAAGAGCTGTCAAACATTCAAAATTTTATTTTCAGTAGGGCAGAAGCCAATTCCGAACATTGAGATCCAAGCTGCCCATTTTTATCTGATTAACTGACAATGCCATTTAGACACACAGCATGGTAACAGGCCATTCCAGCCCACAAGCCCATGCTGCCCAATTTACACCCCATTAACCGACAAACCCCCCCCCCGGTACATTTCGAAGGGTGGGAGGAAACCGGAGCCCCCGGGGAAAACATGCAAACATGGGGAGAATGTGCAAACTCCTTACAGAGAGCGCCAGATTCGAACACATACGCTGACACTGTAACAGCATCACACTAACTGCTTCACCCTTTAATCGCTGGATGGGTCACGTCTCCAGAATGGAGGACCATCGCCTTCCCAAGATCGTATTATATGGCGAGCTCTCCACTGGCCACCGTGACAGAGGTGCACCAAAGAAAAGGTACAAGGACTGCCTAAAGAAATCTCTTGGTGCCTGCCACATTGACCACCGCCAGTGGGCTGATAACGCCTCAAACCGTGCATCTTGGCGCCTCACAGTTTGGCGGGCAGCAGCCTCCTTTGAAGAAGACCGCAGAGCCCACCTCACTGACAAAAGGCAAAGGAGGAAAAACCCAACACCCAACCCCAACCAACCAATTTTCCCTTGCAACCGCTGCAATCGTGTCTGCCTATCCCGCATCGGACTGGTCAGCCACAAACGAGCCTGCAGCTGACGTGGACTTTTTACCCCCTCCATAAATCTTCGTCCGCGAAGCCAAGCCAAAGAATTCTTTTAATTGTAACTCTATACTCATCTGGCTGTAAAATGTAGGCAGCTCGCAGAAGAACCCTTCTCACTGTCCCAGGTAGCACATGACAAATAAATTTAAAAGTTTTCAGTGACTGAATAATCTCTTGAGCGGTGTGCTGATTCCAGGCCATCCTGCACTCTACCACACAGGGGCAGCAGATGCCCATAAGTGATTCCTGCCTCCTTTAGGTCAGCAGGATGAACCTCCTGACACAGAGCCTAAGGCCCTTCAGCCCTCCATAGCTATGCTGAACCTCATACCCATCTCCACTCTGCTCGTTCACCACTGTTTGGTCGAATCTTATTTAGATAAAGATATGATTTCACAGGACAATAATTATTTTTCAAAACGTTTGCTTCCTGAAGAAAAATGGGGGATTATGATTGGCAACTTTAAGCTGAACAGAAAGATAATTTCAGATTTGTTGTATCGTGTAGGAAGTTGGGGAAACATTAAATTAACTTTTTATTGAAATTAGCAGGTTTAATCACATAATGATGCCGACACATTCAAGATTCAATTTATTATCATTAGTAATAAAACAGTGTTGTATTACATGAAATTTCTTTTTGCCTGTTACAAGGCAGACAGATTGGCCAACGGCAGGAATTCCCTAAGTGCTTCTTACAGTCAGAGAGAGAAGCAAAAGAGAGTGCCCCCAGAGTCACCGTTTCTGCCTCCAGCGCTTCTGCAACCACGCAGAGTCCAGTCCAAACCATTGGCAAACCCGAGCTCCAGATCCAAAGCTTTGACACGGTCACAAACCCTTCAGTGCCCTCGGCAACTCCTCGCATCCCGATTCCGATGCCTGGTGCCCCTCCAGCCAGTTCAAGCCAGTCTCCAGCAGCCCACAGCTTCTGTGGGTTCCTCGCCTTGAGTCACCTGCAGCCTGTCTGTACTCACTGGTCCGGTGCCATGGTCACCGTCCTCCACGGGTCGCCTCCTCCGCTTCTCCCCCTCAGATGGGGGGGGGTGATCTTCCCATCCTCTGGGGGCCCTGGTGCAGTCCCTCCGCTTCACCAGAGTCTACAACCCCTCGTGGCTGCTGCCAATTAATAGGCGCCGCCATCTTGGGTGCAGACTCGCAGTCGTGGGATCTCAAATTAAACCACCGTCATCTCCCCCAACAGGCCATTCAAAGCCCGTTCAGAGCTAATAGCAGTCAAGTGGGCGGCTGGACCCCGCAGGAGCGCTGCATCTCCGCTCCCTCGCTCCCCGCGGGTTCACACAAGTGGCAGCGGCTCCATCATCAACCCCAACCCTTTATGTTGAACTAACTCATTCCAATAGTTCAACTGAAAATGTTTGGCCACTGATTTACATTTGTACTCGGCATCTGATGCCTCTCATGTCAGTGTCCAACAATAGATGGCTGGCATTGATGGATTCCAGTTGCCCTGTTCCTGCTTTTCCACAGTCGCAGTGTCCTGGTGAAACCTTTCACCGTGTTCGTCACTGACGGCACCAAGATCAGCAGGGAAGACGTCCACGTGCGAATGCAGAAAATGAATTTTCAACAACATGTTGCACTTCATAGTTTGAAGTACAGTTAAAATATGAAAGGGAATCACAAAAATAGGTTGATCTTAAAAACAGTACATGACAGGAAAATTTTAAGGTGCTTTTTGTGATCAGCGGCCCAAAATCCATAAAACTGTTCAGGAAAAAAAATCTTCATTGTCCAGCATTATCATAGTTATCATTGATTCAAATAGGCCATTTGCCCCATCAATTCCATATTGACCAGTGGGCATCATATTAGTGAACGTCCCCACAGTTGGCCCATAGACCTCTCTGCCTGGGTGATTTGAGTGCCGAGCTAGACACTTATGCAATGTTCTCAGCAACGCTGCTGCCAACATCCTCACCGTCAGCACCACAGGGAGTCACTGCTCCCTGCACAAAAGATTCAGGTCCTTTGTCCTCGCCCACCCCCCCTTCCCCGATATATCTGCTTTTATCAGGGAAAGACACAGATAGGACAATTGGAATCCTTTTTCTATAGAAAGAACAAGGCAGAAATTTAAGGAGTTTTGAAGGGTACTTAAAGGAAATGTTTTCACACAGTGGGTTTCAGGTCTGTCGGGGGAGGAGGTCAAAGAAACTACATCACACAGTCATGTGAGCATGGAGGGAATGGATGGACAGACAACATGTAGTTAACATTCGCACAGCCCCTCTACATGGCCCCACTACACTGTCCCTCTACACGGCCACTCTGCACTGTCCCTCTACACCAGGGGTGTCAAACTCAAATTCACGGAAGGCCAAAATTAAAAACTTGGACTAAGTCGAGGGCCGAACTAAATATTTATTGAAAATTTTCAACAACATCTGCATGTTTTCTCTTCTTTCAACATATGTAATGTTAAACTTTTTCTTATTAAAATAAATGTTTGATAATAGTTTTGGATAAACTCTTTCCAGAAGCATTAACAAATGAGAAATAAAATATTTAATAAATAATATTTCTCTATAGAGGATTTGTCAAATGTTGCTAGTGTGCTGACGAATAGTAAATTCTGAGGGCTATTGAGAATGTGGGAGAATAACATGATTCCTGAAACAATCAAATGGGTGACTGATTGTGGGCATAAACTTTAGCAGGGTTATTTGCCATGCCCTTTTTCCTTTGGTACAGATATCCTTTGATTTACACACTTTTCAAGTTTTATGCCTAATGAGCTTGAATCCAGGTGCAGGACCATTTTTAACCAGGAATATATTTATCACTGTGACATGAAACTATTGGAAGATCGTTTTATCCTGAGATTAAAGTTCATAATACTTACTCTGGCCTGTGTGCGGGAGGGCGGGGTTTGCGGGCGATCGGGTTGGACAATGACAGTGCGGGGGCATCAGCTCTCGCTGCAGGGCGGCATCTCGGCGGATCAGCGGCCCCGTCACCGTGAGTCGCGGGTTGGCCTGCGGCAGGGAGGGGGAGTGGGCAACGGTCCTGGCGAGGTCAGGCCCGAGGCCTCCGGTTCCAGGCGCTGGGAAGCGGCCTTGGCTTCCCCTGACACCGGCCAGGCCCCAAAACCAGAGTCCACGGTGAGACCCTGCAACGTAAACAGAGGAGGTGGGGGCGATTAGCGGGCTGACGCCAATGCATTCTGGGATTTACAGTATTAGCTGTGCATGCGCTGTACTGGCGCGGCGGCCTGCGGGCCACCTCTAATACATTTTTGAAATGATCTTGCGGGCCAAATATAATTATATCGCAGGCCAAATTTGGCCCGCGGGCCAGAGTTTGACATGTGTGCTCTACACCGTCCCTCTACACAGCTCCTCTGCACAGTCCCTCTTCACAGCCCATCTGCACAGTCCCTCTACACCGTCCCTCTACACGGCCCCTCTACACGGCCCCTCTGCACAGTCCCTCTACACCATCCTACTATACTGTCCCTCTACACCGGCCCTCTATATGGCCCCTCTGCACAGTCCCTCTACACGGCCCCTCTGCACAGTCCCTCTACACCGTCCCTCTCCAGTGGTTCCCAACCTTTTTCTTTCCACTCACATACGACTTTAAGCCTTCCCTATGCCATAGGTGTTCTCTGATTAGTAAGGGATTTCTTAAGGTGGTAAGTGGGTGGAAAGAAAAAGGTTGAAAACCAGTGTTTTAGTTGTCCCTAATTGACTCGTTATGTGCACAGTTTCGTAACTCCAAAGGAAATGGGCCAATGACAATTTGTCTTGAGCAAAATATTTCAGTAACAATTGGGTCTGGAGCAGTGATTCTCAACCTACCCTTCCCACCCACACACCAACTTAAGCAATCCCTTACTAATCACAGAGCACCTATGGCATAGGGAATACTTAAAGTGGTATGTGAGTGGAAAGAAAAAGGTTGTGAACCACTGCTCTACACTGTCTCACTACACCGTCCCTCTACACAGCCCCTCTGCACAGTCCCACTACACCTCCCTTCACACGGGCCCATCTGCACAGACTCACTACACTGACCCCCTGTCCCTCTACACAGCCCCACTACAGCATCTCTCTAACGGCCCCTCTACACCGCCCCTCTGCACCGCCCCTCTGCACCGCCCCTCTGCACCGCCCCTCTGCACCGCCCCTCTGCACCGCCCCTCTGCACCGCCCCTCTGCACCGCCCCTCTGCACCGCCCCTCTGCACCGCCCCTCTGCACCGCCCCTCTGCACCACCCCTCTGCACCGCCCCTCGACACTGCCCCACTACACTGTCCCTCGACATGGCCCCTCTGCACAGTCCCTCTACACCGACTCCCTATCCCTCTATATCATCTCTCTAATGGCCCCTCTACACCGTCCCTCTACACAGCCTCACTACACCGTCCCTCTAAATGCCCTCTCTACACCATCGCTCTACACGGCCTCTCCACACCGTCCCTCTACACTGTCCCACTACATGGCCTCTCTACACCGTCCTTCTGCACGGTGCCTCTGCACAGTCCATCTACACCTTCCCTCTACACAGCCTCTCTACACCATCCTTCTACACCATCCCTCTACACAGCCCCTCTACACAGCCCCTCTGCACAGTCCTCTACACTGACCTGCTGTCCCTCTACACCACCCATCTACATGGCCTCTCTTCACCGCCCTTCTACACGGCCTCGCCACATCGTCCTTCTACACCCTCCCTTCACAGTTCCAGTGCATGGATCATAGTGCTTTGAGCCATGAAAGTCACCAGGTGAAGTCGTGCTGTGTCATTTCAAACCATCCACCCCTGGCTCTGCTGGGAGTATCTGGGATGATCAATGGCTGAGGCACGTCACCAGCTCGAGTCACTGAGTTCACCCTGACATGAGTTGACCTCAGTGAAACGTTTCCTCTCTAATCACACACGATCACAATGGGGCTATTGGAATGGGGCAGAAACAGAGGCAGCCAGCACCCTGTCCTGCCAGATAAGAACATCAGCATCTCCTAACCTGGTGTAATCAACGTATCTGTCCACGGCTCATTAGGAGAGATGCATGCCTGACAAGGGATCGGAATCACCCGCCGTAAATGACAGTGACGATTGGTGTTTATGTGATAACTGGCTGAGGTTCCCACGTAATTTTGTCTGTTCCTGGGGCTGAGATGATACGTTCACATAACAGATTCAAGGGAATGAGTGGTTGATGGTCAGTGTTGTTCCAATGGGTCATACGACTGTGATTGAGTGAAGATGAGAGCTGCCTGGGTCAGATTTCTTCCAATGAGCTGATGCTGAGATAAAAACACGTCCTTCCATGCTCAAGGGTAGGGGGTCACTGAATGCTCAGATCAAGGCCTGGAGAGGAGGAGAGATGTTGGCCTCCATGTCCTGATGGCATGTGCGCGTTGCCGTGGACCTGTGTCCCCTTCACTCACACTCACCCCCTCCCCCAACTGCCACACACGATCCCCAACACCCACCACCCAACACCTCCAGCAGTGGCAGTGGCTGTCACCATGGCATCCGCGGGCCAGATGTTTTGCCTCACCTTGCTGCTTCCTTGGGGGCTGGGCGGAGGGAAAGGAAGGAAGTTGGGGGCACGGGTTAGATCAGAGGGCAGCAGGGAGTGCAAGTGGGGAAAGGGGATGGAATAGGGCAGTAGGTCCAGGGGTGACAAGGAGTGGGGAATGGGATGGAAGGGATCCCAGGCAAGGAACAAGAATGTTTATATTGAACTGTTGCTTAAACTGGACTGGAACCGATGTCCCAGAATGGTGACCCAGACTGGAGTGGGTGACCTGGACTGAAGTTGGTGACCCGGACTGGACTGTGACCCAGGCTGAGAGCATGAACAGGACTGGAGTTGGTGACCTGGACTGGATGGTTACCCAGAATGGAGAAGGCAAGCCAGACTGAAATGTGTGAATCAGACTAGAGTGAATGACCTGGATTGGAGTGGTAACCCAGACTGGAGTGGATGACCCAGACTGAGTGGGTGACCCAGAATGGAGTTAGTGATGCAGGCTGAGAGCGTGACCAGGACTGGACTTATGACCCAGACTGGAGTGAGCAACCTGGACTGGAATATGTGACCCGGACTGGAGAGTATGACCTGAACTGGAGGTGACAAGGACTGGACTTTGACCAGGACTGGCATGGTGATCCAGATTGGAGTGGGCAACCCGTATAGGAGTGGATGACCTGGACTAGAGAGGGTGACCTGGATTGGACTGGGTGACCAGACTGGAGTGGGCAACCTGGACTGGAGTTGGCAACCTGGACTAGAGTTGGCGATCTAAACTGGAGAGGGCAACCTGGACTGGAGTGGAAGGGTGAGCAATGGAGGAGGAGCAGGGAAGAGAGGGTCCAGCCAGTGGAGAGGGGGGGAGCAGAGGGTAGGCAGGTTTCTCCCAGGAGAGGGCTGTGGGAGGAGGAGAGGTGTGTCGGAGATTAAGGCAGTTCAGGATTGGCGTCAAGGGGGACATCCACGGGCATTTCCCCCCCCCTCCACAGTGTTGTGTCCCCCCTACAGTTGCGGCCATCACTTGCCAGACCCTCGCCCACCCCCCCAACATCACTAGCGTCTAGCTTGACGCACACTAATGACTCTCCACCCACCCCTGGATGCATCACTAGAGAGCGTCAAATGTCAGTAACGTCTAGTGACACTTGACGCAATAAAAGTACCCTCGTCTCCAACATTGGAGGGGCGGATGGTGTTGACATTCGTCGGCAGGAGGACCAAGCATTCAATAGCATCCCCGTCCCTCCCCACTGAGCAGGTTTATGAGCATTCCACTGTACCCCCCATTAACATGCTAATGCCCCCCCACCCCCCAACATTCATTAAAGCAATCGGTGGCCTCTGTGTAGATACCATGCATTGTTTTGGTCCTAGAGGAGAACGGGTTTGGTGTGTACATTGTGGGATGGGCACTTCGCCAGGCAGGTCAATGGGATCCTGTATTCACCACCCATCAGACCTGTTGGTGCAGTGTGGATGTACGTGTTTTCATGGTCATGTCTCTCTGTGTGTGAGAGAGGGTGTGTTTGTGTGAGAGATAATAGAAAGAGGATTTATATTTTGGTATCTGGATATAAGATTGTGTTGCTGCATGTGTGTGTGTGTGTGTGTGTGTGTGTGTGTGTGTGTGTGTGTGTGTGTGTGTGTGTGTGTGTGTGTGTGTGTGTGTGTGTGTGTGTGTGGTAATTGTGTGTGAGTTTGAGTATGTATGAAGTGTATGTGAGTATGTGCGTGTGAAAATTGTGTCTATATGTGATGTTTGTGTGAAGTGTGATTGTGTGAGTGTGAAAGTGTAAAGTGTGTGTGAAGTGTAAGGGTGTGATGCGCGTGTGTGTGTGAATGTGTGTGTGTGTGTGTGTGTGTGTGTGTGTGTGTGTGTGTGTGTGTGTGTGTGTCTGCGTGCGTTTGACAGTGCATTGGGGCATGTGTTTGAGTGAGAGTGCCACCATGGTGAAGGATTTCTTCATGCAGATATATACTTGATTCCAGTACACTCGTGTGTCGATAGTCTCAGTTCACGGCAGAGAATTCCAGTACTTTACAGCAGGCTATCCATCCAACTTACTTTCCATGTCTGATGTCTGAGGGGTTTTAACTCAGGAACCATCCCTTCAGTCTCCATTGGAAATGGGACCCCAGACTGTGGTCTCTCCCCCCTGCAGATCCGTGGTGGTGTCTGCATCCCAGGATCCAGTGCCTCCCTCAGCACCTGCACCTGGGCTCGTGCAGACCCTCAATGTCCGCTTATGGACATCTCCCTGCCCCGGGGTTGGGGGGGGGAGGAGAACGACCAGAAGACATCCTTCATCAGATGATGGGCGGACGTTCATCTTGGGGTCTGTCGCTGAGAGCGGACCATGGAGTTCTGTGTCTCATGGCAGCCCAAGGTGCTCGTGGACCTCCCAGAGATGGACAGCCACTTCCTCCACACCACGGCCATGAATGGCATGCAGTGCAACTGGGGTTGGGCATGTCGGGTCGGACGGGGAGGACACCTGACCACAGCTGGCCTGGCCTTGATGCTGAGTTTGTTTAACTTTATTTCATACCAAGCACATTGGGAAGAGGGTAAGACACAAAACATCTGCTGATGCTGCGATTGTACCAAAGACTTTGACGTTTTGTGCACTTTTGAAATTTATTTTTTGTAAGGTGATTTATATGAAAGACGCTGCTGCAAAACAATGGATTTTGTGACTTGTTCACGACAATAAACTCTGATTCGGTAGTAAACACACAACAGTGCTGTAGAAACTCATCAGGTCCAACAGCGCCAACAGGTACCTCGGCGAAGGGCTCAGACCCAAAGCGTTGGTTATATATCTTTGCTTCCTCTTAATGCTGAGAGACCTGCTGAGTTTCTCCAGCACAGTGAAAACAGACTCTCAGGATATCCCCAACATTCACACAGCTGTGTAAAGAGCACACTGTACAGGGTATAGTTAAAAAGATCAATTATTACAAGCACTGTTGTGGGGATCATTCAGGAGCCACTCGCTGAGTGCAGTTTCAAACCCTTGAGCCTTCTCCCCGATGGGAAGAGGGAGAAGGGAGTGTGTGTCCTTCAGTGTGTTGGATGCCTTTCCTAGGCAGTGGAAGATGTAGACGGGGTCTGTGGAGGGAAGGGAAGGTTGCGTGATGTTCAGAGTTGCCTTCACCACTTTCTACAGCTCTTTCTGACCTCGAGCAGAGCAACTCCCGTCCCACTCTGTGATGTGTCTCGATGGTGCACCTGTAGAAGTTGTCAAAGAACCTGCTGAACATCTAGGAGAGTAGAGGCAAAAGTGTCCTTCTCAACGCTATGGGGTTGAGGCATTTTTCATTGAAATTGACCCAGGAAACACCTACATCCAGTTTTGGGGCAAGTATCTCCCAGTCCAGGGCACTCCCTCAGAGTTGGTATCGGGGCAACACAATTGGTGTAGCAGTTAGCACAACGCATTTACAGCACCTGTGATCGAGACCAGTCCGGGGTTCGAATCCAGTACTGTCTGTAAGGAGTTTGTACATTCTCCCCATATCTGCGTGGGTTTTCTCCAGGGGCTCTGGTTTCCTCCCAACGTTCAAAATGTACCGGGGGGTTGTAGTAAATGGGGTGTAAATTGGGTGGCACGGACTCATGGGCTGAAATGGGCTGTTACTATGCTGTATGTCTAAATTTAAATTAATTTAATGGGACATCCCAGAATGAGATCTAGATGAAAAGCCTTGATATCTCCACCCTGGTCTGCTTTCTGACAGAGCTGGCTAATCACACCCTCACCTTCTCTGTTCTATAAACCTCTGAGGTGTAAACAACCTGGTTTCCCCGAGGGTCCTGGCCCACCTGACAACCAATCCCACTGACTCTGTTCCTTCCACCATTCTGCTCAAGGCTTGATAGCGACTTGCTTCTAGAAGGTCCTGTCGCTTTGTTCAGAATCTTGGAACCAAATCCCCTCCAGACCCTTGGAGGAGAATGACGGAGTCAGACTGAAGTTGTCTCCATTTCAGCACCCAGGAATTTCTCAACAGTCTCAGAACCTGCTGCCACAATAGGAAGGCTCCTTATCAGAAGAAAGAACCAAAGCGTTCATTAATATTTCCACCACATGCACAATTAATTCATTAAAAATTGTGTGGGGAATTGAGTCACCGCAGATCAATTTACATTTTAATTAATGAATTATTCATTTTTAATCCCTGCTAATTATGTAGCTGAAAGTGGGTGGGAATGTAATAAGAGACGAGAAGCAGCCAAGGTTTGGAAAGAGAGCACCAATAATCAGAATCTGGATTTATTGCCATAAACGTCATGAAATTCATTGTTTTGCAGCAGGATTACAGATGCAAATATTGCTATAAATTACATTTTAAAAAATAAATTAGTGAATAAGAAGAGAAAATGAGGCATTGTCTGTGGTTCATTGTCCATCCAGGAATCTGATGGTGGAGGGGAAGAAGCTGTCCTTGTGCCACTGAGTGTTCGCCTGTACCTTTTCCCCAATGATAGCAGTCTGAAGAGGACATGGCCTGGGTGGGGGGTCCTTGAGGATAGAGGTTGCTTTCTTTAAGACACCATCTCACGTAGACATCCTCGATGGAGTGAAGATGGGTGCCTGTGACATCGTAGGTTCGCTGTGGTCTTTTTGTCTCGTCTTTTCCTGTCCAATGTATTGGTCCCTTCCAATGGTGTCATGGGGGGAGGGGGTGGGGTGCGGATAGCACCGGGTGACCCCATCAGAGGGGGCGACAACAAAATGTGTTGCAAAAGTTCTCTTTTGGAAGATCATTCCATTCTGCCACCACTCGCTGAGTGAAAAAGCATCCTCTAATATTTCTCCTTACCCTTTTTCCCCCTTACCCTTAACTCATGCCCCCTTGTTCCAATCTCCCCTGCCCTCAGGGGAAAGAGTCTGTTTATGTCTAGTCTGTCTATTCCTTTCATAATTTTAAATATCTCTCTCAAATCCCCTCTCAGTCATCTACATTCCAATGAATAAAGTCCCAGTCTCCTTAATCTCTCCCTGTAATCCAGATGTTATAAGCCAGGCAACATCCTTGTAAACCTTCTCTGCACCCTCTCCACCTTATCTATATTCTTTCTATAATTTGGAGACCAGAACTGAGCACAGTACTCCAAACCTGGCCTCACCAATGCCTTAAACAGCTGTAGCATCACTTCCCAGCTCCTACACTCTATACTATGATTTATGAAGGCCAGCACGCCATATGCCTTTTTATCCACCCTGTCTACATGGAAATCCACCTTCAGTGAACTCTGTACCATAAATCCCAGGTCCCTCTGTTCCTCTGCATGCCTCAATGCCCCTCCCCCCCTCCTTAACTGCATATGTCCTATTCTGGTTATTTTTTACTGAAATGCTACACCTCACACTTGTCTACATTGAATTCCATCTGCCATCTTTCAGCCCACTCTTCCAAACAAACCAAATCCTTCTGTAATCCAAGAAAATCTACCTCACTATCCACCATTCCCCCTATTTTCATATCATTCGCATATTTGCTTACCCAATTAACCACACCCTCCTCTAAATCATTAATATAAATGATAAACAACAAGGGACCCAGCATCGATCCCTGAGGCACCCCGCTTGTCACAGGCTTCCAACCTGACAGACATTTTTTCACCATGACTCTCTGCTGTCTATCTCCCAGCCACTTCCGAACCCATGTCACAATCTCTCTACTAATTCCTAGTGACTAAACCTTCCTTATTAACCTTCCATGTGGAACCTTATCAAAAGTCTTACTAAAATCCAAGTAGATCACATCCACCACTCTACCTTCATCCACCTTTTCTGTCACTTCTTCAAAAAACAACAAGGTTCGTCAAACATGACCTTCCTTTTACAAACCCATGCTGGGTGCCCCTAATCAATCCCTGCCTATCCAGATATGCGTGTATACTATCTTGAAGAATCCCCATTCCTTCCCCATCACCGAAGTCAAATTTACTGGCCGATAATTACTTGGCCTACACCTACTGCCTTTTTTGAACAATGGAACAACATTTGCAACCCTCCAATCCTATGGTACCAGCCCCTCCTCTAGTGACCTTTGAAAAATTAGTCAGTGCCACCGCTATTTGCTCCCTGACCTCCCTTAAAGTCCTGGGAAAAAGCCCATCAGGACCAGGAGACTGATCCACCTTAATTGACCCTAGAAGCTCCAAAACCCTTGCTTTACTAATCCCTATCCTCTCCAAAACTAAGCCCTTTGCCTCTCTTATCTTGTGTGGTCCAATGTCCCTTTCCCTCATGAATATGGATGAGAAAAAATTGTTCAATATCTCCCCATCTCATATGGTTCCTTACATAGTTCTCTGGTCCCATCATCCAGTGGACCTATTCTATCCTTAACCCTCCTTTTACTGTTCATGTATCTGTTCAAATCCTTAGGATTCACCTTTGCCTTATTAGCTATGGACACCTCATACCTTCTTTTTGCCTTTCTATTTTCCCTCTGAAGGTTCTTCCTGCAATCTAAGTAACGATCATACATCTCCTCAATCCCTTGTTTTTTATATTTAGTATAGGCCTCCCTCTTGTCCCGAACCAACTTAATTTTAACAGAAAACCACGGCTCCCTCGAACCTTTGGTCTTCCCTTTCAGCCTGACTGGAACATAAAGATCCTGTACTCTCAAAATCTCACTCCTAAATGCTCCCCAAATTTCCTCTACATCCTTTCCGGCAAAAAGATCAGCCCACACAACTCTCTGAAAATCCCTTCTCATTTCTCCAAATCTGGCCTTCCCCCACTCGAAGACTTTCAACTTCGGACCCGACCTATCCCTTTCCATTATTAAGCTAAAGCTAATGGATCCATGATCACTGGATGTGAAATTCTCCCCAGTGCTCACCTCGGTCACCTGCCCTATTTCATTCCCAAACAACAGATCTAACACTGTGACGTCTTGCGGCTGACCAGGCTGTGGATGGATGTGATCAGGTCAAACGGTGGGAGGAAACCAGAGTCCCTGGGGAAAACCCACGCAGACACGGGGTAAACGTATAGACAGCGCGGGGATTTGAAGACCGGTTCCGATCGCTGGTGCTGTAACCACTATGCCAACCGTGCTAGGCTTATTTAAATTTTATTTTTACATTTTTTTAAATTTAAATTTAAAAAATTTAAATAATCCAAGGACAAGCAGATCAGGGAGTCAGGGGTCGAGGTTTTCACCAGTGGTTTTACCTGGGGTAAAGTGAGGAGTACACCTGCAGTGATGACTGAGGTGTTAGTAAAACCATTTTACCCACAACACTCTGGAGGGAGTAGTAAAAACTCAATGCTGGGCAACTCAGCACTAAGTATCATGTTTGACCTGCTGAGTTTCTCCAGTGTTGTATTCTTACTTCAATCACGATGTCTCCAGACTTTTCGTGTTTTACTCCTCTCTGGAGGGGGATATGAAACCAAAATGATCATTTGATAAGAGCTATGAGATGTGTCAAGATGTCCAAACTTGTTGACCTTGTGTTATGCAACAATGATGTGAAAGAGTGATGTGCCCGGCAGATTAGTAATTGGTTTCAGATTGCATTGCAAAACCTTCCCAGCAGCTGCGATCAAGCACATCCTTCCCAAAAACTTTCATTGTGACTTCAGTTAAAACAATCCTCTCCCTCAAAGAAAACATCTTCTGTTAAAAATTAGATGAGGAGGCAGGGATGCCAACAAGCAGAATGATGGTCGGTCATACCCATTTTCTCTCTTGTGCCTCAGCCCACAGTCGGATGAGTGGGATGTGACCTATTATGTGGAACTCCAGTTTGCATCAAGCCCTGGCTGTCGACTTTTCACTGCCTCGGACTCCCAGCTCTTTAAACACGGCCTGCTTCTTCAACAGATCGCGATTGCTAAATCGCTGCACGTGCCCAGGACAGGGAGATGTTTTGCTGGGTTGGGGAGGACGTCGGCTTTTGCTCGCCTTGTGCAGAGACCAGAAGGTGTAGGGAGGGGCTCTGCTGCACAGACCTGCTCCGGAGACACTTCCAAGCCAAGGGCCCATGCACTAAGCCAGATCCCTGTGTCCTCGACGGCTCTCGAACAGAACAGAAGTCTCCAATGCTCGAGATGCTAACTTCCAACACAGGTGTTAACCCTTGTCAAGTCTCAGTCTCCCAGTTAATATTTATTCTTCAGACAGATGATCTAGTTCTCTACTGTGTACAAATTCATAGCCCCATTTCATGCCCTAAAACAAGAGACAGCACTTCAGAGGCACCTCATCGATGGTGCACCACCCTGGGTTAAAAAAGACTTCACTGCAAACACAGCTGCTATCGTGTTTCCTATTCCCAGCTCAACCTGTGGATTACAATTCAGTGTGCATGTCAAAATAATCTTTCCCCATTTTGTATCTGAACTTTGCTCATGTCCCTAGATAGACCATTGCGTAACTAATCAGCTAATATTTGCTTAATTTCAGAGCAGATTGATTTGGGCTAGAGTGTCTGTTGGGTTCCGGCTTGTGGGATGTTAACAGCAGATTGTACTTTGTTTGGCAACTGAAGGCTTGTTTGGTTAATCATTTGGAAGAGTTCTAATGTCAAGGCAAGCGTCACATTTAGTGATACATGTCCAGAGACATTGACCATCATACCTTATCTTGTAAAGACTGTGCTAAACTTACACAGATGTGGCTCCAACCAGGCTTCCAAGGAACAAGTCCCTTTAATTTAATTTCAGCATTTGAAAATGTTTAAGCTCATGGGTGAGACTTTGGAATCTGTAAAGAACAAATAATATTATCGGAAAGTGTACAGTCGCATTTTGGTAGAAAAAATAAACAGGCAAACTTTTTTTAAAATGGGGAAGGAATTGAAAATCTCCAGATGCAAAGGGACCTGGGAGTCCTCGAGCAGGAGAGGCTGAAGGTCAACCTGCAGGTTGAGTCGGGGGTGAGGAAGATAAAGGCAATGGTGGCGTTCATTTCAAGGAAGAGCAGGGATGTGATGGTGAGGCTTTGTCTGGCACTGGGGAGACTCTAGGACAAGAGGGCACAACTTCAGGATTGAAGGGTGTCCACTTAGAACAGAGATGTGGAGGAATTTCTCAGCCTTCAAAGTCATGCCGACCTATAAATACCTGGTAAAAAAATACTAAGTTGTCATATGGTGAGGCCAGATTTGGAGTATTGTGTTCAGTTCTGGTCTCCAAATTATAGAAAGGTTATAGATAAGGTGGAGAAAATTTACTGGGATGTTGCCTGGCTTGCAACATCTAGAGTACAGAGAAAGATTAAGGATACTGGAACTTTATTCATTTGATCGTAGATGATTGTGAGGGGATTTGATAGAGGTATTTAAAATTATGAAGGGAATAGATAGACTAGACATGAGTAGACTCTTGCCCCTGAGGGCAGGGGAAGTTTGAACAAGAGGGCATAAGTTAAGAGTAAGGGGGCAAAACTTTAGGAGAAATGTTAGAGGGGGCTTCTTCACTCAGAGAGTGGCGGCAGAAAGGAATGATATTCCAGAGGAGATAGTTGCGGCATTGTCCTTTCTGTCATTTAAGAGAAGGTTGGATGTGTACATGGATATGAGGGGGTTGGAGGGTTATGGGTGGAGAGTGGGGAGGGGGGATGCTAGTGGAGTTGTTCAAGTGAACTGGCGCAGACTCGAAGAGCCAATATAACCTGTTTCTGCGCTGTAAACTGTTATGGTTATAACACTCCATTTTCCCTTCATCCACGTGCTTAAATGCCCCTAATGTTCCAGCCTCCATCATCAACCTGGGAAACATTTCCAGGCCCCCACAACTCTGTGTGATAAACCTACCCTCGATGTCTCCCCTAAACCTTCCTTCCTTCACTTTGTCCAGATGTCCTCTGGTGTTTGCTACTCCCGCCCTGTCCACCGTGTCTCTGCCTCTCAGAATCTTGTCGACCTCTATCGAGGAGAGGGGGAAGAGGAGCCTGATGGTTCCATTTTTACACTGAGGGTGGTAAGTGAATGGAAGCCAGCAAGCTTTTTCAGACCTTTAGCATGACATATCGCAGGATGCTTTGATCACCTGCAACAGATCCTATGGCAGCAACATATTCCAGGAAGGAAGTGGTTCTTCTTGCAATCATTGTAGCTGTGGGCCGCTATATGTGCAGCCAGATTCCAGGAAAGCAGTCTGACTCAGCGCTGTGGCAATTACATAATTAGCTCTCCCATTCAACCTGTGGGCTGTACTGCAGGATATGTCTGAATGGAAGCCAGCCCTGGATAGAAACCAGAGAAAACTACAGCTCAGAAAACAGGCCATTCAGCCCTTCTAGTCTGTGCCAGAACATTATTCCTCTGGCCCCACTGATCTGCACCCATTCCATAACCCTCCAGTCCTCTCCCATCCATGTATCTATCCAATTTATTCTTAAAAACTTGAGAGTGAGCCCGCATTAACCATGTCAGATGGTAACTTGTTCCACACTCTCACCATTCTCTGAGTTCCCCCTAAACCTTTCCCCTTTCAGCCTAAAGCCATGTCCTCTCATATTTATCTCTCCTAATCTAAGTGGAAAGAGCCTATTCACATTTACTCTGCTATTCCTCTCAATTTTGTAAACCTCTATCAAATCTTCCCTCATTCTTCTATGGTCTATGGAATGAAGTCCCAACCTGTTTAATCTTTCCCTGTAACTAACTCTTGAAGACCCAGCAACATCCTAGTAAATCTTCTCCACACTGATTCAATCTTACTGATTTCCTTTCTGTAGTTTGGCGACCAGAACTACACACAATATTCCAAATTTGACTCCACTAATGTCTTATACAATCTCACCATCACATCCCATTTCCTATACTAAATGCTTTAATTTATGCAGGCCAAGATCCCAAAAGCTTTCCTTACAACCCTGTCTACCTGTGACGCCACTTTCAGGAAATGGTGTATCTGTATTCCCAGATCCCTTTGTTCCTCTGCACTCCTCAGTCCCCTCCCATTTACTATGTATGTCCTACCATGGTTAGTCCTTCCAAAATTCAACACCTCACACTTGTCTGGAATAATTTAATTCCATCTGCCATTTTCTGGCTCATTTTTCCAGTTGGTCCAGATTTCTCTGCAGGCTCTAAACCCTTGGTTAGCTCTTTAATCATTCCATTCTGTCTTTTCCAAAGCTCTCATCTAATTACAGGGGAGATTGTAGTAGGAAAATATTTCACAATGGGAAACACAGTTAGCGTAATGGTTCACGCAAAGCTACGACAGCACCAACGACCCAGATTTGAATCTTCTGTTGTCATAAAGTTATGGAAACAGGACCTTCAGCCCTAATTGCCCATTCCACCCAAAATGTCTCACCCACATGAGTCCCACCTGCTTGCAGTGAGTGAAACACAGAAGTCTGCAGTTGCTGTGATTGTAGTAATAACACAGAAGGAGGAACTCAGCCAGCCTTGCAACGACTATAGGCTCATTTGACCAAAATCCCTCTAAACACCATATTCATGTATCCATCCAAAATTCTTTCCTTAAACGTTGCAATAGTACCTGGCTCAGATATCTACTCCAACAGCTGTTCCATATGCCTTCTGCGTAAACAGGTAACCCCTCAGGTTCCTGCAACCCTGGTCTACAACCGGCATCTCAAACTGTCAGAGAAGTATCACCAACAATGTGCCTGCAAAGTCCATGAGAACCAGGTAGGACAAGAAAAAACTCCAGAGGGTTGTTAACTCGGCCTGCGACATCACAGGCGCCAGACCTCAGTCCATCGACGACATCTACAAGATGCGGTGCCTTAAGAAAGCAGCCTCTATCCTCAAGGACCCCCAACACCCAGGCCATGCCCTCTTCACTCTGCTACCAGGAGCCTGAAGACGAGCACTCAGCAGCACAAGGACAGCTTCTTCCCTGCCGCCATCAGATTCCTGCTTTACTTTGACTTCTGATGCGCTATTTTGATTTATCTTTTGTAAGGAGGTTTATATGAATGTTTGCACTGTGACACTGCCGCAAAACAATGAATTTTGTGACTTGTTCATGACAATAAATTCTCTTTCTGACACATGATTAAAGAGAGAGGCATAGGCAAATGGACAGATCTGCTGGGAACAACATAAGACAGATGGGCTGAATGCCCTTCTCTTGCTGTGTGATGCTATTGACAGGAGCATTAGAACCGCTTCACAACACAATGCATTTCATTGAAAGAAAGTCCTCTGGGCCACGGTGACTTCATGAGGGTGCTTTGTAAATGGAATTCTTTCTTCCTTGAATAGAAGTGTCTGGTGAGATCTCTGCCTCACTGAGAGACCATGTGTCCTGTGTGAGGTGTGGAAGGACTTTGTGAAACAGGTGTTCTGGATCAATAGAAAACAGATAAATGCAAATATGCTGAGCATGTTCCAAACAGAGAACGGTGTATAAAGAGCAATGAGTTCATCACGGCTGGGCAAAACAGCCCGTCAGTTCATGCCAGATCTTGTAAAAACAAACAGGATCGAGGGTCTGGTCCCAGCAGCCAATAAAACCGCTTGGAGTCATCTTGGCCAAGAGTACCCTTTTTATTGATTCACACTCAAGATGTGGATGACTGTGAATGCAGAGATGGAGGAAAGAAGGCAGAGGGGAAGGGGAGGAGAGAGAGAGAGGGAGACAGCTAGAGGAAAATAAACATAGGGATAGGGGAAGGTGAGAGACAAGGACGGGGGTGTGGGTGGTGGGTTTGACCTTGTGTTTGAATCGAGGCTGTGATCCGGCCTGAAGCCAAGTGATCCTGGCAGAATCAAAACTGAATGCTGTCATGCAAACTGGGCAGAATTTGCTTGTCCTAACCTGGGACGGTGCATGACAAGACAATGTGTGCAGAGATTCATTCTACATCTAATCCGAGCTGTCATGCCCCGGGAGTGTTTGATAGCTCACTGTAAAGGAATCTTTATTCTATATCCACCCTGCACTGAGACATTGGAACTGGAGTTTTTAACCATGATGTCCTACATTAGGAGTATGTAGAATGTAGAACACGACAGCACAGTACAGGCTTTTCAGCATTCAATGTTGTGCCGACCTATATATCCCTGCAAAGAAAACTAAACCTTCTCTACCTTGTAACCCTTGCCATACTAAAAGTCTCTTAAATGTCCCAGTTGTTCCAGCCTCAACCACCATCCCTGGCTGGCAAAGTATTCAGGCATCCACAGCTCTCCGTATAGAAAAAAAAATTCCCTGATGTCTCCCCTAAACTTTTGTCCCTTCACTTTGTACAGAGGAGAGAGACAGAGCTTTATTCTGCTTCTGACCAATACAGTCCATTCCCTGGGACTGTTGGAATGGGTTGTTGTAGAAAAGCTGTACTCTTGTGCTTAACCCCTACTGATTTTGAAGGAGAATTTGAAAGATCATTTCTATTCTCCTGTGAGACTCCTAGGCATTACAGTCAACACTTTGGCACTGACACAGGTGAAAACAAGCTGCAATACTTAGTGGGCACTGAACAGAAGCAAGTTTGTAGACACAGGGCCAGCAGTAACTGCTTCACATTGGACATGATCGATGCTCCAACATGGACCTCACTGGACAACAAATATTTTGCTTCCTGAACATTTTGAGTGTACTTAATGGATTTTAGGCTGCTTATTGTGAAATTCACCTTAAAAATTTCCTGTTTTTTTTTTAAGATAAAACATATTTTTGTGATTTCCTGTCATATTTTTGTCTACTTCAGGCAGACAAAACTATGAAGTGCAATGTGTCGTTGAAAATTCATTTCCTGCATTTGCACTTGGACGTCTTCCCTGCTGGTCTTGGTGCCGTCAGTGACGAATATGGTGAAAGGTTTCACCAGGACATTGCAACAATGGAAAAATGGTATCAGGGCAACTGGAATCCATCAATGCCGACCAACTATTGTTGGAGACTGACACAAGAGGCATCAGATGTTGAGTACAAACAAAAATCAGTGGCCAAACAATTTTAGGTCCGTTGATCTGACGCAGTGTGTCAGCATCAATGTGTGATTAAAGATGCTGTGGTAAACCACTGTTATGCTTATTGATGGCGCTAAATTCAACAAAAGTTAATGTTTCTCCAATTTCCTGCGCGACATAGCAAATCTGGTTCGAACCCCGGTCCCGATCGCTGGTGTTGTAACAGCATTGCGCTAACCGCTACGCCAACTGTGCCACCCCAATGAACAGTAGAAAATGCCCAATTCGCCCAGCAGGATTTCCCTGCTTCTACATATCAAGGCTCCAATTGGGATTGATGCCCTGGTTGACTTGAAGTTGACAGTTCCGTTTAATTTTATAAAATTTCCCTGTAAATCTTTCCAAACTAGAAGCATGGGGCATTTTTTAATGATTCTAAATTGTCTTCAATTTCATTCCTAAACTTTATTTTGCATTGAACGGTGTTTTGGTCTCGAAAGGCCTTTGCTACGATTTATCTGCATTTACACCCCCTCCTCCAGCCCACATTTGGGGGTGGTGATGGGGTATAAATTCAGATGAATCATGTGACTCTAGGAACACAATACTGTAAAAACTCAGCAGGTCAAACAGTGTATTTTATATTCCAAAGATAAAGATACACAATCAATGTGGGGGCTTGAGCCCTTCATCAAGGTATGAGCAAACAAAATAATTGGGGGTGGGCAGGGAGAGGAGCACAGTCCCACAAGATGGAGGTGGATAAGGGAGGGAGGGAGTGGAAATAGGGGGAGGGGGGGACGGCTGCAAATGGAGAGGGAGGGGGTGGAGAGCTGGGGGAAAGAAGACAGGGGGATGGAGAAGAGAGGGAGAATGGGAAGTGGCTAGCAGAAACTGGAGAAGTCGATGTTAATGCCATCTGATTGGAGAGCGCCCAGATGTTGCTCTTCCAATTTGAGGGTGGTCTTGGTTTGACAGTACATGAGGCCATGGAGAGACATATTAGCATGGGTATTGGGTGCAGCATTGTAATGGTCGGCCAGTAGGAGATTCCAGTCACTGATGCAGACAGAGGGAAGGCACTCAGCGAAGCAATCTCCCAGTCTGTGCCCAGTCTCTCCGATGTAGGGGCCACCCGATGTAATAGATGACTCAAGTGAGTTGCTGCTTCATTTGGAAGGACGGTTTGGGGCCCTGAATAGAGGTGAGGGAGGAGGTGTGCACTTCCTGCAGCCACAGTGAAAGTTGACAAAGGGGGTGATTAGTGCGAAGGGATGAATGGATGAGGGAGTCATGGAGCGAGCAGTCCTTGGGGAAGGTGGAGAGTGGAGGATGTGCCAGGAGGTGGGATTATGGGATAATGTGTTGGATACGGAGGCTGGTGGGGTGGTAGGTGAGGACAAGGGGAATCATGTTCCTGTTACGTCTGGTGGGGAGAGGGGGCCAGGGCAGATGAGCTGGAAATGGTGGAGATATGGAGGAGGGCTGAAATGATGCTGGTGAAAGGGAAGCCACATTTTTGGAAGAAGGAGGACATTTTCCTGGCCTGGAAGACCTCATCTTAGGAACAGATGCAACAGTAACAGAGAAATCGAGAGGAAGGAATAGAATCTTTGCAGTGTCTCTTAAATATCTCCCTTGGTCAAGGGCTAGGCCACCTGATGGAATTTTTACTGACTGCCCCACACAACACATGACAGGAGACGGAGATGCATAATTGAGTGGAAACGAGGACGGTGTCAGAAAGTAACAATAGAGAGTGGGGCTGGTATCTGAATGACCTGCAGTTTCTGAATGAAGAGATTGAGTGCCTGCACAATATGTCCACTAAATAATTAACCGAGACCTCTGGAAAAGCACTGAGTGAGCAGATAGTACATTGTAATGAATAGTCGATGTCATGGAAAGCCTTGTCAGTAATGTGCTAGATGTGCTTGTTTGCAGGAGTGCTTTCAACGATATAGTGTCTCGGAGTTGGGTGTTCTATTTCTGTGCCCCAGTTTCATTGAAATCTTGGAACGGCCACACGCAAAGGCATATTGTGATTCATTGCAATCGGCAGCTCTTGCAGGAGATTAGGTTTACTCAAGTCAAGTTATTATCATTTGATTGCACAAGTACAACCCGACGAAACTGCATTCTCCGGTCCTCAATGCAAAGCATGCAGACACACATCCAGATGTAACACACATCCAGACAAATGATACAGATGCAGGACAAATATTTCATCTATACAAAGAAATAAATATGGTTTAGTGAATATGAGAGGGTTAGTGTGGGCAGTTCCTTTGGTCGTTCAGCGTTCTCACTGCCCATGGGAAGAAGCTGTTGCTCGGTCTGGTGGTGCTGTCTCTGATCCTCCTGGATCTCTTCCCTGATGGGCACTAAAGGCTTTCTCATCACCTGAAGGTTTGGATCTGGAACTTGGGTAACCAATGGAATGAGGAGGAGTCTGTGAGGCTGCAGAGGCTGCGGGAGTGCTGGAGGTGAATCCACGGACACTCGGTGGCCCTAAAGGGACTCTCATTCACTTCTCTTTCCCTAGTACTTTGAGGGGGTCTGTGAGTGGGAAGGGAACTGCTCCAAGCCCGATTGTTACTGAAATATTTCGCTTGAGAAAAATTGTCATTGACCCATTTCCTTTGGAGTTATGAAACCGTGCACATAATGAGTCAATTAGGGATGATTAAAACAGTGGATTTCAATCTTTCCTTCCCACTCATATCCCACTTTAGCAATCCCTTACTAATCACAGAGCACGTATGTCATAGGAAATACTTAAAGTGTTGTGAGTGGAAAGAAAAAGTTTGAAAATCACTGATCTAAACCCATCCTCTCCATCCATCTATCCAATTTTTTCGCAAATAGTTGCAATAGAACCTGCCTCAACCACGTCCTCCAAAATCCCGTTTTATACACCTTCCACTCTCTGTATAAAGAAGTTACTCCTCGAGCTCCTGTAACTCTAAACTGATTCCCCTACTCTGGGCAAAAGACTCTGTGTTAATTTGATCTATTCTTCTCAAGATTTTGCATACCTCGTTGTGTCTACATTACTTACAGCACGGTATAACGGGTCCTTTCAACCCATAAGCCCATGCCACCCAATTACATACAAATGACCCCCATACATTTTGAACAGTGGGAGGAAAGCCGAACCCCCGAAGGAAACCCAGGTGAAAACATACAGACTCCTTAGAGAGCGCAGGATTCAAACCCCAGTCCTGATCACTGGCGCTGTAACAGTGTTGCACTAACCACTAAGCTAACCATGCCTGAAATCAGAGGGCGATGGGATGGGGGTGGGGGATAAGGAGTAGCCCTCTAAAGGAACGATTCTTGGCACAACTGGTGTGAGAAGGGTTCCATCCACCATCTGATCCGGTGTGATATGTGTTTGCATAGCTCTGCTCAATGACGACCCTGAGCCTTCTGTCCCAGTATGATCAGGCTCCTCAAGGGCTGAGGTTAAACACCAATGAGAATCTGGGAAAGATCAGCGGAGGGGGGGGTTGTTAATGCTTACCATGGAAACTTAAAGATCATCGGCTGGAGGGTCCTCATAGAGCAGTCTGCAGACAGCTGACAAAGAGATCTGACCTATTTATTCCAGTACACAATCAGGCCAGTTATTGAATGAATTGTTTGGCCCTTTCAGCCATTTGATATCATCAGATCAGGGATTCGTGGAACTGGACCTCTGGTTTTGAATCTTGAACTGTTATTGGCTGCGATGGAATCTTGCTGTGACCCACACTCCAGGCTGTTCTGCAAAGACTCTCCATACCTCCTCATCAGATGGGCCTGTCTTCGCTTCAGTGGACCCTGTTCACAGGTCCTGCACTTTTATCACTGCCTCTTCTTCCCTTGAGATGGTTGCTCTGTGTTTGTTACAGGACCAGAATCTAAATGCCAGGATCATTGATATCAGAATTAAAATTTATCATGAAAACGTCACAAAATTCATTGTTTTGGGGCAGCATTACTCTGTAAATATTGCAAAAATCACATTTCAAAAATAAACTAGTGCAAGAAAATAGGAGAAAGTGAGGCAGTGTCTGGTTCATGGTCCATTCAGGAACCTGATCGGCAGAGGGGAAGAAGCCATCCTTGTGCCACTGAGTGCTCATCTTCAGGCTCCTGCACCATTTTCCCGATGGTAGCAGAGTGAAGAGGGCACAGCCTGGGTGGTGGGGGTCATTGAGGATAGAGGCTGCCTTCTTAAGACATCCCCTCTGGCAGATGTCCTGGATGGAGTGAAGACTGGTGTGTGTGATGGTGCTGGCTGTGTTAACATCTCTCTAGTTTTTTTTGTGTGCATTGGCACCTCCACGCCAAACAGCGATGCCTCGACCAGAATGCTCTCCACGGTACACCTAAGAGAAATTTGAAAGAGTCTTGGGTGGGTGACATACTCCTCACCAAGTATGGCTGCTGGCAATGCTTGCATCAACATGGAGGCCCCAGGACAAATCATCAGAGATGTCGACACACAGGAACTTGAAGCCCTTAACCTTTCCCATTGCTTACCGCCTGACGGGCTTTTAATTGAGGAGAGATGAAGTCATCAGGGACTCAGTTGAATTAAGGGGATCATACAGAAATGAATTATGAAAAGCATAGATAAGGTAGAGCTAGGTAAGTTGTTTCCATTGATGGGGGAGACCAGAACTAGGGGACATAGCCTCAAGGTCCAGGGGAGTAGATTTAGGATGGCAATGAGGAGGAACTGGTTTTCCCAGAGAGTGGGGAATCTGTGGAATTCACTGCCCGTTGAAGAAGTGGAGGTGATCTCAGTAAATATATTTAAGACAAGGTTTGGTAGATTTTTACAGAGTAGGGGAATTAAGGGATATGGGGAAAAGGCAGGTCAGTGGAGATGAGCCCATTGTCAGAGCAGCCATGATCTCATTGAATGGCAGAGGATGCTCGACGGGCCAAATGGCCGACTCCTGCTCCTATTTCTTATGTTCTTCTCTAAGCTAACAGACACCTTGGGTTCACTAACGTCCTTCAGAAGGAAACATCTGCCTCACCCTGCATGGTCAATGTGATTCTGCATGCACCAAATAACCTGCAATTGGGCAGGAATAATCAGGGATGGATAATGACTGCAGGACAAATCTCCTCATTCATTCCCTCCCGAGCGCCAGCATGTAACAGCCTCCTCCGTTTTTATAAAGTCATTGATGCACAATCAGTTACACAAAGACTGAAGTTGCCGAAACTGAAGGCTTTTATTTGCAAGAGATGGACAGCATCCCCGTGTTGGTCGCTCAAATCAACCCGGACTCGAACTGGGGGCAGGCTTGTGGCACGCCAGCCTTTATGGGGGAGAAAGGGGGAGGAATCACGAGTCACCCAGTGAGGGCAGGGTCAACCAGTGAGGGCAAGGTCAACCAGGAAAGGACATGTAATTTACATATAACAGTCATATGACATGCAGACGTGCCATTCTGTACAAAGTGAAGGGAGAGAAGTTTAGGGGAGACAGCAGGTTTTACACAGAGAGTTGCAGGGGCCTGGAATGCCTTGCTAGGGGTGGAGGTGGAGGCTGAGACATTAGGGGCATTTAAGAGACTCTTAGACAGACAGATGTATGAAGGAAGAATAGAGGGTGGCAGGTATCTTTATTAGAAATTTTTTTGGTAGGAGCATATAGGTCAACAGAACATTGAGGGCTAATGTTCTATGTAAAGAAGCTCATGCTGAACAGGGGCCAACCATCCACATTAATTCCATCCTTCAGTTATTAGCCTTCTATGTTTTGGTGATTCAAGGGGTGAAAGTAACTCTGCTTCCAACATCTTCCTCCTTCCTTGACTTGATTTCCCCCCCCACCCCCCACCTTTAATACTCTGCCTTCTTCATTCCCTCCACTCCTCAAGCACTCATTCCTTCCTTCACTCCTTCCCGAGGCCCTCTTGCACACTCCCTCCGCTCCTTCCCTCTCACCACACTCCTCCTCCCCCCACCCAACAAAGTCCACTCCCCAAAAGTAGTGCCCCTACTGCAGTACGGCTTCACGGAGACAGAAAGTATCCAAGTTTCCCTCTGTGGCCTAGTTATGAGAAGATGGCTACTGAAGGAAATCACGCGTGATTTCCATCATTATGTGTTTCAGATTCGGAACCGATGTCTCCCAAGTGCAGGAATCCTGGTGCATGGACTCATCCTGAAACGTCCACGCATCCCTTGGTCTCTGCAGATGAACCTCATTCCGCTGATCTTCCTGTTTAATTTTTTTGCCCCAGTGTCTGGGCCCTCGCATTTCTTCTGAAGCACTAGAGGTTGAGCCATGCTTTGTGATCTGGAGAGAGGAAGTGCTTTTAGTAAGCATTATTTTCAGTAAATACGCAGAATTCCAGAGTACGGAGAATAAAAACGACATCAGTTTACATGTGCGTGATGGAAAATTCCAGGCTCTTATTATTCTTGGATTGATATGTGTGTTACAGTGATTCCCCCAGGGAAGGGAAACAGGTCCTTATAGAAGAACAGACAGACCATGACTCTATGATTTACCATCATAAAATGGAAAATAGCACCTGGGTTATATTTGACTTTGTGCAGATTGTAAAGGTGGAATTATTTCAATTTTAGACTAAACATCACCCCTAACTAATACAAAACAGATAAATAGGGGAGAGAGGAATAGAGAGATTGAGAAAGGATGTGGGGAAAGAGAGAGAGAGAGAGAGAGAGAGAGAGTAAGGTGAAAAAGAAACAGAGGAAGATTGACAAAGAGAGGAGGAGAGGGAGAACAAGAGAGAGAGGGAGAGTGTGTGAGTAAGAGAGAAAAAAGAAAGACGGGAGGTCAGTGAGAGAGGGGGAGACAGAGGGAGAGGGTGAGAGAGAGAGAGAGAGAAGAGAGTGTGAGAGAGAAAATAGATGGGGAGACAGTGAGAGAGGGGGGAGACAGGGGGAGAGAGATAGAGAGAGAGAGAGAGAGACAGAGAATGAGAGGGGGGCAAACGCACAGACTTTGAATGAAATAATTGTGAAGACAGCATCTAACAGACAGCCACAGTGACAGTGTGACAGTGTGTGTGACAGAGAGAGAGGAGGATGCAGAACCTGAAAGAAGGTAAGAAAAGAGATCCAGGCAGAGAGCAGGGAAACAAGAGAGGGGAGAGAAAGAATTTGGAACCAATGGAAGAAGACAAATATTCATGTTGGGTAAATAATAAGCTGGAAGCTAAACTCTCATTTTAACTACACTCCATGCTCACATTGCACTCGGCAACATGCCAAGTTGAAATGGGTGATTTTTTTTTTGTTTGAGTTGTGAGGCTTGTTTTGAAACAGCGCAAAGTTGGAGTGAGACCTGGAGGGGACGGGAGGACAGGCAGTGCTACATTTGCACCAGCGACCACTGACTGAAACTCCAGCCACACCTACCCCGTAGCTGGGCTATGAGCAGGCCTGCCGTCCGAGACTAAAACGAGCAGCAAGGAGAAGGGCTGGGGACAAGAACAGTTTGTGGATATAACATCAGGGCCAAGTATTTAGAGAGAAACAACACCTCCCAGGGAGGAGAGTTCACAGGGGACGCTGCTTCATTCCAAAGTCATGATGCAACTTGAAACGTCATAGGGTTCATTGGGTGATTGACATTAACATCTTCTGTCTCATTGACTCATTGAAGCAGGTCTGTTTCCCTTCTCTAGGGGAGTTCCAGTCACACAAGAAAAATAAAGAGACTGGATTTTTCCAGAACATGTTGAGCCCTTTCAAAATGGTGGCCTTTGATTTGGTTGTACTTGAGACGTTGTGGAGTTCCCACATTTCATCCTCTTGTTAATCCGTACCATGTTGCAGGGTCTTCAACAAGGATTGGATGTCACCCCTTAAAAGGTTGTATCAAGTGATCCACTGCCCTCTGCATTGTATTATAATGATTTTAAAAAGTTCCGGAAACAATTTACGAAGAGCATGTACATAAATGGACCCTAAACCCAAACCCAAACATGTGCTTATCACTTGCTGGTGGTTCTCAGCCTTTTTCTTTCCACAGGTCCTTTGTGGTTAGTAAAGGATTACTTCAGGTGGTATGTGAGTGGAAAGAAAAGGGTTGCGAACCACTGTCCCAGAGGAAGACAAGGGTGGGAATTTGCTGTTATGTCTCTGAGTTACTTGGAAGGCTACTTAAGAGATGCAAGATTCAAATAACAGAAGAGACTTTACTTACTGATGCCTTCCACCATCTCAGAAAACTGTTCACACACTCATATATACATATACATACGCCCCACAGTGGTACACTATAGTTACTACAGCGAGAAGGGTGTATTCTTATGCGGTTACAAAATATTTCACATTATCCTGACTATATAGCAGAACTCTTTTGACGTGAGGTAGCTGTGGTACACGCAGACAGGACAGAGCAAGAGGTAAAGTCACTGGACAGCAGATCCTGCTATGAGAACTGCAGATGCTGGAATCTTGAGTGAACAAAGAGAAATTGGAGGGACTTAGCAGGTCAGGCTGTGTCTGTGGACAGAAATGCTGGAGAAACTCAGCTGGTCTCACGGCGTTCATAGGAGATATACAATTAATGTTTCAGGCCTGCGCCCTTCTTCAAGGGTATGAGTGAAAACCAGGCAGGTGGTGAAAAGGGAAGGATGAGAGGGGGAGGAGTCCAGACCAACAGACAAAAGGTGTTCATTGGAGTTGATTATAAGACAGGAGAGCGAACTTGAGAACTGATAAGGGGAGGGGGATACGTTTTGGCTCTGTGAAGGGAGTCAGAGGAAAGAGAGAAAGACAGAGCTAGAGGAAAAGATGGGGGGGTGGTGGTAACAGAAAGAGAAGTCGATGATAATGGCATTCAGTCAATGTTTTGAGACAAGACCCTCTTTCTGTTACAGAAACATTAAGAGTGAACTGGACCACCACCACAGTGAAGTGAATTTATTCAACTTGATTGTAGAAGTGAGAAGTGATGAGGGGGTTGTGTTATGGGGGGGTGGGGGGCTCACTAAACTGACTAAAGTACATCTCTCCTGGCCATCCTTCCCACTTTTCCTTCTTTTGGTAGGTCAGCAATGACTGTCCCTCCCCTCCAATATTCATACACAATTAGCCACCCCAAAGCTTTGACTTAACGATATTTCACTGTCACCGAAGACTCTCAAATACTTCAATGGGTGTACCGTGGAGAGCATTCTGGCTGGTCGCCTTGTGCTCAGGACAAGATAAAAGACTCTAAATGGTTGTTAACTCGGCCTGTGACATCACAGGCACCAGACCACTTCATCGAGGACATCTAAAAGAGGTGGTGTCTTTAAAAAAAGCAGCCTCTATCCTCAAAGATCCCCACCACCCAGGCCATGCCCTCTTCACTCTACTACCATCAGGGAAAAGGTACAGGAGCCTGAAGACGAGCACCCAGCGGCAAAGGACAACTTCTTCCCCTCCGACATCAGATCAATGAACCAAAGACACTGCCTCACTTTGATTTTTTCTTGCACTTTTTAAATTTATTTTATAAGATGGTTGATATAAACGTTTGCACTGTGATACTGCCGCAAAACAACAAATTTCTTGACATTCGTGGGAATAAATTCTGATTCCGATTCTGTGAGAGGCATCATCGCAAAGAACCTGGTGAACTGGGGTGTGGTATGCATTAATACCACACAGAAAATATTCCTTTCCTTTATCACACAATCTCTGGGCTTCTTGCTATGCCAAACATTTCCAAAAAATCAACACACCTTTTTTTTCCATTCTTAGAACTATTATTGTTTAACAGAAATTTTATTTTAACAGTGGAATTTACCCACTCACAAGAATTTGATTAAACATTCCAATTGTTGTGCCTGATTTCAGTATTCCTCTCCACCTTCTCCCTCACTCTCTCTCAGGTTTTGACCCAGTTTAGTGACCTGATTTTCAGGAAGGTTTAGCAAAGCATCCTAATTCTATCAGCAGCTTTGGCTCATTTCCAATTAATAGTTCAAGACCAAAACAGTTGGGCTAATTTAATCAGCGTGATTCGGGATTGAAGCACCATCTGAGTGGAGGCTGCAATACTTATCAGCTCTTCTGAATTTCTCTCTGCCATCTCCTGCCTGGTAACCCAAGAAAAGGGCGGGATACACTTGAGGAAGGGCTCAGGCCCGATACCACGGGAATATATCTTTACCTCCTATTGGATTCAGCGTTTTTATTTGCTCTACTGAGCAGACCAGGAGACATCAATGGAAGACGAGCAGATTTAATGTTCCAGTTCGAAGGTACGGCCCTGCTGTTTGCAACGTCTTCTGCTTCTATTTCCGATTTCCAGTGACTGCAGCTTCAGTGACCTCCTCCAAAGTATCTTGAATTTTTTTTTAATGGGACTCAGAACGGTCCATGATCCCGCTCTGCCCAAATACACCAATTAACCCCCTTTTTTTTGGAACATGGGAGGAAACTAGAGCACTCAGAAATGAGGAGAACAGACAAACTCTTCACAGACAGCGCACGGGTCACAGCCCTGTGAATCAAGTGCACCAATACCTCTACTTTCTAGGAAATCTAAGATTTGCATGTCATTGAAAACTCTTCTCAATCCTCTACATGTGTGCTGTGTACCAGAACCCATCCCAACCTCACACCCTCTATTTTTCCTTCATCCATGTGCCTATCCAAGAGTCTTTTGTACCATCATCCACCATCATACTTGGCAATGTGTTCCAGGTACCCACCACTCTTGCGGCACAGCTAGGTTAGCACAGCACCAGCGACCTGGGTTTGAATCTGGCACTGTCTGTATGGAGTTTGTATGTACTCCCCATGTCTGCATGGGTTTCCTCTTGGTGCTCTGGTTTCCTCCCACCTTTCAAAATCATATGGGTGTTTCAGGAATTTGTAGATGAATTGGTGTATTTGGGGGTGAACTGTCTCATGGGCCGGAAGGGCTTGTTACAGTACTGTTCATCTAAATCAGTGGTTCTCCACCAGTGGGCCACTGGTGAGGCACAGCATGTCTCCATGCGGGTCTTTAGAAATGTTAAATGAAGTACTTTAAATTAGACAGATGCTTTTCTTACAGAGGTGACTTTTAACTTGAAAATATTACTCCGTCATTGCCACTAGTGGGGTGTGACATGTTAGACCGGAAACCAGGTGGGCTGTAGACTGAGAAAGGTTGAGAATCACTGATTAAAAACCTACCTCTGATATCTCCCTCTAAACTTTCCTCTACTCACCTTAAACGGGTGTCCTGTAGCGGGCCGAGCGACCGTGCGGTTAGATGGGGTGAATCGCCGCCCCAGTCAGCTGACTCAAAATGGGGCAGGTCCCCCTTCACTCCCGAGGAGAAGCCTGCAGTTGACGCGACGTGTTCCCCGGTGGAACTCTCCGCTTCCGGATGGCGCACCGCTGGCCAGGGACCAATGCCGCGACGCGCTGCCGTCGCTTCTGGAAGCTGGCACATATGTGTCACCGGAAGTGGGTGCTCCCCTGCGCGCATCACGAGGAATTCAGTTACTGGTTCACCCTCACACTGTGTGGACAACTCTTTATTCCGTAGCCCTGCCCTAGCGGATGCCATAGTCCTCTCCACTCGTACAGAGAATGATGATGTTCTGCAGCTCCCTGCCTCTGTGGCAAAGGGACTGAAGCAGTCAGGGCTCTCAGCAGGGAAATGGATGGGCTGGAAAGAAAATAGACGAGCCTGCTGATTCTGAAGGAAAAGAGGAGCCCTGCGCCAGCCAACATCATGCTCCTGGCTCTGTGCTGACAGGAGCACGAAGGGAGAGGTCATCCAAGACCCCATCCTCGCAATGCGGCCCAGGCACCCACTGCTCTCTGCAGCACGGTTAGCACAAGCCCAGGTTCGAACCCGGCGCTGTCTGTAAGAGTTTGTACTACCCGATGCCATTGCCCACTTGGACGGTCACTGCAGCACTGCGTTCGCCCCCATTTTAATGAGTGTTCAGGCAAGGCTATATAATTTCCTTTTATTAATTCAGTGTTACTTGAAAACCAAATGAAAGTGGAAAGCTGTACGACAACCACCTGACAGCTCTTTACATAATTTACATGGAACGATAAAAAAAATCATTCAAAGTCAGATCTTTAACAGAAAGGAGAAATTTTGCAATTAACACGAAACAACATGAAATACCAGGACATTTCTCCTGCTTATAAATACATACACCTTGTCAAAATTAACGTAGTAACACGTAAATAATCAAAAAGTGCACACTTCATTAACTAGACACTGTGCTCTTGGGATGAAAGAGTCAAACCTCAGGGAGACGATGACATTTCTAAAACATTTAAGATTGTCAAACCCATCAGACAAATGCACAAAATTGATTCTGCAGCCAAGATTTTATTTTCCCCCACACAGGTCAAAAACTCTCGTGTGTAAATGAGGCAATTAGTTGAAGGTCCTCCTTTCAAGAAGGCAATCGCTCAGCTCCCAAACTCCCTACTACAGTTTCTGCACTTGAAAGCACACATTTGACCATGTTGCTTGATAATGAACCCCTCCCCCCCACCTTTGCTCAGATATGACCAAACAGCACATTGGATCAGTATGCTGAAACAAGTGAAGATCTGACTGGATGGGACCCTGAGATTCATATACAAAGGTCTAAACCCATACTCAACAATCTTGGACACTTAACCTAGAGAAAGTTATGAAAGCCCTTAAGAGGGTACAGAAAGGATTTCTAGTTCCATGGATGAGGAATTTCAGCCCCCGCAGGGTTGCACTAGAGAAACTGGGCTTATCCTCCCTGGTGAGAGGAGATTTAGTGGAGGGATACAATCATGGCTGGTTTGGAGAAGAGGAACAGAGGTAGCAGTCTCCATGAGTGTAGTGTTGAAGGACTCCGGGGATACATATTTAACATTTGGATCAAAAAATTCAAGAGAAAGGGGCGAGAGATTTTTTTAAAAAGTATTTATTCAGAGAATAGTGATTTTCTAGAACTCATTGCCAGTGTGGCAGAGGGACTGAATCAATCAGGGAACAGGATGGGCACAGGAAGGGGGGTGGGGGGGGGGAAGGTGTAGGGAACAGATGGGACATGGGCCAGCAAAGGCATAGTGGGCCGAAGGGTGTCCTTCTGAGCCGTAACAATTCACGCATTCACCCATTGGTCTGCTTGGTTCATAAAAACAAGAAAGAGGCCAGTTCAGTGAGGTGTGCAAGGCTTACCTCAGTCCTGAGGATCGGCACCAGCGAGGGTCCGTTCCTCAGCAAGTTGGTACCTTTGATCTCCAACATGCATCATGTATCCAAAGTCCAGAATTGACTGGGCAATTTATGGCAAATAACACTGGACAACAAATTATTTCAAAAGATTTGCTTCCTGAAAAAATATTGGGGATTATGATAGACAATTTAAAGCTGATCTCAGATAATTTCAGATTTGCTGTATCACATAGGAAGTTGGAAAAACATTAAATTAACTTTAATTGAATTTAGCATTTTAATCGCATAATGATATTGGCACATTTCGTTAGTTAAACCGATCAAAAAATGTTCGCTGCTAATTTTCATTTGGACAGCATCTGATGCCTCTTGTGTCAGTCTCCAACAATAGTCGGCCAGCATTGATGGATTCCAGTTGCCCTGATACAGCTTTTCCTCGGTCACAGTGTCTTGGTGAAACTTTTCACCGTGTTCATCACTGACGGCACCAGGATCAGCAGGGAAGACGTCCACATGCGAATGCAGAAAATGAATTTTCAACGACATGTTGCTCTTTATGGTTTTGTCTGCTTGAAGTAGACACAAAATGTGACAGGAAATCACAAAAATAGGTTATATCTAAAAATCAGTACATGATAAGAAAATTCTAAGGTGATTTTCGTGATCAGCAGCCCAAAATCCACAAAATACACCCAAAAGTGTTCAGGAAGCAAAATCCAGTTATAACCGATGGCAATCACAAGACCAAACCAGTCATATGATTGGATACAATGGATTTTTCAAAATATTAGAGGAACAAAATAGGTTTTTATTGTGTTTTTTTCTTTGGCCAAGAAAGAGGTAACACTTCCTGAATACAGCTTTATGTCCATGCCCTCCATTGAGAATTCATTCTGTGGAACACTGTCTGAGTGGAGCGGATGAAATTTGGTGAGCCAGAATGACATGCAATAAAGCCACTGATGGCCCCCATTAAATGAACCCAATGACTCCAAAGAGTTTCTCCTGATGGTATCTGTGCAAACCCAGGACCAGTGGGGTCTGATTAATTACACTCTGCTGGAAGTGGTCCCTTGCCCCTTTGGTGAATGATAACCCTACAGTGGAGCACGTAGCCCTAAAAATTAAATTAAAATTTAGACGTCCTGCATGGTTACTTGAACTTCCAGCCCGCGAGCCCAAAAACCCAAATTAGCCGACAACCCCTGTATGGTTTTTTGATGGGTGGGAGGAAACCAGAGCACCCGGAGGAAACCCAGGCAGGTCACAGGTAGAACATACAAACTGCTTAGAGACAGCGCTGGATTTGACCCGGGTTGCAGGCACTGTAACGGTGTTGCATTAACCTCTACACTAACTGTACAGGGAGAAAGACCGGCTCCTCGCCAGCTCAATATACATACACTCTACAAAATAGTGCACCAGTTGGAGGAATATTGAATGTAAATGACATCAACACAGATCAAATTTTCTGTCCGGAGTTATTTCTGGAGTGTTTCTAAACCACCGGAATAAAAGCCAACACAACCCTTTCAAATTAAAGCATTTGGATTTTCAAGCTTCTGCCACTGAGTCTGTTTATTGGACTCTCATAATTTTGGCAGAAGGCCACCAAGAGACATTTCTTAAAAAGCTTTAAATTTTTTTAAGACCACTGTGCACCAATGTAAGTGATCCGTACAAGTCATTTTCATTTTGTTAGAATCAAATGGCTACTTTGAATAAACCCATTGTCAGCTGTGTTGAACTAAATTCACCCAGTCATGTCTTTCCAATTGATCAAGGGATTATTTTTAAGAAATGGGAACTGAAAACATAGCGATGCTTCAAACCAGCTATTCTCAACAGGAGCCCAACGCCACCTCACCCACCTCCACCCCCCCCCCCCCCCACCACCGAGGGTCACACCACATTTAAGGAGGTGGCCACCGACTAAGTTTAAGATTAAGGGTGGGACGTTTGGCGTAGCGGTTAGCATAATGCCTTCACAGCCCCCGTGATCGGGACTGCGGTTCAAGTCCCGCGCTGTCTGTAAAGAGTTGGTACATCCTCCTGTGTCTGTGTGGGTTTTCCTCCGGGGGCTCCAGTTCCCTCCCACCGTTCAAAATGTACCAGGGGTTGTAGGTTAATGGGGAGTAAATTGGGTGGCACAGACTCTGGGCTGAAATGGCCTGCTATGTCTAAGATTTTTTTAATAAAATGTTTTTTATGTCACAGGGAAGAGAGAAGTATGGAAGAAAACTTGGTTGCTTCACAGGGAAGGGGACCCACAGAATTCTTTGGTGGGGGGGGCATTGCTGAAATAAAAAAGCTGAGAATGGCTGCTCTAAACCTTTAGCCTGCTCTACATTTTAGGGAAAGTTTGGTGCGCAGTGCAATGTGAATGAATCTACAGAAGACCTTCGGATAGTGAGGGCAACTTACATTGGGGTCTCTGATGGCATGGAACAATCAGTCAAGCAGGGAGACAGGTCTGAGTGTGGAGTGTGTCGGGGTGAAAAACACTGGGTGTCAGAGGAGACTCAGCAACACTCCCATTTACACTCTTGCTCACTAAAACTATTGTCTCAAAGCAGCAGAGCCACTAGATAATTTATTGCAATGGCTTAATCTGACCGTCCTATGACAGGTAGTGATACGGACAGAGCAAATCTTCCTTTTCACCACCGTGCAAGATGAGGAACATCTCCCCCTATAGTGAGCCATCAAGAGGTGAGAATATGATGTTTGGGGCAACACCAGCACTGTCGGGGTTAGCGTAGCAGTTAGCATAACGTTGTTACAGTGCCAGCGACCCAGGTTCAAATCCAGCACTGTCTGTAAGGAGTTTGTACATTTTCCCATGTCTGCGTGGGTTTTCCCCAACTTTTCTGGTTTCCTCCCATCCTTGCAGGTTAATTCAGGTGTAATTGGGCAGCATGGGCTTAAATGGTCAGAAACGACTTCTACCGTGCTGAAAATAAAATTTAAATTTTTAATTTAGGTAACAGATCAAGGAAACAGTCAGAAATACAGCAGACACTAATAACCTAAAATGTTAAACAAAAACCCAGAAAATTCCGGATAGACTAAGCAGATGAGGCAGCTTCTGAGGAAAGAGAACTGAGTCAATACTTCAAGTCAAAAGATCCTTTTTGTTTCCAAGATTTTCTGTTTTATTTTAATCACTGAAACAGTTAGGTGGATGTGATGGTTACACCTGTGACCTGTGCACTTGGATAAGATCGCCAAAAAAAGGTTCATTTTCTCTCTCTCTCTCTTGCTCCTTTCTCCCTCTCTCTCACTTTCTCCCCTCTTTTTCTCTCTTTCTCTCTCCCTGCCTCCCTCTCTCAATGATGCCTGACCTGTGAAAATGTTTCCCAACACTGATTTTTAAGTCAATCTTGTCCCTCTGTTGTACATCAGCTGACCTCATGAGATGCAAAGAGCAAGTTCAAGTCAGCCTGAGCAAAACACAAAAGTCTGCAGACACTGTGATTGAAGCAAAAAACAACGCTGGGGAAACTCAGCAGGTCAAACAGTGTCCTTTATGTAGCAAAGATACATAGCCGACATTTTGCATATATGTTGATGAAGGGCTCAAGTCCAAAACTCTGGTTATGTAACTTGCTGAGTTTCTCCAGTGTTGTGTGTTCACTTCCAGTCAGCCTGAGCTGACCGTGTTTTGGATGTTTTGGATGGTGAAACACCGCATGCCACCTTGCGGCGACCCTCGGACAGAAGGTCCGAGTTGGCTCTGGGTGGGAAGCAGGTCATGGAGATGCGATGAATGGTCTGTGGGCAGAAACCACAGTCAGGCGTAACTCCATGTGGCACGAGGACTCAGCGTGTGAATGACCTTCCTGCCACCTAAAAAGGAGGGAATTGCAGATGTTCTCCCATCTCCCAGTAGAAGCCTTCATGAAAGAACCAAAGTGAAGGCGCGGGAGTGGAGATAGAATACAATCAATAAAATATAAACATTAACCTTTCTGGTTTGGGATTTGGATCTCTATAGATCCAACCAAGAACTAACAGACTCAAGAGTCCTTGGGGAGATTTGTCACAACCAAAACAGAACACAACTAATACAAGAGGTGGATCTCATTGCATCCGCATCATCTGATCGATGTTGATCAGTCCCTGAAACATCCATACACCAACTCTTGTCCAGAAACCAACTCCAGCGTTGAGCTGTGTCCGGGGAAGGAGAATCCCTTGCAGCATTGTGCTGGTACACAGCAAGAAGACTGAGGTATCGCCTGCGCGGAGGAATCGTCGCCCTTTAGTAGTCTCAGACATTCAGACGAAGCCCTGTCCTTGTTTCATCTCTCTGCAGCCGTGTTCCTCCAGACTTTCTCCTCGAGTGGGGCTGGTTAAACGGCCCCTGTCGTGGAGAGGCAGCGTCTCAGTGCACTGCGTGGTGTTCCTTTCAAGTGCATTGCAGTAAGAGACAATTGCAGTGCGATGCTTTGACGGGGTTGAGTCGCTCAGATGATTGGACTCGGACACGTGGCATTGCCCAGGGCCCGCACCGAGAGACCCCGACTCGCCCCAGAGGGCTCCCTTCCCATGGACTGAAGCACGACTCCTCACGGCGCACCCATTGCACCTCGGCCCTCGCTCACGGCTGCGAGGAGAAGGGTCCTGCCCGTTATCGTGTTCGCCAGAGTGCATTGCTCGGACTTTCAAGCGGAGCTTGTGAGGGAGGGCCGTTCCCTTGAGCCTCTGGTGGGGATCGGGCAGTGCCGCGGCATCGGAGCCTTTCGCGTCGCACTTCCCGCGGCTGCCGCTGCCAGGACCCTCGGGCAGGGCGCCTTGGTCCGACCCTCGTGGGGCCTCGATCCCCGAACAGGGCGGCGGGCAGCGTCCCAACGCGTCCTGCTGAGACGGGGGACACGGGAGGGTCGCCTCGGCACCCTGGGGTTCGACTCGCCGGGTCGCCGCCTTCCTGCCAAGGCAAGGCCGGGCGCTTGGACCTTCTGGGCGCTCCGCGGCCGAGAGCTCAGCGGCGGACCCCAGGGCACCGGCTCCCAGCCGGCAGCAGCCGGGCTCGCGGGCCGGCCGCTCGACGCCGCACGGCGGGGCCAGGGCGCTGGGGACTGCGGGGAGAGGCGCTCGGCGCGGACCTTGAACGGGCGGCGGCGGCTCGACGGCAGGGGCTTGAGCTGACCCGGGGGCAGACGCCGCCGGTTCGCCGCCGCCCGGTGCCCGGTACGGGGCGATGTCCCCGGCCGCAAGGCTGCACTTGACCCGATAACCCAGGAACTCCCCGTCGTCGCAGCTCCTCAACAGGCAGATGGGGTCCGCGGCTCCATACGTGAAGTGAACATTCAGCAGCGCGTCCCCGTCTGCCGGGTGGTCGTCCTGCCTGGCGTCCCCTTGGACCACGGGCTCCGGGCTGTTCCCTGCGCTGAGGGACCCGTTGGAGGCGTCAGACAGGGAGCCCCGAGGCGAAAACTTGCTTCTGCATGGGAACCCGGAGTGCTCGGCCTCCGAGGAGTCAGACTGGAGCAGGACAGGAGAGCAAGTGGCATAGAAGGAGCCCATCACCGCCCCTGCCAGCTGCTGGCTGTTTTCCACGTACGCGGCCGTGGTGATGAGGCCGAACCTCAGCTTCAAGGCCAGCAGCTCGGATCTGAGGCGGACATTCTCCTGGTTCAGGGCCAGCACCCGGCTCTCCAGGACCATGTCGCTGATCCTCCTCTTCTCCCTGGACCTCTTGGCCGCCTCGTTGTTCTTCCGCCTCTTCTCCCAGTAGCTGGCATCTTTCTTCTCGTCGGATATGAACTCTCGTTTCCTCCGGCTCGAGGAGCTGGACCTTCCCCTGCCCGGCCGGCTCCGCTGCAGCAGCCCTTGGCCGCAGCTCCCGGCGTCCGGGGCGTCGGCGGGCGCGGACTCCAGACTCTCCATCTCCGAGTAGTAGCCGGATTCCATCAGGGACTCGGGAAAGGTCGGGGGTCTCCGCCAGAACTAAGGGGTGGCTCTGAGGCCTGCCATTTGGAAACGATGCCACAGTCCTTCACCAGACCTAAGAGGAACACAAAGGACATCAGCGTTAGTCCATCAACCCCGCTCGCCTGTTCTTTGAAGGCTCAACGGTGGGGGCAGACGGGTGAAGGCAGCGTCAGGAACAGGAGCTTGTGCCAAAAGGGCCCTGCTCCCGTTATCTTAAAATCTTCCCACTCTCAGAACGGTTAACGCAACGCTGTCACAGCGAGCCCGGTTCGGATCCAGCGCTGTTAGCTAGGAGTTTGTACGCTCTCCCCCTGTGGTCGCTCCGGACGCTCTGGTTTCCTTCCACCCTTCAAAAATGTTTTCCCGCTGATCTGGACTCAGCATCTGATGCCTCTCGTGTCAGGGTCCAACAATAGCCAGTCAGCATTGATGGATTCCAGTCGTCCTGATACAACTTTTCCACGGTAGCAATGTCCCGGTGATTTCACCGTCACTGACTGCACCAGGGAAGAAGTCCAAGTGCAGGTTAATGGGGAGCAATTGGGCAGCCCGGGCTTGTGGGCCAGAAGGGCCTGTTACTGTGCTGTATGTCTCTGTGTAAATCTACTAGCACCCCACACATTCCACAACTTGGGAAAGCACAGCTCAGAATTTTATGGAGATCAAATTTAAAGTTTTAGAAATTTAGTCCATGCCACCCGATTTACAACCCATTAACCTACACCTCCCCGGTACATTTTGAATAGTGGGAGGAAACCATAGCCCCCACGGAAAACCCACACAGACACGGGGAGAACATACAAAACTCCTTACAGACAGCGCGGTACTCAAACCCTGGTCCAGTCCTGTCAAGGCATGGCACTAACTTCTGCACCAACCGCTCTGCACTGAAATTTAGGTATACACCACAGTAACAGGCCAATTCGGCCATGTTGGATGAGGCCAGGAGACAACTCTCATACACAGGGTCTTGCCAAAATGGTAGAGGGTCCCCATGATACCTCTGATATAAAGTCAAATGGGCTTTTCAGAAGGAGAGGTGAGTTACAGGACTGGGAATATAGAGGGTTGTTAAGTCGGCCAGCACCACCATGGACACCAGCCTTCACTCCATTGAGGACATCTATAAGAGACGGTGTCTAAGGAAAGCAGCCTCTATCCTCAAGGAGCCCCACCACCCAGACCATGTCCTTTTCACTCTGCTACCAAGAAGGAGGTACCGGAGTCTGAGGACGGCCAACCAACAGGACAAGCTTCTTCCCCTCCGCCATCAGATTTCTGAATGGACAATATAGACACGATCTCACTTTTTTCTCTTTTGCACAAATTATTTAATTTTAACTACTGTATTTACGTAACTGTAATTTATAACAATTTTGCGCCTGTAACACTCTATACCACTGTCGCAAAACCACAAATTTCGTGCCACATTTATGACAATAAACCAGAATCTGATTCGGAAGCATCTGCAGCACCTCTGTTCCACATTTCTAGGAGGGTAAAATGGTAAAAGAGAAACTGAGAAGGTTGAATGGGAGTTGGGGTCAGATGACGGACTGAAGGTGAGAAAAGGAGGAAAATTGAGGATAAATTGGAAACAGAAATATTAAAAATGGAGAGAATAAAATGGGGTTGGGCTGAATGGGCTATGACTCTAATCTCTCAATCGCTCTGCAATTTAAATTTTGATATACAGCACGGTAACATGCCATTTCGGCCCATGAGCCCATGCTGCCCAATTAACCCAGAACATGGGAGGGTGGGAGGAAACCAGAGCCCCGAGAGAATACCCACGCAGACAACATACAAACTTCTTATGGAAAGCACAGGATTCAAACCCCAGTCCCAATTGCTGGGGCTGGAAAAAAAGGTGTTACACTAACTGCTACACGAACCGTGCGGCCCTTTCATTAAGCTTTTGATGAGTTAGTTACCAGACAACTAGCAATTCTCAGTGTCAAAGGTGAGCTGTGCTCTTGCCCAAGCAAAGCCAGTGAGTAACAGGGAGATACGATCCTGGAAGATGAGTGAGTCACCCAGAGGATTTTCCAACAGGTCAGACAGGAATTTGCTCCAAACAAAGGATAATCCATGTGCTTGCTCCTGGAGTGTCATTTGACCAGGCGGTCAAAGGTCGCTGAACGTTAGTCCACCCACAGGTAGGAGCACACCTTGCTATTGGCTCCTTTAAATGCATACCCACCTCACCACTGGCTCCCTTAATCACCTTCCCTATTTTGGGCAGACCTGAGCCTGCCCCTGCAGTTGGCTGCTACATAAAGTCCACCACAGTGGGGCAACTCTCTCTCTTTCCCCAAGGACGAACTCAAACTCCAATCCAGCTCACAAGCCAGATGACATTGGAGAGTTGACTACAAGGTGTGTGCCAGTAATGGGTTGGGGGGCTTACTGTGGTGCCACATGTACAATCAATCATTGGAACCACAGAACATTACAGCACAGAAACAGGCCCTTTCAGCCCTTCTAGTCTGGGCCTGGCCATTTTTCTGACTAGACCACTGACCTGCACCCAGTCCATAGCCCTCCCATCCATGTACCTGTCCAAATTCCTATTAAGTGTCAAAATTGAGTCTTCATTCACCACCTCAGATGGCAGCTCATTCTCTGTGTCAAGAAATTCCCCCTAAACTTTTCCCCTTTCACCCTTAACCTATGTCCTCTGGTTTGTATCCTAATTACCCCCAGTGGAAAAGGCCCACCTACATTTACTCTGTATATCCCCTCGTAATTTTAAATACCTCTACCAAATCTCCCCTCATTCTTCTATGCTCCAGGGAATAAAGTCCTAACCTCCTTAACCTTTCCCTGTAGTTCCTGAAGCCCCTGCAACATCCTAGTAAATCTTCTCTGCACTCTTTCCATCTTATTGATCTATCCTGTAGTTGGGTGAAAGTCATTGTAACTCCTTCCTTTCCAACTAATATTGGTGTGGTATCTGCACTGGTTCGAAGGGTGGTGGATACTATGTGGAGATTGCTCTCACTGTTGTGTCATACAAATATATCATGCGCATGTGTATGTGTGCGCGCTCGCGAGTGCGTCGCCCTTTTGCAACTCCACCCCACCCACGTCCCCAGACCCCGCGGGCAAATAAAAATCCATTAGTCAACTTGTGGTCAGACTCATTGCTTCTCAGACGTGCTGAACTTGTCTCACATCACAAAGTGACACCTGACAGAGCTCACAGGTGGTGTAAATGGGTCAGCAAGCAATGACCGTTCAACGCTTTCCAATGAAAGGAGTAAAGCACAAAGGTCTGCAGACACCGTGGTTGAAGTGAAAACACGATGCTGGAGAAACTCAGCAGGTCAAACAGTGAACTTTATACAGCAAAGACAGATACATCACCAACGTTTGGGGGCTTGAGCTCTTCATCGTCAAGGTATGGATAATAATACCCTTTTCTCAGGCGCCTGCTGATGGTTTTCCATTCCTTGATGATGAAGGGCCCCAAATGTTGCTATAGAAAGGACACTGTTTCATCTGCTGAGTTTCTCCAGCCTCGTGTTTTTACTGCCTTCTGATGAAAGGAAGGTTGTGTGTTCGGTGAACAGATGAGGTCAATGAAAATGGTGATCTTAGGTCACACATCAACCAGGGATGAAAGGAACACAGCTGAGCTGATGGAGCTGTTCCTGAGGTAACCTAAGCTTTCTCACACAACAGCAGGAGTCTTTCAGCAGTATTACACGGACTATAAAACACAGGAGCAGAAATAGGCCATTCAGCTGATCCATTTTCCCACTGGACTAAAACTATGTCATGAGACCTGTTACGGAAAATAACATCCCCTGTGCCTTTGGTTCCAGAGGAAGTTTTATATTATGACTTTCGAAGAATTTGAATCAATAAAGATTTCAATCTTCTTTCTACTGTTGATTTTGGATTGAATCCATTGGGCCAATTATCCCGGTAAAGGAGATCAGAAGGTCTAGTTTGCCTGCAGTTGTCAGGGTTCAGAGTTAGGCTAATCACCAGAAACTGAGCCCTGGGTGAGGCAGGGCTGGGTTCACTGTCCCAGCTCACACAGGCAACAGGGATATCGCCTGAACCACATACTCCCCAGACCCTGTCCCTCTTTCCTGAAGAGAAACTGGTAGGACCATGACCATGAGTTTATTGGCCTACACATTGTACAATGTACATGTGCACCAAGTTCTTACCCAGCCAAACAGGTAATTATAAAGAAAAACTATAGTAGTAAACAAAATGAATTAAATTATGAGACATAGAGCAGATAATAAATATTCACAGTAACACTAGTCCAGTTGAGTTTATTGCACAAGTACAACCCGACCAAACAGTGTTCTCCAGTCCTCAGTGGAAAACACACAGACACACAACCAGACATCACACACATACAGAAAAACAATACATATGCAGGATAAATATTTATATCTACAAATAAACATTATTTTGTGAATATGAGAGTCTCAGAGGGTCAGTGTGAGCCATTCCTTTGGTCATTCAGCATTCTCACTGCCCGTGGGAAGAAGCCGTTCCTCAGCCTGGTGGTGCTGGCTCTGATCCTCCTGGATCTCTTCCCCGACGGGAGCAGCTGAAAGATGCCATGTGCAGGGTGGAAGGGGTCCTCAATGGTTTTGCGCGCCCTCTTCAGACAACGATCCCGGTAGGTCAGCGATTGGGATTGACTGCCGATCCGTATCATCACAGCAACCTTGACAGACTGTGATGCAGCCAGCCAGTGCAAAAAAGGTAAGAGTGCAGACCATCTATGATTCATGTAACCAAGGGGAGGTTTGACCATTCTTGAACCTAGACTTGCTGGTCTTCAGGTTCAAAAGCAGCAGTGAGGAAAGGTTGTGACCAGGGTGATGGAGGTCCTTCCTGAAGTTGGCTGCCTCCTTGAGGCCATGCTTCACACCTTCCTCTGTAGTGGACGGGACAAAGATGCAGTGTTTGTCAGTGCAGTCTTGACCACGTATGAACTCTGGCGCAGATGCTCATTCTGGTATTCCAATATTTTTGGAAAGGCTCCCTGTCTGGAAGGTTCAAGCAGCAGATGATGCTCTCTGCTTTTGCATGAAGATTAGCCTGAATTTTTCTGTGTGTCAGACCCACACTTACAGAGCTAGGAAGTTATGTGAACAGTGGTGCAGACAATGGGGCACATTGATGTGTGAGGCTGGAGGTCTGCCAAGGGATGGCTGCCAGGACAGCACAAATTACTCCACCTCATTCACCATACGGTCTCAGGTATTCACACTGATGTAATTCCACAGTGAGAGGAAGGTGGGGTGCAGGAACCAAAAGGGGAGAAGAGAACATGGTCACTGTATCTGGCACACACCACAATCTGACATCGTTACAAGAAAACACTTCAAGATCAAAACTCAGGAGGCTCAATAGATTGGCTCTGCTCTCTCAGTATGACATCACATACAACCCGGAGATCCTTTTTCCTGTAGACCAGGCAGAATTACCACTTATTGGTAGTACCGAAAAAAACTGTACTCAAAGTACACATGTAAACAAATAAAGAAATGTAAACAAACTGACTGTGCAATACAGAGAGAGAAAAAAAAATCAATAAAGTGCACAAGTAACAGTCCTTAAGTGGGTCCCTGTTTGAGTTTGTTGTTGAGGATGGTGGAGGGGCAGCAGCTGTTCCTTAACCTGGTGGTGCGAGTCCATATCTCTTTCCTGATGGCAGCAGCAACAACAGAGCGTGTGCTGGGTGGTGAGGGTCTTTGATGATTGCTTGGCAGCATTCCCTGTAGATGTTCTCGATGGTGGGGAGGGTTTTACCTGTGATGTACTTTTGCAGGGATTTCCACTCAGGGGTATTGGTGTTCCCGTATCAGACTCTGATGCAGCCGGTCAGCACACTTTCCACTGCACCTCTGTAGACATCAGGCAGGGTTTCTGGTTTCATACCAAACCTCCGCAAAGTCCTGAGCAAGTAGAGGTGCTGACATGGTTTCTTCACGATGCTGTTAAGTGTGTTGGGTCTAGGAAAGATGCTCTGAGTTAGTGACTTCCAAAAACTTAACGTCTCCATGTCTGATCCCCCGATGATCACTGGATCGTACACCTCTGGCTTTCCTTTCCTGAAGTCAACAATCAGCTCCTTAGTTTAGGTGAGATTAAGTGCGAGATGATTGTTGGTGCCCCATTCAGCCACGTTTTCAATCTCCCTCCTGTATGCTGACTCATCACCCTTTCTATACAACCCTCTACCGTTGGTATAGTCAGCGAATTTTTAGATGGTGTTGTTGCCACCAGAAAGAGATACAGGGGTATCAGAGCCAGCACCACCAGGCTGAGGAACAGCTTCTTCCCACAGGCTGTGAGAATGCTCACACTAACCATCTGGGTCTCTCATAGTCACGAAACACTATTTATTCATTTATTTGTATCGATGAAATACTTGTCCTACACCTATATTGCGAGTGTTATATCTAGTTGTGTGCTGCCCTGAGGACCGCAGAATGCTGTTTTGTCAGGTTGTACTTGTGCAATCAGATGACAATAAACTTGACTTGTCATACTGAGCCACACAGTCATTTGCAGACTGGCAAAGGCACAGACTAGCAATATCAAGGCTTGAATAATGAGAGGCTGCCAGACCTGACGTGACCTTGCTGTCTATCTGTCTGCCTACACCACACTGGGAGATATTCTGTCTCCATCCAACTGCACAGTTGCAATGTTTCACAGCGTCAGCATATCAGTGATTCACTGCATCATTTAAATCGAAAACACTGGTATTTAGCAGTAGAATCGTAACTCAATATTCAACATACAGTTTAACTGTGTTACCTTACCCATGTATTAGTGCACCTGTACCTGCTTGATAGTGTAACCTATGTGTTAGCACAACTGTACCTATAAATTTATTTAGACATACTGCACGGTAATAGGCCATTTTGACCCTCGAATCTGTGCCGACCAATTGTTTCGAATGGTGGGAGGAAACGGGAACACCCAAGGAAAACCTACGCAGACACGGGGAAAACATACAAACTCCTCACATACAGCATGGGATTCGAACCCCCGTCCCAATCACTGGTGGTGTAACAGCGTTGCACTCTTCTCTTTGGCTTGGCTTCGCGGACGAAGATTTATGGAGGAGGTAAATGTCCACGTCAGCTGCAGGCTCGTTTGTGACTGACAAGTCCGATGCGGGACAGGCAGACACGGTTGCAGCGGTTGCAGGGGAAAATTGGTGGGTTGGGGTTGGGTGTTGGGTTTTTCCTCCTTTGCCTTTTGTCAGTGAGGTGGGCTCTGCGGTCTTCTTCAAAGGAGGTTGCTGCCCGCCGAACTGTGAGGCGCCAAGATGCACGGTTTGAGGCGATATCAGCCCACTGGCGGTGGTCAATGTGGCAGGCACCAAGAGATTTCTTTAGGCAGTCATTGTACCTTTTCTTTGGAGCACCTCTGTCACGGTGGCCAGTGGAGACCTCGCCATATAACACGATCTTGGGAAGGCGATGGTCCTCCATTCTGGAGACGTGACCCATCCAGCGCAGCTGGATCTTCAGCAGCGTGGACTCGATGCTGTCGACCTCTGCCATCTCGAGTACTTCGACGTTAGGGATGAAAGCGCTCCAATGAATGTTGAGGATGGAGCGGAGACAACGCTGGTGGAAGCGTTCTAGGAGCCGTAGGTGATGCCGGTAGAGGACCCATGATTCGGAGCCGAACAGGAGTGTGGGTATGACAACGGCTCTGTATACGCTTATCTTTGTGAGGTTTTTCAGTTGGTTGTTTTTCCAGACTCTTTTGTGTAGTCTTCCAAAGGCGCTATTTGCCTTGGCAAGTCTGTTGTCTATCTCGTTGTCGATCCTTGAATGGGCAACTAAACCGGCATCGTCTGCAAAGAGTAGTTCACGGACAAGTTTCTCTTGTGTCTTGGTGTGAGCTTGCAGGCGCCTCAGATTGAAGAGACTGCCATCCATGCGGTACCGGATGTAAACAGCGTCTTCATTGTTGAGGTCTTTCATGGCTTGGTTCAGCATCATGCTGAAGAAGATTGAAAAGAGGGTTGGTGCGAGAACACAGCCTTGCTTCATGCCATTGTTAATGGAGAAGGGTTCAGAGAGCTCATTGCTGTATCTGACCCGACCTTGTTGGTTTTCGTGCAGTTGGATAACCATGTTGAGGAACTTTGGGGGGCATCCGATGCGCTCTAGTATTTGCCAAAGCCCTTTCCTGCTTACGGTGTCGAAGGCTTTGGTGAGGTCAACAAAGGTGATGTAGAGTCCTTTGCTTTGTTCTCTGCACTTTTCTTGGAGCTGTCTGAGGGCAAAGACCATGTCAGTAGTTCCTCTGTTTGCGCGAAAGCCGCACTGTGATTCTGGGAGAATATTCTCGGCGACACTAGGTATTATTCTATTTAGGAGAATCTTAGCGAAGATTTTGCCTGCAATGGAGAGCAGCGTGATTTCCCCTGTAGTTTGAGCAGTCTGATTTCTCGCCTTTGTTTTTGTACAGGGTGATGATGGTGGCATCACGAAGGTCCTGAGGCAGTTTTCCTTGGTCCCAACAAAGCTTGAAAAACTCATGCAGTTTGACATGCAGAGTTTTGCCGCCAGCCTTCCAGACCTCTGGGGGATTCCATCCATACCTGCTGCTTTGCCACTTTTCACTTTTCACTAACTGCTACGCTAACCGTGCCAGTGTATGGGTCAGTGTAACAGTCTAAAATCGTCAATACAAGCAAAGGCTGAAAATACTGGAAACCTGAAATAAAGGCAGAAAATGCTAAAAAAAACTCAGCAGGTCAGACAGCATCTGTGAAAGGAGGAACAGAGTTAATGTTCCTTGTGATCTTTCATATGAATGAACGCAGCTTCACTGCCCTCCATAATGTTTGGAACAAAGACTCAAACTTGTATCGGCATCTCAGGAAAAAGTTTTAGTCTTCACCACGTTGATGGTCAGACGAGCAATCTTATTGGCATGGAGAAATGATTCATCCCCTTCTCATACACAGTGGTGATATGATGACATGTCCTATTTAATTTTGGAAAAAATTAGATATAATATTAAAGATAGAAAGTTTCAATTTATGAAACTTTGGGGCCCATACTTAGAATATTTTTATAATTGGAAAGATTAACAATTACTGTACATTCATCGCCTGTTCTCGGGGGGGGGGGGGGTTGCCACATTATTGATTTTTAAAATTAATTTATAAGTAATTTTGATTAAAGGCAGGGAGTAAAATCATGTTGATTTTCTTTTATTTGCCCCTGTGCTTGACAGTTTTAAAGTTTCAACAAGTTTGTTGGGGTCAAAGATGGTCTCTTTTCCTTTATGTTCTCCTGTGCTCCACAGTTTTAAACAACTTACATGTGATTAAAAAGGATTTTATTAAAACATATTTGTGTTCATTTTGGTTTGATCATGCTGAAATGTGCACTTTAATCACATGTGGAGCACAGGAGAACATAAAGGAAAAGGGTGTGTCCTTGTCCCCAACATTTTGGAGGGCACCATCAGTATGACTTCATCTGTGTTTCAATGTAATTGTACCCGACTGTCAGCTGGCCCATAACTAAAGCAGTATCCTCTAGTGTCAGTACCTGTGCTGAACTGTGTCTGAAGTTATGTATCAATATTTACATTTCCTTTATATCAGGAGTGACTGTGCATGTGCATCAGGGTAACATTACCTCAATATATCAGTGTAATTGCTTGTTTTTATTTTTGTCTAGTTCAGTGGTTCTCAGCTTGCTTTCTTCCACTCACATCTTTGGCTTGGCTTCGCGGACGAAGATTTATGGAGGGGGTCAGCTGCAGGCTCGTTTGTGGCTGACAAGTCCGATGCGGGACAGGCAGACACGGTTGCAGCGGTTGCAGGGGAAAATTGGTGGGTTGGGGTTGGGTGTTGGGTTTTTCCTCCTTTGCCTTTTGTCAGTGAGGTGGGCTCTGCGGTCTTCTTCAAAGGAGGTTGCTGCCCGCCGAACTGTGAGGCGCCAAGATGCACGGTTTGAGGCGAGATCAGCCCACTGGCGGTGGTCAATGGGGCAGGCACCAAGAGATTTCTTTAGGCAGTCCTTGTACCTTTTCTTTGGTGCACCTCTGTCACGGTGGCCAGTGGAGAGCTCGCCATATAACACGATCTTGGGAAGGTGATGGTCCTCCATTCTGGAGACGTGACCTACCCAGTGCAGTTGCATCTTCAACAACGTGGATTCGATGCTGTCGGCCTCTGCCATCTCGAGTACTTCGATGTTAGGGATGAAGTCGCTCCAATGAATGTTGAGGATGGAGCGGAGACAACGCTGGTGGAAGCGTTCTAGGAGCCGTAGGTGATGCCGGTAGAGGACCCATGATTCGGAGCCGAACAGGAGTGTGGATATGACTACGGCTCTGTATACGCTTATCTTTGTGAGGTTTTTCAGTTGGTTGTTTTTCCAGACTCTTTTGTGTAGTCTTCCAAAGGCGCTATTTGCCTTGGCGAGTCAGTTGTCTACCTCGTTGTCGATCCTTGCCTGCAATGAAATGGTGCAGCCGAGATAGGTAAACTGGTTGACCGTTTTGAGTTTTGTGTGCCCGATGGAGATGTGGGGGGGCTGGTAGTCATGGTGGGGAGCTGGCTGATGGAGGACCTCAGTTTTCTTCAGGCTGACTTCCCGCCGAACATTTTGGCAGTTTCCGCAAAACAGGACGTCAAGCGCTGAAGAGCTGGCTCTGAATGGGCAACTAAAGCGGCATCGTCTGCAAAGAGTAGTTCACGGACAAGTTGCTCTTGTGTCTTGGTGTGAGCTTGCAGGCGCCTCAGATTGAAGAGACTGCCATCCATGCGGTACCGGATGTAAACAGTGTCTTCATTGTTGAGGTCTTTCATGGCTTGGTTCAGCATCATGCTGAAGAAGATTGAAAAGAGGGTTGGTGCGAGAACGCAGCCTTGCTTCACGCCATTGTTAATGGAGAAGGGTTCAGAGAGCTCATTGCTGTATCTGACCCGACCTTGCCGGCGTCATACACCACAGGTGCACTGTGGTTAGTAAGGGATTGCTTAAGGTGGTATGTGGTGGATTAAACAAAAAGGGTGATAATCACTGGTCTAGATTTTATATTAGCAAATATAGTACGGTCACAGCGCCAGCGACCTAGGTTCAAATCCCGCACTGTCTGTAAGGAGTTTGTACTTTTTCCCCGTGTCTGCGTGGGTTTTCCCCAGGTGCCCCGGTTTCCTCCCACCCTTCAAAACATACCGGGAATGTACGTCTATTGGGTGTAATTGGGCGGCGCGGGCTCGTGAGCTGAAAGGGCCCATTATTTCAATTTAAATACAGCAAACGTTTAATTTTCATGCTTGGACTTAGGTTCATGTAAAGTACACGGCCAATCATGGAAAAGGTCTGACTCAACAGCACTTGGTAAAAAGCACAGAAATTCTTCCCAGTTATCGGCAGTAAGGAGAATGACATCATCATCAAACTACTGGAGCACATAGGCTCAAGGTAAACAGAAAGCAGATGTGCGTGAATGTTTCAACAGCTGGACAATAGTGAGCCTTTCCACTGCAAATGGGGATCTGTACATGCACATGGGCCATGGGCAGGGCTGGCTGAGTGGGGTGTGAAACAGGAGCATGTCGTCATAGAATATAGAGCATAGAACAATATAGCAGTACAGGTCCTTCAGCCCTTGATGTTGTGCCAACCCATATATTCCTTCCAAAAAATGTACTAAACCCTCCTTACCCTGTAACCCTCTATTTATCTTCCATCCATGTGTTTAAGAGTCTCTTAAATGCCCCCAATGTTGCAGCTTCCATCACCATCCCTGGCAAGGCATTCCAGGCTCCCACAACTCTCTGTGTAAAAAAAACTTACCCCTGATCTCTCTCCTAAACTTCCCTCCCTTGTGAGTGGAACAAATCACCAGTGAGTTAAAGAGAGGTCAGTGGGCATTAGGGATTAAAACATAGAGTGTGTGTGTGTGTGTGTGTGTGTGTGTGTGTGTGTGTGAGACAATGTGAGCACATCTGTGTTTTTGTGGTGTTTGTGTGTGCACATATTTGTATGTGTCAGCATATGTGTGTGAGTGCGCACACGCGCTCTCACTTATGTGTATGTGCATGAGTTTGTGTGCGTGCGCGTGTACATGCATATGTGTATGTGTTTGTGACTCTGTGTGTGTGTGTGTGTGTGTGTGTGTGTGTGTGTGTGTGTGTGTGTGTGTGGGGGGGGGGGTGGGAGTGTGTGGATGATGGAGGAACCAGTGTTGGAATACACAGTGAGTGTGGGGATGCTACAGGAGACAGTTTGGGGATACTCAGCCTGTGTGTGAGGACAGGAGGTGGTATTGGAACAGACCACCCGTGTACGCGGTGCTGCTGTCTGCCCAGGGTGATGTTTCATGTGATGTTTTGCAATGGAGACTTTCCTCCATCCACACGCTTACCCATCAAAACTGTAGCGTCAATGTGAACTCAACCTCAATGTGGCGTGAAGCCTCATCCCACTCTCAGCACAAGCTCTATCCTCTTACATTTCCCCAATGGTGATATTTGACATTCAGGAAGTGGAGGTTCCTCTATTGGATTACACCACTTTTAAATCTATTACATAACCTTCAGCTGCCACCAAGCCCTGTGAACACAACAGGAAAGAGCTGCTCTCTCAAAGAATAGCAGCTCCCTCCGTCGTGTAAAGTGGGGGAAAGAATAAAGATCAAGTGTAACTGAAATTGGATTCAACATTGTATTAAATGATGCATTGATTATATGGTGATTTTTTCAAACATACTTTTATACAACACCACCTTCCCTAGAGTCAGCTTAAAAATAGCTATTAAATATAGACATGATCCTGCCTAGAGTTCCCAGGTAACCCCATCCTCGCATTTGGTTGAGAGGTGACCAACCTTGCAATTTAAACATACAGCATGGTAACAGGGATTTCAGCCCATGAGTCCGTGCCGCCCAATTAACCCACCCCTCCCCCACCCCCCGGTAGATACTTGTGGGTCGAACTGGCCTGTAACCGTGTCTAAATTAATAATTAAAAGGCTGGCAAGAGTGTAGAGGGAGAGGAAGATTGGGCAGCCTGCAAGGTAACCTGAGGTGGAGCGGGGTGTGACCACCGGGTGCCACTGAGGGGGGAAGAACATTGAAGGCGTGGACCACAAAGCCCTCCTCCCGACCAGAACCTTCTCTCGAGAGGTGGATGTTGATTCATTTTGTCAGTCTTTTGTTTGCACTATTCAGACTTTGCTTTCTGAAGCAAGTGTTGTTAAACACACAGTTATTTCCCGTCCGTGGTTTTAATCAGTAACCCTATCCCTTTCAGAAGTCCCCCAATCAATTCTCAGTGTTGTTCTCCTGCCCCTCTCCCCATCTGTGTCCATCTACGGTCTCCCCCCTGCCCCTTCTTCTCTCCTCCCTCCCCCACCACCTTTTAATGCAGCTGCTTGTCGGCTTTTGGCTCATATCTTGACAAAGGGCTCAGGCCCCAATCTTTGGCTCCTATGGGTGCAGTTTCTCCAGCAGCTTTGTCCGTTTACCACCTCCCCTCCCCCCTTCCACTGGTCTGCCCCCCAACCAGCCCACTTTCAGGAACTGAAGAATCATGTACTTTTGGCACCTCGGTAAATTATTGTGGTTTAACATTTACTTATCGAATGGAATCAGACCGTGCCCCACTGCTCTCCCCTAACTCATCCCCACACCCCAGCTCCCACTCTGGATATCACTTCATCTGAAGACCTTCCATTCCTTTCTCCATCGTGAGCTGCCAGCTGAAGTGGTGAATGTGGGCTCAATTTTAACATTTAAGAAGAATTTGGACAAGTACATGGATAGGAGGGGTATGAAGGGGTGCTGATCAGTGAGACGAGACATAAAAATAGTTCAGCACAGACTAGAAGGGCCAAATGGCCCGTTTCTGTGCTGCAGTGTTTATCCAATTAAATGGACCTGAGTCAATCACCTTTCTTCTCCACAAAGTTGTGCATCTCTCATCACAAGGTGGCATGGTTGGCTTAGTGGTTAGCACAACGGCTTTACAGCGCCAGCAATCGGGGACAAAGGTTCAAATCCTGCACTGTCTGTGTGAGTTTTCCTCCCACCGTTCAAAACATACCTGTGTGTAAATTTGGCAGCACAGACTCATGGGCCAAAATGGCCTGTTACCATGCTCAAGTTTAAATTTAAACATTTTAAATTTTAAAAATTTAAAACCCAAGCAAAGTGTGGGAAAGGAGTTGGGGTTGGACAGATGGACTCCAGCAAATGTACCCTGCAAGAGTGTGCCATGAACAACTGACTGGACCGCTTTCTGTTTGCAAGGTCTCATTTAGCTCTCTGTCGCATCTACTCCACCCTTCTCATTGGTATCCCTTCCCATTCCTTCCCCACCGCAGATGCTCCCAAAGTCTTTTCACCCACAGACCACTCAAGGTATTCCTTTATACGAATCGCCTACAGACCCCCAGGTATCAGCAAATGACAGGATGTGAGATCTAAATCTCTCTCATCATCATGGCCAAATCATGGATAGATTCGGTATGTCACCAAAGATTCTCATAAACTTCTACAGGTGGACCGTGGAGAACATTCTGGCTGGTTGCATCACTGCCTGGTACGGAGGCGCCAACTCTCAGGACAAGAATAACTCCAGAGGGTGGTTAACTCGGCCTGTGACATCAAAGGCACCAGACTTCACTCAAGCGAGGACATCTATCCTCAAGGACCCCTACCACCCAGGCCATAACCTCTTCACTCTGCTACTGTCAGGGAAAAGGTACAGGAGCCTGAAAACGAGCACTCAGCAGCACGGCTTCTTCCCCTCCACCATTGGATTCCTAAATGAACAACGAACCCCAGACACTGCCTCACTTTGACTTTTTTTGTACTATTGTTTGATTTATATAAATGTTTGCACTTTGATGCTGCCGTAAAACAACAAATTCCGCGACACGTTCAGGGCCATAATTTCTGATTCTGGCCTGCTCCAGCAGGAGAACCTCTCCCAAAGCCGGCGGATCGAGGGCATCGTAAGGAAGCCACACTAAAACTGCTGCTTTCTGAGGAGATTTGGCATCCATTGAATATTGGATTGAACTTCCACAGACCACCAGTGGGGTAGGGGAGGGGGTCTGACGACCTCGAGCCCCTTCCCAGCCCTCACTGACACAACCTTTGCTTTGTTTTAATGGGACATTTTTTTGACCGGACTTGTTTTGTCATCAAATTGTTTGTTTTGTTTTACTTGTCACTTGTTTGGTCACATTTGCTTTGACTGCATGGCCAAGGACTGCCTTCAACAAACCGATGGACCCCAGGTTGTCAGCAAATGTCAGAGTGAGAGATATAAATCTATTTCATTGCCATGGCTTGCCCAATCAGGAGGGCCTCTCCCAACACCAGCAGTTCAAGGGCATCGTAAGGAAGACACATCGAAACTACTGCTTTCTCAGGAGATTTGGCTTGTCGTCGAATACCCGATCGAACCTCTGCAGGGGAACCACGGGAAGTACATTGACTGGTTCCACCATGGCCTGGATTGGAAACTTGTGTGCCCAGGAGGTGATGCGAAAGAAAAAGTTTAATGAATATGGTTAACAAAGGGTTAATGAGTTGGGTGAGAAAATAGTAACATGGTGGGAATGTGACTGCCCTGTAACATGACCTGCCCTGTGCTGTACCAGATAGTAAATAACACCACAAAGAATGTAGTAAAGGTAAATAAACCAAAAGTAAGGACCCCCCTGACGTTTCCCAGCCATCTGCAGACTCCACAAGGGAACGTGTAAAAATAAAAATCGCTAACTATGTGAAACTCATGTGAAACATGTAGGGTCGCACTCAGACCCCTGTCCAAAGGTGTATAAAAGTGGGGTGACCACTCCGTATACTTTGAGTGGGGCTCAGTGTAGAGAACGAGTTTCTGAACTCTTTCTTTGTACCCCTCACCCCCGCTAGCGCAATCAAGGCTTAATAAAGAAACCGTTGTATGCTTAATTGGTTCTGCAGTGTTCTGCTGTTTGTTTTATTACAGCACGGGCTGACTTCCACAGCTGCAGAGAGTGGCAAACCAAGTCAGGTCTATCATGGGCTCTGACCTCCCATCCACTGAAGACGTGAGGCACTGCCTCAAAGAAGGCAGCCAACATCATAAAAGATCTCTATCACCCTCATCTCAATGGTATCTTCAGGCAGAAGTTCCAAGCACCACATCTAGGTACAACAATAATTTATTTTCGACAGCTATCAGGCTCTTGAATCTCTCTGTACAAGTCCCAAATCATAAACTACTCTTATCACCAAAAGATATGTCTGCACAGCTTAACCGTCATTTTCTTTTCATGCCTTGACTTCAACTGAGAATATTTATCTGGGCTTTTATATTTATTTATTTTTTGACTTGGCACATTGTGATAATTCGATTTACACCATTTTAGATGGTGTATCTTATTTACCTGTGGCAAGGAAGAACTTTGGTGTAGTTGTACTTATGTGCATGGCAATAAACTCTCATCATTATCTCAGCAGAGACATTCACTTCACAAATAGGTTCTTCAGCCCATTGAATCTGCACCAATCATCAGTCACCCACACGGTAATCCTGCCCGAATCCCATTTGGTTCCCCCCACATTGCCGTCTGCTCCCCACAGATCCTACTGCTCAACTGTACCTGCTATGGGCCACCTACAGTGGCCAATTAATCCACCAGCCACACATCCCAGGATAATAGCACTCCAGGGGAAGTCCATCACAGGGAGAGCTTGCAACCTCTACACACACAGGGCCCAAAGTCAGCATTGAACCCTGGTCCCCAGAGTTGTGAGGTAGCTGCTCTACTACCACCAAGCCACTCCCAAGGGTTCCAAGCCTGTTCAGTCTTTTCCTGGCAGTACTCTGACCAGAGTCCACAGCTGCAACAAAACCCAATCTATTTATTTTTTCGGTTGCAGACGGAAGATTGTGTGAATTTCCAGTCATTGCTATTCATGTACATAGCTCTAGAGGTTAGGGAATACAGGAAACATATGGTGTTGTGATTACTTTTAGAGAGTAAGAGAATTTAAAAAAGAACTTACATGTTGAAACACAGTTGAACTGTGAGTGAGCAAAAGTGAAACAGGGTATCTACAACGTCAAACTCAGAGACACGTAATGTGCAGACTTAGTTGCCTGTTCTCACACGGGATCATTCAACAAAAAGGTTTAACAGAGAACATAGAATAGTCCAGGCCCTTTGGCCCACAATGTTGTGCCGACCTATGTATTCCTACCAAAATCAAACGAAAGCCTTCCTATTTCATAACCATCTATTTTTCTTTCATCCATTTGCCTGTCTAAGTGTCTCTTAAATCCAGCTTCTACCGCCACCCCTGGCAAGGCAACTGCAACTCTCCATGGAAAAACCATATCCTTGATATCTCCCCTAAACTTTCTTCTCTTCACTTTGTATGGATGCCCTCGAGTGTTTGCTACTCCTGCCCTGGGAAAAAAAGTCACTGGCTGTCTAGTTTATCAACGCATCTCTGTTAAGTCACCTCCCATCCTCCTTTGCTCTGAAAAGTCCCAGATCTGCTAACCTTGCCTCATATTTTCCAATCCAGGCAACATCCTGATAAATCTCCTCTGCCCCCTCTCTATAGCTTCTGCATCCTTCCTGTAATGAGGTGTCCAGAACCGAACACAATATTCTGTGTGGTCTCACCAGAGATTTAGAGAGCTGCAACATTACCTCACGACTACTGAACTCAATCCCACGACTAATTAAGCCCAGCATCCCATCAGCCTTTTTAATTCTCCTATCAACCTGTACGACAACCTTGAGAGATCTATGGATTTGGATCCCAAGGACCCTCTGTTCTTCCACACTGTTAAGTATCCAACCATTAACCATGTTCTCTGCCTTCAAGTTTGATCTTCCAAAATGCATCACCTCACACTTCTCCGGATTGAACTCCATCTGCCCAACTCTGCATCCTGTCTAGATCCTGTTGCAACCTATGACAACCTTCAACTCTATCCATACCATCCCCAATCTTCATATCATCCACAAACTTATTGAGCCATCTTCACCAAGGCCATTTAGAAATATAATAAAGAGCAGGGGTCCCAGATAAGATCCCTGCGGAACTCCACTAGTCACTGAGCTCCAGGCAGAACACCTTCCACCCACTATTACTCTCTACAGGAGAAGCCAATTCTGAATCTACAAGCCAAAGTTCTGTGGATCCCATGCCTCATGACTTTCTGAATGAGTCTCCCATGGGGGGCCTTGTCAAATGCTTTAATAAAATCCATATAGACCACATCTACTGCCCTTAAAATGTACATAAATGGAAGAGCCAATGAGTTTGCACAGCAAGACCTCACAGACTGATACATCCTGGTGATTTTGATTGAAAACTGAAGTCACCATTGGCAATAGCCAGACCTTTGTCCCTATTCAAGGTACAAGAGAAGTTGAGATGAATTTTTGATGCCATGCACAGATGCCTTGCCTCGCCTGCCTCCTACCTTGCCAACCCCCCCACCCCCACCACCCTTCCCTTCCCTTGTTGGCATTTTCTCACACTTTGATGAAGGGCTGAAGCCCAAAATGTCAGTTCTGTATCTTTGTTTTTGCTACACAAAGACATGCTGAGCTTCTACCGGCATCTAGTATTTTTACGATGCACCAACATTCCTTCTTGCTCCAGATCCAAATCTAAATGTGGGTTCTATTAACTGATGTCAGCCCATGCAACAAAAAAGGGTAATACAAATTAGCTGGGGTTTTCTGGAGTTGAAGGGAAGGACAGAAAATCTACCGTGACTGATTGCTGACCCAAAGAAGCACCAGGTAGCTGTCATTAAACAAGACTGGCTTTCTACTGTTTTAAAAGCACAAGGTTGGAGAAACTCAGCAGGTCAAACAGTGTATTTTATGTAGCAAAGATAAAGATACAGAACCAACGTTTCGGGCTTCAGCCCTTCATATTATTAGCAAAATGTAGGCAGGCACCTCATTAAAATGGTGGGGAGAGAGCTACCTCTGCACAATCCCACAGGCAGGAGGGAATAGGTGGCTAAGGAAGGGCACATCAGCAAACAGGGGGAGGGGAGAGGGTGGCTCCGTGAATGGAGAGGGAAGGGGGTGGAAAGCTGGAGGTAAGAAGACAAAGGGAATGGGGGAGAAGGTGGCTCTGGTTTCCCAGTGCATGAGGCCATGGACAGGCATGTTAGTTGGGGAGGGGTGAGAAGAATTGAAGTGTTCAGACACCTATCCCAGAGATCCCTCTCATTGATGTAGTCAGAATGAAGGTGTTCAGTGAAGTGATCTCCCATGTCTCTCTGTTGTAGAGAAGGCCACCACGGGAGCACCAGATGATTCACAAGTGAATTGTTGTTCGGATGGCCCTGTGGCCAAGTTCAACCATGGGTAAAAAATCCACAGTTGATCATCAGGGGAGCTCTGTCTGCTGCCGGGGGGCAGGGGTGGGGGGGCTACATTGTTGATGATTTTCATGTACAGTGGTTTTCAAACTTTTTCTTTCCACTCACATACCACCTTAAGTAATCCCAATGCCATAGGTGCCCTGTGATTAGTAAGAGATCACTTAAGGTGGTATGTGAGTGGGAAGGGAAGGTTGAGAATTACTGCACTAGACCCAATTTTTACTGAAATATTTTCTTGAGAAAAATTGTCATTGGCCCATTTCCTTTGCAGTTATGAAACTATGCAAATAACGAGTCAATTAGTTCTGTGAGTGGAAAGAAAAAAGTTTCAAAACCACTGATATGGAACCATAGAACATTAAGAAACAGTGCCCTTTGGCCCTTCTACACTGTGCTGAACCATTTTTTGTCTAGTTCCACTGACCTACACCCAGTCCATAGCCCTCCATACCCCTCCCATCCATGTACCTGTCCAAATTGTTATTAAATGTGAAAATCGAGTCCGCATTCGCCACTTCAGCTGCCAGCTCGTTCCACACCCCCATCACTCTCTGTGTGAAGAAATTCCCCCTCATGTTCCCCTTATACTTTTCCCCTTTCATCCTTAACCCACGTCCTCTGGTTTGTATCTCAGCTCCCTTCAGCAGGAAAGCCAACCTACACAAACTGTATCCTCTTCATAATTTTAAATGCCTCCATCAAATCTCCCCTCATCCTTCTACATCCCATTTTGAATGGGACATTAAAGCAAGGTCTCAGATGGACACTGATCCCCTCCCTCCTCTTACATGGCCAAGACATCCCTCGATTGACACTGATGCTGCTGGCCACAGGTGTTGGTCATAACCTGCTGGCTGAATTAGTGGCCGTCTTTCCCAATCGTCATTCTCATCTCGAAATACATCCTCTGTTCATTATGCCTCCAGGAGAGCTCAATCTCACAAGTACCACTAACAAAAGTGGCAGCTCGTTACTGAGCTACATTGGCCGTAGAACACTCTCAGATGCCAGTGGTGCTAGTTAAATGCACGTTTATTCTTTCCAATATTTAAAATTCCTCTTATTCCTTTACTTTATATGGCTGTATGTTAGAGCTGACCTGCTTGTATATGACCCCTCTCACTGTTCTAGACATTATGGGACAAATAAATTTAAAAGTTTTGAAACTCTGGAATAATGGAAAATTATTCAGAAATATAGATTGAACAGTGGCCAATTTTCCTTCTAATCAATTCAATATCAAACTTTTAATCCTTGCCTTTCCCACCCAATTTAATTAGTGATTGAATTAATTTCTGTTGTGATCAGTAACTTTTTTTAAATCTAAACCCCCCCCTCGCTAGAGCCACAAAGAGAAATGTAATGACCGCAAGATTGAATGAGGATGGCATATTCTAATACATCTAAAAAAAAACCCTTGTTGAGGAAGCTAAATGGTTACCAGAAATAATAAATGGGGTTCGACTTTCTCTTGGACGAGCTTCGCTGTCCCCGCCCTGCACTCAGTTAATGAATAAGTAACGTTGGTAACCAGGAGTTTATCTTGATCCACCCCCCCCCCCCCACTTCCCAATGACACACAAGCGAAACTCTCTCGTTGCAATCCAAAGGAAAAAAAACCACCCATTCCCCCCTCCCCTCCTCCCCCCACGCGCAAGAACGAGGAATCTTCACAGGTCACGACGTTGAAATAAATGATACATGGTTACACAACGAGGGCAGCCACGTCCACGAACGGTTAGTGGGATCAAAGTGGAAACTCTCTCAGGCACCATCCATTTTCAGAAGCTACTCCCACGCAACTAGCGTGTACATTTGTATCTGCTGAACATCCAAGAATAGAACGAGCAAGATGCGACCAAAATAAAATCCTTTATCAGTCCGGGGGCGACAAAAACAGTCTTCTATTCAATTTACATGACAAAAATAATGGCAAAATACAATTTGAATTACAATTAAAAGAAAATTCTGGATCTCCCTTCAATCTGTCGGTGTGTATCTAGCCGCCAACCCACCCACCACGGTTCAGGGTGCTGAGTGGAATCGACATGCAGACTCTGGGCCCGGGGGGTAGAAGACTCCAGCGTTGTGCCAAGCCCTAGTACCGTGGCTGCCAGGATGAGACGCGGGAGAGAGAGGGGAGGGGGGGGGGGGGTGGGGGAGGCACACGCAAGAGAGAGAGAAAAAGGGGGGGAGAATATAGAGGGGTGAGAGAGAGGAGGGAAGAGAGAGGGAAGATAAAGACAGAGAGAGAGGAGAAAGGGAGAAGGAGGAGATAAAAGCAGAGAGAGGAGAAAGGGAGAAGGAGGAGATAAAAGCAGAGAGAGGAGAAAGGGAGAAGGAGGAAATAAAAGCAGAGAGAGGAGAAAGGGAGAAGGAGGAGATAAAAGCAGAGAGGAGAAATGGAGAGGGAGGAGATAAAAGCAGAGAGAGGAGAAAGGGAGAAGGAGGAGATAAAAGCAAAGAGAGGAGAAAGGGAGATAAAAGCAGAGAGAGGAGAAAGGGAGAAGGAGGAGATAAAAGCAGAGAGAGGAGAAAGGGAGAAGGAGGAGATAAAAGCAGAGAGAGGTCATACAACAGATTCGTCACTGTACCTTCTAATAAGAATTAGCTCACAAAGCATCCAAGTTGTGAACCGCTCGTGGTTTCTAACTCCACAATATATACAGATTTCTGTGTACATTGTATGGAGGTGTTTGTTTTTCAGTGGATCTTGGCTGTGTAAATCCTGGAATGTCTTGTATCTTTTTTTTCAGGTTGTCATCTATGCTGTGCCTAGTGTTATTGTACCTTATTCTTCCTTATTGCCGGGAATTGTGGGGATATGTGTTAGTAGGTCGCTGGTTGCATAACACCCACTTAACTGCCTAGTCACGTTTGAGCGCTCTCTCTCTCTCTCGCAATAGGAAGGAAAGCCCAGGCAAGAAGCCAAAAAGACGAGAGGAGGAAAGAAGGGGGGGGGGGGGGGGGTACTGACTCCAAGTGAGACACATACAACAGAGTGGTAATGAATTCAGAACTGAAGCGAGGAGCTGTTTATAAATAGCCAGTGCAGACAGTGGCTGGTGATCAGCTACCTCACGCAAAGGGCATGGAGGGATAAATCTGGTGAGATCTCTCAGTCGCTCATGTGGCCCATGTGAGAGAGAGAGAGAGAGAGAGAGAGGGGAGCGAGCAAAACCCTTTGTGATGGCCCTCCGAATATTTGTTCCATCGTTAACGCAACTCTGCCTCCCCTAGGGATTGCTGCCTGAAACCCCGGACGAAAGAGATCTCTTCGTAGCCCAACAATTAAAAAAAACCCACTGGCTTGCAGGGACAACAAAAAAAGGCGACAGGCCTCCTCTCCTCTCCTTCCCTCTCTGGTGTAATACAGTGGCGGGGGGGGAGGAAATATCCCTGTTAACGGCAGCCAGGTTGGAGTTATCCCTTCAATTAACTTACCTTTGACCTACAGTGAAGTTTGGCAGCCAAAACCAAGGTACCTGTGCATTGTCGGTGCCGAGCAGAGGAAGGAGTTGAAGCTCAGTTCACAGGCATCGTGGGGCTCCTGGCCAAGAATCAGGCGGCCCAATGCCAACAGCTCACAGTCGTGAGGGCATTTCCCATTGCATTAACCAGACAGTGCTGTTTTGCAACTGTTTTATTCATCAATGTATGTAATAAAGATATGTATGTAATAAACCTCACAAAGATAAGCGTATACAGAGCCGTTGTCATACCCACACTCCTGTTCGGCTCCGAATCATGGGTCCTCTACCGGCACCACCTACGGCTCCTAGAACGCTTCCACCAGCGTTGTCTCCGCTCCATCCTCAACATCCATTGGAGCGCTTACACCCCTAACGTCGAAGTACTCGAGATGGCAGAGGTCGACAGCATCGAGTCCACGCTGCTGAAGATCCAGCTGCGCTGGATGGGTCACGTCTCCAGAATGGAGGACCATCGCCTTCCCAAGATCGTATTATATGGCGAGCTCTCCACTGGCCACCGTGACAGAGGTGCACCAAAGAAAAGGTACAAGGACTGCCTAAAGAAATCTCTTGGTGCCTGCCACATTGACCACCGCCAGTGGGCTGATAACGCCTCAAACCGTGCATCTTGGCGCCTCACAGTTTGGCGGGCAGCAACCTCCTTTGAAGAAGACCGCAGAGCCCACCTCACTGACAAAAGGCAAAGGAGGAAAAACCCAACACCCAACCCCAACCCACCAATTTTCCCTTGCAACCGCTGCAATCGTGTCTGCCTGTCCCGCATCGGACTTGTCAGCCACAAACGAGCCTGCAGCTGACGTGGACTTTTTACCCCCTCCATAAATCTTCGTCCGCGAAGCCAAGCCAAAGATGTAATAATAATATGGAATAATGTAATGTTGATACCGATCAGGGATGGGAAGGAGTAAAACACTGTGATTCAAGTAAAAACACAATGCAGGAGAAACTCAGCAAGTCAAACAGTGTACTTTATATAGCAAAAATATATAACCAGCATTTCCGGCCTGCGCCCCACTCCCGTGCCAACGTGTCTGTCCATGGCCTCGTGACCCGCCAAACCAAGGCCACCCATAAATTGGAGCAGCAACATCTAATTTTCCATCTGGACACTTTCCAACCAGATGGCATTAACTTCTTCTGGTAGCCCACTCCCTGTTCTCCCTCCTTTCCCCATCCCTCTGTCTTCTTTCCTTCAGATGTTCAACTTCTCCATTCACAGAGCCATCCCCCCCACCCTGTTTGCTGGTGTACCCTCCCTTATCTACCTATTACCACCTGCCTGTGCTCCTCCCCCTGCCCCCCCACCACCATTTTAGTCAGGTGTTTGCCTTCATTTTGCTCGTACTTTGATAAAGGGCTCAGGCCTGAATTGTCATTTATGTATCTTTTCCATTGCTGTATAAAGTTCACTATTCGACCTGCTGAGTTTCTCCAGTATTGTGTTTCCACTATGAGACTTGCGAAGTTATGTTTGACATATTATACCTAGGAATGGATCTTCTACAAGCAGTCTAATAGGATAACTCTGATATGTAAAGCCCTGCAAAAGGTTGTGGACACAGCCCAGGACATCACAGGTAAAACCCTCCCCACCATCGAGAACATCTACGGGGAACACCGCCATCAGAGAGCAGCAGCAATCACCAAGGATCCACACACCACCCAGCACACGCTCTGTTCTCGCTGCTGCCATCAGGAAAGAGGTACAGGAGCTACAAGACTCGCACCCACCAGGTTCAGGAACAGCTGCTCCCCCTCCACCATCAGACTCCTCAACGACAAACTCAATCAGGGACTCATTTAAGGACTTTTACTTTTGCACTTTGTTTACGTTTCTTTATTTGTTTGCACGTATGTTGAGTACAGATTTTTGGAGTACTAATAAATGGTAATTCTGCCTGCCCCACAGAAAAATGAACCTTGAGGTTGCATGTGATGTCAGGTATGTACTGTGACAATAAATCTGAAATCTGTGAAGATTATAATGGAAAGGAAAATCAATTAGCACAAAACAGTTATGGGGTTCGTTCAGGAGCCTGATGGCTGCAGGGAGGAAAATGTCTTGAATCCCTCAGGTACCCAGTTTCACATGTTTGATCATTCTCCTTGATGGGAGGAGGGAAAAGAGGGTGTGGTGGGTCCTTCAGCATGTTGGCTGCCTTTCCGAAGCAGTATGAGATGTAGATGGAGTACGTGGAGGGGAGGATCGCTTGTGTGATGATTGGAGTTGCATTCACTTCCATCTGTATTTCTTCTGATTTTGAGCAGAGCAGCTCATGTCCCATGTCCCACGCATCCAGCAAGGATGCTCTTGATGGTGCATGTGTAGAAGTTATTATCAAGTCAAGTTTATTGTCATCTGATTGCACAAGTACAACCTAATGAAACAGCATTCTCCATTACTCAGTATAAAATACACAGACACCAAGACAACCAAACTTAACATACATACAGACAAAAACTACATATGCAGAACAGTATTCACCTATACAAATAAATTAATAAATATTACTTCATGAATATGAAAGTCTCAAATGGTTAGTGTGAGCATTCTCACTGCCCATGGGAAGAAGCTGTTCCTCAGCCTGGTGGAGCTGGCTCTGATCCTCCTGTATCTCTTTCCCGACAGGAGCAGCTGAAAGATGCTGGGTACAGGGTGGAAAGGGTCCTCAAAGTTTTTGCACGTCCTCTTCCGACAATGATCTTCATAGATCATGTGATCCTCTCTGTCTCCCTTACAGTCCTGTGGATTGACCTCCAACCCATTTCTCTGCAGCAATCGTACCCACATGGTGACACATCTGGCAAGGATACTCTTGATAGAGTTTCTGTAGAAGGTTGACGGGATGGTGGCCGACATCCTTGCCCGCTTCAGTCTTCTCAGGAAGTGCAGTTGCTGTTGCGCCTTCCTGACAAGTGAGGATCTGAGTTGCATTCCCATATTGAGTGACAAAGATTGGGGGGGGGGGGGGGGGGGGGGGGGGCGGGGTGGGACTGCCAAACCTTAGTCTTCTTTAGAGGGGATCTAAAGTGAAATTTTCACTATGATAACCTTTAGAGCTGTATATATCTTTTTCATTTGCACATTCCTGTAAATTGGAAATTTGAAGGGAGGGAGGAAATAGGAGAATTAGATGAGCTGTAGAAGGAACATTGAGATTCTGCAGGTAGTGTTTAGGATTCTGGGAAGGAGGTTAAAGAGCAGGAGGTAGTAATCAATCTCAGGATTACTCCCTGCACCATGTTCCGAGGATAGCTGCAGATGGATGAGTGTGGAGAGAGGCCTTTAGATGACTGAGGCGTTGGAACCATTTCTGGGCCAGGTGGGACAAATAGGATGGCTCGCACATCTCAGCAGAGCAGGGGTATATTGTCACAAGGTGGTTGGGTCAGGGAGAGTAAGATTGAATGACGAGGGCAACAACGTGATCTACTGGGATCGTTGTCTGAAGGAGCGGAAAATCATCGAGGACCCTTCCACTCTGCAAATAGCATCTCTCAGCTGCTCCCATCGGAGAAGGGATACAGGAGTATCAGAGCCAGCACCACCAGGCTGAGGAACAGCTTCTTCCCACGGGCAGGGAGAATGCTGAATGACCAAAGGATCTGCTGACACTGACCCTCCGAGACTCTCATATTCACTAAACAATATTTATTTATTTGTATAGATGAAATACTTCTCCTGCATAAATATTGTTTGTATGTATGTGTGTTATGTCCGGATGTGTGTCTGCATGATTTGCACCGAGGACCGGAGAACGCTGCTTCGTCAGTTTGTAGTGCAATCAGATGACAATAAACTTGACTTGGAACAGTGTGTTGGATTAGTCAGAATGATGTGAGAATGAGTTTACTGTCATACACATAAGTGCAGTGCACATTTGCACTGAAATTCATACTTGCTGCAGCCAAACAGACATTAAATTACCCCAGTGCAGAAAAAGGGCTAAAAAATAAATATTCACGGTACAGTCAGTGGAAGAAATAAATATCAGTAAATTAAATACTGAAGAGAGGAGTGAAACACAAGAATCTGCAGACACCGTGATTGAAGTTAAAAACACGATACTGGAGAAACTCAGCAGGTCACACAGCGCAATTTATAAAGATGTTTCGGACCTGAGCCCTTCATCAAGGTATAGTCAATATGTAGGCAGGTACCTGAATAAAATGGTGGGGAAAGGGGCAGGGGAGGAGAACAGTTTCACAGGCGAGAGAGGTTATCAGTGGATATAGAAGGGGGAGCACAAGAGAGAGGGTGTTGGGGGAAGGGGAGGGAGGAGGTGGAAGGCTGGGAAAGACAGAGGGGGAGGAGGGGTGGTATGAGGGCTGGGGAGGCCAGAGGGTGGAGGTGGCAGGAGAGGAGTTCAGAGTGGCCAGAGGGTGGATTTTTAATTAAATAGTGCAGACAGGTCTTTGTGGTGATACACCACTAGCCTACTGCAGGGGGTGACCATTGTACCTGCAAGAAGAGTACTGGAGGACAGACAACACCTGGTCGGCTGCCAATCAGCCGCCCTGGATATAAGCCACATCCGGCCCCTCTTGAGGTCACAGCTAGCCACAGCAGAGACTTTAAGCTGAATAAAGTCTGTTGTTCAGTCTTTGAATCTTGTGTCTGCTTCCTGTCACTACAGTGCAATACAGTCTTTTTTGTGATCGTGGAGTAGAGTTGGTGGTTGGGCAAGTGCAGGCAGGTTAAACCCTTTAACCATTGGCTCAACACTGTTCTTGAACCTTGAGGTTCTGGTCTTCAGGTTTCTGCATCAGCTGTTCTGGAAACTTCAGAGACTGGGGTGGGGGGGGGGGGGGATGGAGGGGAGACTCCATCAAGGGAAAGCTTCAACCCTAGTTACAACCATCACAGGGTCAGCGCATTTCCATGTTAAGTTCTCTTAAATATAAAACAGGCACATCCCACCTAGAGCAGAATTTATTACTTCAGATTTACAGCATCTGTACATTTTATTTCCTCTTGTGACAATGCAATTCTAATTTTAATTATATTTCTAATTCAAGCATGAGAGTGAAACACTAACACCTCAGATGCTGGGATTGTAGTAAATACACAAAGTGCTGGAGGAGCTCAGCAGGTCTCACAGCGCCCATAGGAGTCAAAGATAACCGATGTTTTGGGCCTGCTGAATTTCTCAAGCTCTTCTGTGTATTTACTATAATTCATGCATAACCATTTAAGAATAACTGAGACCTGTAAAGGAAATGTATGGACCATTAAACAAAAGCTCTGTGAAGCAGATGGCTAGAGATGTGATTGAATCAAAGAGGCTATTCAGCCCTTCAAACCTGTTCTGTCATTCAGTTTAATCACAGTGAATCCTATGTCTGAATTTTATTCTTGCATTCCTTCTGTACTATGATGCATTTTTGTTTGAATGTGTATTTATCTACTTTTTAAATGTATGCAATGATGTGGCTGTCAAAGCCTTTCATGCTGGAGTCTCCACACATTCACAACCCTCTGTGAAGATATTTCTTTTTCTTAATAATTTTTTATTTTTCACACTATGAACCAAATCAACCAAAATATGTACAAACGTTTCTCATTAAATTTACACAGTGGTCATTTCTCCCCTTTTTTTCCCCTTTCCCTCCCTCCCCTCTTCCCACCCCCCTCCAAAACCCATAAATATTCAACATATGCAATACAATAAAACCATAAAACACAAAGGAAAATAAACAGGAAAAATGTGTCACACTGAATCTCGTCGTTTTGTTTTCTTACCATTTTCATTCTCATTTTAGGGGATGGAGGTCGTAGGCAAGCCCTCTCTGATATGTTCCGTGTATGGTTCCCACATTTGCTCAAACATTGTGACTTTATTTTTTAAATTATATGTTTTTTTTCCAATGGAATACATTTATTCATTTTCATTTCCTGCATTGATTTAACCATAAATTTGGCTACTTTATTCTTTTTACTTGTCTTCTGTCCAGTTTTATGCAATCTTAAAAAAAATATCCTGCATAAACTTTTGATCCTCCTCATTAGGCGCATATATATAGAGCAAATTCAAAATTCTAAGTATATCTGACACTTTATCATTGCATTCCTCCCTGCCGGATCTATTATTTCCTCCTCTGTTTTGATTGGTACATTTTTTGTTAACTAGTATGGCTACACTTCTAGCTTTTGAATTATATGATGCTGCCGTTACGTGTCCTACCCAGTCTCTCTCTTTAATTTGTTATGTTCCGCTTCAGTTAGATGTGTTTCCTGCCCAAATGCTATATCTATTTTTTCTTTTTTCAGTAAATTTAGTAGCCTCTTCCTTTTAATTTGGTTATGTATTCCATTAATGTTTATAGTCATATAGTTCAATGTGGCCATCTTATATTTCTTTTCCACCTCTTCGCCACATCCATTCCCCTTTTCCCCATTTTCATCTCTTAGTTTTCTCTTATTAAACTTAATGCACGACAACACATTTAAAACATAAAGTACCCCCGCAGTTCCCACTTCCACTAATACTTTAACCCCAAAAGTTCCCCCCTGTCTGAGTTGCCCCTTATCCCTTGCCGGGCAACCACAACTCCACTTTTCATTTGGATTGCGATCTTGTTCGCAGCATCAACTGATTTTGCAGTGACGGTTATTCCCCCTCTACCCAGCCCTCTCCAGAAAACACTTTTTTTTTAAACACATAACAAAGCTCTCTCCTTTTTTCCCCCTCATTCCCTTCCTTCCCTTCTCTTTTCCCTCTTTAGTTCTTTACATATACATTGTTTTTACATCTTTATATATACTTTATCGCCATTCTTCATTCTTGTTACATCTCTTCATCTCTTCTCCTGTCCTGCAAACGTCCTGCGAATTCTTGCCCTTTCTCTGGATCTGAGAACAGTCTGTTTTGCTCCCCAGGTATAAATATTTTAAGCACGGCTGGATGTCTTAACATGAATTTATAACCTTTTTTCCATAAAGTTGATTTCACTGTATTAAGTTCCTTCCTCTTCTTTAAGTGTTTAAAACTTATGTCTGGGTAAAAAAATATTTTTGACCCTTGTATTCCAATGGTTTATTATCTTCTCTAATTTTATTCCTTGCCCATTCCAGTATATTTTCTCTTGTCATATATCTCAAAAATTTTACTAAGATGGATCTTGGTTTTTGATGTACCTATGGTTTTGCAGCTAATGCTCTGTGTGCCCTGTCTATTTCCATTTCTTCCTGTATTTCTGTCATTCCCAGGACCTTCGGGATCCATCCTTTTATAAATTCCTTCATGTCTGTGCCTTCTTCACCTTCCTTTAGGCCCACTATTTTTATGTTGTTTCGCCTACTATAATTTTCCAACATATCAATTTTCTGATCTAACAACTCTTGTGTCTCTTTAATTTTGTTTGTCACTTTCTTCCAATTTTTCTCTTAAGTCATTTACTTCCATTTCTACAGCCGTTTCACACTCTTCCACATTTTCTACTCTTCCCTATTTCTGTCATCACCAGTTCTAAACTTTGCATTTTATCTTCTGTTCTTTTCATTTTCCTTTTAATTGCATTAAACTCTAATGACGACCATTCTTTTAGTCATCTCATTTGTTCTTCAAAAAAACTTTATCTATATTCTGTTCATCTTTTATCTTTTTACCTTTTATTTTTCATTGTCCATCAGTTTTACCTTCTATTTCTCTGTGAAGTTCTTGGTCTTCTTCTTCCTCTTCTTCTGTATCTGTGTTTGTGTCTTCTTCTCTTCTTTGTGTCTGTGTCTCTTCTGTTTTTCCTGATGAGCTACTGGTATCTCTTTGTCGGGACTCTTCTTGCTGGTACTCCCCTCCTGGGCTGTTCATCTGTTGTTCCTTGCCCTCCAGCTGAGAGCCCTGATGTCGGGCGTCCCTCAGCTGTTCGCACTGGGACAGCCCGCTCCTCTGCTGAGCCTCCCTCCCGCCAGTGTCCTCTTTCTCCTTTGATTGTGCACTTTTGATTGGCTCCGAGAGCCATTTTTGTAGTGCACCTGCTGGTGGGTCGCGACTCCATAGAGCAGGCACTGACCTCGACGGTCGGGCGCTCCTCGTCACCCCAGCGTCCTATTCCTTCGTGCAGGTAAGGCCTTCTTTCTTCTCCAGCGACTTTTTTACTTCTTTTTTTCTAGATGATCTTACTTTCTCCTTCTTGGAAGCCATCTTCTTTCTCTTCTCTGTATCTTTATCTTCTATTTCTTATATTCTATTTTTGTTATGCTTTGCTTTTTCCTAACTTTTTTCCTATTTTCCTGGAGAGGGCTGGTTTTCCCGACCGGCCACTACTCCATCACGTGACTCCTCTCTGTGAAGATATTTCTTTACGCCACATAAGACCATAAGTCATATGAGCAGAAATTGAGCTATTAAGCCCATCGAGTCTGTCCCCACCATTTAATGATGAGCTGATCCATTTCCCCACTCCACCCTACTGCCTGGCCCTCTCTCCATAACCTTCAATACCCTGGCTAATCAGAAGCCGATCAATCTCTGTCTGAAATATACCCAATGACCTGACCTGTGGCAACAAATTCCACAGATTCACCACGCTCTGGCTAAAGAAATTCCTTCGCATTATCGTTTTAAGTGGATGCCCTTCAATCCTGAAGTTGTGCCCTCTTGTCAGGGAAACAGCCTTTCTCCATCAACTTTGTCCACGCCTTTCAACATTCAAAATGTTTCAATAAGATCCAACCCCCCCCCCCCCTCCCCCTCCATATTCCCCTAAATTCCAATGAGTACAGGCCAAGAGCTGTCAAATACTTTTCATATGATAACCCTTTCATTCCCAGAATCATCGTAATGTACCTCCTCTGGACCCTCCCCACTGTCAACATATCTTTTTTGAAATGAGAATCCCAAAACTGCTCACAATACTCCAAGTGAGGTCTCACCAAGAAGGCAACTGCAACGCTAGCATATTCATTTACAAGAATGATATCAGGAATGAAAGGGTCAGTATAATGAAGGATAACTGTTGGGTCTTGGACTGTACTCGTTGGAGTACAGAAGGATGAGGGGAGACCTCATCAAGGCATTTTGCATGCTGAAAGGCCTGGACAGAGTGGATGTGGCAAGGAAGTTTCCTACAGTAGGGGAGTCTAGGACAGGAGGGCATAATTTTGGGATAAAGGGGGATCAATTTAATGCAGAAAAAAATTCTTTAGCTAGAAGGTCATGAGTCTGTGGAACTTGTTGCCACAGGTTGTTGTGGAAGCAAGGCCGTTGGGTGCAGAGATTTGATTAGTCAAAGCATGAAGGGTGATGGGGAGATAGCCAGGGAGTGGGTGGATTAGAATGGTGGAGCAGACTCAATGGGCCAATGGATCTCCTTCTGCTCCTATATCTTGTGAACCTGCAGGTTTACCCTCAGGAAATCCTGCACAAGAACCCAAGAGGTCAAACTACAGGAAGGATATCAGTAAGATTGAGAGAGTGCAGAGAATATTTGCTGGGATGTTGCTGGGTCTTCAGGAGTTGAATAACAGGAAAAGATTAAACAGGTTAAGACTTTATTCCTTGGAGTGTAGAAGAATGAGGGGAGATTTGATAGAGATTTACAAAATGATAAGGGGTGTAGACAGAGTAGGCTCTTTCTACTTAGATTAGGAGAGATAAATCTGAGAGGACATGGCTTTAGAGTGAATGGGGAAAGGTTTGGGGGAAAATTAGGGGGAGATTCTTCACTCAGAGAGTGAACAAGCGGCCATCTGATGTGGTAAATGCGGGCTCACTCTTAAGTTTGAAGAATAAATTGGATAGATACATGGATGGGCGAGATCTGGAGGGTTATGGAATGAGTATAGGTCAGTGGGACTAGAGGAATAATGTTTCAGCCCAGACTAGAAGGGCCAAATGGCCTGAGGAGTTCTATGGTTCTAACAACAACCTTGCACTTAAATGTCACCAAAACTAAGGAGCTGATTGCTGGCTTCAGGAAGGGAAAGCCAGATGTATGCGATCCAGTGATCATTGGGGAATCAGAGATGGAGAGAGTGGGCAAATTTGATCTTTCCTGGACTAAACACACTAAAGGCATTGTGAAGAAAGCACATCAGTGTCTCTGCCTGCTCAGGAGTTTCCACAGGTTTGGTATGACAACAGAAACCCTGCCTGATTTCTACCTATGTGTGGTGGAAAGTGGGCTGACCGGCTGCATCACAGACTGGTATGGGAACACCAATGCCCCTGAGCATAAAGCCCTGCAAAAGGTAGTGGACAAGCCTAGGACATCACAGGCAAAACCCTCCCCACCATCGAGGAGATCTACAGGGAACGCTGCAGTTGGAAAATAGCAGCAAATATCAAGGATCCACACAACCCAGCTCACACTCTGTTCTCGCTGCTGGCATCAAAGGTATCGACGCCACAAGACTCGCACCACCAGGTTCAGGAACAGCTGCTACCCCTCCTCCATCAGACTCCTCAACAACAATCTCAATCAGGGGCTCATTTAAGGACTCGTGCTCTTTATTGTTTTGTTTTATTCTCTTGTATTTCACAATCAGTTTGTTTACATCTGTTATCTGTTTTCATTTCTGTATTTCTTTACATGTACATACTGTGTAGGTTTTTTTGCACTACCAATAAGTGGTCATTCTACCACGCCTGTAGATAAAGGATAAAGGATAAAGGGTCTCAGGGTTAAATGTGATGTCATGGCTGTACTCTGATCATAAATCTGAACTCTGAGGAGACCACTACGTCCCATTTTAGGCCCCCACAGAATATTGCAAATGACTTTAGGTTGGAGATAGTCAACTTTGACCCAAGACATGACCCAAAGGTGATTAAAAGTTCTGAGAAGATCAGTGGGGTATTCCTTCCCTCCATAGACGACATCTACAGGGAATGGTGCTTAAAGAGGGCTCAGAGAATCATAAAAGACCCTTACCATCCAGATCACACTGTCTTTGAGATCCTACCTTCAAGGAAGAGGCATAGAGACATAAAAATCAGGACTGCCAGGTCGGAAGCAGCTTCTTCAACAATTCTAGAAACCTGTAAATTATTTTTATTTAGACTTATTTGAGATTGCTATGTATATAAGTCATGTATGTGTGGTGTGTATGCGTGTGTGTCTGTGTGCGCGCGTGTGTGTGCCTGTGTGCATGAGTGTGGCTGTGTGTGCGCATAAGCGTGTATCTGAGTATGTGCATGCATGTGTTTATCTGTGCGCATGCGTGTCTGTGTATATATGTCTGAGTGTGTGTGTGTATGTGTCTGTGTGCGCGCGCGTGCATGTGTCTGAGTGTATGCGTGCGTGTCTGTGAGTGTGTGTGCATGCATGTGTTCTGTGTATGTGCCTGAGTGTGTGCATGTGTGTGTCTGTGTGTGCACATGTGCGTGTGTCTGTCTGTGTGCGTGCCTGTGTGCGTGTGTGCATGTCTGTGTGTGCGTGTGCGTGCGTACCTGTGTATATATGTCTGAGTGTGTGTGTGTGTGTCTGTGCATGCGTGTGTCTGTGTGTGTGTCTGAGTGTGTGCGTGCGTGTGTCCGTGTGTGCGCGTGTGAGTATATGTCTGAGTGTGTGCATGTGTGTGTCTGTGTGTGCACACATGTGTGTGTCTGTCTGTGCGCGTGCATGTGTCTGTGCATGTCTGTGTGCATGTGCTTGTGCATGTGTGTCTGTGTATGTGTGTCTGAGTGCGTGCGTGCGTGTGTCTGTGTGTGCCCGTGTATGCGTGTGTCTGTCTGTGCGCATGCGTGTCTGTGTGCGTGCGTGGATGCGCGTGTGCCTGTGTGAGTGTGTGTGTGTCTGTGTATGTGTGTGTGTGTGCCTGTGTCTGCACATGCGCGTGCGTGTGTCTGTATGTTGTCTGAGTGCGTGCTGGCGTGTGCCTGTGTTTGTGCGTGTGCGTGCCTGTGTGCGCGCGGGTGTCTGTGTGTGTGCGCGTGTGTGTCTATGTGTGCACACTTGCGTACATCTGTCTGCATGTGTGCATTTGTCTGTGTGTGTGCACATGTGCTTGTGTCAGTGAGTGTGTTTGTGTGCATGCATGCATATGTGTATGCGTGCGTGTTCGTTTGTATATGTGTGTGTGCGGGAGTGCATCTCCGTGAGTGTGTGTGTGTGTGTGTGTGTGTATGGGTGTATGGGTGTGTGTTTGTGTGTGTGTGTGTGTGTGTGTGTCTGTCTGTCTGTCTGTCTGTGTATGGGTGTGTCTGCGTGTGCGTGCGTGACTGTGTGCATGCGAGCCTGTGTGTCTGAGTATGTGTGCATGCATGTGTGTCTGTGTGCATGCGTGCGTCTATGTGTGTGCGCTCGTGCATGTGTGCGCACGTGTCTGTGTGTGAACGAGTGTGTATCTGCGTGCATGCGTGTCTATGTGTGCATGCTCATGCGTGTGCGTGCATGTGGCTGCATTTGTGCACACGCGTACGTGCATGTGTGCCTGTGTGTGTCTGTGTATGTGCGTGTGTGTCTGTGTGTGTGCGTGTCTATGTGTGCGCTCGTGAGTGTGTGTCTATGTGCGTGTATGTGGCTGTGTATGTGTGTGCGCGTGTGTGCAGGCGCATACTATCGTCTGGAGATACGCTGTTTTGTCAGGTTGTGTATGATCAGAGCACGCTAAATTTGAACTTGATTCAGATGCTCCAGGGAAAGTTGTTCCTTTAGCTGAAGGTTATGGTTTGATGAATCTCAAGCTCATCTAATTACAGAGATTCCACACCCTGAACACCAAAGGTGCTTCTGGCTAAAGTCAGTGAAAGGCCACTTTCCCCTCATATAGAAAATGGAATTTAATTAGAATGGACGGAGAGGATTGATATAATAAAATGAATTGCTTTCAGGACTGTTCATAACACAACGCGGTGTGAATTATTTCAATGTAGTAAGGTGGTCCAAGCAATGGACCAAGAAAGATGGAGCAAGAAAGTTGAGAAAGTAGCTTCTCAGCTTCCGACTGGAGTCAGTGCTGCCTGATGTGTGGGCTGTGAGCACCCCCTCTTGGTCCAAAGTGATACTGGCCTGTCTCCACTCTGCATGTCAGAGAAGCTGAACCTTTGCAAAGACACAGGTCACAACAGTAAAGATACAGGGCTTGAGCCTGAATCATAAACATTTGATCTCCTTTGATCTGGTTTAACGTGTGGCTCTTATAAACCCCTTTAGCTGAAACACGTTGTTACTCTGAGACAGCACACGGGCATCTTGGCCATTACTCAATGCTTTGAAGCTACATTATAAAGAACAGAGAAGGCTCAACATATGGTCAGAGAAAAAAAAGACTCAAGATTCTTCCTTTGTCGTGTTCTACTGCATAAAATTCAGAATGAGAGGAGATCTTACAGAAACATATAAAAATCTAAAAGGAATAGATAAGATAGAGGTAGGTAAATTCTTTCCTCTGGTAGGTGAGACCAGAACTAGGGGACAGAGCCTCAAGATTCAGGGGAGTAGATTTAGGTTGGAGACGCTTTTCCCAGAGGGTAGTGAATCCGTGGAATTCGCTGCCCATTGAAGCAGTGGAGGTGATGTCAGTAAATGTATTTAAGACAAGGTTGGATAGATTTTGCATAGTCGGGGAATTGATGGATATGGGGGAAAAACAGGCCAGTGGAGATGATGGTGGAGCAGGCTCGACAGGCCGACTCCTGCTCCTGTTTCATAGCCCCCAACAATAGGAGAAAGAGAAGGAAACAAAATTTCAAACAGAGTTTATGATTCGGGTGCGAAAACACTGTCAGAACTAGGAGTTAGAAAACAACTGCTAAACAGCAGAGAGAGAGAGGTGAATGGGACGGGATAATGGGATGGCATTAAAGTTACAGGCAACTTTTGCAAAGCCTACTGCACTCATGTGGGGACTGTCTTGGGTAAACTTATACCTCTCATTTTGTTCATTTTAGATTGGTCACAGTGTTTGAGCTACCGAAAGAAAATAGACACACACACCGAGAGCAGTTCAGTTTATACAAATGTTTATTACTAATTCAAAAGCTGATTTCACACTACAATATGCAAGCCCTTCCCAACTATACTTATCAACGCTTGGACTGGTCCCAACTGCCGAAGCGAGGCAACGACTGCACACTTGTAGTAGGTTGTCAGGACGCTGGTAGCAGCTTCTCCACCTCCCCCGACCGGGACGTTGCTCGGACTCTGGCTGTTCTTCCTTCTTGACAAGGGGTGTTCCCACCCCTCGGAGAGTCTAAACTTCAGCAGCAGGACCACAGGCTTATATACCCCAAAAACAATTAATCATGCGCCTACTCCTTCTAATATTTGTCAGTCAAAATCAAAACTGAACATTACATTCTACAATTTAGAAGATTAATTATTATGGAACCAGGATGTTATAATTTCCTGGTTTATCTCGTAGATACAAAGACTTATTAAAACTTCTCGAGCAAGACAGGTTGTGACCAATTCGTCAATTTCAGAGTGTTGCATTTGACAACTGCTTTCCCTGGGCCTCACAGTGGAATTCCATTTCAAAGTGTATCTTCAGATAAGTCCCCATGGCTGAGTTTAATTACATCTGCTAGTTCTGAAAGTAAGGTGACCTGCGTGTGGACCCAGTGTCGTCAGTTCCACATAAGCAAAAAGCATCTGGGTACATGGTTTTAATCCTCCATTACATTCCACCCCTTGGTCACAATCTGTCATTTGCGAGGCCTAACCAGTATTTGAGTACAGAGGGAGCGAAAAAAGAGAAATCAAAACAACAATTACAAAGATAAGCAATGACGCGAGCAACCAACGGAGGATAGTGTGGCCCACTCCCCCAAATGTAGCAGTTAGCCATGAGAAAGGATTCCAACCAAGGCTCAAATTATCCTTGTTGGCCACAATACCCAGATACTGGAGCTCACGAACAGATTTTGAAACATGCTGAACAATAACATATTTATATAAGCTGCACTTGAGGCTGGTGACCGAGGACTTCCTTGGTGTAATGCATTGGACCGTGTTTCCCACGGGGAACTCCCTTGGAACGTCCTCGACATTACAAATCCAATTGCTGGCATCAAAGCAGCTGTTAAGCCAGATCACCAGGAGTGTAAAATGGAGAACCTGGAACAAAGAAGCCTGACGCATGTCACTCACGATACCATAAGCGTTCAGTGTTTAAACAGACTAAATCATCCTGTCCCTCAATAGCTACCCACCGAGTGTTACCCTGGGCAGGTGTCACTATTTCCCCTTTTACAGGAGGGCCACTACCTGGTGGTGCCACCCATACCTTTTGTCCAACATTCTCTAGTTCGGGGATGGGGGGCAATGACTGTTATTCCTCTGGAATAGGCTGTAATTCAGGAGCGTGAAGAAGTCGGTGGAATCATCCTTTTAAAGGGCGATGATTCAAATTGTCGACTGCCTGCTGCAGCACATGGCACCATCCCTTCTGGGTCCCCAGTGATGTTAACAAACGAATTTGTTCCTTCAGTAAGCCATTCATTTGTTCAACTAACCCGGCAGCCTGCGGGTAATAAGGAATATGGTGGACCCATAAAATACCGTTGTCATTTGCCCAATCACAGATTGCTTTCCCGGAGAAGTGCGAGCCATTTTCAGAGTGAATCTCCTCTGGAACATCATAACGATAAATCAAATGGTTTAGTCCTTGGATAGTGCTAGCTTGGTCAGCCGTCTTGGTGGGAAAAGTAAAAACCAGGCCCGAAAAGGTGTCAACCATTACTAGGACGTAATATTTACCCATACACTCTAGCATGGGGCCTATGTAATCAATTTGCCAGACCGCAGCTGAGTGAGCACCCCGTTTTATTCAGCCATGCGGACCAGGTGGAATGGTATGGATCTTCACAAGCTGACATTCTGGGCATGTACGTACGACCATGTGGACATCATCCTGATGGACGGATAAAGCATGTGTACAGGACCACATAGCTGATCCCTTCTCCCCCAAATGACCACTCTGTTCATGTGCCCATCGAGCCAGGGGGACGGTATCAGCATAGCTGATAGTGGCAAGCTGATCTGCTACTGCATTATGTTGAGCCATGTTAGTCGCCATATTGGTATGGGCATCAACGTGATAAACGGTTATCTCACGATGGTGGGAAGCATCCCACAACAGCTGCCACAACTCTTTGCCCCATACTGGGCGGTCATGTATCATCCAGTTGTTCTTTTGCAAATCAGGCATCCATACCACAAGTCCATTAGCCAAAGCCCAGGAATCAGTAAACAGGCGAAGAGGGTGATCATGGGGATCTAGTGGTAAAGTGACTGCCTTCAACTCAGCATACTGACTGGAGCCACCATCCCCCTCCTCCGATAAGTGAGTTCCTGACCTGGGATGGTAAGCCACCTGTTCGTGTACGCGGCCCACCCCTTCAGGCCCTCTGGTCGCATGACTGAATATACCACTTCCATTTAACAATAGAAGACTGCTGAGCCCGCCCGATCTTTAGATTAGCATTATTAGCCAGGACCCAATTCATTATAGGAAGTGCAGGTCGCAATTGAACATCTGCATCACCTGTCATTCTTTCAGTCTCTAGCAGGGCCCAGTAACAGGCTAGTAACTGTTGTTCAAAAACAGAATAACGAGTGGCAGCCTCGGGCATGGTACGTGACCAGAATCCCAGTGGGACTCGGCGACCCTCTTGTTTCTGCCAGAGGCTCCAGGAGGCCACATCATCAATATAATGGTGAATTGAGAGGGAAGGCGATACTGGAAGGTGGGTGAAGGTATACTGGCGCCCCTTCCAGGTAAAGGCGAACTGATCCTGTGAATCCTCAGCTATAAGAATACTGAAGAAGGCGTTAGCGAGATCAATGACAGCATACCATGTTCCTGAGTTCCCAGTAGCAATGTTTTCAATAAGGGTGACAATGTCCGGAACTGCTGAAGCAAGTGGTGGGGCATGTTTGTTCAAAAATCGATAATCAACTGTCATTCTCCAGGAGCCGTCCGGCTTCTGGACCGGCCAAACAGGGCTATTAAAGGGCGACGTTGCGGGCCTCACTACCCCTTCTTCTTGCAGAGCATCGATGGTGGCAGTAATCTCTTCCTGCCCCCCAGGGAGACGATATTGTGGAATGCACACTGGTTTCATGGGGGCTGGCACCATCACAGGATCCCACTTAGCCTGACCCACTACTAGTTTTTTTGTAATAGTTCGAATTCCAAATTCAAATCCCCCTTGGCTAGTATTAAGGGCCATACCGGCCAACATATTAATACCCAGGATACACTCGTCAGTAGCAGCCACCAGGGCATGTAACCAGACAGGGGAAGGGCTATCACCCACCATGGCACAGACTTCTATTTCCTTTGCCAGGGTGACCGCTCCTCCCAAACCCTCTATTCGAAAGGCCGGTCCAGTCCAGAGGTCGGGATTACCAGGAATCACCGAGTGCTCTGCACCGGTGTCGACCAAAGCCAAGTATTGGCGATCATTACCCCCACCCCAGTGGATTGTTAACGGTATGTAGGGCCGCGGATCCCCGTGTGTGCGCCGTGTCTCGATGGAGTAGACACGGGAATCCTGCCCACACCTTCAGGCTTCAGAAGGGTTCGGGGGCTTCCAGGACCACATGCTATTGTTATCTTTAAGAGCCTGTTTAACCCATTGTTTTACCTCATCATGAGTAACTGGAGCAGGAGAAGCCAGCTCGATAGAAGCAGCAGTGGGAGCAGAAAGCACAGCTGGGCCAGGAGGACTCAGCAGCTGGGGATGATGTTCCCCTGCTTTTTGCCTAAATCGATCTCCAATGGCAGCCAGCTCTTTTACAGAGAAATCACGGATCATTGACTCCTTCCGACCCCTGTTCCCACTTTGGCTCACAGGGTCCTCCACCCAGTCTAGGGGAGGAGGTGGAGGCCATCCAACAGAGGGAGTAGGCCATAGAGCATAAGCAGGGGTTTGGGTA